>NC_066583.1:627654794-628302919 GCF_024323335.1 Lathyrus oleraceus | reverse complement strand
ATCTGCTTCAACATCAACACCTGTGCACCATATCAGACATCCTTTTTGACATATGTAAACATATGTAAACAGAACAACATTATGTTTTAGCACATGTGCACTTCTTTCAATAATAGTTGTCCTTCTGTCCAGCCACATACAACTTCCATATCAAGCACTTCTCCCCCTTTTTAGTCAAAATTGACCAAAGGTGACCTTATTTCAAAATAAAACTTCAATCTTTCAAACATCAGTATCAAAATAGCTTCCAACCACACAGTCTAGTCCTTGCCACAACACAGTTTTCCCAGTCAGAAATATCCTCTGGGATAACCACAAACTCCTTTGCTTGCTATAGGTTCTCATGAACACAGATCCCTAACTTCCCCTTTAACCATTCAAACTGATTGGCATCCAAAGCTTTAGTGAAAATGTCTGCTAATTGCTTTTCAGTAGTAACATGCTCTAGAGTTATGATCTTCTCTTCTACGAGTTCTCTGATGAAGTGATGACGAATGTCAATGTGCTTTGTCCTACTATGTTGAATAAGATTTTTGGAAATATTTATGGCACTCAGGTTATCACAGTATAATGTCATGACTTCTCGTGTGACATTGTATTCAGACAACATCTGCTTCATCCAGACCAGTTGAGAACAACTACTCCCAACTGCTATGTATTCAGCTTCAGTAGTGGATAGAGATACACAATTTTGTTTCTTGCTAAACCACGAAATCAGATTGTTCCCCAAAAAGAAGCATCCCCCAAATGTGCTTTTCCTATCATCGGCACTTCCAGCCCAGTCAGCATCACAGTAACCAGTCAACATGGATCCAGATCCATGAGTATACAACATCCCATAGTCACTGGTACCATTGACATATTTCAGTATTCTCTTCACTTGGTTTATGTGACTGACTTTTGGTTCAGCTTGATACCTAGCACAAACACCTACAGCAAATGCAATGTCAGGTCTGCTTGCTGTGAGATATAGGAGACTTCCTATCATGCTTCTGTATAGACTCTGATCTACACTGACACCATTTTCGTCTTTGGAGATTTTTACATGAGTAGGAGCAGGTGTCCTTTTATGGCTTGCATTTTCCATTCCAAACTTCTTCACAATGTTCTTGGCATACTTGCTTTGAGATAGAAAGATAGAGTCTTCCATCTGTTTGACTTGTAGCCCAAGAAAGTAGGTCAGTTCTCCAACAAGGCTCATCTCAAACTCAGATTGCATTTGTCTAACAAAATGTTCAACCATCTGTTCTGACATCCCACCAAAAACAATGTCATCTACATATATTTGTGCCACCATGAGCTTTCCTCCTTCATTCAAACAGAGCTTTGTCAATACCTCCCTTTTTGTATCCATTGTCAGTGAGGAACACTGTGAGTCTCTCTTACCAAGCCCTGGGAGCTTGCTTCAACCCATAGAGGGCTTTCTTTAATCTGTACACATGTTTTGGAAGATTTGGATCTGTGAATTCTTTAGGCTGTTCAATATATACTTCTTCATTTAAGTAGCCATTCAGGAAGGCACTTTTTACATCCAGTTGAAACAACTTGAATTTCAGAATACATGTCACTCCAAGCAATAGTCTAATGGACTCAAGGCGAGCTACAAGAGCAAATGTTTCATCAAAGTCCACTCCTTCAACTTGAGTATATCCTTGAGCTACTAATCTAGCTTTGTTTTTAGTAACAACCCCTTGTTCATCAGATTTATTCTTATAAACCCACTTTGTTCCTATGACATTTACTCCTTCGGGTCTAGGAACCAATTCCCATACTTCATTCCTATTGAATTGGCCTAACTCCTCTTGCATTGCATTGATCCAGAACTCATCAGTCAAGGCTTCCTTGATATTTCTGGGTTCAATCTTTGACACAAAGCAGCCATGTGAGATTACTTCCCTTGATCTAGTAGTGACTCCTTTATCTGGATCTCCTATGATAAGATCTTTGGGAAGATCCTTCTGAATTCTGATAGAGGGTCCCTTGTTTATTTTGTCAACTTCAGTTTCATCTTGAGGACGTTCTTCTTCCTTATTTTTGTCTGAGTGGTCAACTGGAGAATCATTCAGAGATGTCTCAACATCGTCTGTAACATCCGTTTGTTGGTCATCAACCACAACATTAATGGATTCCATCAATACATTAGTTCTGGAATTAAAGACCCTGTAGGCTCTACTGTTTATTGAATAGCCCAGAAATATTCCTTCATCACTTTTGGGATCCATCTTCCTTCTTTGCTCACGATCAGCCAGGATATAGCATTTGCTACCAAATACATGGAAGTATTTGACTGTGGGTTTCCTTCCTTTCCAGACTTCATAAAGGGTTGTGGGAGTTCCTTTCTTCAATGTCACTCTATTGTGAACATAGCAGGCTGTGCTCATGGCTTCAGCCCAAAAATGATAGGGCAATTTCTTAGCATGAATCATAGCTCTGGCTGATTCTTGAAGAGTCCTATTTTTTCTTTCCACCACACCATTTTGCTGGGGAGTGATGGGGGATGAGAACTCATGATGAATTCCTTCTGAAGAGCAGAATTCAACAAATTTGTTGTTCTCAAACTCCTTCCCATGATCACTTCTAATTTTGACAACAGGACTTTCTTTTTCCCTTTGAAGTTTCAAACAAAGCTCCTTAAAGACTTCAAATACATCAGATTTTTCTCTTATGAAATTAATCCAGGTGTATCTGGAGAAATCATCTACCACCACATATGCATATTTCTTCCCACCAAGGCTTTCAACTTGCATGGGTCACATCAAGTCCATATGAAGTAACTCCATGACTCTGGTAGTTGTGTCATGTCTAAGCCTCCGGTGTGACATCCTTGTTTGTTTTCCAATCTGACATTCTCCACATATTTTTCCCTCATCAATCTTTAAGTTGAGAATTCCTCTAACAGCTTCAACAGATATGATCCTTTTCATACCTTTAAGGTGCAGATGGCCCAATCTTTGATGCCATATCTTTACCTCTTCTTCTTTGGCTAAGGTACACATTGAGGAGTATCCAGTTTCTTGAGAGATCCACATGTAGCAGTTGTCTTTGGACCTAACTCCCTTCATGATTACTTTATTTTCTTTGTTAGTAATCAGACATTCAGTTTTGGTGAAGTTTACATTCAGACCTTGATCACACAGTTGACTGATGCTTATAAGATTAGCAGTTAATCCCTTAACAAGTAGGACATCATCAAGGTCAGGAATTCCAGGGCAATCCAGCCTACACATTCCCTTCATTTCCCCCTTTGCACCATCACCAAAGGTAACATAACTCATGGCATGAGGATGAAGTTCAGTTAGCAGATTTTTGTTCCCAGTCATATGTCTGGAGCAACCACTGTCAAAATACCAATCTTCTTTGGCAGAAACTCTGAGGGAAGTGTGAGCTATGAGACTTTTGACCTTTGTTTTAGGAGCCCATTGCTTTTTGTTGACAGTCTTGTGATGCTTGGACCTTGATTGGTTTGAGACTGAATAGGGCCAGGATAGCCACATAGCTTATAGCAAAAGGGCTTCAGGTGGCCAAATTTCCCACAGTATTGGCATTTCCATCTTTGATGCTTCCCTTTTTGCTGTTGTGACATCTGATGTGACATCTCAGGTTTGCTTTTAACATGGTTGCACTTAGGTTTGGATTTTGGTTTGCACCCAGTGTAATTGTACTCAGCATTGAATCCAATACCAGATTTGTTTCCTGTTATTTGGCCAGTATGGAGAATCTTGTCTAAGATGGCAGATCCATTGTTAAGCATTCTTACATACTTAGTCATCTAATCCAGTTTGGAATTCAAGAATACAGCTTCCACCTTTAATTTTGAGATGGTTTCCACAAGCTCTTCCTTTTCATTTTCCAGCTGAGCTATCACTTTCTTCTGGCTTTTAACTTGTCTGCACACTCATGCCCTTCTGTGGCACAACTCTTTAAGGGTTCTTTCATCATCAATTGACTCTTCCTCAGACCCCCATCTTCCTGTCAATGCAGTCACATGGTTTGTGGTTTCTTCTGTTTCACTTCCATCAGACCAAGAGGCCACAAGACTCCTCTTTTGTTTCTTGAGGTAGGTCCCAGATTCAGTTTTAATATGACCATACCCATTACACTCATAACACTGAACTTCTTTGGGCTTTTCTTCAGACTTTGGTTTCTTACCAACGCTGTTGGATTTACTGATTTCAGATGTGATGTTCTTAACATTTCCCTTTGCTCTCACATCTACCTTTTTTATCAGTTTGTTGAACTGTCTTCCCAGCATTGTTATCTCATTTGCCAGGTCTTCATCAATATCTTGACCACCTTCCTCATCTTCCTCTTCAGTGTTTGACATAAATGCTATGCTTTTGGATTTCTTTTCAGCTCCATCACATATTCCCATCTCAAATGTTTGGAGGGATCCAATTAGCTCATCAACTCTCATATTTGAGATGTCTTGAGATTCCTCTATGGCTGTTACTTTCATAGCAAATCTCTTGGGGAGTGATCTGAGTATTTTTCTTACTAACTTTTCATCTGACATCTTCTCACCCAAGGCTCCAGAGGCATTGGCAATTTCAAGGATACTCATGTAGAATTCATGAATATTTTCATCTTCTTTCATTCTAAGTTTTCAAACTTGGAGGTGAGCAGCTGAAGTCTAGACATCTTTACCCTAGAGGTGCCTTCATGAGTGGTCTTGAGAATGTCCCAAGCCTCTTTGGCCACTTCACAATTGTTTACCAGCCTGAAAATATTCTTGTCTACCCCATTGAATATTGCATTCAAGGCTTTAGAGTTTCCAAGAGCAAGATCCTCCTCCTCCTTGGACCATTGTTTTTCAGGCTTCTTAGTGGTGGCTTCTCCTTCTTTAGTAATGACAGGATGTACCCAACCTGTTAACACAACTTTCCAAGCCTTGTTATCAAGGGATTTCAGAAACACTACCATTCGAGGTTTCCAATAGTCATAGTTAGAACCATCCAAAATTGGTGGCATATGAACAGATCCTCCATCTCTCTCCATTATACCAGAAAGTATTGCCCCTAGATCTCACCCAGAACCAGAGCAGGATGCCTGCTCTGATACCAATTGAAATTCTGGTATCAGATATAAGATGTCGAAGGTAATGTCACGATACTAATATCTGGTAATACACAATGGGTAAACAAAAACAGAATGGTAAAGCGAATAACACAAGCAATTGTTAACCCAGTTCGGTGCAACTCACCTACGTTTGGGGGCTACCGAGCCAGGAAGGAAATTCACTAAAATAGAATTAGTTCAAAGACTCTCCATACACTTCAACAAGTTATAGTCTTTCTCACCTAATCTCTACCCGTGCAATTTCTACCTAAGCACTCTTAGATATCAGAACCCACTCACTTCCTCACAATCACACACCAGTGATTTTAAACAACAATCCCCTGTGAAAAGAAAATACTTTTCAATTACACACTCTTGATTTTACTTCACAGTTTCAATCAAGAAGACACACTCTTGATCTTGCTTCACAACTTTGATCAAGAAGACACACACTCTTGCTTAACAGCTTTAGAGTGACAAATTACAACCACAAATCAGTCCAATTCAATCATCAATGGATGACTTGAATGACCTACAAGTCTTACGACTAAACAGACACAAACCCTAGCTCTCTCTCTATATTTCGCTCAGTCTTGGTTGTGTATTCAAACAGGTTTTCTAAGTCCCTTTTTATAGAAGCATCCAGCTGGGCTTGGACATCTTGAAAACCCTAAATCTATTTTCCAATCAAATCTTTTTATAACAGTTGTTTAGATCTCCTTGGAAAATAAGTAAATCTGGTTGTAATCCATGATTGAATGCGCCAGCTAATCATATCTTCAATCATCCAAATATTGCCATTAATTGTGCAATCACGAAACACCAGACATTCATACTGAATGTTCTGTGTACAGGATGTCATGACATCGGGTCTGGCATTCTGGAAAAATCCTGCATAATCCAATAATTCCTTTTATAACTTCCAGCAGGTACAGCCATATCAGATGCCATGACCTTGTGTATGTCATCTGAAACAATCCTGCATGAACATGTCTTTCATTTAAGCTCCAGCAGGTACATCCAATATCAGAAGCCTTGTCACTGTATGTGGCATTCTGAAACAATCCTGCATGCACATGTTCTTGAACTCCAGCAGGTACATAGTGAAGGTGAGAAAAACAAGAAAGGGGGGTTTGAATTGTTTTGGAAAATAAGTGCTTTTGCAAAATAAAATCACACAGGATTTTATACTGGTTCGCTTATAACACAAAGCTACTCCAGTCCACCCGGCCAAGGTGATTTCACCTTCAACAAGGACTTAATCCACTAATCTTAAAAGATTATTACAACCAACGTCTAAGAGAAAGATCTCTTAGTCCTCTCAAGTATACAGACTGCGCAGAGTCACTTGAGGAATTAAAACAATTTAGGTAAAAACAGAATTTGTAATCTAGAGTGCTTCTAGGATAAAGCAAGTATTACAACAATTAGAGCAGATAAGAAGTTTCACGTTATGAGCAAAAGCTCGTGAAAGATTTAGAGAAAGAGTAGAGTAATTCTGTGCGCGTTCAGGTGTATCTCTCAATGAAGTTTGCCGTTCTTTATATAGAGGAGAAAAATGACCGTTTATAGTGATGGCAGATATTTAGTCTTGATGAGAGTTTAATGCCATAACTTCGTTGTTTCTTGCCAGAACAAGTTTGTCTCCCTGAATAACTTCTTTCCAAATATAGTTTCTTTCCATTTGAAGTTGAAGTTGCCGTTACTCTTTCTGGATAAGGAAATCCATTATCAGAGTCTGCGTTACTCTGTTAATCTGAGATCTTGAGATGTGGCTTCAGAGCTTCTGATAGTCCTGATCTTTTAGATTTCCGGTGTTGTCTTCAGATGACGTTGAGAGCTTCTGGAATTCTGATATACCGTTGCTCAGAGTCGGAACTTCTAGAGCGCGCTTCTTCTTCAGATGCTTCTGATATTCTGATATGCTGTTTTGCTTAGAGTCAGAACTTCTAGAGCGTGTTTCTACTTCAGATGCTTCTGATCTTCTGGTAATTTGTATCTGATTTGATTCTGTATCTGAAGACGCGATCAGATTCCTTTCTTCTTGTTTAGAGTCCTGCACACTTAGAAACTTTTCGTTAGAGTGACATTTTTGGTTTCATCTTTTGTTATCATCAAAATCTTGGAATCTATTGTAGAATTATTTTTGTTCTTACAATCTCCCCCTTTTTGATGATGACAAAACAAACTCAAATGACAGATGAAACATTCAAAATAGAGTTTATTAGATTAGATAGAAGTGAGTTCCCCCTGAGATAGGCTAGGGAGTTCAGAAGTTCTTACCAGAGCTTCCAAGCAATGAAGTTTCTCGATACCTTTCTGCAATTTCTTAAGTCAAGTGTTAGATAGATTTATTTTATAGAATAGTATGTTTGCAGAGTGCTTAAGGCATTAGGCAATTTTTCATCAGAGCTATTTGATTTCTCCCCCTTTTTGTCAGAATCAAAAAGACTTTAATAACTAATAAGCAGGAAGAAAATATATATAGATATATTCAGATAAGAGCAAAATCATCAGAGACAAAAACAAGCAAAGCAAAAAGCAAAAAAAAATCCTAAGTGCCTAAGGGTTGGGAGGAAGAGGCATTCTCTGAAGCAGTTGAGTCAGCAGATTCTGGATGTTGGCGTTGACTGTGTCCTGTTGATCCAATCTGGCTCGGACTTCCTTCTGCTCTTTCTGAAGCTCCTCAAGGGTCTTGAGAACCAGAGGGGCAAAAGTAGAGGACTCCCCCTGAGTCAGAGCATTCTGTTCTTCAGCGGCTTTAGCTTCAGCTTCAGCAGCAGCCTTTGCTTCAGCTTCAGCAGCAGCAGCAACATCAGCTAGAGCTTTGGCTTCAGCTTCCCGTACCCTTTGAAGTTCTTCTTGTCTTGCTCTTTCTTCTTCTTCTCTTCTGGCCTGTTCCTCAACTTCTCTGGCTAAGCGCTCTTGTAGTCTTGCCTCAGCGTCTCTGATAAAGTCGTTTCTGACTTGCTCAGAGATGTGCTTCAGCTTAAAGGCCTCAGATGTCATCCAGCCAATGACTCTGTTCCAGTGTGTCCTAATAGAGTCAAGATCATCACTGATGCCAGAGTTGATGGTCAGAGACTTGACCTTTTCAACTGATGCTCCTGCAAATAGCATAATTGCTTCCTCTAAGGTTGGCAGGGAGTTTTTTGGTTCAGATGGAGGCGGTGGAGAGTTTGGAGGGCTTAGGTTGAGGGTTTGAGGTTCAGTGGAAGTGTTTGGAGGGGTAATGTCAGAGGTATTGAGGTCAGAAGTTTGAACGTCATATGGAGTGAAAGTTGGTTGTTCTGTGGGTGGTGAGGTTACTTCAGGTTCAGGTGGAGGTTGTTGTGGTTGTTGTGAATCACGGTTTAGAGTCTGAAGTTGGGCTAGAGTGGGAGAAGCGGGGTCAGAGGGTTCTGTGTCAGAAGAAATGACAAAGTAGGGAGGTGATTCTGGGGCTGAGGATGAGGAAGTGGTTTGATTCATTTGTTCAGCTTCAGATATGGGTAAGGAGGTATTGTCAAGGTTGAATTTTGGTAGTAGTTGAGATGTTCTGGTTGTTGAAGGATGGGTTTCAAATGTGGTGTAGAGGGGTGTTGGTAGAGGAATAGACGAAGCAAGTTGCTGTACAGAGGGAGCAGGAGAGGCAGACTTACCAGAAGACTCTTGCAGAGGTGCTGACGGTCTTGATTCAGAGGATTCTCCTAGCTTCGATTTCTTCGCCTTCGATGTCTTCTCAGATGGACCTCTTTTAAACCTCACGAAGTCTGGAGCTGAATCTGGCAGTTCGCTCAATCTAAAATCTGAGATGTCAACTCCTTCATCCTTTAGACGTTGGAGATAGTGGAGAATTGCCTCTTTGGGTTCTTCCTTGTAGAACATACATAGACCATTGGGAATTTTCCTCTGATCTTTTAAGGCTTCCCAAGAGGTGTCCAGAGTAGGTTTAACGTTGACCTTCTCCAGAATCCCCATGCTCTTTAGATTCCTGGAGTTCAGAGGCCTTCCAGTTTCTATTGCCATGTCTTCCATGAGCCTGTGTTTTACCAGATGGTCCACGAGACCATTTTCTATCAGTACATCTGAGATTAATCTTCCCAGAGGAATGTAAGTTCTTGGCTTCATGTGATTTCTGGTTTCTCGTACAAAATCTTTGAGGTATTTGAATAGAAGTGCAGGGAGGCATAACTTCAGACCTTTGTGAATGCAGTACAGAATGCATTTCTGATCTGTGTTGATGTAATCTGATGAATTTGATGCTGTGCGATGATGGATTGTACCCAGAATGATTTTGAGCCACACCCGGAGGTTCTGATGCAGTTCCTTGTTCTTTGAGGGGTTGCCTTCTGTGTAACACCCCGATAATAATATGGTAATTATTTAAATTAAGTTAATAATATATTTATTAATTTAATTAGATAATTGGATTATTATTATTATTATTATTTTGGAATTATTGAATTATTATTATTATTGGAATAATAATATAATTTGGAAAATATATAAGTTGGAATAAGTAAAAAGAGTTCATTTTGGAAAATAAGGTTTTCACGTGAAAAGCAGAGAAGCGATCGTGAAAGAGGAAAAGGGCAAGAGGCAGAGCAAGAGGAAGAAGGTTGGAGAAGAGAAGAGCTTGGAGCTTGAGATTCGCCGGATTAAATCAGGTAAGGGGGGTTTATCGTCGATTAATGGGTATTATGGGATAATATGTAATGGGTAGTGATAAGCCGTTATTTGACCCTAATTGGGATTGGTGAATGCTGGAATTACGTTGGTTAAACTGTGTTAAAAAACTGAAATTGAATCCGTGATTGTATGTGTCGTGATTTTCCGATAGTGTGGCTTTTTACGGAATTGGAATCGGAGGTCCGGAAGTCCTCCAATGGCGGAAAATGCGGAGAATTCTGCATTCTGCCTTGAGTTAGCGCAGGAACAGCTTCTGTCTTGCGTTAACCGGTTAACCCAGGGTGTTAACCGGTTAACACTGTTTTTGAATTGTGAAAATTTGCTGTTTTGTCTGCGTTAACCGGTTAACCCAGGGTGTTAACCGGTTAACACTGTTGTGATTGCTGAAATATTGTTGTTTGTGCTGCGTTAACCGATTAACCCAGGGCGTTAACCGGTTAACACTGTTAAGTTTTGGGACAGGAAGCGTGTTGTGCTGCGTTAACCGGTTAACCCAGGGCGTTAACCGGTTAACACTGTTGCAGAGTGGAAAAATTGGCTTTTTAATGTTGTGTACAAAATTGAGAGTTGGCCTATGTTGGCGTATGATGTAATAGGGATTATTTCCCGCTGTTTTGAGCAGTATAGGTATTAGTAGAGTGTGCTAATACTGTGTTTAATTGATTGACATGATATGATGTGTTGATACATGTGTTGATGATGTATGATGATATGCATAATGCTGTGAATGTATATATTATGCCTGTATTTGTGAATGGACTGTTGTATGACTTAAAGTGTGAGCATATGTCCATTGTGAATTGTTGTTGATGCTGCATTGCTAGATGATTAGCGTGCATAGCATAGCCCTTGGGGTTGTAGCTAATTCCCATAGTGAGGAATTAGTGAGTGAATCATTGTGGATTTGTTGTTGATGTTGGCATGCTAGGTGATTAGTGTGCATAGTCTAGCCTTTGGGGCTGTAGCTAATTCCCATAGTGAGGAATTAGTGAGTGAGTCACTAGGTCTCAAATGAGTGGGACTAGTGAGCTTAGTAGCCGTATCTGGATTGATCGGTGAGCTTGAACTATATGTTCAAGAATAGTCAGTACCGCATGTGTGGAGTCTCATTGCATAATGTATGTATGGCGTATAATATGAATGGATGTATTCCAATATTATACGTGTGGTTGTGTTATTATGAAGTATGATTCGAGATTATACTTGTGTTTTATGTTGGTGTTGAGTATGATGTTGAGCTGATGTGCTGTTACTGATTGTATGTTGTGATTAGGGTGATTAATGTGTTAAATTACTTAACATGACATTATATTCTATAATGCTTATTATATCGATTGAGGAACTCACCCTTACAACTATTTTTCAGGTAACGAGAAATGAGTTGAGTAGAAGCGAATGCTTGGAGTCTAGTGTAGTCTTCTTAGTGGGTCATGCTCTGATAGATGTAACATCGGGAGGGAACCTTTCTAATTATATTGTTAAAGATTGTTGAACCAGTTTACATGTAGTATGTTACATGTTTTGATTAATTTGATTTATATCCGCTGCGATTTATGCAAATGTTTAATTGATTAAATAAAGAGCATGACAGTTATTTTGGAACATGGTGTGAATGATTGTGTGACACCCTTAACTGCATAATTACTCTGATATATGTTTATTATTTTAATTAAATAATTGGGGTATTTTATAAGGGTGTTACATTAGTGGTATCAGAGCATAGTCGGTCGAGTCGAGTCGTAATTATTCTGTTTCCCCTGTACGGGATAGGTGTTGTGTAACCCTATCAGTACTTATTGTTTAGCTTTTTGGGCTTTCAGAATAGAGATGGCTGGAAGAAGTAGAGACGATGCTGTGATTGCTGAGGCTCTGGGTATGCTAGCTGGAGTACTTGGAGGAAATCCGAATGTTGTGGGAATGGGAGCTGCTCGTCAACTGAGTGAGTTCCAGAAGAACAATCCTCCAATGTTCAAGGGAGCATACGATCCAGATGGCGCTCAAAAGTGGTTGAAGGAGATCGAGAGGATCTTCCGAGTGACTGAGTGTGCCGATAACCAGAAGGTCAGGCTCGGTACACATATGCTGTCAGAGGAAGCAGATGATTGGTGGGTTGCTACCCGCACTGAGTTGGAAGCTGCCGGGAGTGCTGAGGTCACTTGGGCGATGCTCAGAGAGAGATTTCTGAGGAAGTACCTTCCAGAGGAGGTCAGAGGAAGGAGAGAGATAGAGTTCTTAGAATTGAAGCAGGGCAATCGGTCTGTTACTGAGTATGCTGCTAAGTTCACAGAGCTGTCGAAGTATTACATTCCCTATGATGAGGCTACTGGAGAATTTTCAAAATGCGTGAGGTTTGAGAACGAGTTACGTCCCGAGATCAAGCGGGCTATTGAGTATCAGCGGATTAGGGTGTTTTCTAATTTGGTCGACTGTTGCAGAAGGTTTGAACAGGATACCAAGGCCAGAGCGGAAAGCTATCAGCAGAGGGTTGATAGGAAAGGCAAGAATCAGAATGAGCGTGGGAAACCGTATGCAGCTGGCAGAGGTTTCCAGAGACAGAGTGGGATGAAGAGGCCTAGTGGGGGAGACTCTAGTGCCCCTGCTAAGTGTTATAGATGTGGTCGGGCTGGACATCGTGTCCATGAGTGTACCAGTGCTGAGATGAAGTGTTTCAAGTGTGGAAAAGGTGGTCATTTGGCTGCAGAGTGTCGGTTGAAGACTGTAACTTGTTTCAACTGTGGAGAGTTGGGGCATATCAGTCCACAGTGTCCTAAGCCGAAGAGAGAAAATCAGTCGGGAGGCAAGGTCTTTGCTTTATCGGGTTCTGAGACTTCTGCAGATGACCGTTTGATCCGAGGTACGTGTTATATTAATGGCTTTCCTCTTGTAGCTATTATTGACACAGGTGCTACTCATTCCTTTATATCTTTGGATTGTGCTGTGAAACTTAAGTTAGAGATATCTGAGATGTATGGTAGTATGGTGATTGATACTCCTGCAAAGGGTTCAGTAAATACTACTTCAGTTTGCTTGAGTTGTCCTTTGAGTATTTTTGGTAGAGACTTTGGGATAGACCTTGTGTGTCTTCCACTAGTGCAGATTGATGTTATCTTGGGAATGAACTGGTTGGTGTTTAACCGAGTTTCTATTAACTGTTTTGATAAGACTGTGATATTTCCTGAGATTGAGGAAGGAAAGAGTTTGTTCCTATCAGTGTAACACCCCGAATTAAATAAGAGGATTATTTAATTAAGTTAATAATATATTTAATAATTTAATTAAATAAATTGAATTATTGGATTATTATTATTATTATTATTATTTGGAATAATAATTAGTGGAAAATATATAAGTTGGAATAAGAGAAAAAGGGTCATTCATTTTTGGTAAAGAGTTTTCACGTGAAACAGAGAAACGGCTGAAAGGTGAAAAGTGGAGAAAGAGCAGAGGTTGAAGAACGGAAAAGCTTGAAGCTTAGAGATTGCCGGATTATCTCAGGTAAGGGGGGTTTATCGTCGCTTAATGGGTATTATAGATTAACATGTCATGGGTAGTGAGAAACCGTTGAATTGACCCTAATTGGGATTGTTGAATGCTGAAAGATTGTGATGAATAAACTGAGTTTAAGCTGTAATTGAGTCCGTAATTGTGTGAGTCGTGTTTCCCCGAACGTGTAGCTTTTTACGGAAATTGAATCGGAGGTCCGGAAGTCCTCCAACGGCGGAAAATGCGGAAACTCTGCATTCTGCCTTGTGTTAGCGCAGGAACTGCTGTTTTGTCTGCGTTAACCGGTTAACCCAGGGCGTTAACCGGTTAACACTGTTATATTTTGTGAAAATGTGCTGTTTTGCCTGCGTTAACCGGTTAACCCAGGGCGTTAACCGGTTAACACTGTTGCGTTTTGCCAGAAAATGTATTTTTGTCCTGCGTTAACCGGTTAACCCAGGGCGTTAACCGGTTAACACTGTTGGAAATTAGAAAAATTGGTATTTTAATGTTGTGAACGTAATTGGTGATTGGCCTATTTTAGTTGATTGTGAGGAATAATTTTGTTGGGTTTATGTTATGAAATGTTGATCCAAATATGTGGATCAGTTGTGTTAAAGTTGTTGAAAATACTGAGTTGGAGGCTTGATGAGCCAAAGTTGATTATAAGTTGATTTTTGTTGAAAACGTTGTTGTGTTGATATTATTATTATGTTGTTGACAGTTTAAAGTCGTGTATGCCATGTACATTCATATGCATTAAGTCGGAGCTTTGCTCACACCACGTTGGCCTGGATTGGCAAAATTTTAAGTTGAAAGTTGAAGGCTTATGCCTTGATGCCCACTAAAATGGCAATGATTTTAAGTTGGGAGTTTTACTCCGAATGGTACCACATGCATGACGAGTCGAGTCTCATTAGAGTTGCATTCTGTTGGTTTGTTGTACGTGTATCAGTGGTATTGATCTTGAGTATGTATATGATTTGTGCTGATATTGGGTGATTAATGAGTTAAATTACTTAACATAACATGATAATTTATAATGTTTGTTACATCGATTGAGGAACTCACCCTTACAATTATTTTTCAGGTAACGAGCAATGAGTTGAGTAGAAGCTAGTGCTTGGAGTCTAGTGTAGTCACCGTAGTGGGTCATGCTCTGATAGATGTAACATCGGGACGGGATGTTTTAATTGTTTATTGTCGGTTGTTGAACCATTTTTCATGTAATACGTTATATGTTTGTGGAATGGTTGAGTTGATTTATATCCGCTGCGAATTGTGCAAAAAATGTTATTTTGATTAAATAATGAGCATGACAGTTATTATGTTGTTAAGTGTTGTGTGACACCCTTGGTGCATAATTACTCTGATTGATATGTGTTATTTTAATTAAATATTTGGGGTATTTTAGAAGGGTGTTACATTAGTGGTATCAGAGCAGGTCGGTCTGTCCGGCCAGTTGTCGTGTCATTACTGTCTAACAATTATGTATTGTTACCAATCTAACTTTAAGTTGTGTTGTATTGATAAGTTGAAATGGCTGGAAGGAATGACGCTGCAATGGCTGCCGCAATGCAAGCAATGGCACAAGCGGTGCAGAACTTGCCAAATGCTGGTGGGGATGCTGGATCACATAGCTTGGCGACTTTTCAAAGAGAGAATCCGCCGGTGTTTAAAGGGAAGCATGATCCAGATGCAGCCTTGGGATGGTTGAAAGAGATGGAGAGAATCTTCCGTGTTATGGATTGCACTCCAGCTCAGAAGGTTCGGTATGGTACTCACATGCTAGCAGTCGAAGCTGATGACTGGTGGCTAGAGACTCACGAGAGGTTGACCGTGGCAGGTGAAGACATTACTTGGGATGTATTCCGTAGGGAATTTCTGAGAAAGTATTATCCGGAAGATGTCCGTGGTAAGAAGGAAATCGAGTTCCTTGAGCTGAAGCAAGGAAACATGTCTGTCACTGATTATGCTGCGAAATTTGTGGAGCTGTCCAAATTTTATCCTCATTACACTGGTGCTGGTGCTGAATTTTCAAAGTGCATCAAGTTTGAGAACGGATTGCGCTCTGAAATTAAGAAGGCTGTTGGGTATCAGAAGATACGCATTTTTACTGAACTGGTTGATAGCTGCAGGATATTTGAAGAGGACAATAATGCTCATTACAAGATTGTCAGTGACCGCAAGGGAAAGCAGCATCAAAACCGTGGCAAGCCGTATGATGCTCCAGTGGGAAAAGGGAAACAAGGAGCTGCTCCGGCTCAGAGGACTAGTAGGGGAGGTGCTCCTGCTGGTATAGTTTGCTTCAAATGTGGTCAGGCTGGTCATAAGAGTAATGTATGCACTGCTGAAGTAAAGAGGTGTTTTCGCTGTGGTAAGACTGGTCATGCAATGGCTGATTGCAAGCACAAGGAAATGATTTGTTTTAATTGTGGCGAAGAAGGGCATATTGGAAGTCAGTGTCAGAAGCCAAAGAAATCTCAGACTGGGAAGGTGTTCGCATTGACCGGAACTCAAACCTCCTGTGAGGACAGACTTATCCGAGGTACATGTTTCATATATGGTACTCCTTTAATTACTATTATTGATACCGGTGCTACCCACTGTTTTATTTCTGCTAACTGTGCTCGAAGACTGGGTTTAAAATTGTCCGCTTTGGATGGTGAATTGATTGTTGAGACCCCAGCTAAGGGATCAGTAACTACTTCTTTGGTATGTTTAAAATGTCCTTTGTCGATCTTCGATAAAGATTTCTATGTTGATTTAGTATGTTTGCAGTTGGATGGGATGGATGTAATTCTTGGTATGAACTGGTTAGAGTATAATTATGTTCATATAAATTGTCATCATAAGTCGGTGAGGTTTTCCACTCCTGAAGAGGAAGGAGTTGACTTATTACCTTTCAGAGAATTGCGAAAATTGATGAAAGAGGGAGCTCATATGTTTTCTTTGATGGCGACGTTGTCGGTTGAAAGTAAAGCTAAGATAGAGGAACTGTTAGTGGTGAAAGAATTCCCTGAAGTTTTTCCTGATGAAATTCCTAGTGTGCCGCCAGAAAGGGAAGTTGAATTTACTATTGATCTGGTACCTGGTACTAGGCCTGTTTCGATGGCACCGTATAGAATGTCGGCATCTGAATTGTATGAATTAAAGAAGCAATTGGAAGACTTACTTGAGAAGAAGTTTATAAGACCAAGTGTGTCGCCGTGGGGAGCTCCAGTGTTGCTAGTAAAGAAGAAAGAGGGTAGTATGAGGCTTTGTATTGATTATAGACAATTGAATAAAGTAACGATCAAGAATAAGTATCCACTACCGAGGATAGATGATTTGATGGACCAATTAGTGGGTGCTTGTGTGTTCAGTAAAATTGATTTGAGATCGGGCTATCATCAGATCAGAGTGAAAGATGAAGACATCCAGAAGACAGCGTTCAGAACTCGGTATGGACATTATGAGTATTCTGTGATGCCTTTCGGTGTGACTAATGCACCGGGAGTATTTATGGAATACATGAATCGTATTTTCCATACTTATCTGGATCATTTTGTGGTAGTATTTATTGATGATATTTTGATTTACTCTAAGTCCGAAGGAGAGCACCAGGAACATTTGAGATTAGTATTGGAGGTTTTGAAAGATAAGAAATTGTATGCGAAGTTGTCCAAGTGTGAGTTTTGGTTAAGAGAAGTCAGTTTTCTCGGCCATGTAATTTCAGGAAAAGGTATTGCTGTAGATCCTTCCAAGGTAGAAGCTGTATTGCAATGGGAAACTCCTAAGTCGGTTACCGAGATTAGAAGCTTTTTGGGATTAGCTGGATATTATAGAAGATTTATTGAAGGATTTTCTAAGTTAGCACTTCCGTTGACTAAATTAACTTGCAAAGGTAAAGCTTTCGTGTGGGATGTTCAGTGCGAAGAGAGTTTTAATGAATTAAAGAGGAGATTGACATCGGCGCCGGTTTTGACTTTGCCAAATCCGGGGGAACCGTTTATAATTTACTGTGATGCTTCGTTGATGGGTTTGGGAGGTGTGCTCATGCAAAATAATAAAGTAATTGCTTATGCGTCGCGACAGTTGAGAATTCATGAAAAGAACTATCCTACGCATGACCTTGAACTTGCTGCTGTAGTGTTTGCGCTAAAACTTTGGAGGCATTACCTTTATGGTTCCAGATTCGAAGTTTTCAGCGATCATAAAAGTTTAAAGTATCTATTTGATCAGAAAGAGCTGAACATGAGACAACGTAGGTGGTTCGAATTGCTTAAGGATTATGATTTCGGTTTGAATTATCATCCAGGAAAAGCAAATGTTGTGGCCGATGCTTTAAGTAGAAAGACCTTGCATGTGTCAGCAATGATGATTAAGGAGTTGGAATTAATTGAGCAATTTCGGGATATGAGTTTGGTTTGCGAAGTAACACCGCAGAGTGTGATGCTAGGAATGCTAAAGATTAATAATGATTTTATGGATAGTATCCGAGAGGCACAGAAATTGGATGTGAAATTAGTAGATATCCTTAATCGTTGTGGTCAATCAGAGAAAAGTGACTTTACGGTTGATGCGAGAGGTGTGTTGAAATTAGGGGAAAGAATTTGTATTCCTGACGACGCAATTTTGAAGAGAAGTATTCTAGAGGAGGGTCATAGAAGCAGCTTGAGTATTCATCCAGGAGCTACTAAAATGTATCAGGATTTAAAGAAATTATTTTGGTGGCCCGGAATGAAAGAAGATGTGGCTCGTTTTGTGTATGCGTGCTTAACTTGTCAGAAGTCGAAGATTGAGCATCAGAAGCCTGCTGGGTTGATGCAACCGTTAGACGTTCCAGAATGGAAATGGGATAGCATTTCTATGGACTTTGTAACGGGGCTGCCTGCTACCTTACGAGGGCATGATTCGATTTGGGTGATCGTTGATAGGCTCACGAAGTCGGCTCACTTCATACCTATTAACATCACTTACCCAATTGCGAAGTTGGCAGAGATTTACATCCGAGTAGTTGTAAAGTTGCATGGTGTTCCTCTGTGTATTGTGTCGGACAGAGATCCGAGGTTTACATCGGGATTTTGGAAAAGTCTGCAAGATTCGTTGGGATCTAAGTTGAGGTTGAGTTCGGCATATCATCCTCAAACTGATGGCCAAACTGAGAGAACTATTCAGTCATTGGAAGATTTACTGAGGGCTTGTGTTCTTGAACAAGGAGGTTCGTGGGACACTTATCTTCCATTGATCGAGTTCACATACAATAATAGTTACCATTCTAGTATCGGAATGGCGCCTTTTGAAGCATTATATGGTTGTAGATGTAGAACTCCGTTGTGTTGGCACGAATCTGGCGAGAGTGTAGTACTTGGACTAGAGTTAGTTCGAGAAACTACCGAGAAAGTGAAGTTTATCCGGGAGAAGATGAAAGCTTCTCAGAGTAGGCAGAAGAGTTACCATGACAAGCGGAAGAAGGATTTAGAATTTCAAGCTGGTGACCATGTGTTTTTGAGAGTCACGCCTGTGACCGGAGTTGGGAGGGCTTTGAAGTCTAAAAAGCTCACTCCTCGCTTCATTGGTCCGTATCAAATCTTAGAACGGGTTGGAAGAGTTGCTTATCGGATGGCATTACCACCTAATCTTTCGAATTTGCATGATGTATTCCATGTGTCGCAGCTTCGGAAGTATATCTCAGATCCGTCTCATGTGGTTAGTATGGATGATGTGCAAGTGCGAGATAATTTAACAGTAGAGACAAAGCCTGTGCGAGTTGAAGATCGTGAAACAAAGACTCTTCGAGGAAAAGAGATTGGATTGGTTAAAGTCGTTTGGTTGGGAGCTGCGGGCGAAAGCATGACATGGGAACTTGAGAGTCGGATGAAGGAGTCTTATCCAGAGTTATTTGCTTGAGGTATGTTTTCGAGGACGAAAACTCTTTTAGTAGGGGAGAGTTGTAACACCCCGAATTAAATAAGAGGATTATTTAATTAAGTTAATAATATATTTAATAATTTAATTAAATAAATTGAATTATTGGATTATTATTATTATTATTATTATTTGGAATAATAATTAGTGGAAAATATATAAGTTGGAATAAGAGAAAAAGGGTCATTCATTTTTGGTAAAGAGTTTTCACGTGAAACAGAGAAACGGCTGAAAGGTGAAAAGTGGAGAAAGAGCAGAGGTTGAAGAACGGAAAAGCTTGAAGCTTAGAGATTGCCGGATTATCTCAGGTAAGGGGGGTTTATCGTCGCTTAATGGGTATTATAGATTAACATGTCATGGGTAGTGAGAAACCGTTGAATTGACCCTAATTGGGATTGTTGAATGCTGAAAGATTGTGATGAATAAACTGAGTTTAAGCTGTAATTGAGTCCGTAATTGTGTGAGTCGTGTTTCCCCGAACGTGTAGCTTTTTACGGAAATTGAATCGGAGGTCCGGAAGTCCTCCAACGGCGGAAAATGCGGAAACTCTGCATTCTGCCTTGTGTTAGCGCAGGAACTGCTGTTTTGTCTGCGTTAACCGGTTAACCCAGGGCGTTAACCGGTTAACACTGTTATATTTTGTGAAAATGTGCTGTTTTGCCTGCGTTAACCGGTTAACCCAGGGCGTTAACCGGTTAACACTGTTGCGTTTTGCCAGAAAATGTATTTTTGTCCTGCGTTAACCGGTTAACCCAGGGCGTTAACCGGTTAACACTGTTGGAAATTAGAAAAATTGGTATTTTAATGTTGTGAACGTAATTGGTGATTGGCCTATTTTAGTTGATTGTGAGGAATAATTTTGTTGGGTTTATGTTATGAAATGTTGATCCAAATATGTGGATCAGTTGTGTTAAAGTTGTTGAAAATACTGAGTTGGAGGCTTGATGAGCCAAAGTTGATTATAAGTTGATTTTTGTTGAAAACGTTGTTGTGTTGATATTATTATTATGTTGTTGACAGTTTAAAGTCGTGTATGCCATGTACATTCATATGCATTAAGTCGGAGCTTTGCTCACACCACGTTGGCCTGGATTGGCAAAATTTTAAGTTGAAAGTTGAAGGCTTATGCCTTGATGCCCACTAAAATGGCAATGATTTTAAGTTGGGAGTTTTACTCCGAATGGTACCACATGCATGACGAGTCGAGTCTCATTAGAGTTGCATTCTGTTGGTTTGTTGTACGTGTATCAGTGGTATTGATCTTGAGTATGTATATGAGTTGTGCTGATATTGGGTGATTAATGAGTTAAATTACTTAACATAACATGATAATTTATAATGTTTGTTACATCGATTGAGGAACTCACCCTTACAATTATTTTTCAGGTAACGAGCAATGAGTTGAGTAGAAGCTAGTGCTTGGAGTCTAGTGTAGTCACCGTAGTGGGTCATGCTCTGATAGATGTAACATCGGGACGGGATGTTTTAATTGTTTATTGTCGGTTGTTGAACCATTTTTCATGTAATACGTTATATGTTTGTGGAATGGTTGAGTTGATTTATATCCGCTGCGAATTGTGCAAAAATGTTATTTTGATTAAATAATGAGCATGACAGTTATTATGTTGTTAAGTGTTGTGTGACACCCTTGGTGCATAATTACTCTGATTGATATGTGTTATTTTAATTAAATATTTGGGGTATTTTAGAAGGGTGTTACATTAGTGGTATCAGAGCAGGTCGGTCTGTCCGGCCAGTTGTCGTGTCATTACTGTCTAACAATTATGTATTGTTACCAATCTAACTTTAAGTTGTGTTGTATTGATAAGTTGAAATGGCTGGAAGGAATGACGCTGCAATGGCTGCCGCAATGCAAGCAATGGCACAAGCGGTGCAGAACTTGCCAAATGCTGGTGGGGATGCTGGATCACGTAGCTTGGCGACTTTTCAAAGAGAGAATCCGCCGGTGTTTAAAGGGAAGCATGATCCAGATGCAGCCTTGGGATGGTTGAAAGAGATGGAGAGAATCTTCCGTGTTATGGATTGCACTCCAGCTCAGAAGGTTCGGTATGGTACTCACATGCTAGCAGTCGAAGCTGATGACTGGTGGCTAGAGACTCACGAGAGGTTGACCGTGGCAGGTGAAGACATTACTTGGGATGTATTCCGTAGGGAATTTCTGAGAAAGTATTATCCGGAAGATGTCCGTGGTAAGAAGGAAATCGAGTTCCTTGAGCTGAAGCAAGGAAACATGTCTGTCACTGATTATGCTGCGAAATTTGTGGAGCTGTCCAAATTTTATCCTCATTACACTGGTGCTGGTGCTGAATTTTCAAAGTGCATCAAGTTTGAGAACGGATTGCGCTCTGAAATTAAGAAGGCTGTTGGGTATCAGAAGATACGCATTTTTACTGAACTGGTTGATAGCTGCAGGATATTTGAAGAGGACAATAATGCTCATTACAAGATTGTCAGTGACCGCAAGGGAAAGCAGCATCAAAACCGTGGCAAGCCGTATGATGCTCCAGTGGGAAAAGGGAAACAAGGAGCTGCTCCGGCTCAGAGGACTAGTAGGGGAGGTGCTCCTGCTGGTATAGTTTGCTTCAAATGTGGTCAGGCTGGTCATAAGAGTAATGTATGCACTGCTGAAGTAAAGAGGTGTTTTCGCTGTGGTAAGACTGGTCATGCAATGGCTGATTGCAAGCACAAGGAAATGATTTGTTTTAATTGTGGCGAAGAAGGGCATATTGGAAGTCAGTGTCAGAAGCCAAAGAAATCTCAGACTGGGAAGGTGTTCGCATTGACCGGAACTCAAACCTCCTGTGAGGACAGACTTATCCGAGGTACATGTTTCATATATGGTACTCCTTTAATTACTATTATTGATACCGGTGCTACCCACTGTTTTATTTCTGCTAACTGTGCTCGAAGACTGGGTTTAAAATTGTCCGCTTTGGATGGTGAATTGATTGTTGAGACCCCAGCTAAGGGATCAGTAACTACTTCTTTGGTATGTTTAAAATGTCCTTTGTCGATCTTCGATAAAGATTTCTATGTTGATTTAGTATGTTTGCAGTTGGATGGGATGGATGTAATTCTTGGTATGAACTGGTTAGAGTATAATTATGTTCATATAAATTGTCATCATAAGTCGGTGAGGTTTTCCACTCCTGAAGAGGAAGGAGTTGACTTATTACCTTTCAGAGAATTGCGAAAATTGATGAAAGAGGGAGCTCAGATGTTTTCTTTGATGGCGACGTTGTCGGTTGAAAGTAAAGCTAAGATAGAGGAACTGTTAGTGGTGAAAGAATTCCCTGAAGTTTTTCCTGATGAAATTCCTAGTGTGCCGCCAGAGAGGGAAGTTGAATTTACTATTGATCTGGTACCTGGTACTAGGCCTGTTTCGATGGCACCGTATAGAATGTCGGCATCTGAATTGTATGAATTAAAGAAGCAATTGGAAGACTTACTTGAGAAGAAGTTTATAAGACCAAGTGTGTCGCCGTGGGGAGCTCCAGTGTTGCTAGTAAAGAAGAAAGAGGGTAGTATGAGGCTTTGTATTGATTATAGACAATTGAATAAAGTAACGATCAAGAATAAGTATCCACTACCGAGGATAGATGATTTGATGGACCAATTAGTGGGTGCTTGTGTGTTCAGTAAAATTGATTTGAGATCGGGCTATCATCAGATCAGAGTGAAAGATGAAGACATCCAGAAGACAGCGTTCAGAACTCGGTATGGACATTATGAGTATTCTGTGATGCCTTTCGGTGTGACTAATGCGCCGGGAGTATTTATGGAATACATGAATCGTATTTTCCATACTTATCTGGATCATTTTGTGGTAGTATTTATTGATGATATTTTGATTTACTCTAAGTCCGAAGGAGAGCACCAGGAACATTTGAGATTAGTATTGGAGGTTTTGAAAGATAAGAAATTGTATGCGAAGTTGTCCAAGTGTGAGTTTTGGTTAAGAGAAGTCAGTTTTCTCGGCCATGTAATTTCAGGAAAAGGTATTGCTGTAGATCCTTCCAAGGTAGAAGCTGTATTGCAATGGGAAACTCCTAAGTCGGTTACCGAGATTAGAAGCTTTTTGGGATTAGCTGGATATTATAGAAGATTTATTGAAGGATTTTCTAAGTTAGCACTTCCGTTGACTAAATTAACTTGCAAAGGTAAAGCTTTCGTGTGGGATGTTCAATGCGAAGAGAGTTTTAATGAATTAAAGAGGAGATTGACGTCGGCGCCGGTTTTGACTTTGCCAAATCCGGGGGAACCGTTTATAATTTACTGTGATGCTTCGTTGATGGGTTTGGGAGGTGTGCTCATGCAAAATAATAAAGTAATTGCTTATGCGTCGCGACAGTTGAGAATTCATGAAAAGAACTATCCTACGCATGACCTTGAACTTGCTGCTGTAGTGTTTGCGCTAAAACTTTGGAGGCATTACCTTTATGGTTCCAGATTCGAAGTTTTCAGCGATCATAAAAGTTTAAAGTATCTATTTGATCAGAAAGAGCTGAACATGAGACAACGTAGGTGGTTCGAATTGCTTAAGGATTATGATTTCGGTTTGAATTATCATCCAGGAAAAGCAAATGTTGTGGCCGATGCTTTAAGTAGAAAGACCTTGCATGTGTCAGCAATGATGATTAAGGAGTTGGAATTAATTGAGCAATTTCGGGATATGAGTTTGGTTTGCGAAGTAACACCGCAGAGTGTGATGCTAGGAATGCTAAAGATTAATAATGATTTTATGGATAGTATCCGAGAGGCACAGAAATTGGATGTGAAATTAGTAGATATCCTTAATCGTTGTGGTCAATCAGAGAAAAGTGACTTTACGGTTGATGCGAGAGGTGTGTTGAAATTAGGGGAAAGAATTTGTATTCCTGACGACGCAATTTTGAAGAGAAGTATTCTAGAGGAGGGTCATAGAAGCAGCTTGAGTATTCATCCAGGAGCTACTAAAATGTATCAGGATTTAAAGAAATTATTTTGGTGGCCCGGAATGAAAGAAGATGTGGCTCGTTTTGTGTATGCGTGCTTAACTTGTCAGAAGTCGAAGATTGAGCATCAGAAGCCTGCTGGGTTGATGCAACCGTTAGACGTTCCAGAATGGAAATGGGATAGCATTTCTATGGACTTTGTAACGGGGCTGCCTGCTACCTTACGAGGGCATGATTCGATTTGGGTGATCGTTGATAGGCTCACGAAGTCGGCTCACTTCATACCTATTAACATCACTTACCCAATTGCGAAGTTGGCAAAGATTTACATCCGAGTAGTTGTAAAGTTGCATGGTGTTCCTCTGTGTATTGTGTCGGACAGAGATCCGAGGTTTACATCGGGATTTTGGAAAAGTCTGCAAGATTCGTTGGGATCTAAGTTGAGGTTGAGTTCGGCATATCATCCTCAAACTGATGGCCAAACTGAGAGAACTATTCAGTCATTGGAAGATTTACTGAGGGCTTGTGTTCTTGAACAAGGAGGTTCGTGGGACACTTATCTTCCATTGATCGAGTTCACATACAATAATAGTTACCATTCTAGTATCGGAATGGCGCCTTTTGAAGCATTATATGGTCGTAGATGTAGAACTCCGTTGTGTTGGCACGAATCTGGCGAGAGTGTAGTACTTGGACTAGAGTTAGTTCGAGAAACTACCGAGAAAGTGAAGTTTATCCGGGAGAAGATGAAAGCTTCTCAGAGTAGGCAGAAGAGTTACCATGACAAGCGGAAGAAGGATTTAGAATTTCAAGCTGGTGACCATGTGTTTTTGAGAGTCACGCCTGTGACCGGAGTTGGGAGGGCTTTGAAGTCTAAAAAGCTCACTCCTCGCTTCATTGGTCCGTATCAAATCTTAGAACGGGTTGGAAGAGTTGCTTATCGGATGGCATTACCACCTAATCTTTCGAATTTGCATGATGTATTCCATGTGTCGCAGCTTCGGAAGTATATCTCAGATCCGTCTCATGTGGTTAGTATGGATGATGTGCAAGTGCGAGATAATTTAACAGTAGAGACAAAGCCTGTGCGAGTTGAAGATCGTGAAACAAAGACTCTTCGAGGAAAAGAGATTGGATTGGTTAAAGTCGTTTGGTTGGGAGCTGCGGGCGAAAGCATGACATGGGAACTTGAGAGTCGGATGAAGGAGTCTTATCCAGAGTTATTTGCTTGAGGTATGTTTTCGAGGACGAAAACTCTTTTAGTAGGGGAGAGTTGTAACACCCCGAATTAAATAAGAGGATTATTTAATTAAGTTAATAATATATTTAATAATTTAATTAAATAAATTGAATTATTGGATTATTATTATTATTATTATTATTTGGAATAATAATTAGTGGAAAATATATAAGTTGGAATAAGAGAAAAAGGGTCATTCATTTTTGGTAAAGAGTTTTCACGTGAAACAGAGAAACGGCTGAAAGGTGAAAAGTGGAGAAAGAGCAGAGGTTGAAGAACGGAAAAGCTTGAAGCTTAGAGATTGCCGGATTATCTCAGGTAAGGGGGGTTTATCGTCGCTTAATGGGTATTATAGATTAACATGTCATGGGTAGTGAGAAACCGTTGAATTGACCCTAATTGGGATTGTTGAATGCTGAAAGATTGTGATGAATAAACTGAGTTTAAGCTGTAATTGAGTCCGTAATTGTGTGAGTCGTGTTTCCCCGAACGTGTAGCTTTTTACGGAAATTGAATCGGAGGTCCGGAAGTCCTCCAACGGCGGAAAATGCGGAAACTCTGCATTCTGCCTTGTGTTAGCGCAGGAACTGCTGTTTTGTCTGCGTTAACCGGTTAACCCAGGGCGTTAACCGGTTAACACTGTTATATTTTGTGAAAATGTGCTGTTTTGCCTGCGTTAACCGGTTAACCCAGGGCGTTAACCGGTTAACACTGTTGCGTTTTGCCAGAAAATGTATTTTTGTCCTGCGTTAACCGGTTAACCCAGGGCGTTAACCGGTTAACACTGTTGGAAATTAGAAAAATTGGTATTTTAATGTTGTGAACGTAATTGGTGATTGGCCTATTTTAGTTGATTGTGAGGAATAATTTTGTTGGGTTTATGTTATGAAATGTTGATCCAAATATGTGGATCAGTTGTGTTAAAGTTGTTGAAAATACTGAGTTGGAGGCTTGATGAGCCAAAGTTGATTATAAGTTGATTTTTGTTGAAAACGTTGTTGTGTTGATATTATTATTATGTTGTTGACAGTTTAAAGTCGTGTATGCCATGTACATTCATATGCATTAAGTCGGAGCTTTGCTCACACCACGTTGGCCTGGATTGGCAAAATTTTAAGTTGAAAGTTGAAGGCTTATGCCTTGATGCCCACTAAAATGGCAATGATTTTAAGTTGGGAGTTTTACTCCGAATGGTACCACATGCATGACGAGTCGAGTCTCATTAGAGTTGCATTCTGTTGGTTTGTTGTACGTGTATCAGTGGTATTGATCTTGAGTATGTATATGAGTTGTGCTGATATTGGGTGATTAATGAGTTAAATTACTTAACATAACATGATAATTTATAATGTTTGTTACATCGATTGAGGAACTCACCCTTACAATTATTTTTCAGGTAACGAGCAATGAGTTGAGTAGAAGCTAGTGCTTGGAGTCTAGTGTAGTCACCGTAGTGGGTCATGCTCTGATAGATGTAACATCGGGACGGGATGTTTTAATTGTTTATTGTCGGTTGTTGAACCATTTTTCATGTAATACGTTATATGTTTGTGGAATGGTTGAGTTGATTTATATCCGCTGCGAATTGTGCAAAAAATGTTATTTTGATTAAATAATGAGCATGACAGTTATTATGTTGTTAAGTGTTGTGTGACACCCTTGGTGCATAATTACTCTGATTGATATGTGTTATTTTAATTAAATATTTGGGGTATTTTAGAAGGGTGTTACAATCAGCGAGGCAGGTGAATGAGGAAGTGGCAGATGGGGCAGAGTTGTTTATGCTGTTAGCGACTTTGGAGGCTAAAGATAAACTGGTGATTGGCGATCTAGCCGTGGTGTGTGATTTTCCTGATGTGTTTCCAGAAGAAGTGAATGAATTACCGCCAGAGCGTGAAGTTGAGTTCTCGATTGATTTAGTACCTGGTACTAGACCGATATCGATGGCTCCGTATCGTATGTCTGCTGTTGAGTTGGCGGAATTGAAGAGTCAGCTGGAAGATCTGTTGGATAAGAAATTTATTCGTCCGAGTGTGTCACCGTGGGGTGCACCAGTGTTGTTGGTTAAGAAGAAAGAAGGTACTATGAGGTTGTGTGTGGACTACAGGCAACTGAATAAAGTGACGATCAAGAATCGGTATCCTTTGCCGAGGATTGATGATTTGATGGATCAGTTGGTTGGTGCGAGTGTGTTCAGCAAGATAGATTTGAGATCTGGGTATCATCAGATACGTGTGAAAATTGAGGATATTCAGAAGACTGCTTTCAGAACAAGGTATGGACATTATGAGTATTCTGTAATGCCTTTTGGTGTGACTAATGCGCCTGGAGTATTCATGGAGTATATGAATAGGATTTTCCATCCGTACCTAGACCAGTTTGTTGTGGTGTTTATTGATGACATTTTGGTGTATTCGAAATCTGAAGAAGAGCATGCTGAGCATTTGAGAGTGGTTTTAGAAGTTCTACGAGAAAAGAAGTTATTTGCTAAACTCTCTAAATGTGAATTTTGGTTAGAAGAGGTTAGTTTTCTTGGTCATGTGATTTCAAGAGGTGGTGTTGCTGTTGATCCTTCTAAGATAGAAGCGGTATCTAAGTGGGAAGCTCTGAAGTCTGTTGCGGAGATTCGAAGTTTCCTTGGTTTGGCTGGTTATTATAGGAAGTTCATTGAGGGATTTTCTAAGTTGGCGTTACCGTTGACGATGTTGACTAGAAAGGGGCAAGCGTTTGTTTGGGATTCAAAATGTGAAGAGGGTTTCCAAGAGTTAAAGAGAAGGTTGACTACTGCTCCTATTCTGATATTACCGAGTTCGTCGGAACCATTTGAGGTTTTCTGTGATGCTTCATTGTTGGGTTTGGGTGGTGTGTTGATGCAGAATAAGCAGGTTATAGCTTATGCTTCGAGACAACTGAGGGTCCATGAGAGGAACTATCCGACACACGATTTAGAGTTGGCAGCTGTGGTATTTGTTCTGAAGTTGTGGAGGCATTATTTGTACGGGTCAAGATTTGAAGTTTTCAGTGACCATAAAAGTTTAAAGTATTTGTTTGATCAGAAAGAACTGAATATGAGACAGAGGAGATGGTTAGAATTTCTGAAGGATTATGACTTTGGTTTGAATTACCATCCGGGTAGAGCAAATGTAGTGGCTGATGCGTTGAGTCGGAAGTCATTGCATATGTCTATGTTAATGGTTAAGGAATTGGATTTAATTGAGCAGTTTAGAGACTTGAGTTTGGTATGTGAGAGTACTCGCACCAGTGTTAAATTGGGAATGTTGAAGTTAACAAGTGGTATTCTGGATGAGATCAGAGAGGGTCAGAAATCCGATGTGTCTTTGGTTGATAAGTTGACTTTAGTGAATCAAGGCCAAGGTGGTGAATTCAGAGTTGATGAGAATGGTGTTTTGAAATTTGGTAATCGGGTGTGTATTCCGGATGTTACCGAACTTAAGAAGAGTATTCTAGAGGAAGGACATCGTAGTGGCTTGAGTATTCATCCTGGAGCTACGAAGATGTATCATGATTTGAAAAAGCTATTTTGGTGGCCGGGAATGAAAAGAGACATTACGAGTTTTGTTTATTCTTGTTTGACTTGTCAGAAGTCAAAGATTGAGCATCAGAAGCCGTCTGGGCTAATGCAACCGTTGGCTATTCCAGAGTGGAAGTGGGATAGTATCAGTATGGATTTTGTTTCTGGTTTACCGAGGACAAGTAAGAATTTCGAAGCTATTTGGGTGATTGTTGACAGGTTGACAAAATCGGCTCATTTCATTCCGATCAGAATGGATTATCCGTTAGAGAGATTAGCCGAGTTGTATATTGAGAAGGTTGTAAGTTTGCATGGTATTCCGTCGAGTATTGTTTCGGACAGAGATCCTAGATTTACATCGAAGTTCTGGGAAGGTTTGCAGAGGGCTTTGGGAACTAAGCTGAGATTGAGTTCTGCATATCATCCGCAGACGGATGGTCAGACTGAGAGGACGATTCAGTCATTAGAGGATCTTTTGAGAGCTTGTGTTTTGGAAAAGGGAGGTGTTTGGGATTGTTATTTGCCTTTGATTGAGTTTACCTACAACAATAGTTTTCATTCGAGCATTGGTATGGCACCGTTTGAAGCTTTGTATGGTAGGAGATGTCGGACACCGTTATGTTGGTATGAGTCCGGTGAGAGTGTTGTGGTTGGACCGGAGATTGTTCAACAAACTACGGAAAAGATTAAGATGATTCAGGAGAAGATGAGAATTGCTCAGAGTCGTCAGAAGAGTTATCATGATAAGAGGAGGAAGTCACTTGAGTTCCAAGAGGGAGATCATGTGTTTCTTCGTGTTACTCCGATAACTGGTGTTGGTCGAGCTTTGAAGTCGAAGAAGTTGACACCTCGATTTATTGGTCCTTATCAGATTTTGGAGAGGATAGGGGAGGTAGCCTATCGTGTCGCTTTACCGCCGTCGCTTGCGAATTTGCATGAGGTTTTTCATGTGTCTCAGTTGAGGAGGTACATTCATGATCCGTCGCATGTAGTCCAAGTAGATGATGTACAGGTGAGAGATAACCTGACTGTTGAAACATCACCTATGAGGATTGAGGATAGAGAGTTGAAGCAGTTGCGGGGTAAAGAGATTGCCTTGGTGAAGGTAGCTTGGGGAGGACCAGCAGGTGGCAATGTGACTTGGGAACTTGAGAGTAAGATGAAGGAGTCTTACCCAGAGTTGTTCGCTTGAGGTATGTTTTCGAGGACGAAAACTCTTTTAGTGGGGGAGAGTTGTAACACCCCGATAATAATATGGTAATTATTTAAATTAAGTTAATAATATATTTATTAATTTAATTAGATAATTGGATTATTATTATTATTATTATTTTGGAATTATTGAATTATTATTATTATTGGAATAATAATATAATTTGGAAAATATATAAGTTGGAATAAGTAAAAAGAGTTCATTTTGGAAAATAAGGTTTTCACGTGAAAAGCAGAGAAGCGATCGTGAAAGAGGAAAAGGGCAAGAGGCAGAGCAAGAGAAGAAGGTTGGAGAAGAGAAGAGCTTGGAGCTTGAGATTCGCCGGATTAAATCAGGTAAGGGGGGTTTATCGTCGATTAATGGGTATTATGGGATAATATGTAATGGGTAGTGATAAGCCGTTATTTGACCCTAATTGGGATTGGTGAATGCTGGAATTACGTTGGTTAAACTGTGTTAAAAAACTGAAATTGAATCCGTGATTGTATGTGTCGTGATTTTCCGATAGTGTGGCTTTTTACGGAATTGGAATCGGAGGTCCGGAAGTCCTCCAATGGCGGAAAATGCGGAGAATTCTGCATTCTGCCTTGAGTTAGCGCAGGAACAGCTTTTGTCTTGCGTTAACCGGTTAACCCAGGGTGTTAACCGGTTAACACTGTTTTTGAATTGTGAAAATTTGCTGTTTTGTCTGCGTTAACCGGTTAACCCAGGGTGTTAACCGGTTAACACTGTTGTGATTGCTGAAATATTGCTGTTTGTGCTGCGTTAACCGGTTAACCCAGGGCGTTAACCGGTTAACACTGTTAAGTTTTGGGACAGGAAGCGTGTTGTGCTGCGTTAACCGGTTAACCCAGGGCGTTAACCGGTTAACACTGTTGCAGAGTGGAAAAATTGGCTTTTTAATGTTGTGTACAAAATTGAGAGTTGGCCTATGTTGGCGTATGATGTAATAGGGATTATTTCCCGCTGTTTTGAGCAGTATAGGTATTAGTAGAGTGTGCTAATACTGTGTTTAATTGATTGACATGATATGATGTGTTGATACATGTGTTGATGATGTATGATGATATGCATAATGCTGTGAATGTATATATTATGCCTGTATTTGTGAATGGACTGTTGTATGACTTAAAGTGTGAGCATATGTCCATTGTGAATTGTTGTTGATGCTGCATTGCTAGATGATTAGCGTGCATAGCATAGCCCTTGGGGTTGTAGCTGATAACTTGAAATTATATCACATTTTAGGACTTAATTCAATTAGATTATATTATCATTTACTTTAATTTATCTCATTTTATCAGATATTATGCGGTATTTTCCTTTCTATTTATGTCAGGCATCCATTTTGAAGCAAAAGTGAAAAAGGGAAGAAAAGGAGGTGTAAAAAGGAATAAAAAGGAAACAAATAACAAAGACAAAGCCCAGCCCAAAGAAAGCGCACGTTATGCCTGTGACGGGCGTCACAAAGGTTGTGACGAGCGTCACACTAAGCACACTCTTGTGACGAGCGTCACACATGGTGTGACGGACGTCACACCATTCCCCTATATTTTTGGCACTAGGAACTCAACTGACCACGTTGAAAGCTATTTCCACGCACGCTTAACCCTCGGAACGAAAAGACCGCGCATACGGAAACCCTTGGAAAGCAGTTACACCAGCAGCTGTATAAATAGCAGCTAATTGGGAAGTTCCTCCCCCCGTTTTTTTCACGCTCAGATTGCCGAAGCTCTGCCCATTTTTCTTTTCACGCTTTTGCTTATTTTTCTTTTCCAGCACTTAACATTGTTTATTTTATTTATTTCTTCTGCAAGTTCTACATTCTTTTTCCCTTGCAACTTACCTTTCCCTTTTTGGCATTTAGATATTTTTCGCATAATAGCTTCTACACCGGAAACTATTGTGCAACTTTTTATCGGATCTAACCTTACGTTAGATTCTAGTTTTATTTCCTTGGTTTAATTTATTGTTTAATTGAAGAATCGAAGAACAAATCCTACCGGCTTGTGGTGGAGTGTTCAAGACTATTGTATTACGCATTCAGGTTCTTTAATCATTATTTAATATTTTGTTTTATTATTTATCTATATTATCTGCCTGGAATGAGTCTGTTTATGCATGATATATATTCTTGTTTATTTAGCATGTCTGGCTAATTCGCCTAGGTATCGGTATGTAAAGTAAGCAGAATAAGGGATCAAGACTGAGTCGGTCTATCTAAACTTAAAATTAAAATCAATCTTTTTACGGTCTCAACTTACAGGTTTAATAACAAGATTTTTTACAAAAGTAAAGGACATAAAGAAGTTAAAATCAATAGAGCGAGAGTTTGAGGTTTTAACTGGACAGTGTAAGTTAGGCATTAATTCTAGATCAGGGCGAGAGCAAGTTTTAGAGTTAATTAAATTCTGACCTTTTCCAAAAAGTATTTTTAAAGATTGAATGTGAGGACGAGAGTTAAGCATTTGGATTTGATTATATAACCTAAGTCAACAGAGCGAGAGTTTGAGATAAGGGTGTTTAAAACGGTCAGTATTTTCTTAAAAAGAGTTTCTGCAACTTTATTGTTTTCAAAATATGATTTTTGACTTAATTATAAGTGACAGCTACATTAATATAAAATCATGGTTTATTCAACAGAGCGAGAGTTTGAGATAAAACCTTTAACCAATAAAGTTAACCGAAACGATTTATTTTAAACCAAGAAACCGACAAAGACTTGATTCCCTAGTTCTGACGAACTACATACCGATATCCGTTTTATTAATATTTAATCTAGATCTTAGTTTAGCTCTTAGTTTTTCCCCAAAAAATCAAACATTTTCACCTTAGATTTACGTAGTAACCTTAGATAACGGTATATCGATTCATAAGTCCCTGTGGGATCGATATCTTTTAAAACTACGCGATAGAACTGTGCACTTGCAGTTTGTATCCCATTCTCGACTCACACAGTCGAGCGATCAAGTTTTTGGCGCCGTTGCCGGGGACTTTTATTTAATCGATATCGTAACTCTTCCGTTACGCTGTAGAGACTAAGGTTTCTTTTTCTTCTATTCTTTCTTTCGTTGATTTGTATGCCACGCACTCGCTCACAAGGCGAACCGCTCTATTTACGAATCAACGATATCGAACTATATCTCCGAGTCTTACGACGAATTCGGGAATATCGTGCTGCAAACAATCTCCCTCCTATAGACTTTCCTGATCTCAAAGATCTTCCTTCTTTAACCGAGATGGCAGAACCAACTCGTGCTCTTAGAGATTACGCCGCTCCATCGCAAGATGAACCGCATTCAAGTATTGCACCACCCGCATTCGAAGCAAACAACTTCGAACTAAAACCTTCGCTGTTGCAGGCTGTGCAACAGAACCAATTCTCTGGAAATCTTACCGAAGATCCAAACCTTCATTTATCCGTATTTGTCCAATACGCTGATACTGTTAAAGCTAATGGTGTCACATCAGAGGCAATTCGACTTCGTCTTTTTCCTTTCTCATTAAGAGACAGCGCTAGAAGATGGCTTCAATCTCTCCCTTCCAACTCAGTCACCACATGGAACGAGTTGAAGAAAGTTTTTCTTGCCCGATATTTTCCGCCAAGCAAAACAGCTATGTTAAGAGCCCAGATAAACGGATTTAAACAGAAAGACAACGAGTCTCTTTTCGAAGCATGGGAAAGATACAAAGACATGATGAGACTTTGCCCACACCATGGTTTGGAAGACTGGTTAGTAATTCACACATTTTATAATGGCCTCTTATACAATACAAGGTTAACAATAGACGCCGCTGCAGGTGGTGCACTAATGAACAAACCTTATGCTGATGCTTACCAGCTTATCGAGAGCATGGCCCAAAACCACTATCAGTGGGGAACCGAACGAACAACGGTGGAAAAACCTCAACCGAAAACTGGCATGTACGAGATAAGTAACCTTGATCACGTTAATGCAAAAGTGGATGCTTTGGTCCAGAAAATTGAAAGTTTAAACGTATCACCTCCAGCCGCCGTGGTTGCTATAACTCAGAATTGCGAGGTCTGTGGAATCCAAGGCCACACTCCTGCGGAATGTCAACTCTTGACTGGAATCCAAGCAGAGCAAGTAAACTATGCTCAAGGAAGCCCCTATTCGAATACCTATAACCCAAATTGGAAGAACCATCCAAACTTTTCATATAAGAGTAATAATGCTTTATACGCACCTGGACAGTCTCCAAATCAAGCCCCATCTATACCTCCGGGATATCAGAAACCGAATCCATCCATACCTAACAATAATACCCCTAGAAAATCCAACTTGGAAATCATGATGGAAAACTTTATAGCTTCCCAACAACAAACCAATAAAGATTTCTTAAACCAGAACATACATACTGGCGAACAACTTAAACAACTAGCAAGCAAAGTAGATGCCTTGGCTACCCATAACAAAATGCTGGAAACACAAATATCTCAAGTAGCTCAACAACAAGCACCTACTGCTGCCCCAACTGGTACATTCCCTGGACAGCCCCAACCTAATCCGAGAAGCCAAGCTCATGCAATTATATTAAGAAGTGGAACGGAAGTGGAAGGACCGTCTGATCCAAGGATAGAAAACCAAAACCCTAAGAAATCAACTGAGGAAAGTGAACCTAAGGAAAAGGAAGAGAGAAATAAGGAAACCCTAGAAAAGAAGGAACCTTATGTACCTCCACCACCTTACAAACCACCTATACCTTACCCTCAAAGGCTTGTTAAAACCAAAGATGCGAGCCAATTTAGAAAATTTGTTGATCTCCTTAAACAATTAAACGTTACAATTCCGTTCACCGAAGCTATTACGCAGATGCCCTCATATGCTAAATTCTAAAAAGAAATTCTTTCTAATAAGAGGAAACTTGAGGATAGCGAAACCGTTACACTCCCTGCCGAATGTAGCGCTATAATCCAAAACATGCCACCTAAACTCAAGGATCCGGGTAGTTTCTCTATACCCTGTCACATAGGAAAATTTGTCATCGACAAAGCCTTATGCGATTTAGGAGCCGGAATTAGCGTTATGCCTTTATCCATATGTAAGAAACTGGAAATGGGAGAATTAAGACCAACCAAAATGTCCGTGCAACTAGCAGATCGTTCCATCAAATATCCTGTAGGAATCCTTGAAAACGTTCCCGTACGCATAGGTCAGTTTTACATTCCCACCGACTTTACAATTATGGACATTAGAGAAGATGATATTACACCCATTATACTAGGAAGACCATTCTTAGCAACTGCCGGTGCAATCATAGACGTAAAACGAGGACGACTCACCTTCGAAGTAGGTGAAGAGAAAATTGAATTTATTCTTTCCCAATTCTTGAAAGCACCTGCAATAGAAGATACATGTTACTTCATGGATATCATCGATGAATGCATAAAAGAAGCAGAGTCAGGAGAAGACAAATCATCAGACTATCTTTTAGAGGACAAATCTAAACAATGCTTAGCAATAACACCAGACCCTACGCAATGTCTTAACAAACCAACCCCTGATTTGAAAACACTTCCCAAAAATCTGAGATATGAATTCCTAGACTTAGAACTTGAACGACCTGTGATAGTTAATGCAGATCTAGGAAGACTCGAAACAGAAAAACTCTTACATATCTTAAGGAAATATCCAACCGCACTAGGATACCACATCACCGATCTTAAAGGAATAAGCCCTTCTATTTGTATGCACCGCATCATGTTAGAAGAAGACTGTAAAACCTCTAGGGAACACCAGAGAAGACTAAACCCGATCCTGAGTGAGGTAGTAAAGAAAGAAATAACCAAGTTATTGGAAGCAGGTATTATATATCCTATATCTGATAGCAAATGGGTTAGTCCTGTACACGTTGTACCAAAGAAAGGAGGCATAACCGTTATTGAAAACGAAAAAGGGGAAACTATAACTAAACGAATCGAATCGGGATGGAGAATGTGCATTGATTATAGGAAACTAAACAAAGCAACCCGAAAAGATCATTTTCCTTTACCATTCATTGACCAAATGTTAGAACGATTAGCAAAACATTCACATTTCTGTTATCTAGACGGTTATTCAGGCTTCTTTCAAATACCAATTCACCCTGATGACCAAGAAAAGACAACGTTCACATGCCCTTTTGGTACCTTCGCTTATAGACGAATGCCGTTTGGTCTGTGTAATGCCCCCGCAACTTTTCAAAGATGCATGATGGCAATATTCGCCGACTTTCTCGAAAACATCATGGAAGTATTTATGGATGACTTTTCTGTATACGGACAAAGTTTCGAAGAATGCCTTGAAAACCTGGAAAGAGTTCTTGAGCGATGTGTAAAAGTAAACTTAGTACTTAATTGGGAAAAGTGCCACTTTATGGTACAAGAAGGAATTGTTTTAGGACACATCATCTCGAACAGAGGAATTGAAGTAGACAAAGCCAAAATAGAGGTAATCGAAAATCTTCAACCCCCAAGGACCGTGAGAGAAGTACGAAGCTTTTTAGGACACGCCGGTTTTTACCGACGATTCATCAAAGACTTCTCTAAGATAACTAAACCTCTAACCGGACTATTGATGAAAGATGCTGAATTCATATTCGACGATAACTGTTTAAAAGCATTTCAAACTCTTAAACAAGCATTGATCTCAGCACCCATTATGCAGACACCAGACTGGAATGAACCATTCGAAATAATGTGCGATGCCAGTGATTATGCTGTAGGAGCTGTTTTAGGACAAAGGAAGGATAAAAAGCTTCACGTTATATATTACGCAAGCAGAACCCTGGATGAAGCGCAAATGAATTACGCCACTACCGAGAAAGAACTCCTAGCAGTGGTATTCGCACTGGATAAATTTCGTTCTTACTTGGTAGGAGCCAAAATAATAGTCTACACCGATCACGCTGCTATCAGGTACCTTTTAACAAAAAAGGATGCTAAACCTAGACTCCTAAGATGGATCTTGTTACTACAAGAATTCGACTTAGAAATCAAGGACAAGAAAGGAACTGAAAACGTAGTAGCAGACCACCTCTCTAGACTTGAGAACCTTGAACCGGAAAGAACATCAATTAATGATGATTTCTCGTATGATAAACTTATAGCTACTTTGGAAGAGAACAACTCCGACATGCAAGTAGAAACCACCTTAGCTATATCTGTCACACCATGGTACGCTGATCTAGTCAATTATTTAGCTGCCGGAATAGTTCCACCTACTTTATCTTACCAGCAGAAGAAACGATTCTTCCACGACATAAAACACTATTACTGGGATGATCCCTTACTTTTCAAAAGAGGCCCCGATGGTATTTTCCGTCGATGTATACCCGAAGAAGAGGTAGAAAATATAATCCAACACTGTCACTCCGCTCCTTATGGTGGACACACAAGTACATCCAAGACCTGCTCTAAAATCCTACAAGCTGGCTTTTATTGGCCAACTATATGGAAGGACGTACATGCGGCTATTAAGGAGTGTGACAGATGTCAACGCACGGGAAACATATCTAGACGTGACGAGATGCCACAAAAAGGTATTTTGGAAGTAGAGATTTTTGACGTGTGGGGGATAGACTTCATGGGACCTTTCCCATCCTCTTTCGGTAACAAATACATACTCGTGGCAGTTGACTACGTATCAAAATGGATCGAAGTTGTAGCTTCTCCAACAAATGACACCCGAGTAGTAACTAGACTCTTTAAAAATATAATATTTCCGAGATTTGGCATCCCAAGAATAGTAGTCAGTGATGGTGGATCACACTTTATATCCAAGGTACTCGAAAAACTACTATTTAAATACGGAGTGAGACATAGGATAGCAACACCTTACCACCCTCAAACCAGTGGACAAGTGGAAGTATCTAACAGAGAAATCAAGCAAATACTAGAAAAAACGGTAGCCACTTCAAGGAAAGATTGGTCATTGAAATTACCAGAAGCTTTGTGGGCTTACCGAACTGCTTATAAAACCCCCATTGGGACGACCCCATTTAAGCTCATTTATGGAAAATCCTGTCACCTCCCGGTAGAATTAGAACATAAAGCCTATTGGGCTATTAGAAACCTAAATTTGAATTATAAAGCCGCCGGTGAAAAGAGAATCCTTGACATAAACGAATTAGAGGAACTCAGAAGAGACGCCTATGAAAATGCCAGAATCTATAAAGAAAGAACAAAACAATGGCATGACAAGCGTATATCAAGGAAAATCTTCAAGCAAGGCGACGCAGTACTTTTATTTAACTCTAGACTAAAGTTATTTCCGGGAAAACTACGATCCAGATGGTCAGGGCCTTTTCATATCACTAAAATCTTTCCCAGTGGAGCGGTAGAAATAAAAGGACAATCTACAGAACCGTTCGCCGTAAACGGGCAACGTCTGAAACACTATCACTATGCGGAAACCAACGAGGATTCGCAAATCCTACACTTAGACGAAACGCCCCCAGGATCTATAGATTATATTTAACAGTTTCTTTGTCGAGCTTGCGACATTTAAACAAAGCGCTTAGTGGGAGACAACCCACAAACTAATTTGTTATTTTATTATTCTATTATTATCATTCCCCTATTTCTTTCTTAATTATTCTTTTAATTTCTGTTTAGTATTCATTCTTGATTTATTCAAAATAAATAAATAAATAAATAAATAATAATAATAATCTTTTCTTCTTTCGGCATTTGGCCAAATCCTGACTTAAACTCATGTTTTCTTTTCTCTAGCTAACACTAACCAGATGGGACATTTTGATCGTATGGGTATCAAGTTCAAAGGAATGGCTCAGAAACAAAAGTTTGAAGAACTAGCCGCTAGAGAGATGCTACCTAGTTTATATGCTGATGATTGGGCTATGACTGCCCTTGGATTGAGACAGAGTGTCCTGTATTTGCTGAATCAGATAGGATGGGAGACATCCCCTATTCTGAGACATTTCACCACCTACCGGAGACTCACACTAGAATTCCTTAGCTCACTAATCTATCTACCCAGCCATGGAAAAGGAATTAGCAGAGGTTTTATCCAGTTCAGAATGTTCAATATGGAGTACCAATTTAATATTAGAGACTTTACCAACCTTTTGGGTTTTCCTACCTCCTTTGATACATTCACTGTAAGCCAGGAAGAACTTTTTGAATATAGAGAGCTTGAACACTTTTGGGGTAAGCTGACTGGAAATGATGAGCCCGAAGAACATGAGTTTCTCTCTGGAAACATACATAACCCGGCTTTTCGCTATTTCCATAAGATCCTAACCCACACTTTATTTGGGAAGAAGCCAAATAGTACTTCAGTTTCACGTGATGAACTCTTCATCATATTCTGTGCTTCCCAGAACCGTCCAGTAAACGGTGCTACTTTTATGTTAGCTAATTTGGACCACCTTATCCAGGATGAGCGAGCACCCATTAGAATAGGCGGTTTGATAACTATGATAGGTAATGCTATTGGATTACGTCAGCCTATGCTTGACCTTAGCCCTTTTTGTGGCATTACTACTATGAGTATACCTTTCCTCTTCAACACTATGTTTATAGCAAACATAGGGTCTGATGAGTTTGAGCTTATTATTGATAACCAGGTTCTCTGCCTATTCACCATGCCCGATCCTAGGACTAGTGTTCATAACCAAAGGAACTGGCTCTATAACCTGAATGAAACCCCAACTCCTGCTGGATCCACTGAATCCATCCAGGATTATGAGATTTGTGATGACTATGAGAATTATGTTGACCAGATCTCTCATGCTGAATCTGACCCTCAGACACCATCCGGCTATCATGATATTGACCCTCCTCCTCAGCCTGTTCCGACCGAAGAATCAGCCATACCTGACCTCCGACATCATATGCCCGGAACTGATTATAACACCGCCATTAAAGCTTTGATGTCAGAACAAGACGCCCTCAGAGGAGAATTTACTAACATGAGAGACGAAGTTCTAGGATACATGAGCAGTATGACGAATCAGTTTCACGAGTTGCTACATCATGTTAACTCTTTTGCTCCACCGGCCAGAGATCGTACAGAGGGATAGAGTTTAGTTACTTTCCTAAGTTATTTAGTTTTAAATTAGATTTTTCATTAATGTTATTTGAATTCATGTTTATTTCTATTTCATTTCATTGTTTTCCTTTCCTGTATTACATTATGATCAATTTTTATTGAAGTTGTTTATTTAATTTTATTATGCAAAAGCTATTATGCTCTACTGTTGCTTCCTATGAATTATTACTATACAAGCAGATTAAGCGTGCACAATAAATTAAACTGCATACTAAACTGATCATAAGCAAAACAAAACATTAAAATACGCTACAAGTAATTCTGTGAAGCGCCACTAAGCCTTTCCAAAAAGGAATGTGTGACGAGCGTCACACTATCCATAACGGACGGCACGCTTAGTGCCTGTTACGAGCGTCACACCCCTGTGACGAGCGTAACACTCCTCAGACTAGTGAACGTTAAGGAGCCGTTGGAGACGAACGTTACACCTTTAACTTTTTACCTTCCCCATTCATTTTTCATTTAACCACACTTAATAACTTTCCAACCACTTTTTCTTTTCACCTTCCAAATTCTTCTCCTATAAATACCCACCAAACCTTCCTTCATTCACCACAAAACAATTCTCTCCTATCAAATACATTTCTTTTTCTTTCCAAATCATCCCTTCAAAATTCATCACAATGGCGGGAAATCAAAATTTCGAAAATATCATCTTCCGATCCGTAGATGACAATTATCAGAGGGAGCAATTCGAGCGTTTCCAACAGCGAGGCGTCGTTTCCACCAGGTACCCCGATTTACCTTGTTTACAATAATTAGGCTTACTCCAAGGTATCGAATGGATGCTCCGTCAAGCCAACCTAACCTTCCTTTGCACCCATAATCAACCCACCTACCCATCCCTAACCTTAGAATTCTTAAGTTCCTACGACTACACCACCCCCGCCGGTGAAGACGAATTTCTAACCGGTACGGCAACCTTCCGTATGTTTAACACCGAGTACTCTCTAACCCAAAACCAATTGAGTACCATGCTACAATTTCCCACAGAAAGTCTGCTGCATGCCAGAATCCCTCCAACCTCAAACTGGAACACAGTTGGTGTTTTCGGCCTTTTTAAGAAAATTTCCGGTATAGATACCTACAACTGGGAAGAGCTCCTTCTCTCCCATATACATAACCCCACTATCCGGTACTTTATCCGCATCTTGCAAAACACAATTTTTGGAAGGCCAAACAACAGCAAGGTCAACTCAAAGGAACTATTTTTCCTCCAGTGCGTCTTCGAACCAGATACTCAGCTAAACGCCGCCTCCTTTCTATTTCATCACATCCGCACCTTATGTGCTAGAGGCCGGCAACCTTTTATAATTGGTGGATTAATAACCACCATCGCACTTGGCCTAAACCTAGGGGATAAACTCCAAACTTTAGAATCCCTACCTCCCCTATCTATGGATATCAGCTACTGTCGATCTAGCCGCTTGATTAAGAACAGAGTAGGCGGAGGATATTATCTTATGGTGAACAACCAGGCAGTCCCAAGCGTTGTTCTACCAAATACTGCCCTCACTGATGTCACAAACCCCGACCGCCACCTTTATGATCTAAACGCTCCTGAAACCACCGAGCCTTTACAAACAAACCCACAAACAGATGAGTTTGAAGAAATAGAACAAGGTGATCATCCGCCTACACAACAGTCAGTCCCGCTCAACCCTTCCGGCAATACAACTGGCCCGTCCTCCCAACGTCGTCGACGAAGAAGGCCTGCAACCAACGACGACATTATGGATGCTATCGATGGCATGCAGGCACAGAATGTCGAAATGCTGCAGATGATGCATCAAATGCAACAGCAACAGGATGCTAGGAATGCCATAACCGACCAGCGGTTTACTGAGTTGTTCAGCAGGTTCGACAACTTAGACTTACGTCAGAGATCACCAGGTCCAAGAACCAGAGGCGGAAGACACCCTTAGTTGTAGTTTCTTTTTCCTTTCCATATTGTATTTCATTTCCTTAAAACATTGGGGACAATGTTTAATTTAAGTATGGGGGGAAAACTTGTTCTTCCTATTTCCATTTTTCAAGTATGTTATTTTCCCTTTCATTGTTATTTCCCTTTAATTATTATTTATAAAAAAAAAAAAAAAAATTATTATAATTTTAAGTTAAGAGTGTGAAAATTTCTATTATCTATTCCCTCAATTTTCTTGAGCCATAACAAAAAAAAAAAAAAAAATTTTTTTTAACACACCCAATAAGTATAAAGGTTGCTTACCTCATAAAACTTGAGTGAAATCAAGACAAAAAATCATTACCATAACAACGCTCTGAGAACCTCAACATGTTAGATCGGGATAAGTACCTATTATACCAATCCCTTGAACTTTTAGTTTTATAGTAACCCCGAGTAGTTTATACGAGAAGTCAGCACCATCTTAATAGCAAACTACGTGGAGAGCCGATGAATATAAGTGAATGATCCCCAAAGTAACATAAAATATATGAATATATCAGGAAATGCACTGATTAAATTAGGTGATCCTTACCAGATCATTTAATCTAAAGGTTGCAGATCATGCAAAAACACAATATGAAAAATCCATTATGAGTTGGTTCAGTAGGTATCTGGTACTGAACTCGGTAGGGCGGACTACGGTTCGATCCCCCACAATTTGCAATGGACTGAATAACGAAGTTATCCGACTTATGTACCAGAACTTCTAGCTAAAAGCGGATCATAATCACTAACCGGTTACTCCACTATGTGCGCGAAAAGATAAAGGGCTTAATGTGATTTCGCTAGAATGAAAACGGGTGAAATAAGAGTAAAGGAACTAGGATAGCTATAATAGGGTACTTGAACTGATTTGCACAAGGCAGGTTGTGACGGTAGTTGTTGATATCAAGATTTAACTCAAGTTGCTTCTAAACAAAATCCACTTGCAACCTATTACGAATTGATGTGTGTTTTGAAATTTCATCTGGCTAAAATTTTAAAACGATTTCTATACTGTATTTTGCTTGAGGACAAGCAAAGATCTAAGTATGGGGGAGTTTGATAACTTGAAATTATATCACATTTTAGGACTTAATTCAATTAGATTATATTATCATTTACTTTAATTTATCTCATTTTATCAGATATTATGCGGTATTTTCCTTTCTATTTATGTCAGGCATCCATTTTGAAGCAAAAGTGAAAAAGGGAAGAAAAGGAGGTGTAAAAAGGAATAAAAAGGAAACAAATAACAAAGACAAAGCCCAGCCCAAAGAAAGCGCACGTTATGCCTGTGACGGGCGTCACAAAGGTTGTGACGAGCGTCACACTAAGCACACTCTTGTGACGAGCGTCACACATGGTGTGACGGACGTCACACCATTCCCCTATATTTTTGGCACTAGGAACTCAACTGACCACGTTGAAAGCTATTTCCACGCACGCTTAACCCTCAGAACGAAAAGACCGCGCATACGGAAACCCTTGGAAAGCAGTTACACCAGCAGCTGTATAAATAGCAGCTAATTGGGAAGTTCCTCCCCCCGTTTTTTTCACGCTCAGATTGCCGAAGCTCTGCCCATTTTTCTTTTCACGCTTTTGCTTATTTTTCTTTTCCAGCACTTAACATTGTTTATTTTATTTATTTCTTCTGCAAGTTCTACATTCTTTTTCCCTTGCAACTTACCTTTCCCTTTTTGGCATTTAGATATTTTTCGCATAATAGCTTCTACACCGGAAACTATTGTGCAACTTTTTATCGGATCTAACCTTACGTTAGATTCTAGTTTTATTTCCTTGGTTTAATTTATTGTTTAATTGAAGAATCGAAGAACAAATCCTACCGGCTTGTGGTGGAGTGTTCAAGACTATTGTATTACGCATTCAGGTTCTTTAATCATTATTTAATATTTTGTTTTATTATTTATCTATATTATCTGCCTGGAATGAGTCTGTTTATGCATGATATATATTCTTGTTTATTTAGCATGTCTGGCTAATTCGCCTAGGTATCGGTATGTAAAGTAAGCAGAATAAGGGATCAAGACTGAGTCGGTCTATCTAAACTTAAAATTAAAATCAATCTTTTTACGGTCTCAACTTACAGGTTTAATAACAAGATTTTTTACAAAAGTAAAGGACATAAAGAAGTTAAAATCAATAGAGCGAGAGTTTGAGGTTTTAACTGGACAGTGTAAGTTAGGCATTAATTCTAGATCAGGGCGAGAGCAAGTTTTAGAGTTAATTAAATTCTGACCTTTTCCAAAAAGTATTTTTAAAGATTGAATGTGAGGACGAGAGTTAAGCATTTGGATTTGATTATATAACCTAAGTCAACAGAGCGAGAGTTTGAGATAAGGGTGTTTAAAACGGTCAGTATTTTCTTAAAAAGAGTTTCTGCAACTTTATTGTTTTCAAAATATGATTTTTGACTTAATTATAAGTGACAGCTACATTAATATAAAATCATGGTTTATTCAACAGAGCGAGAGTTTGAGATAAAACCTTTAACCAATAAAGTTAACCGAAACGATTTATTTTAAAACCAAGAAACCGACAAAGACTTGATTCCCTAGTTCTGACGAACTACATACCGATATCCGTTTTATTAATATTTAATCTAGATCTTAGTTTAGCTCTTAGTTTTTCCCCAAAAAATCAAACATTTTCACCTTAGATTTACGTAGTAACCTTAGATAACGGTATATCGATTCATAAGTCCCTGTGGGATCGATATCTTTTAAAACTACGCGATAGAACTGTGCACTTGCAGTTTGTATCCCATTCTCGACTCACACAGTCGAGCGATCAGTAGCTAATTCCCATAGTGAGGAATTAGTGAGTGAATCATTGTGGATTTGTTGTTGATGTTGGCATGCTAGGTGATTAGTGTGCATAGTCTAGCCTTTGGGGCTGTAGCTAATTCCCATAGTGAGGAATTAGTGAGTGAGTCACTAGGTCTCAAATGAGTGGGACTAGTGAGCTTAGTAGCCGTATCTGGATTGATCGGTGAGCTTGAACTATATGTTCAAGAATAGTCGGTACCGCATGTGTGGAGTCTCATTGCATAATGTATGTATGGCGTATAATATGAATGGATGTATTCCAATATTATACGTGTGGTTGTGTTATTATGAAGTATGATTCGAGATTATACTTGTGTTTTATGTTGGTGTTGAGTATGATGTTGAGCTGATGTGCTGTTACTGATTGTATGTTGTGATTAGGGTGATTAATGTGTTAAATTACTTAACATGACATTATATTCTATAATGCTTATTATATCAATTGAGGAACTCACCCTTACAACTATTTTTCAGGTAACGAGAAATGAGTTGAGTAGAAGCGAATGCTTGGAGTCTAGTGTAGTCTTCTTAGTGGGTCATGCTCTGATAGATGTAACATCGGGAGGGAACCTTTCTAATTATATTGTTAAAGATTGTTGAACCAGTTTACATGTAGTATGTTACATGTTTTGATTAATTTGATTTATATCCGCTGCGATTTATGCAAATGTTTAATTGATTAAATAAAGAGCATGACAGTTATTTTGGAACATGGTGTGAATGATTGTGTGACACCCTTAACTGCATAATTACTCTGATATATGTTTATTATTTTAATTAAATAATTGGGGTATTTTAGAAGGGTGTTACATTCTGCGTTGAGTTTGAAGATTGTTGGATTGATTTCTTGAGCTATGTATTTCGCCCTGGGATTGATGTTGTAAATTCTTCTTCCTCCAGCTTTCTCCATGTTCAGCAAGGCAGCTATTGACTTTTCAGTTATCACAATCTTTACTCCCAAAACGTATGAAACGATGAAATGATTGTCAGCATCAGCAAACCTCAAGAATTCCTTAATGAGATTTGGGTAAACAGGACCATAGAGGCGTTGAAAGTAGTTTCCCCAACCTTGTTTGCGAAGTTCTTCAGTGAGGTCTACGCCATTTCTTTTCATGTTATCAAAATCCACTAGGGATTCACACAACACATCCAGTTTTTCAAAAGGTGTTGCAAGGTTAATATGGGGCTCACGGTCAAGAATGTGAGGCTCCTTGTAGACTGGTGTTGCAGTTACGCTTGTAACCGTTGGAGTAGGGTTGCTGGTGCTTTGTGTTGGGTTGCTAGAATCCATTTGCTGGGAGAAGTTGAATACAGATTGTTGTTGAGTATCCATGGTGTTAATGAAGAACGGAGATGAAGATGAACTGTTTGCAGAAATGCCTTGAGAGAGAATCTCGAAGATTTGCAGATCTTCTAACTGATTCTTCATCCAGAGCATCTGAGTGGTGCACAGTGATGCTAAGATATATTCTGCTTCTGCCGTGGATAGGGCGATAGTTGATTGCCTTTTGCTTGCCCAGGATATCAGATTGTTCCCCAAGAGCTGACAATTTCCAGATGTGCTTTTTCGTTCCAGTCTATCTCCTGCGTAATCTACATCACAATAACCAGAAAGTCTATACTCTGATGTTTTCTCATACATCAGGCCCAGGTTAGGAGTCCCTTTCAGATATTTGAAAATTCTCTTAACTGCTGTTAAGTGAGTTTCTCTAGGATCTGATTGAAATCTGGCACAGAGACAAACACTGAAAAGAATATCAGGTCTAGTAGCAGTTAGATAGAGTAAAAAGCCTATCATACCGCGATAAAGCTTCTGACAGACCTTTTTACTGACTTCTTCCTTTTCAAGAATGCATGTTGGATGCATGGGAGTCTTTGCAGAGTTGCATTCGGCCATGTCAAATTTCTTCAGAACATCTTTTATGTATTTGCTTTGATGAACGTACGTGACTTCTGAAGTTTGGTTAATTTGAATTCCCAGAAAGAACTTTAGTTCTTGCATTAAGCTCATTTCAAATTCTGCCTGCATTAACTCAGAGAATTCTTGACAAACAGAGGCGTTAGCTGAACCAAAGATAATATCATCAACGTATATCTGGCATATCATGAGATCATTGTTAAGGTTCTTACAGAAGAGTGTAGAGTCAACTTTCCCTCTGATAAAATTATGTTCCAGAAGAAAGTTACTACTTAAACGTTCATACCAAGCTCTGGGAGCTTGTTTAAGTCCATATAAAGATTTTTTAAGTTTAAAAACATGTTCTGGATAATTTGGATTTTCAAAACCTGGAGGTTGGTTGACATACACTTCTTCTGATATATAACCATTAAGGAATGCGCTCTTGACATCCATTTGATATAATTTAATAGAATGGTTTATAGCGAAAGATACAAGAAGACGAATAGATTCTAACCTTGCGACTGGAGCAAAGGTTTCATTGTACTCAATACCTTCTTGTTGACTGTAACCTTGAGCTACCAATCGAGCTTTGTTTCTGACGACTTCTCCTTTCTCATTCAGCTTGTTTCTGAATACCCATCTGGTTCCGATAACATGAGTGCCTCTGGGCTTGGGAACAAGATCCCAGACATCATTCTTTGTGAATTGATCTAACTCTTCTTACATGGCTAGAACCTAGTCGTTATCTTGAAGTGCTTCATCACAGGACGTAGGCTCGATCAGAGATACTAGTCCCAGAGGAGTCTCTTCAGAGGTCTTGAAGGTAGATCTGGTTCTGACAGGTTCGTCCTTGTTGCCCAGAATCAATTCTTCAGATATGTTGAGGCGACTTTTAGCTTTCTTTGGGATTAATGGAGGATTAATTTCCTCAGGGTTTTGAATGGAAATTGCATCTGGAGCCTTGTCAGATCCTGCAAGAGTGATTTCTAGATCTGCAAAATTCTCAACTAGCTTTGACTTTTCAGGGTCAAGCTTATCGTCAAATCTGACATGAATTGATTCTTCCACAATTTTGGTTTTTGTATTGTATACTCTGTAGCCTTTAGAGCGTTCTGAGTATCCTAACATAATTCCTTTCTGTGCTTTGGAATCAAACTTGTTCAGATGTTCTTTAGTGTTTAAAATAAAACAGGAGCATCCAAAAGGATGAAAATATGAAATGTTTGGTTTTCTTCCTTTACACAGTTCATAGGGAGTCTTTTCCAAAATAGGTCTTATGGAGATTCTATTCTGAATATAACACGCTGTATTTACAGCTTCGGCCCAAAAGTGCTTAGCCACATTCGTTTCATTGATTATGGTTCTGGCCATCTCTTGGAGTGTCCTATTCTTCCTCTCTACAACTCCATTTTATTATGGAGTTCTAGGGCAGGAGAAATCATGGGATATTCCATTAGAGTCAAATAATTCTTCAAAAAATTTGTTTTTGAATTCCCCACCATGATCACTTCTGACTCTTATAATTTTAGAGTCAAATTCTTTTTGCACTTTGGAACAGAAGCTAGTGAATACAGAGTGAGACTCACTCTTGTGCTTTAGGAATTTCACCCATGTCCAGCGACTGAAATCATCAACAATGACTAGTCCATATTTCTTTCCATTGACTGATGCTGTTTTCACAGGACCAAATAAATCAATGTGAAGAAGTTCCAGAGGCTTAGAGGTCGTAACAATAGTTTTCTTTTTGAAAGATGTTTTTGAAAATTTTCCTTTCTGACATGCTTCACATAGAGCATCTGAACAGAACTTCAGCTTAGGTAGGCCTCTGACTAACTCGAGTTTGTTTAGCTGAGATAGTTTTCTCATGCTAATGTGGCCCAAGCGTCTATGCCATACCCATTGCTCTTCGTGAACAGACATCAGACATTGCACATTTTGTTCTTTTAAATCAGAAAGATTAATTTTATAAATATTGTTTTTCCTCTTGCCAGTGAATAGGACAGAACCATTGTTTTGATTTATGGCTTTACATGTTTTTTGATTAAAGATTACATCATAACCGTTATCACTTAATTGACTTATTGATAACAGGTTATGCATTAATCCTTCTACATATAAAACATTAGATATAGAGGGAAGAGTACCATTACCAATAGTTCCGGAGCCTCTGATCCTTCCTTTCTGATCACCTCCGAAACCAACGTATCCAGCATCTTTAAGTTCCAGGCTTTGGAACATAGACCTTCTTCCCGTCATGTGCCGCGAGCATCCAGAGTCCAGGTACCATGACTGGTGTTTGAACTTTGCTGCATAGGATATCTGCCACATAAACAATCTTATCTTTTGGTACCCAGAGTCTCTTGGGTCCTTTATGATTAGTTTTCCCAGAGTTTCTGATTACTTTGGGTTTTCTAGCATTATCAAATTTTTGTTCTTGTGTGTGTGTATAGTGATATGAGAAAGGGGATTTAGGTTGGTCACTAGTCGAAGTTTTATCTTCCTTAAGATCATACCCAATTCCTCTTCTATTGTTCTGACTGACTCCATAAATCATGGATGCCATAACACTCCTTCCTATCCCATTTTCAGAAACTTTTGAAATGCCTTTTCATATTTATAAATTATCGTGTTTGAAGTTTGTGGAGCTTGAGATAACGCTTCTTCTAGTTTTGAACAATTTTTCTTTGCAGCATTTCTTTCTAAGGTCAAAATTCTGTTTTCATCTTTTAGTTTTGAAATAGTTATCTCAAGTTTATCACACTCTTCAAACTTATCTTCAAGGCAATCTTTTACAGCTTTAAATTTTTGTTTCAGTTTCTGATATAAGCTAAGAGTTTCAGACAAGCATGATTCTAAGTCAGATCTAGAGAGTTCAGAAAATACCTCTTCTAATTCAGTTTCTTCATCTGAGGTGTTATTGGATGTAGTAGCCATGAACGCTACATTGGCCTGTTCATCAAAGTCAGATTCTGATGAGTCAGACTCGCTGTCATCCCAGGTAGCCATTAATCCCTTTTTGGTTCTGAGGGAATTTTTCTTGAAGCTCTCTTTTCTGGAACTGTCTTTCTTTAACTTAGGACATTCATTCTTGTAGTGACCTGTCTCTTTACATTCATAACAAATAACATCTTTGTTAGTTTTACCTTTAGACGTTGATTCTGATCGATCCCCTCTGGGTCTTGGTCTCCTGAAGTTATTATTCCTCTTTTTCCAGAGTTGTTTAACTCTTCTGGTTAGGAGGGACAATTCTTCTTCATCATCAGAATCTTCCTGTTCAGAGTCATCAGCATCTTCTGTTTCGGCCTGGAATGCTTTGTTTCTGTCAGATTTGCGTCTTTCAGATCTGGACTTTAATGCTACAGACTTGTTCTTCTTCTGAGGCTCATCTTCCTCTAGTTCTATCTCATGGCTTCTGAGGGAATTAACAAGCTCTTTAAGACTGATGTTGTTCAGATCCTTTGACAGCTTCAGGGCAGTGACCATGGGTCTCCACTTCTTTGGCAAGCTTCTGACTATCTTTTTGACGTGGTCTGCAGTTGTGTATCCTTTGTCTAGAACTTTGAGACCTGCAATAAGAGTTTGGAATCTAGAGAACATTACCTCTATGGCTTCGTCATCCTCCATTTTGAAGGCTTCATACTTCTGGATTAGAGCCAGAGCCTTTGTTTCTTTGACCTGAGAGTTTCCTTCATGAGTCATCTTCAGGGAGTCAAGTATATCTTTAGCTGTTTCCCTGTTGGTGATTTTTTCATACTCATTATAGGATATGGCATTGAGAAGTATCGTTCTGGCTTTGTGATGATTCTTGAATTCGCGCTTCTGATCATCTGTCATCTTACTTCTGGGAACTTCAACTCCAGCATTAGTTACAGGAGGTTTGTATCCATCTGTGACAATGTCCCAGAGATCAGCGTCATAGCCTAGTGTCGCATTACGCGAAAAACCGGCGGGAAAACGAAACAACAGAGCCGCCACCGTGCGTTATTTATCCCAAAGGAGGGAAAGGAAACGCTAGAAGTAAACCTGGAAAAGACATGGTCTCACGACCAGAGAGAGATGGGATCGGGAGTCGGTTATGCGAAGGGAAGGTATTAGCACCCCTACGCATCCGTCGTACTCGACGGGATCCACGCTCAAAAGAATAGATAAGGTTGCTAAAAGACTGCTCACAAACTGCACACAAGGCTGGAAGCAAACACAGAAAGACAGAAGAAACGGGACTCGACAGGATATCACATCCTGGGCCTACATAGCCTGTCAGACACAGACATCAGAGTCGACGTAGTTCGGGACAGGGGAAACGTGCTCGCTAGGATGTCGCATCCTATGCATACGTATCTTCTCTAACCGGAGAAGAATCAGAGCACTCGTAGCTCGGCTAACGCACGCCGAACAAGACCACACAGGAAACCGACTACCAATCGCTGGACTTATGTCAGACTCCACACAAACAGGCAAACATGGAAACCGAAGGCCAATCGCTGGACTTACATCAGACTCCGAACCAACAAACACACACAGGAAACCAACTGCCAATCGCTGGACTTACGTCAGACTCCAACAAGCAAACAAGACACAGGAAACCAACTGCCAATCGCTGGACTTACGTCAGACTCCAACACACACAAAGGGGTTGCAAAAGAAAAAAGGCGCCCGGAGAGATCAGCTCATCTCCTGCCTACTTACCTCATCTGGTATGAGGATCAGGGCGACGTAGTTCCCCTACGCAGGGAAAGAACTTCTAACCTAACCAGAGACTGGGAACTGACAAACTAGAAGGGAGCCTGACTCGAGCCTAATAGTTATCATGTAATCCACAATGGTCCTAGGTTGAGGTTTCTATCTAACTTGCACAGGGAGCAAGCTATCCTAAACAGCACAGTCACACAAACACAAGCACAATAAACAAGCACACACACTATATGCAAACAGTTTGGGCTCATACAAGGCTAGGCTGCAAAAGCAAGCCAACTGGAATGGGGTGTGGTTAGCTCTTAACCCTAACATTGAGAGTTAGGGTGAAGCAGATGAAATGGGAAGTGAGGGTAAGACCTCACAGCTCTTATCCCTGGCCTGGGAGAGCTTGACTCAAATAGAAAATGTGGGAGTTCAGAATGTAGGAACTCTTCTCCACAGATGACTGACACAACATGATTTTGGGTTTTTATTCACAATGCATCAACACATGGTGTGTGAGCAAAGTGAATGACACACTGAGTAGCAGGAGATGGATTACACATCTCTTTCATCTGCCAATTGCCTCTTAAGAGGTCTTTACCTGCTTGGCACAAAATTAAACATCCACAAGCATTGCCTCTTAAGGAGGGCTTCAGACAGGTGCCTGCCCACATAACAGGACAGGTCTTCCAGACTACATGAAGTCAAAGGAATTATACCTCAGTGGTTAAGCAACCAAGCAAAGCAAAGCAAAGTTCAAGTGAACTTAAAGCAACTTAGGTACCTCTTGAAGAACAGAAGTTGGAATCACGTGCTTCCAAGCTCAGCCAAGCCTCAGATCTTCTCCACTATGCTCATAGAGGTAATTGATGATGAATTTGAAGCTCAAGGATGCACGAATCCAGCTTAATTTGCACTTGCCATGGGACCTTCAAGCTTTGCATATGAACAAATATGGCACGGTTTGATCCAATTCCAAGTCCAGTTCTACTCAAAAACACCTCATGAACACGAATCAATCAAGAGAAACTGTTCTTGTGTGAAGAAATTTGGAAAAAATTTGAGAGAAAATTTTGTGATTTTTTGGTTCTAGATCTGAAATTGTAACTAATGGTGAAAACAGTTAGGGTTAACCATATATACTCCATGCTAATCATGTTTAGGAACTGTTTAGGCCAAATGCAAATGAGATTAATCCATTTTGAGGTGTATGTGCAAAAATAGGTTTTCACCTCCCATGCATGCCATGCACGTGAGCAGTACTCAGCTCTGGCCCAAAACCAATTAAAACAAGCCCATGCACACTTTAGGATTGGTTTTGCATGCCCATGATCATTCAATATGATGTTATGCAATTTTCTTCCAAAAACTTCATGAGTAAGCACATGCCCATGCCAAGGAAATTCATGTCATGTAATGGTATGCTTGGAAAGTACATGTCATGAGGATCAAAATGCAAAAAGAACCACTCATTTTGGAGCTTTGGTTAAAAAGTTATGTCCATTTGAATTTTGAAACACACTTTGCCATGATTGGATCATATCTCCTCACCCACACATGAGAAATTCATGATATTAGACTTTTTGGAAATGGGAGAGAAAGATCTTCAACTTTCATGTTGGAAACAATTTCATTTGAAGCTTTCTTGATGATGTAATCTTGAGTTGAAGTTGGTCTAAAACCTTGCCATTTTTGGAAATTTCAAATTACAGGTCACCTGCTATTTTTGGAAAGTCTTGATCTGACTTCAAATTCTTCAATGTTGATGTTTGAAATGCCAAATGAGACTTGTTTGAACATGAATGAAGCATCTCTAACCACTTCCCACCTTCAAATCCATAGTTGACTTTGCAGTTGACTTCTGTTGACTTTTGTGGGCCTCAGATGATTTGCACATGCACTGATGAGTTCTGAGCCTTCAACACTTGGCCAAAATGCTTCCAAATGATCCTTGGGTCATGTAAGCTAAATGGAACAACCCTAGGGCTTTGATCTCATGTAAAATGCTCTTGTTGCCTTGCACAGTTGAATCTCCTGATCAGTCTTGCCTGATGAGATGTGATGGACTTATGCAATGACAATGCAATGTTAATGACTTAAAAATGAAATGTATATACAAATGGGAGGTGCAAATTTGAGGTGCTACAGCTGCCCCTATTCAATCAACTGGGAACCTGAACGTGAGAGCAACGACTATCAGACCTTCAAGGTAAACATGGATTGAATACCAAAGAACCGTAGAAATTTGCACTCTGCGGGGAATGAACAGGATATTTGCAACAGTAACCAGACAAGACGTTTACCGACGACTCTACTGGGGAGTTTGATTTTTACCAATGGAAAGATACAGCCAGACGTCAACGGACGACTAGGAAAAACTCGACGTTTATCGACACCAACAGAGAGGTGACCAGACATCAACGAATGAATGGGAAAGACTCGTCCAGACGTCAACGGAAGACGGGGAGAAACTCGACGTTTATCGACACCAACTGAGAGGTGACCAGACATCAACGGATAAACTGGGAAGACTCGACCAGACGTCAACGGATGAACGGGAGAAGCTCGACGTTTATCGACACCAACGGAGAGGTGACCAGACATCAACAAATGACTGGGAAAGACTCGACCAGACGTCAACGGACGACGGGGAGGAACTCGACGTTTATCGACACCAACGGAGAGGTGACCAGACATCAACGGATGACCTAGGGAAAGAGATACAACCATACGTCAACGGACGCATGGGAAGAACTTAACGTTTATCGAAACCAACGGAGAGGTTACCAGACATCAACGGATGACCTGGGAAGAGGGGATACAACCATACGTCAACGGACGAATGGGAAAAACTCAACGTTTATCGAAACCAACGGAGAGGTTACCAGACATCAACGGATGACCTGGGAAGAGGGGATACAACCATACGTCAACGGACGAATGGGAGAAGCTCGGCGTTTAGCGACACCAACAGAGAGGTGACCAGACATCAACGGATGAACTAGGAAGAGGCTCGATGTTTACCGACATCGAAAGATGATGCGTACAAAAGTGAAGCAAGGCCAGACATTTACCGATGACTGGAAGAAAAACTAGACGTTTACCGACATCGAAAGATGATGTTTACCGACACCAAGGAAAGAAAAGGACGACCAGACATTTACCGATGACTGGAGTAAAACTCGATGTTTACCGACACCGAAAGATGGTGTTTACTGACACCAAGGAAAGAACACACACGGGTGCTGACATGACACTTACCAGTATCACAAGGATGACATATTCAATATGTCAAGGCAAAGCCAAACACTTGCTGAGGATCTCACTCGGGAGAATCAAACTTTCCTTTCACGGACGAGTGAGAAATAAACCCCTCTGGGGAGTTACCAATCCTGAATGCTGTTAGGAGCAACTGTAGCAAATGTGTCGTACAGATGTTGAACAATGATTCGCCTCTGCTGGGGATACGGTCTGATTAGGTTTAACACATGAATGCATATGTTTGAATTTTTCTATGGCGTAATACTCCATATGGCGTGGAAATGCTACGCGTTTTGAGGATGCAATGATCACTACATGCAAGATGCACAATGATGAAAACTCCTGCTGGGGAGTAAACGGATTGCTCTGATGAGCACACAAATCTGAATAGATTCTCCAACTCTGCGGGGAGACGCACTGCTGGGAGTGCCATGCGGGGGAATAGCACCAACTTCTCGAACATGCTGGGGAATAACATTGCTGCTGGAGAAAGAGTAGATCCCACCGGGGACAACCTTCACCGGATCCAATCCGCTTGGGGTCTCTGCTAGGGAAACAACCAATGCTCACCTCTGCTGAGGATAGCGACCAATCCACCTGTAGGATAAACTCTACTGGGGATAATTTCCACCGAACCTGATCCACCTGGGGAACTCACTGGGGAAAACCATCAACACAAACCTCTATTGGGGAGATCTGCTAGGGAAAACATTCACGACCCTGATGGGGAGAGGCATACTCTGTTGGGGAAATAATAGACCAGACCATGCTAGGGATACAGTACTTCAAACCCGACTGCTGAGGAATAAACTACTCCACTGACTCCTCCGCTAGGGATACAACATCCTCCCGACTCGGTGGGGATTAACGATCTTCAGACTAGCTGGGGATAAACCCACTTTCAGGCCTGCTAGGCAACTGCTGGGGAAGAACAGTTCTAATATCTCTCAGACTTGCTTGGGGGAACTAGCACTTCGAAGCCTGCTGGGGAAATATCCTCAATCCTGCTGAGGAACTCCTGATCTTGAATATGCTGGGTAGACAAGTCCTGAACTTACTTCACCTGCTGGGGAAGATCCCATCCTCTCACACTACTGGACAGTGCTGACAACATTCCTGAACAAACCGTGGCTTATCTGCTCCAGCCAGGAACCAAAGGTAATAACCTGCAACCACAAGACAAACATGCCCCAGGGGATTGCATGGACAAGATACACCCAAGTGTACTCAACATTCAAAATGATTTTCAAATGTTTTATCTTTCTGCACGTTATTGTCTAGCCTTCATGTTTTTACATGCAATGTTTATCAAAAATTCGGACGTTTTTGCAAACAAAACAGTAAAAATAAAAACAAGAGAGCAATTTATCTGAATAACGACTTTTATTGATTGAAAATGGGCCTGAAAAGGCAAATACATCAGGAAGCAATTCCTAGAAAGAGGTAATTGCGCACAAAAGGAAAAAATTTATCCTAATGGCAATGTGAATACGGCATCCACTATTTCCCAATTCTGTTATGACTCACAGATCCTCGAATTTCTCCCAATTCCTTGCTTTCTGAGAAGAATGACTGGACCGATCATATCCTTCGAGATGGTAGACACTGAAGCGCGATGAAGTACAGATAACTCAGACTGTAGTCTTCGCTCTAATCCCTCTTTTGCCTGGATCGCCCTTTCGGGTTTTCAATCCACCGGGATGCCCATTTTTGCCCAAGCCGCCCTTGCGGGTTTTCGACTTGCCGGGTGTACAAATTCTTTTCATTTTTATCCCTAACTTTTGCCCGAACCTTTTCTTTTTTCTTGGTTCGCCGGGATGCCCTTTTTTGCCTGGACTCTTTATTCTTTTTGTCCAGCGGGTCAATTTATGCGAAGTATTTTTTGACTACATCTGAGTTAACAGGGGACGGAAAATCTTCACCATCCATAGTTGTAAGCATCAAGGCTCCACCAGAGAAAACCTTCTTAACAACATATGGACCTTCGTAATTAGGAGTCCACTTGCCCCTGTTATCTGTACCGGGAGGAAGGATCCTCTTCAAAACTAAATCACCAGTCTGATAGCTTCGAGGACGCACTTTCTGATCAAAGGCTCTCTTCATCCTTCTCTGATACAATTGCCCATGGCACACAGCTGCTAACCGTCTCTCTTCGATAAGGCTCAACTCATTAAACCTTGTTCGAATCCACTCGGCTTCATCAAGCTTAACATCCAACAAGACTCTCAGAGAAGGAATCTCCACTTCAACAGGTAGGACCGCTTCCATACCATACACAAGGGAGTACGGGGTTGCCCCGGTCGACGTACGTACTGAGGTACGGTACCCATGCAAAGCGAAAGGCAGCATCTCATGCCAATCCTTGTACGTCACGACCATCTTCTGCACAATCTTCTTAATATTCTTGTTTGCCGCCTCTACAACACCATTCATCTTCGGTCTGTAAGGAGAAGAATTGTGATGTTCAATCTTGAAATCTTTGCAAAGCTCTTTCATCATCTTGTTATTGAGATTCGAACCATTATCAGTGATGATTCTCTCGGGAACCCCATAACGACAGATGATTTCTTTCTTAATGAACCGGGCAACCACTTGTTTGGTAACATTAGCATAGGAAGCTGCTTCCACCCATTTGGTGAAGTAATCAATCGCAACCAGGATGAAGCGATGTCCATTAGAAGCAGTAGGCTCAATCTTCCCAATCATATCAATGCCCCACATCGCGAACGGCCAAGGCGAGTTCATGACATTCAGAGGGCTTGGTGGTACATGCACCTTATCAGCATAAATCTGACATTTATGGCACTTCCGAGCGTATTTGAAACAATCGGATTCCATAGTCATCCAGTAATAACCGGCTCTCAACAATTTCTTGGACATTGCATGACCACTAGCATGGGTACCGAAAGATCCTTCGTGCACTTCTTGCGTCAACATGTCTGCTTCGTGTCTATCCACGCATCTGAGCAGAACCATGTCAAAGTTCCTCTTGTACAACACATCATCCTGATTCAAATAAAAGCTTCCAGCTAGCCTTCTCAGGGTTTTCTTGTCATTCTTTGACGCTCCTTCAGGATACTCCTGACTCTTGAGGAAATTCTTGATATCAAAGTACCACGGCTTCTCATCAACAACAGACTCGGTTGCAAACACATACGCAGGCCTCTCGAGTCGATTCACCGCAACATGTGGCACATGATTCCACCAATGGACTTTGATCATCGAAGACAAAGTAGCCAAGGCATCAGCCATCTGATTCTCGTCTCGGGGGACGTGATACAACTTCACTTTCTTGAAGAAAGTTAGGATCCTTCTGGTGTAATCTCTGTAAGGAATTAAATGCGGCTGATTGGTATTCCAATCTCCATTGACCTGGTTAATCACTAGAGCGGAATCTCCATAAATGTCCAGAGTTTTGATCCTTAGATCGATGGCTTCTTCTATCCCCATGGTACAAGCCTCATACTCAGCCTCGTTGTTGGTTACATCAAAAGTCAATCTGGCAGAAAAAGGTATATGTGCACCTTTAGGATTAATGAGTACTGCCCCAACACCGTTGCCATTCATATTCACAGCCCCATCAAACATCAGTGTCCACTTGTCATCAGGATCCGGTCCTTCCTCGACAAGAGGCTCTTCACAATCTTTCATCTTCAGATACATGATGTCTTCATCAGGGAATTCAAACATCATCGGCTGATAGTCATCAATAGGTTGCTCGGCAAGGTAGTCTGACAGAATACTACCTTTGATGGCCTTCTACGACGTATACTGGATATCATACTCTGTTAAAATCATCTGCCAACGGGCAACACGTCCTGTGAGAGCCGGCTTTTCAAAGATGTATTTCACTGGATCCATCTTAAAAATCAATAAGGTAGTATGGTTCAACATATACTGTCTCAGTCGGCGAGCAGCCCAGGCCAAAGCACAACAAGTTTTCTCAAGCTGTGAATATTTTATTTCACAGTCGGTAAACTTTTTGCTAAGGTAGTATATGGCATGCTCTTTTCGACCAGACTCGTCATGCTGTCACAATACACACCCCATCGAGTTCTCAGTCACTGAAAGGTACATTATCAGAGGCCTCCCAGGAACTAGAGGTATAAGGATTGGAGGTTTCTGTAAATACTCTTTTTTCTTGTCAAAAGCTTTCTAACAATCATCATTCCACCTGATTGCTTGATTCTTTCTTAGCAATTTGAAAATCGGTTCACACGTGGCAGTTAGGTGAGATGCAAACCGTGCAATGTAGTTCAATCTCCCTAAAAACCCACGAACCTGCTTTTCTGTTTTTGGTTCAGGCATCTCTTGAATAGCTTTTACTTTTGCTGGATCAACCTCAATCCCTTTCTCACTGACAATGAAACCCAACAGCTTCCCGGATCTCACCCCAAACGTACACTTGTTTGGATTCAGCCTCAGTTTGAATTTTCTCAGTCTGTCAAACAGCTTTTGCAAATTTACCAGGTGCTCCTCTTCCGTCTGCGACTTCGCAATCATATCATCCACGTACACTTCAATCTCTTTGTGCATCATGTCATGAAAGAGAGTCGTCATAGCCCTCTGATAGGTAGCACCAGCATTCTTCAGCCCAAATGGCATCACCTTATAGCAGAACATGCCTCAAGGTGTAATGAATGTCGTCTTTTCCATGTCCTCTGGCGCCATCTTGATCTGATTATAGCCAGAGAAACCATCCATGAAAGAGAAAACTGAGGATTGAGCCGTGTTATCAACCAAAAAATCAATGTGAGGTAATGGGAAATCATCTTTCGGACTTGCTCTATTCAAATCCCGGTAATCGACACACATCCTGACTTTACCATCCTTCTTAGGCACGGGAACGATGTTGGCCACCCACGGGGGATAAGTGGTAACTGACAGAAAACCCGCATCCAACTGCTTCTGAACCTCTTCCTTGATCTTGACAACCATATCAGGACTCGTTCTCCGAAGCTTCTGCTTGACTGAAGGACAATCTTCTCTGAGAGGTAGCCTATGCACCACAATATCCGTATCCAACCCAAGCATATCTTGATACGACCAGGCGAATATCTCCACATATTCTCTCAGCATCTCAATCAACCTTCTCTTGACATCTTCCTTCAAAGCAGCCCCGACCTTGATCTCTTTTCTGGCGTCCTCAGTACCAAAATTAATGATCTCCAACTCCTCCTGATGAGGTTGGATGACCCATTCCTCCTGATGAGGTTGGATGACCCTTTCCTCCTGCTTCAACAATCTGACCAATTCTTTAGGGAGTTCACAGTCTTCCTCACTCTCCTCTTCAGCTTGGTAGATGAGATTATTGAAATCATACTGAGCCATAACAGAACTGTTCATAGTGGAGTCCGTAAGATCACTTCTGCATGTTTAATGCTTTGTTTTAGAAAAAAGAGTTCAAGAAAGTCACAAAAACAAAAACATTGCCATTTTTATTTTTTTGAAAAATGAAAAACAAAAACAGAAAGACAGGGATCACAAAATTGTTTGCAAAACGTCCTTTATTAATGATATCATTGAAAAACATGATGAGGCCCTACAATGAACCACTACGCCCTAGGCAGAACGTATGGTTTTGTGCAAAATGAAAAACAAAAGAAAATTACTCTGTTTGAAGAGTAACTTGGACCACTTCTTCAGCTGTCCAGTTGTTGACTGACTCCCCTGGTGCACACGGGCGAACCCAGTTGTCTAGATCACAATCACTGTCACAGTCTTCACTACTGGTTGCAAAGATGTCGCCATGATTCATCAGCCCAGCGCTGGTAAAGGTACTCGGCCCTTTCTGCTCAATCTGCTCTGACTGCAGAGGTTGATAACCAATACCGAACTTGTCTTCTTTGACGGGCAGGTCCACCATCTTGCCCCAGCCTTCTGCGTTGCCCGAGTTGACAACCTCCATAGCCTGTTTGTAGGATGCAATTGAGGCACTTGGCTTCTTCTGCTCAGCAAAAGCCACCCTCTCAAGAGCAACGGTCTCAAACGCCTGGCATAGAGTCTCATGGATCTCGCCATCCACCTCCACATATATCTTCCTCGCCGCACACAGTCACAATCTGACCGTTCCAAACATACTTCAACTTCTGATGGAGAGTTGACGAAACTGCCCCTGCCCCATGTATCCAGGGACGCCCCAATAAGCAACTATATGCTGACTAAATATCCATCACATAGAAGATAATACTGAACACCTCCGGGCCAATCTTCACCGGCAACGTGACTTCACCAAAAACAGACCGTTTGGATCCGTCAAATGCACGAACAATGAGATCACTGGGAGTGAGGACAACCCCTTCAACATCTATCTTGCTCAAAGTCTTCTTGGGCAACACATTCAAAGACGAGCCAATATCGACTAACACATGTGACAACACTACGCCTTTGCACTCCATAGTGATATGCAGGGCCTTGTTATGGTTGCGACCTTCAGGTGTCAGATCCAAGTCTGTAAACCCCAAACCGTGCCTGGTACTGACATTGGTGTCGCATTGCGCGAAAAACCGGCGGGAAAAGAAGAAACAACAGAGCCGCCACCGTGCGTTATTTATCCCAAAAGAGGGAAAGGAAACGCTCAGAGTAAACCTGGAAAGAACATGGTCTCGCGACCAAAGAGGATGGGTTCGGGAGTCGGTTATGCGAAGGGAAGGTATTAGCACCCCTACGCATCCGTCGTACTCGACGGGATCCACGCACAATAGAAAGGAAAATGGTTGCTAAAACGCTGCTCACACACACACACACTGGCTGAAAGAGACAAAAGAAACTGACTGAAACTGACTCGGCAGGACATCGTATCCTGGGCCTACTTAGTCTATCAGACATAGACATCAGAGTCGAAGTAGTTCGGAATGGGGAGACGACACATGCTCGCTAGGATATCGCATCCTATGCATACGTATCTCCTTGGACGAAGGAGAATCAGAGCATTCGTAGCTCGGCTAACACGCACACAAACAAACACAAACAAAGGCAAACGTGGAGCCCGAATGCCAATCACTGGACTTACATCAGCATCCGAACCAAACAAACTCACACTGGAACCCAAATTCCACTCGATGGACTTACATCGGCTTCCAAGCACACACACAAGGGTGGTTAAAAGAAAAAGGGCGCCCGGAGAGATCAGCTCAATCTCCTGCCTACATACTTCATCTGGTGTGAAGATCAGGGCGATGTAGTTCCCCTACGCAGGGAAAAAAGAAGGACTAGCCTAACCAGATAACAGAGGGAGACACAACACTAGGGAGACTACGACTCGAGCCTAGATGTTGTCATGCAAAGTCAACCCTAAGTTAAGGTTCCTAGCTAACTTGCACGGGAAGCAAGCCTATCCTAAACATGACTTGCACAGGAAGCAAGCCACACCTAACCTAACTTGCACATGAAGCAAGGGTCTCGATTGCAACTAGGGCAAGAGAAAGGGGAGGTCTCAATCGCAACGAGAGCGAGAGAAGAGAATTAGTGTTAGTTGTTAGTCAAACTCGACAAGAAATCGCATCTCGTGCCTACGTATCTCATCTGAACATGAGAATCAGAGTTGCCGTAGTTCGGCTACGGAGGGACAAAGGTCTCGATTGCAACTAGGGCAAGAGAAAGGGAAAGTCTCGATCGCAACGAGGGCGAGAGAAAGGAAAAGGCTCGATCGCAACGAGGGCGAGAGAAAGGAAAAGGCTCGATCGCAACGAGGGCGAGAGAAAGGAAAAGGCTCGATCGCAACGAGGGCGAAAGCAAACAAGGATTAGTCTAAACTAAACCTAACTTGCACAGGAAGCAAGTCAAACAAACATACAAGCATAGGTAGCACACACTATATACACACAAGGGGGCTCACACAAGGGTTAGGTTTTAGTCGAGGGGTCATATCAACCTCAACAAACAAACCTCTGGAAATGGGTGATGGTGCTCTTAACCTTGACATTGAGAGCCAAGGTGAAGCAGATGAAAGGAGATGAGGGGTGTGCCTCATTGCTCTTATCCCTGGCCAGGGAGAGCATTTGAATATCAGAAGGTGTGGGAGTTCAGAATGGGGGAACTCTATCCACAAGTGACTCTATGGATCTTGGGCTTTTACCCACTATGCATCAACACAGGTAGTGTGAGCAATGTGAGTGACACACAGACTAGCAGGGGATAGGTTGCTTATCCCTTGGTTCTGCCAATTGCCTCTTCACTTAGGAGGTCTTTGGCTATGTACAAGGACAAATTAAACATACACAAACATTGCCTCTTAAGGAGGACTTCAGACAGTTGCCTGGCCAAGTAACAGGCCAGGTCTTCCAGACTACATGAAGATTAAGGGATATACCTCAATGCAAATTGCTTATACAAGCAAAGCAAAGCAAAAAGTTCACAAGGAACTAAGCAACTAAAAGCACCTGAAATAGTCAAGCAGATGTTAGTATGCAACTCAAATCAAAGCAAAAGGAGACAGACATTAACAGCTAATCAGAAGCATGTGTATGTGCAAGGCACAAGACTTAGGCATGTGAGCCAAGTCACCTACAAAACAAACAAGGTTAAACAATGATATTCAAGCAAACTCAATCAAAGATAATTGGCCTCATTGGTCATTTTGTTGGTCAACCTGAAAACACAAGCTCAAAAGTGAGTAACAGGACCACTAGGGCAAGCCTAGGGTCAAAAGAGAATGAAAAAGTCAAAACAGCAAAGGGCAAGCATTCAAAATCATGTTTAATCAATCAATAAACAATTCCAATTGGGTTCATGTTCATATCATGCATCATCATCAATTCACAAGCAAAAGAAGTCAAAGCATGGCAAGGGAGAGCTCAAAGAAGTCAACAGCAAGACTTAGCTCAAAACCAAACATAATCAATTCCAAAAATCACCAAATAATTCATGCTCAATCAAAATCCATAACATGACATGCATATAAAATTTCAGCTCAATTGGATCATGGGAAGGTGGTCAATTAAAATCAGAAAGTCAAAACAATTTCAATCATGCTCAAAGAAGTCAAACAAACATGTATCAACTTCAAAAAATCATAACTCAATGACAACAGATGAGAAATGAATGGGATCAACACCATGGCAAAGCTTAAGATGTCTAGTATGCACATGTAAAAATTCATGATCATCCAATAAAGTATGAGAATTTCCCAAATGGAATGGCAACATGTATCACACAAAGTCAACATTTGACTAGACAGGGGAGAAAAATCTCAAACAAATAGGAAATGGCACAATTAATTCTAAGAAAATTCACATGTGAACTAGACACATAATAGAAGGTTCATGCAAAAATTGAGGTCAATTGGAGGTCAATAGGCATGGATACAAAAATCAGGAAGTTGCATATCAATGGTGTGACACAAGTTGTCACACCCTACTTCAAAAATTCACAACTCTCAAACCACATAAGATAAAATCATGATCTTTACATCAAAATAAACATGGATGAGTGTAGATTAAGCACAAAAAATTCAGATCAAATGGACAATGCATCACAATTTCACAATTGAATTGGCAAGATGTACAAAATATGCATACATGAGCAAAACCCTAATGCCATTAAAAATCCAGCCATCCAAAAAATCAGCAAAAAATCATGATAAAAAAGTAGACATTCATATGAACATGATGCAAAAATTTTCATGAATTTTGGATTTGAAATAGATAAGTTATGAATTTTACAAAATGTGGTATCAATTTGGAATAAATGAACAAAATAAACATGGTTTACTAGTCAAAGTGTTGACCGGTGGCACAACGGTAATTCTGGGCATCACTAATCAAAACGGTGCGCTTAAGGCCAGGCAAATGAAATGTTCTCATTGGTTGTCACCAATGGAACAGTAATAGCAAGCAAAACACGTTAACATGAAATTCTGGAAAAAAGCTTTTAGGGTTTCTAACAGCAACAGTGTTCATCATCACTTCCAATCAACTCGAAAAAATTTTGGTCACAGAAATGGATAGAAAGCATATCATTAGAATCAGCAAACAATGCATATCAACATGCTACCATTAAAATTCATGAACTCGAGCTAATCATCATGGAATCATGCAAAACAAAAACAACCAACAAAATTTTAAACTCAGATTTCTCCCAGCACAGTTAACCATTTCAAGTGCTACAAAGTTCAATGGAATCAGCATCAAAAGATCTATCCTAAGCACCTCATGATTTTTGAAATAGAGAGGATCGAAAACTTACTTGGATTTGAAGAAAATAGTTGGAATGTGGTTTTCTGGTTGCAAGAGGTCAAAACAGATGCTCCTTATGCTTTGAAATGATGAATGGAGAAAGACTTGTAGCTTAAAGACCCTGGGAATAGCTCAGATTGAAAATCACCATTGATGAACTTGGAAAAAACAGAGCTCGAAATGAGCTTCCAGCTGGGGTTTGATGCTGCAAAAGGCTTCCAAGTGTTGGCCAGATGATGAAGCAAACGAGAATTGCTCGAGTGCTTTGGAGGTTTCGAGCAATAATGCAAAGATGTAAAAATGGAAAATGAGAGAGAATGAGAATTTCTGTCTGATTGAGGCTGCAGCTAGGGTTCCAATTCACAGAAAAAGTGATTTTATACTTCTGTTTTAACTCTCTTAATGCAATGCTAATCAAGTTTTGTTCAATTGACACCATTTGCTAATTTGCCAAGTTTGGTCCAAATGGAGGTATGATGGTAGTATGAGCTCGAAATGGGCCTTGCACAGGTCATAAATAACATTCTGAACTAATTCCAATTGGCCATTTGGATGGAAATCACTTAATTCAAAAAGTCAAAATTGCACCTCACTTGAAATTAAACATGCTAGGTTCAAAAGTGCCATTTTGATTGGCAATGTTTTGGCACATGAAATTTATATTTTTGGAAAGAGGAGGTTAAATATGACTTGTTGGAACAAACCTCACCAAATTTGGCCAAATGGTTTGAGAGATATGGCCTTTTGAAGTTCAAGATTTTGTGAAAATGATTTGATCATATCTTGACAACCATACATGGGAATTGAGAGTTCTTGGACTTTTTGGAAATGGGAGAACAAGATCTTCAACTTTCATGTTGGGCAAAAATGCATTTGAAGCTTGTATCATAATGTAAGTTTGGGATCAAGAAGTTTCCATTTTTGGCAGTTAAAATTACAGGTCCGGTTTCTATTTTTGGAAATTTTCTGATTGGCTTCAAATTCTTCAATGATGTTGTTTGCCATGATATATGAGGCCTATTGGGACATGAATAAGCTCTCTCAAACCAAATCCATCCATCAAAACCATAAAATCAACCACAGTTGACCAAGTTTGACTTTTTAGGGTTTCTGACTGACTGTGCATGGACTGATGACCTCTGAGCCTCCAATCTTTGACTTAAGCACTTCAAATGGACCCCCAAGTCATGTGAACATGTTGGACCAACCCTAGGGCCTTGGCTCAATAGAAAACACACTTGCTTGCTTGGTTGACTGATCTCCTGATCAGTTTGACCTAATTCTCTTGATTGGCTTGCACTTGAGGCAAAAGGGACAATGCAATGCTATGCAGTGGACCATGTTATGCTATGACCTAATACGAGAATGTATGTACAGTGATGGGTGCAAATTTGAGGTGCTACAGCTGCCCCTATTCAATCAGCTGGGAACCCGAATGGATGATAGCAATGGTTGTCAGACTTTCAGGGTAAACAGGGATTGAATACCAAAGAACCGTAGAATTTGCACAATGCAGGGATCCAATAATGGAAACGTCCACTGGGATCTGATACTTATTACTGGGTTTTTTTTTGTTTTTTGCAAAGGGTACGGCCACATCCAGCATCGCAACGACGATGAATGGGAAAAGAAATCACAACTAGATGCCAACGGACAACTAGGAAAAACTCAACGTTTACCGGAACCAACGGAGAGGTAACCAGACATTAATGAATGACTGGAAAAGGTATACAACCATACGTCAGCGGACGTAATGGGAAAAACTCAACGTTTACCAAGACCAACGGAGAGGTAACCAGACATTAATGAATGACTGGACAAGATATACAACCATACGTCAGCGGACGTAATGGGAAAAACTCAACGTTTACCAAGACCAACGGAGAGGTAAATCCACAAGGGGACAGGTACAACTAGACGTCATAGGACGAAAGGGAGACTCACGTTTATCGACACCAACGGAGAGGAGGAAAACTCAACCAGACATCATAGGACAAAAGGGAGACTCACGTTTATCGACACCAACGGAGAGGAGGAAAACTCAGCCAGACGTCATAGGACGAAAGGGAGACTCACGTTTATCGACACCAACGGAGAGGAGGAAAACTCAACCAGACATCATAGGACGAAAGGGAGACTCACGTTTATCGACACCAACGGAGAGGAGGAAAACTCAACCAGACATCATAGGACGAAAGGGAGACTCACGTTTATCGACACCAACGGAGAGGAGGAAAACTCAACCAGACATCATAGGACGAAAGGGAGACTCACGTTTATCGACACCAACGGAGAGGAGGAAAACTCAACCAGACGTCATAGGACGAAAGGGAGACTCACGTTTATCGACACCAACAGAGAGGAGGAAAACTCAACCAGACATCATAGGACGAAAGGGAGACTCACGTTTATCGACACCAACGGAGAGGAGGAAAACTCAACCAGACGTCATAGGACGAAAGGGAGACTCACGTTTATCGACACCAACGGAGAGGAGGAAAACTCAACCAGACATCATAGGACGAAAGGGAGACTCACGTTTATCGACACCAACGGAGAGGAGGAAAACTCAACCAGACGTCATAGGACGAAAGGGAGACTCACGTTTATCGACACCAACGGAGAGGAGGAAAACTCAACCAGACATCATAGGACGAAAGGGAGACTCACGTTTATCGACACCAACGGAGAGGAGGAAAACTCAACCAGACATCATAGGACGAAAGGGAGACTCACGTTTATCGACACCAACGGAGAGGAGGAAAACTCAACCAGACATCATAGGACGAAAGGGAGACTCACGTTTATCGACACCAACGGAGAGGAGGAAAACTCAACCAGACATCATATGACGAAAGGGAGACTCACGTTTATCGACACCAACGGAGAGGAGGAAAACTCAACCAGACATCAGAGGACGAAAGGGAGACTCACGTTTATCGACACCAACGGAGAGGAGGAAAACTCAACCAGACGTCATAGGACGAAAGGGAGACTCACGTTTATCGACACCAACGGAGAGGAGGAAAACTCAACCAGACATCATAGGACGAAAGGGAGACTCACGTTTATCGACACCAACGGAGAGGAGGAAAACTCAACCAGACGTCATAGGACGAAAGGGAGACTCACGTTTATCGACACCAACGGAGAGGAGGAAAACTCAACCAGACATCATAGGACGAAAGGGAGACTCACGTTTATCGACACCAACGGAGAGGAGGAAAACTCAACCAGACATCATAGGACGAAAGGGAAACTCACGTTTATCGACACCAACGGAGAGGAGGAAAACTCAACCAGACATCATAGGACGAAAGGGAGACTCACGTTTATCGACACCAACGGAGAGGAGGAAAACTCAACCAGACGTCATAGGACGAAAGGGAGACTCACGTTTATCGACACCAACGGAGAGGAGGAAAACTCAACCAGGCGTCATAGGACGAAAGGGAGACTCACGTTTATCGACACCAACGGAGAGGAGGAAAACTCAACCAGACGTCATAGGACGAAAGGGAGACTCACGTTTATCGACACCAACGGAGAGGAGGAAAACTCAACCAGACGTCATAGGACGAAAGGGAGACTCACGTTTATCGACACCAACGGAGAGGAGGAAAACTCAACCAGACATCATAGGACGAAAGGGAGACTCACGTTTATCGACACCAACGGAGAGGAGGAAACTCTACTGGGGAGAGTGAACACAACCAAATCATCAACGGATGATTGGGAAAAACTCGACGTTTATCGACACCAACGGAGAGGAGTAATCTTCACTAGGGAAGGGAGGGCGACGTTATGAACATCGAAAGAGGATGTTTACCGACATCAAAAGAAGACCAGACACTTACGCATGACTGGAAATCACCGAAGGATGGTGTTTACCGACACCAAAGAAGACCAGACACTAACGCATGACTGGAAATCACCGAAGGATGGTGTTTACCGACACCAAAGAAGACCAGACACTTACGCATGACTGGAAATCACCGAAGGATGGTGTTTACCGACACCAAAGAAGACCAGACACTTACGCATGACTGGAAATCACCGAAGGATGGTGTTTATCGACACCAAAGAAACAACACACGCGGGTGCTGACGGGATACTGACATCCACAAGATGACAGGGCAAGGCCGAACACTTGCAGGGGGTCTCACTAGGGATCAAGGTCACGACAGCGAGCAGACAGGAAGGAACACCAAGGATACCGGGTTGTAGGTATGAAACGGGTGACCGACCAAACGTGAATTGGTTTGTGTTCCAAAACACTCAACATCCTGAAGAGGGCTAGAAAAGCAGTCTTGTTAGAGGATGGACATTCAATTCCACAAGGAATACGAATCTTACTCGACTGGGGAGGACGACTTCGACCCAAGAGCACATGAGACATATTATCTATAGCCGTCAAAACGTAGATAATACACTCGCATGGAAGATTATCCATAATCGGGTTGTAGGTTGTTAAATGAATAATCGACCGAAAAGAAAGGCATCAGGGTACCAGGACTAGGTATGCAAAAGATGACCAATCAAAAGAGGATAAAGTTGCTAACTCGGAGCAAGTATCCAAAAAGAAGGTGAAGACCCAATGGGGACAATACTGCTTGATCAAGGCAAGTATCCAAAGGGGAAAGAATATCAATACCGCAAAGCGGATACTGATAACTGCAAAGAGGGGATTACATCTATCGGTTTGTAGGCAGAAAACCACGGAAAAGTAACCAGTCATCATCGGGATGAGCACAAAAGGTTAATTCCAACAAGGGGATGAAAGTGGGATTTTACAACTACCAGCTTGTGGGTAGAAAACCACAAAGATAGGACTTACAACTACCGGTTAGTAGGTAGAAGCCACCAAACAGAATGAACCACAAAGGTTACCTCTGCTAGGGGGTGAAAGTGGGATTTTACAACTACCAGCTCGTAGGTAGAAAACCACGACAATAGGACTTACAACTACCGGTTTGTAGGTAGAGGCCCACAAATTCCGCTGAGGATAAGATGAATGAGTGCCGGTTAGTGAGCGACTATTCATTTATGCCCCAGGGAAGCACATGAGACAGCCAACAGGAAGCCAATTCAGGATCGATCCAAAAAGGCAGACTGAAACAAGACTCATCCTAATGAGGAAAGAACTCAATAGGGAAAACCCATCCCGTGTAGGGAGGGAACGGAAACAACCGTCATCCACGAGGATGTATCTCAGTGGGGAAATGGCAGGAAAGGATAGACACTTTCTGCTTAAGGGGTTGGCTCTACATGGAGAGATCAGACACACCCAACTTTGCTAGGAGGAAAATCTGCTGGAGAGATCTGTATCACCAAATAGCAGAAGGCAACAAACAACAGATACACGGCAACAGCTGCAACATGAGTACCTGAATGCTATGATTATGCATGTATGCAGTATATCTAAAAATGTATGATGAATGCTGACAAACAGACATGTTCAACATGCAGGTCCAGGAATCAACCACCCGGAGAGAAAACCAAAGTCATCATCCTGCAGGGGAGGAAGAGCCACAAGAGGCTTCCGGAGGGATCGTCAATCATAACCGGAGAAAAGAGTTCAACATACAGGCGGACACGCCACAACAACTCGTGATGAAAATCAGAGATATCGAGAAGCAACCAGATTTCTGATGAGAAATACAAAAGCATTGATAAAGCTCCTTACGCGAACAACTCCACTGAGGGATCTATCTGAGGGAATGTCGGATTACGGGGATGTCGATCCTCCAAATACTGAATCTTCCAAGAAAAGCACCCATGCTGGGGAGATGAAGACTGCTCTGCTGGAGAGAGGAACGTTAAAGTCTTCAGTAAACGCTCTGCTTAGGGGAGCTGCCCCACCAAATATTTCCACAGTAACCTTGCTGGGAATGCCCCACGGTAGGGCTCAAACAAACCTACTGGAGATGTCCCACGATAGGGCTCACAGGGACCTGGAGGAAGAATGTTGTACTGCCGGGAACATGAAGATGAACAACTTCAACCAACACTACACTGAGCAACCTCGTTGAGGAGAAACCATGAAAATGTTCTGCAGGAAAAAAGATACAGTCATGCTCGAGATACGAACAATTGTCTTACCTGTTGGTAATCATACCACCCTCGGGAGAGCACTGCGGGTCTCCTAAGTATCCTTCCATCATTGTGAACGTTCACTTTGTTTAAGAACATTTTTTTTGAAAATTTTTGTTTATTTTGAAAAACAATGATACTTTATCAATTAAAGCATGCAAAACATTTGTTGAGTTGAAACAAAAAGGAGTGCAAATAATTGGATAAAAGCTCAAATTAACGTGATGGGATGGTAGTCTGCAAAGGGCGAGACTCCATAGATCTGTACAAGTTTGAAATCGGTGATATATATTGGAGAGGGCTACATTGAACATAATGACCTTTCCTCTACCATTCTGAATTTTCGATGTATTCAAAGCTTCAGTCGACAACGAATCGAGAATCCCTGACGGATGACAGATATAGAGCACAGTCTTGTCAAGATGCAGTTACTTGCCAAATCCCTAATTTTTGCCTAGATTGCCCCAGTGTGAGGTGATCAATCTAGCGGGGTGCAAATTCTCTCTTTTTTTCAATGTCTCTAACTTTTGCCTGGATCGCCCTTTCGGGTTTTCAATCCACCGAGACGCTCCTTTTTGCCTAAGTCGCCCTTTGGGGTGTTCGACTTAGCGAGCTATTCTTTCTTTTTTGTTTAGGCGAAGTATTTCTTGACTGCATCAGAATCCACAGGACGAGTGAACTTCCTCATCCATTGTAGTAAGTGTCAGAACACCGCCTGAAGAGGCTCTCTTGACAACACATGGACTTTCATAGCTTGGAGTCCACTTGCCCCTGGACTTGGGCACGAAAGGCAAGACTTTCTTGAGCACAAGGTCCCTCGGAACACACGAGGCCTGACCTTCTTGTTGAATGCTTTCATCACTCTCTGCTGATATAACTGACCATGACACATGGCAGTTGATCTCTTCTTTTCGATCGAATTCAGCATCAGTCAACTTGGGACTTTGAGGGTGCTATTTTTTCCTTTTGTTTTTTCTTTCTTTTTCTTTCTTTTGATTTGATTTTTTATTTTATTTTTGATTTTGCACCCTCCTCTTTTTTTTCTTTTTCTCTTTTTTTGATAAATGCCCCAGTTGGCTGTTCTGCTGATTCTCGAGATGCAGCTGAGTGTGATCTTCTTTTCTTGCTCAAGAAATCGGGAAATACCGTCAGGAATCCCTTTAACATCATCTTCTTCCGCTTCGAATACAGGGAATTCAAAATTGGGAGATGACGTCCGATCATTATGTTCAATGGGTTTGAGAAACAACCTGCATAAAGATTTTGAGTATAAAAAGCACTTTGAAAATCAAACAAGACAATCGTTATGCAGATGAAAAGATTGCTTTTATTCTTGTTTTTTTAGGGTTTTTTGGTGATCACCAATTTCATGCAAAAAGCGAAAAGGGAAAACAAATGGAAAAACAAATGTTTAACATGAATTTATTTGAATGAAAATATCATTGCACAGAATGTTGCCAACAATGCCATCACTTCTCCTTTTGGCATGGGAGAAGGGTTTTTAAACAAAGTGATTATTACAAAGACTTATGAACAACTGTAGGAACGCCCACAGTGACCCAATTGTGATAGATCCCACCGGGGATGACAACTGTCAATATCTTTTGCATCAGCAGCTTCTGTTTTCTGAACAACCCTTCTGAAGAAAAAGTCGGCGCCAGCCCAGGACTTGTTATCTTCAAGCTTGATTAACACGGGGACCTAAATCCTCCAAGATCAGAATGCCTGACCTCACAAGGTCTTGAACCTTCATCTTCAGCTGGAAACAACTATCCACGTCATGACCAGGAGCACCCGAGTGATACACACAATGCTGTTCAGGCCTATACCACCACCGAGGGTTGACAGGTATGGGCGGCGGGTCTCTGGGAGTAATCAAGTTCCGCTCTAACAGAGAGGGATACAGTTCGGCGTAGGACATGGGGATTGGATCAAAAATGATCTTCTTCCTCTCATTACTCGTATTGGCTTGCTGGGAAGCCTGCTGCTGAGGACGATGTTGTTGACGCTGATGCTGCTGAGCTGGTCTTCTCTGTTGCTGTTGAGTTGCTGGAATAGTCACAGCAGCAGCCAGACGATTCTGTCCTCTGTTCACACTCCTTCGATGGTGCACAACATTTGTTTCAATCTCTCCCCTTTTGGGTGCCCCAGAGTATGTCTTCTTAGAACCGGAAGAACTTGAAGAGCCAGGATGGCGAACCGGAGCGCGGGTTGCTCTGACATTAACAGTCTCTGCAGCAAGAGGCTGTTCACTGATTCTAATCCCCTTCAATTCATCACCCACGACATAATCATTGACGAGAATAGTGACAGCAGCATTCTCATGAACGGGTACACCCACTGGTGGAGCACGGTGGACTGGTGGAATCATGGCTTCCAGTCTTTGGGCTAAGGCACGCAGCTCCTCTTGCCCCTGAACGACCCCTTGCATCGTTGTTATGAACTGGGCCATGTGTGCCCTCATCTCAGCCAACTCAGTCTGAACCTGGTCCATACTCCTCTGTTGATTCAATCTGGTTGAGTAGCGGTGCGGACGATGATCAACAATCCTGTCTCAGTCAGGAACCAAAGTGAGAAGTCACGTCCCCAAACATGTCTGTAATGCAAGGATGATATGTACATGATATGCGTATGATGCGAATGCTATTTTAATATGAATGATCCTGATAAAGGATATGCGTATGCGAGTTAACTTTTTTTTTTCTTTTTTCATGCATTATTTTTTTTTGAAAATAAACATGCTATGATGCAAATGATGCAACATGACTGGTCAGGCTGTGCATCTCGGAGCACAGGATCGAAGCTTCAGCTGGAACTCGGAGTCACAATCCATCTGAAACCCAAAGTCAACTGATACTGTCATCTGGAACCAATCTGAGGAACCAAGTCACCATAAATCCGACTTGGGGAGTTCCGAAATAAACGGAACTGGAGATTACATCACTATCATCACAGGAACATCCACTGAAAGGATGACAGCCAGATCCTCTGAACAGGTACTCTCGAATTCAACCCGGGGATCCGAAATAAACGGAACCCGCTGATAAACCACGGACAGAACTCCGGCGTCCCAGAAATAAATGTCCATAATCCATAGTCACCATCAGTACCGAGAGTCACCAACTGTACCTGCAATAATGATCAATCCCCCCCACTCACGGGTGTCATCTAGGCCAGGGTAAGGTCGAGAGAAACGCATCATAAATAACCTTTCGCAGAATATCATCCTGTGCACACCCGATGTATGCACCGATAATATCCCACCAGGGTCTGAACTGCTCGTGATATCAATGTTCCGCTAAGTGGCGTACACCACCCGCTTCCCATGAATCACTCTATTCCTAGGTTTCCTAGATTTCACTCATAGCCTGGGTATTGGGCCTTTTACCTCGAGTAACTCCCACCCCAAACAGAGAAACACAGCACAGCCAGCAAATGAATATGAATGAATGCAAACATTAATGCAAACAATAAATGCAAACAGTAAATGCAAATATATACAAATGAATGCAATAAATAACAGCACAAAGCAACCAAAGCCCTAACCTAGAGAGCGCTAGGAGAGACTCGCTCAGGGAAGATGGACCAGCATAGGTCAACTTCTCTATATCCCCAGCAGAGTCGCCAGCTGTCGCATTGCGCGAAAAAACGGCGGGAAAAGAAGAAACAACAGAGCCGCCACCGTGCGTTATTTATCCCAAAAGAGGGAAAGGAAACGCTCAGAGTAAACCTGGAAAGAACATGGTCTCGCGACCAAAGAGGATGGGTTCGGGAGTCGGTTATGCGAAGGGAAGGTATTAGCACCCCTACGCATCCGTCGTACTCGACGGGATCCACGCACAATAGAAAGGAAAATGGTTGCTAAAACGCTGCTCACACACACACACACTGGCTGAAAGAGACAAAAGAAACTGACTGAAACTGACTCGGCAGGACATCGTATCCTGGGCCTACTTAGTCTATCAGACATAGACATCAGAGTCGAAGTAGTTCGGAATGGGGAGACGACACATGCTCGCTAGGATATCGCATCCTATGCATACGTATCTCCTTGGACGAAGGAGAATCAGAGCATTCGTAGCTCGGCTAACACGCACACAAACAAACACAAACAAAGGCAAACGTGGAGCCCGAATGCCAATCACTGGACTTACATCAGCATCCGAACCAAACAAACTCACACTGGAACCCAAATGCCACTCGATGGACTTACATCGGCTTCCAAGCACACACACAAGGGTGGTTAAAAGAAAAAGGGCGCCCGGAGAGATCAGCTCAATCTCCTGCCTACATACTTCATCTGGTGTGAAGATCAGGGCGATGTAGTTCCCCTACGCAGGGAAAAAAGAAGGACTAGCCTAACCAGATAACAGAGGGAGACACAACACTAGGGAGACTACGACTCGAGCCTAGATATTGTCATGCAAAGTCAACCCTAAGTTAAGGTTCCTAGCTAACTTGCACGGGAAGCAAGCCTATCCTAAACATGACTTGCACAGGAAGCAAGCCACACCTAACCTAACTTGCACAGGAAGCAAGGGTCTCGATTGCAACTAGGGCAAGAGAAAGGGGAGGTCTCAATCGCAACGAGAGCGAGAGAAGAGAATTAGTGTTAGTTGTTAGTCAAACTCGACAAGAAATCGCATCTCGTGCCTACGTATCTCATCTGAACATGAGAATCAGAGTTGCCGTAGTTCGGCTACGGAGGGACAAAGGTCTCGATTGCAACTAGGGCAAGAGAAAGGGAAAGTCTCGATCGCAACGAGGGCGAGAGAAAGGAAAAGGCTCGATCACAACGAGGGCGAGAGAAAGGAAAAGGCTCGATCGCAACGAGGGCGAGAGAAAGGAAAAGGCTCGATCGCAACGAGGGCGAAAGCAAACAAGGATTAGTCTAAACTAAACCTAACTTGCACAGGAAGCAAGTCAAACAAACATACAAGCATAGGTAGCACACACTATATACACACAAGGGGGCTCACACAAGGGTTAGGTTTTAGTCGAGGGGTCATATCAACCTCAACAAACAAACCTCTGGAAATGGGTGATGGTGCTCTTAACCTTGACATTGAGAGCCAAGGTGAAGCAGATGAAAGGAGATGAGGGGTGTGCCTCATTGCTCTTATCCCTGGCCAGGGAGAGCATTTGAATATCAGAAGGTGTGGGAGTTCAGAATGGGGGAACTCTATCCACAAGTGACTCTATGGATCTTGGGCTTTTACCCACTATGCATCAACACAGGTAGTGTGAGCAATGTGAGTGACACACAGACTAGCAGGGGATAGGTTGCTTATCCCTTGGTTCTGCCAATTGCCTCTTCACTTAGGAGGTCTTTGGCTATGTACAAGGACAAATTAAACATACACAAACATTGCCTCTTAAGGAGGACTTCAGACAGTTGCCTGGCCAAGTAACAGGCCAGGTCTTCCAGACTACATGAAGATTAAGGGATATACCTCAATGCAAATTGCTTATACAAGCAAAGCAAAGCAAAAAGTTCACAAGGAACTAAGCAACTAAAAGCACCTGAAATAGTCAAGCAGATGTTAGTATGCAACTCAAATCAAAGCAAAAGGAGACAGACATTAACAGCTAATCAGAAGCATGTGTATGTGCAAGGCACAAGACTTAGGCATGTGAGCCAAGTCACCTACAAAACAAACAAGGTTAAACAATGATATTCAAGCAAACTCAATCAAAGATAATTGGCCTCATTGGTCATTTTGTTGGTCAACCTGAAAACACAAGCTCAAAAGTGAGTAACAGGACCACTAGGGCAAGCCTAGGGTCAAAAGAGAATGAAAAAGTCAAAACAGCAAAGGGCAAGCATTCAAAATCATGTTTAATCAATCAATAAACAATTCCAATTGGGTTCATGTTCATATCATGCATCATCATCAATTCACAAGCAAAAGAAGTCAAAGCATGGCAAGGGAGAGCTCAAAGAAGTCAACAGCAAGACTTAGCTCAAAACCAAACATAATCAATTCCAAAAATCACCAAATAATTCATGCTCAATCAAAATCCATAACATGACATGCATATAAAATTTCAGCTCAATTGGATCATGGGAAGGTGGTCAATTAAAATCAGAAAGTCAAAACAATTTCAATCATGCTCAAAGAAGTCAAACAAACATGTATCAACTTCAAAAAATCATAACTCAATGACAACAGATGAGAAATGAATGGGATCAACACCATGGCAAAGCTTAAGATGTCTAGTATGCACATGTAAAAATTCATGATCATCCAATAAAGTATGAGAATTTCCCAAATGGAATGGCAACATGTATCACACAAAGTCAACATTTGACTAGACAGGGGAGAAAAATCTCAAACAAATAGGAAATGGCACAATTAATTCTAAGAAAATTCACATGTGAACTAGACACATAATAGAAGGTTCATGCAAAAATTGAGGTCAATTGGAGGTCAATAGGCATGGATACAAAAATCAGGAAGTTGCATATCAATGGTGTGACACAAGTTGTCACACCCTACTTCAAAAATTCACAACTCTCAAACCACATAAGATAAAATCATGATCTTTACATCAAAATAAACATGGATGAGTGTAGATTAAGCACAAAAAATTCAGATCAAATGGACAATGCATCACAATTTCACAATTGAATTGGCAAGATGTACAAAATATGCATACATGAGCAAAACCCTAATGCCATTAAAAATCCAGCCATCCAAAAAATCAGCAAAAAATCATGATAAAAAAGTAGACATTCATATGAACATGATGCAAAAATTTTCATGAATTTTGGATTTGAAATAGATAAGTTATGAATTTTACAAAATGTGGTATCAATTTGGAATAAATGAACAAAATAAACATGGTTTACTAGTCAAAGTGTTGACCGGTGGCACAACGGTAATTCTGGGCATCACTAATCAAAACGGTGCGCTTAAGGCCAGGCAAATGAAATGTTCTCATTGGTTGTCACCAATGGAACAGTAATAGCAAGCAAAACACGTTAACATGAAATTCTGGAAAAAAGCTTTTAGGGTTTCTAACAGCAACAGTGTTCATCATCACTTCCAATCAACTCGAAAAAATTTTGGTCACAGAAATGGATAGAAAGCATATCATTAGAATCAGCAAACAATGCATATCAACATGCTACCATTAAAATTCATGAACTCGAGCTAATCATCATGGAATCATGCAAAACAAAAACAACCAACAAAATTTTAAACTCAGATTTCTCCCAGCACAGTTAACCATTTCAAGTGCTACAAAGTTCAATGGAATCAGCATCAAAAGATCTATCCTAAGCACCTCATGATTTTTGAAATAGAGAGGATCGAAAACTTACTTGGATTTGAAGAAAATAGTTGGAATGTGGTTTTCTGGTTGCAAGAGGTCAAAACAGATGCTCCTTATGCTTTGAAATGATGAATGGAGAAAGACTTGTAGCTTAAAGACCCTGGGAATAGCTCAGATTGAAAATCACCATTGATGAACTTGGAAAAAACAGAGCTCGAAATGAGCTTCCAGCTGGGGTTTGATGCTGCAAAAGGCTTCCAAGTGTTGGCCAGATGATGAAGCAAACGAGAATTGCTCGAGTGCTTTGGAGGTTTCGAGCAATAATGCAAAGATGTAAAAATGGAAAATGAGAGAGAATGAGAATTTCTGTCTGATTGAGGCTGCAGCTAGGGTTCCAATTCACAGAAAAAGTGATTTTATACTTCTGTTTTAACTCTCTTAATGCAATGCTAATCAAGTTTTGTTCAATTGACACCATTTGCTAATTTGCCAAGTTTGGTCCAAATGGAGGTATGATGGTAGTATGAGCTCGAAATGGGCCTTGCACAGGTCATAAATAACATTCTGAACTAATTCCAATTGGCCATTTGGATGGAAATCACTTAATTCAAAAAGTCAAAATTGCACCTCACTTGAAATTAAACATGCTAGGTTCAAAAGTGCCATTTTGATTGGCAATGTTTTGGCACATGAAATTTATATTTTTGGAAAGAGGAGGTTAAATATGACTTGTTGGAACAAACCTCACCAAATTTGGCCAAATGGTTTGAGAGATATGGCCTTTTGAAGTTCAAGATTTTGTGAAAATGATTTGATCATATCTTGACAACCATACATGGGAATTGAGAGTTCTTGGACTTTTTGGAAATGGGAGAACAAGATCTTCAACTTTCATGTTGGGCAAAAATGCATTTGAAGCTTGTATCATAATGTAAGTTTGGGATCAAGAAGTTTCCATTTTTGGCAGTTAAAATTACAGGTCCGGTTTCTATTTTTGGAAATTTTCTGATTGGCTTCAAATTCTTCAATGATGTTGTTTGCCATGATATATGAGGCCTATTGGGACATGAATAAGCTCTCTCAAACCAAATCCATCCATCAAAACCATAAAATCAACCACAGTTGACCAAGTTTGACTTTTTAGGGTTTCTGACTGACTGTGCATGGACTGATGACCTCTGAGCCTCCAATCTTTGACTTAAGCACTTCAAATGGACCCCCAAGTCATGTGAACATGTTGGACCAACCCTAGGGCCTTGGCTCAATAGAAAACACACTTGCTTGCTTGGTTGACTGATCTCCTGATCAGTTTGACCTAATTCTCTTGATTGGCTTGCACTTGAGGCAAAAGGGACAATGCAATGCTATGCAGTGGACCATGTTATGCTATGACCTAATACGAGAATGTATGTACAGTGATGGGTGCAAATTTGAGGTGCTACAATTGGCAATCACACCCTCCAACTGGTTGACAGAAATCTCTTGAGGCACGTAAGCCAGATTCAACATTTTTAACAAGGCATTACGGTGTGCCTCAGAGCATAACAGCAATGAGAGTATGGAAATCTTGGACGGAGTATGATTCAGCTGATCTACAATCTTGTAGTCACTCTTCTTAATTATCTTCATAAACTCCTCCACATCTTTCTCGAATGAGCCCTCAGGCGCCTCCTTCTGAACAGGTTCTTCCTCAACCACTGCTTGCTTACCTTTTGCTTTGGCGAGAGCCTTAGCATTGTTGTCTCTTAAAGGCTGCGGTGCGAACAGACGACCACTCCTTGTAAACCCTCCAGGACCCCCTACATTGTCTACCACTGGACCCACAGTCACTGGAACTCTACCTGGCAACCCAATCGTCACTGGAGACTGATTAACTGGCCGGATCTGACTTTCAGCCCTTCTGTTGTTTCGGTAAGCATTATCATACTTCCACGGCACTGCTCTACTATTCTCAACAGACCTTCTTCCTGAAGCAACGATAGTAGTGGGAGCACTGACGGTTACCGGAGCAGAGATGGTAACAGGAGTACCAACGGTTACTGGTGCGCTGACGGTTCTCTGGCCACGTCCCTCGGACGGTTTGAAATAAATGGTGACAGTTGACACCACCCCACGATCTTTCACGGCCCGACTAAACTGTAGACAACCCTCATCAATCAGATTCTGGATACCAGCCCTCAACTTATCACATCCATTCTCTGATTCTGCACAATCTACACAGCCCTGATCACAGCCCGGGAACACTCCCCCAACCAGCAGACGCTCTTTCACAACCAACAGCGAGGTCTGAACCTCGTCAACACTGACTACCAAATCCAAGGCCTCCTCACCTTCCATATTATTCACCCTATGCGCACCATACTGAGGCATAAGATTGTTCACAATATTAGGCACAAGAGCAAAATTGATTGTTTTAGCGTCAATTAAGTCCTGGACCTTATGATGAAAAGCCCGACAATTTTCTATATGGTGCCCCGGTGCACCAGAGTGGAAATCACAACGAACGTTAGCATCATACCCAGGTGGTATCTTTGTCAACGGAGCCATAGTGCGCAACTCAACAAACCCCAACCTGAGCAATTCGGGCAGCAATTCAGAATAGGTCATCGGCAGCAGGTCGAAACGTCGATCCGACATTCTCTGTCTCGGATGAAATGAACATTGCTGTTGTTGTTGTTGTTGCTGTGGCGGTTGTTGAACTCTTTGTTGTTGCTGTTGTCGTGTTTGAGGTGCTGGAATAGTTACAGCAGCAACCTGGCGGTACTGGCCTCTGTTCACATTTCTTTTATTGTACACGGCGTTAGTCTCACCCTCCCTCCTGCGAGGTGCCCCAGAAAATGGCTTTTTTGAAGATGAGGAACCAACATCTTGAATCTTCCCAGCTTTAATGAGACTCTTTGTCCTCTCCCCACAGATCACAACGTCAGAAAAGCTACCGAATGGGCAACTCCCCATCCGATCCATAAACACACCTTGTAGAGTCCCAATAAACATATCGGTCAACTCCTTCTCCAGCATAGGAGGTTGTACTCTTGCAGCTAATTCTCGCCATCTCTGGGCATACTCTTTGAAACTTTCTCCAGATTTTTGACATAGACTCTGCAACTGAGTCCGGCTCGGCGCCATGTCCATATTGTGTTTGTATTGCCTCAAAAAGGCCTCACCCAGATCCCTCCAACTTCTGATAGACTCTCTTTTCAGCTCCATGTACCAATCCAAGGAAGCTCCAGACAAGCTATCCTGGAAGAAATACATCCACATCTTTTCGTCATCCGTATAGGCAGAGATCTTCCTGTAATATGCTTGCACATGGGTGCGAGGACAAGAAGTACCGTTGTATTTGTCAAAAGAAGGCGCCTTGAACTTATAAGGGATTCTCAATCCTTCCACCAACCCCATATTCATAACATCAAACCCCAGAGAGTTCTGACACTCCATGGCTCTGATCTTCTCAGCAAGGGCATCAACTTTCCGATCCCTCTCATCAACTCTTACAACCTCGTCGTCTTCACTGAGCAGTGTGAACATGTCTTCCTGCCTGTCAACCAGCGGAACAGGATGGCAAACGGGAGCACGGGTTGCTTTGGCATTAGCAGTCTCTGGAGCAATAGGTTGACCATTAATTCTGATACCCCTCAACTCATCACCCACGGCATAGTCATTGACGGGAGCGGCAACAGTAACACCATCATTCACAAGAACACCCACTGGCGAAGCACGACTAGGAGGTGGGAGCACAGCTTCCTGTCTCTGGGCTAAGGCACACAACTCCTCTTGCCCTTGAACGACCCCTTGCATCATGGTCATGAATTGGGCCATGTTAGCCCTCATCTCAGCCAACTCTGCTTGCACTTGGTCTATGTTCCTCTGTTGATTCAACCTGGTTGCGTAGCGGTGCGGACGTTGATCAGCAATCCTGCCTAAAACAGGAACCAGAGTGAGAAGTCGCGATCAAGAACACCTGTAATGCAAAATGATATGTGTATGATGCTAATGATGCATATGATGCACATGATATGTTCATTTCTCAGGCATTCAAGAGCCCAATTCATCTTTCAAGAAATGGCAACCTGCAACAATGAGCAACACAGAAGCAGACTACACAGGATAATGAGCACGAGGTGAAACATCAACAACCTCATCTATAGACATGAGCAACAAAGATCATACAACAATATTCAGATAACGATCCAAATGATCAGAGTACAACAATGAACCCCATCCAACAAGCCTGGAGGTGATTCTCAACATAAACATTAAAGCTACAAACTAGGAGAGATATCCTCCAGGAATGAGAGTCTTCAGATACTGGCACTGGTCTATCAACAAGTTGCATTCTGAACACTTAGGAAGAGGAGTGAGCTTCTCCTTTAGTTGCCTTCTGAGTTCCACAACTTCCCCTCCAAGCTGGCTCTCTGATGCACGTCTCAAGTCTACCTCCTTCTTCAATTGGATGTCTTTGTCCCTAAGTTGCTTCTCCAGGTCTCGTATCTTCTTCTGGTAACTAGCTTCAGCTCTCTGCAACCTCAAGCACTCACGATGTTCTTCATTCAACAAGGTCTCCATCTCCTCATAGGACCTCTTCTTGCTCTTCAATCTACTAGCATCCTCCCCTTGTATACCTTTGAGTTGATGAGCCAAGTTCAACTTATCAGCTTTGGCTTTGTAAAGCTCCATCTGGGTATCTTGTTCCCTCTCCTTCAACCGACGATTCTCCATCAAGGCTTGCTTGTAGTGCTCAGCAGGCACACTCTCAGCAAGGATCAAAGGTGGTTGCTCTTGCAAAGACTCCATCCTATCATAGGGCAACAACAAAGTTTCAACTCTCTTCTTCACCCACTCAATGTAGTCAGGCATAGCAACTGCAAACTTCTTCCCCAGAACAGCTCCATCCTTGACACCAATACTCTTCCAAGCTCTTCCTACTTGCTCCAATCTAGCAGGGTCACTCCGCTTCTCCAAATACACACTTTCTGCTATCTCAGCATCTAGTGGTCTTCCATTCATCACAAACCCCAACTGGCGAAGAGAAAGAACCGGGTTGTAATTGATGCAACCTTTAGTCCCTATAAGTGGCACATTACGAAACTCTCCACAATTCATGATGACATTACGCACATCCATCCGGTAAGATTGCCACCTGATATCATAGGAGGTAAGAGACATAATCCTCTGAGTCCACTTATGAGTGCTCTGAGCATCCACAAAAGGTCCACTGACTGGCAGAAGAGACAAGAACCATCTGAGTAGCAATGGGAGACAGCATCTGATAGCTCCACCCTTACCATGTCTACTGTGAATTGCATAGTAAGTGTCAGCTAACAAGGTAGGAACTGAGTTTCCTCCACTGAAAATAGTGACAGTAGCATAGTCCACAAAATTAGGCATACTCGGAAACAACACAATTCCATAGATCATGACAGCCAACTGAGCATGAAAAGCTTCCCAATTTCCCTTCTTTGCTTCTTCTCTAGCCATCCTCAACAGGAACTTCAAAGGCAAACCCACAACATCACCACTCGACTTCCAATTGTCACTCACTTCTTTGATACTCAGATGAAAAGCTCTGGCAACAACTCTGAAATCAACCTCCTTCGGAACATCCAAGAAAGGAACCTGATATCTGATCGGGACATTCATCAGAATGGAGTACTCCTCAAGAGTGGGCGCTAACTGATAATCCTGGAAAGTGAAACAACAGAGCTCTGGGTCACAAAACTATAGAAGAGTCTGCAACGGCACTGGATTTACCACCATCTTCAACAGTGTCAACAAATCCCCATACTGATCAACAAACACCTTCTGATTACCGCCGGTCACAAAGTTGCTCAACTCTATCAAAGACGTCAATGGCTCACGGTGAAAACTGTAGGAGCAAGTCTTCCTCTTTATCTCTGGACCGGATGCCATCTCTCATAGTGAATAGACTCCTGAATGAACCTGAGAAATGATATGCATGAGGAGATTAGCTTTTTTCTTTTCTTTTTTCACTTTTTTTTTGCATTATTTTTTTTGAAAATAAATATGCTATGATGCAAATGATGCAAACACGACTGGTCGGCTGTGTATCTCGGAGCACAGGTTCAAAGCTTCAGCTTGAATTCGGAACCACAAAGTCATCTGAGACCCAAAATCATCTGGAACCTATATATCTCTGAACCAAGTCACCAACAGGACCCAAGAGTCACCAACAGATCAAGTCGCCAACAAGTCACCAACGGTACCTGTAATAATGATCATTCCCTCCCCACTCACGGGTGTCATCTAGGCCAGGGTAAGGTCAAGAGAAACGGAGGATAAACAACCCTTTCATAGAATATCATCATGTGCACACCCGATGTATGCACCGATAATACCCCATCAGGATCTGAACTGCTCGTGATATCAAGTTCCGCTAAGTGGCGCAATACCACCCGCTTCCCAAGAATCACTCTATTCCTAGGTGTCCTAGAGTTCACTCATAGCCTGGGTATTGGGCCTTTTACCTCATGTAACTCCCACCCAAATAGAGAAACAGACAACCAGCCAGCACAGATGAAAACATGATGAATGCGAACATAAATGCAAACATAAATGCAAACATAGATAAATGAATGCAATAAATGAAACAGTAAAAGCAACCAAACCCTATCCTAGAGAGCGCTAGGAGAGACTCGCTTAGGGAAGATGGACCAGCAAGAGGTCAACTTCTCTGAGTATTCCCCAGCAGAGTCGCCAGCTGTCGCATTACGCGAAAAACCGGCGGGAAAATGAAACAACAGAGCCGCCACCGTGCGTTATTTATCCCAAAGGAGGGAAAGGAAACGCTCGAAGTAAACCTGGAAAAGACATGGTCTTGCGACCAGAGAGAGATGGGATCGGGAGTCGGTTATGCGAAGGGAAAGTATTAGCACCCCTACGCATCCGTCGTACTCGACGGGATCCACACTCAAAAGAATAGATAAGGTTGCTAAAAGACTGCTCACAAACTGCACATAAGGCTGGAAGCTAACACAGAAAGACGGAAGAAACGGGACTCGGCAGGATATCGCATCCTGGGCCTACGTAGCCTGTCAGACACAGACATCAGAGTCGACGTAGTTTGGGACAGGGGAAACGTGATCGCTAGGATGTCGCATCCTATGCATACGTATCTTCTCTAACCGGAGAAGAATCAGAGCACTCGTAGCTCGGCTAACGCACGCCGAACAAGACCACACAGGAAACCGACTGCCAATCGTTGGACTTACGTCAGACTCCACACAAACAGGCAAACATGGAAACCGAAGGCCAATCGCTGGACTTACATCAGACTCCGAACCAACAAACACACACAGGAAACCAACTGCCAATCGCTGGACTTACGTTAGACTCCAACAAGCAAACAAGACACAGGAAACCAACTGCCAATCGTTGGACTTACGTCAGACTCCAACACACACAAAGGGGTTGCAAAAGAAAAAAGGCGCCCGGAGAGATCAGCTCATCTCCTGCCTACGTACCTCATCTGGTATGAGGATCAGGGCGACGTAGTTCCCCTACGCAGAGAAAGAACTTCTAACCTAACCAGAGACTGGGAACTGACAAACTAGAAGGGAGCCTGACTCGAGCCTAATAGTTATCATGTAATCCACAATGGTCCTAGGTTGATGTTTCTATCTAACTTGCACAGGGAGCAAGCTATCCTAAACAGCATAGTCAAACAAACACAAGCACAATAAACAAGCACACACACTATATGCAAACAGTTTGGGCTCATACAAGGCTAGGCTGCAAAAGGAAGCCAACTGGAATGGGGTGTGGTTAGCTCTTAACCCTAACATTGAGAGTTAGGGTGAAGCAGATGAAATGAAAAGTGAGGGTAAGACCTCACAGCTCTTATCCCTGGCCTGGGAGAGCTTGACTCAAATAGAAAATGTGGAAGTTCAGAATGTAGGAACTCTTTTCCACAGATGACTGACACAACATGATTTTGGGTTTTTATTCACAATGCATCAACACATGGTGTGTGAGCAAAGTGAATGACACACTGAGTAGCAGGAGATGGATTACACATCTCTTTTATCTGCCAATTGCCTCTTAAGAGGTCTTTACCTGCTTGGCACAAAATTAAACATCCACAAGCATTGCCTCTTAAGGAGGGCTTCAGACAGGTGCCTGTCCACATAACAGGACAGGTCTTCCAGACTACATGAAGTCAAAGGAATTATACCTCAGTGGTTAAGCAACCAAGCAAAGCAAAGCAAAGTTCAAGTGAACTTAAAGCAACTTAGGTACCTCTTGAAGAACAGAAGTTGGAATCACGTGCTTCCAAGCTCAGCCAAGCCTCAGATCTTCTCCACTATGCTCATAGAGGTAATTGATGATGAATTTGAAGCTCAAGGATGCACGAATCCAGCTTAATTTGCACTTGCCATGGGACCTTCAAGCTTTGCATATGAACAAATATGGCACGGTTTGATCCAATTCCAAGTCCAGTTCTACTCAAAAACACCTCATGAACACGAATCAATCAAGAGAAACTGTTCTTGTGTGAAGAAATTTGGAAAAAAATTGAGAGAAAATTTTGTGATTTTTTGGTTCTAGATCTGAAATTGTAACTAATGGTGAAAACAGTTAGGGTTAACCATATATACTCCATGCTAATCATGTTTAGGAACTGTTTAGGCCAAATGCAAATGAGATTAATCCATTTTGAGGTGTATGTGCAAAAATAGGTTTTCACCTCCCATGCATGCCATGCACGTGAACAGTACTCAGCTCTGGCCCAAAACCAATTAAAACAAGCCCATGCACACTTTAGGATTGGTTTTGCATGCCCATGATCATTCAATATGATGTTATGCAATTTTCTTCCAAAAACTTCATGAGTAAGCACATGCCCATGCCAAGGAAATTCATGTCATGTAATGGTATGCTTGGAAAGTACATGTCATGAGGATCAAAATGCAAAAAGAACCACTCATTTTGGAGCTTTGGTTAAAAAGTTATGTCCATTTGAATTTTGAAACACACTTTGCCATGATTGGATCATATCTCCTCAACCACACATGAGAAATTCATGATCTTGGACTTTTTGGAAATGGGAGAGAAAGATATTCAACTTTTATGTTGGAAAAAATTTCATTTGAAGCTTTCTTGATGATGTAATCTTGAGTTGAAGTTGGTCTAAAACCTTGCCATTTTTGGAAATTTCAAATTACAGGTCACCTGCTATTTTTGGAAAGTCTTGATCTGACTTCAAATTCTTCAATGTTGATGTTTGAAATGCCAAATGAGACTTGTTTGAACATGAATGAAGCATCTCTAATCACTTCCCACCTTCAAATCCATAGTTGACTTTGCTGTTGACTTCTGTTGACTTTTGTGGGCCTCAGATGATTTGCACATGCACTGATGAGTTCTGAGCCTTCAACACTTGGCCAAAATGCTTCCAAATGATCCTTGGGTCATGTAAGCTAAATGGAACAACCCTATGGCTTTGATCCCATGTAAAATGCTCTTGTTGCCTTGCACAGTTGAATCTCCTGATCAGTCTTGCCTGATGAGATGTGATGGACTTATGCAATGACAATGCAATGTTAATGACTTAAAAATGAAATGTATATACAAATGGGAGGTGCAAATTTGAGGTGCTACAGCTAGAAAGAAACTTTCAATTCTATCTTTCCAGTAATCGAATTTCTCTCCATCAAAGACAGGAGGCTTAGCATTGTAACTGTCTCTTTCGTTTGTCTGGGCCATAGTTTTTCTCGTTCTGGATCTCTCTACACGGTTAAGTGTTTGATTAGAAAATCAATAACAGAGCCGAAGCTCTGATACTAATTGAAGGTGAGAAAAATAAGAAAGGGGGGTTTGAATTGTTTTGGAAAATAAGCGCTTTTGCAAAATAAAATCACACAGGATTTTATACTGGTTCGCTTATAACACAAAGCTACTTCAGTCCACCCGGCCAAGGTGATTTCGCCTTCAACAAGGACTTAATCCACTAATCTTGAAAGATTATTACAACCAACGTCTAAGAGAAAGATCTCTTAGTCCTCTCAAGTATACAGACTGCGCAGAGTCACTTGAGGAATTAAAACAATTTAGGTAAAAACAAAATTTGTAATCTAGAGTGCTTCTAGGATAAAGCAAGTATTACAACAATTAGAGCAGATAAGAAGTTTCACGTTATGAGCAAAAGCTCGTGAAAGATTTAGAGAGAGAGTAGAGTAATTATGTGCATTCAGGTGTATCTCTCAATGAGGTTTGCCGTTCTTTATATAGAGGTGAAAAACGACCGTTTGTAGTGATGGCAGATATTTAGTCTTGATGAGAGTTTAATGCCATAACTTCGTTGTTTCTTGCCAGAACAAGTTTGTCTCCCTGAATAACTTCTTTCCAAATATAGTTTCTTTCCATTTGAAGTTGAAGTTGCCGTTACTCTTTCTGGATAAGGAAATCCATTATCAGAGTCTGCGTTACTCTATTAATCTGAGATCTTGAGATGTAGCTTCAGAGCTTCTGATAGTCATGATCTTTTAGATTTTCGGTGTTGTCTTCAGATGACGTTGAGAGCTTCTGGAATTCGGATATACCGTTGCTCAGAGTCAGAACTTCTAGAGCGCGCTTCTTCTTCAGATGCTTCTGATATTCTGATATGCTGTTTTGCTCAGAGTCAGAACTTCTAGAGCGCGTTTCTACTTCAGATGCTTCTGATCTTCTGGTAATTTGTATTTGATTTGATTTTGTATCTGATGACGCGATCAGATTCCTTTCTTCTTGTTTAGAGTCCTGCACACTTAGAAACTTTTCGTTAGAGTGTCATTTTTGGTTTCATCCTTTGTTATCATCAAAATCTTGGAATCTGTTGTAGAACTATTTTTGTTCTTACACATAAGATATCTCATGTTAAGACATCACACATAACATCTTGTGAACACTCTTTGTTTTATCAAAATTGCTGCCAACACTTAGAATCAACAATATTAAAAACAACATTCATTTCATATGATAAATTTATGAGGAAATACCATCACAAACAAATACAACACATACAACACATAAACAACAACACAACAAACTACAACAAATAAAATACCATCACTAACAAATATAACATATAAACAACATAACTATGCGATTACAACAACATAAGTATGTGATTACAACCATCAAAATAATTTTGTAAGGAGTATACATCATTTTGTGAACGTCTCTTTCAGTCTTAATATCCACCTATAAACGAATTTCTCCATTTTGGCTGAATGTGGTATCAATCCATTGAATTCTTATGATCCTTTCACCATCTGCAATGCCTCCATCTAACCAACGGTTCAAGGTCCTGTTAAGATGTTCGAACGTATCTATATTCCGAAGTCGGATATTTATCGGAGGTTGCAATGCTGAAAAGATTAAATCGACATTTCTCTTGTGAATATATAAATATACATACATTTTAAAGAAAAGAAAATTGAAGGAGATTGAAGGAAAATGGAAGGAAAATGGAAGGAGGGTAAGAAGTTTTGTGAAAAATTATGGGAGAAATGTTGTGTATTTATAGATGAGTGCACATGCATGCGTCATTGCTTTGAACGTACACACACATGGTTACATGCATGCGCCAATACTTTTGGCGCATAGTCACATGACTACATGCATGTAGCGCTTTCACATGCATGCGCCATTGCATGTAGCACCTTCACATGCATGGCACAATGCATGCGCCAATGGCTTGGACGCCTCCTGTTGATTGGATAACATATGTGTCAGTTCAACTGGCGCATAAATCATGAAAAGTGGTTATTTCCGTAATTATTTTAAAAAATATGTTATTTTAGAATTTAAATTGAAAAATATGATTGTTTAAAAAAAAATTCAAAAGTATATGTTTTATTTGAAACATAACTCGCAAACTCAACCCAACTCAACCAATCGCTTCGGATCGGTTTTGACAATAAAATTGTGGGTTGAACGACGAATTCAACCCATTAAGATTTGAACGGGTTAAGTAATGGATTAAGGCAAACTCACTCCAATCAAACGTGTGTACACCTCTAACTCATATATAAATTCTCGATTTGTTAAAAGTGAACAAATGATATCAATTTTAGTATTTGTTTTGATTCTTAAAATTGGATTTATTTCTTTTTTATCAATATTATTTAAAATTTTCACCAAATCAAATAATAATAAATAGTACTTAAATAAAGATGAAATTTTATTTCAAACTCTAAAATCATGACTACTTTATTTTATTTTTTTGATTTGGTCAATAAAAATATTTAATAAAAAAATTGAAATCTCAATAAAAACAAATATATGTAGTGATCCGCTGAATCTATTTGTAGATGGTCAAAATATAAATATTAAAACTCTAAAATTTGCATAATGATAGAATTAAAAAGTAAACTGAACGCAGTCTTAATTAAATTCTTGTAAAAAGAATGAAAATGTTTATCGCATATAAGATAGATCACAAAATAAAATTTTCTTAATCAAATAAAAACCGCACAGCCTGTCTGAATCACCACCGTCTTCCTAGAAATGTCGCCCGGAGATCTTCCGGAAGAACTTATCACAGAAGTCTTATCAACCCTTCCGGTGAAATCTATTTTGCGATTTAAATGTGTCTGTAAGCCATGGGAATTTCTCATCTCTGATCCTTTTTTTTGTTGAAAGCAACTTCATCAATCCCAAAAAGGAAACAACCATCTCGCGCTCATAGTCTGCAGGCCTTGCACACGTTATGAAGAATATTATTATGATAGAGATTGTTCTGTCGTACCCTTTCCTCTCAACACTTTACTACTTAATCCATTTGTAAGCATTCCCATTCTTCCTCATCACCGACTGAGATATAAACGTTGTTTCCGAGTCATCGGTTCTGTCAATGGATTGCTCTGTTTGTTTAATTCTTATGGAACTCGTAGCGGTCCATATGGTCCTTATCATCGAAACACCTGGTTTCGTTTGTGGAATCCGGCCACCAAGAAAATATCTCAAAAATTAGGCTCAATTACCCATCCAAATAGCCATCCTGAAGAAGATGGGTCTAACTATCTCAGGTTTGCATTTGGTTATGATAAATCAATCAACACTTACAAAGTAGTGGCATTTTGTCCTAATGAGGTGAAAATTTTCAGTTTTGGTGATAATGTTTAGAAAATTATTCAACATTTCCCTATAATTCCTTTATATCATGTGGTTAAGGTTCGCCATCAACAACAGCGTATCAATGAAGGTGCGTATTTAAGCGACACTATTAATTGGTTGGCCGTTTTAAATTGTGAATACTTTGACTCAAACTTCCAATTGGAAGATGTAGATGTTCCAAAAATGGATCAATTTGTGATTATCTCGCTCAACCTGAGCACGGAGACATACCGTAGGTTGCTTCCCCCGTGTGGTTTAGTTGACGTCCCATCTATTTTGCCAACTATTAGTGTGTTGAGGGACCGTCTTTGTTTTTCCTATCATATTAAGACTACTCATTTTTCTATTTGGATGATGACGGAATTTGGAGTTCAAGAGTCTTGGACTCAATTTCTTAATATTAGTTATAAAGACCTTCAAATTGATTATGAATCCCGTCGATATAATTATGATTATCGACTGCATCCGTCTTTGTTTTATGTTGTTTGAGATCATTGTCCTCTCATAATGTGTATTGCTTTTATGATGGCTTAGGCTGACATATTGTTAAATGATCTAATGTTAGCTATTCTTTTGTGTTTGATAATATTAATTTTGTTGAATGAATGCAACTTTGAGAATTACGCATTCATTTTTTCCATTACTTTTTGATATTTCTCTAATAGTTTTCTAATAGGTGCTATGGGTCCATTTTAAATCATAGGACGGCAACCCCAATTTCAAGCACATTAGATGTTATTGATGGTTTCTTGCAATATGGTAAAAAGAAAGAAGAAAAAGAGAGAAATATGCAGATATTTAGTGACAAATTCACTAACTATTTATTTTGTTTGTTTCTCTACTGAAAATTGTTATTCGTGTAATTACTAAGATTATTGTAATTTGTAACTAATGGTTACTTCATTATCATGATCATGTTCCAATATTGATGATAAGAAAATATTGTCATTCATGCATTGACTTAGTAATTTGTAATTAATAAGTTTGTTGTTAAATTTTGAAAGCTAAAAATTGTATTAAATTATAAAATGTAACAGTTATTTGTATTTTTATTTTTTTAATAAAGAGTTTGAGTTATTATAATTAGAGAAAGTCTAAGATGTACTCTAACTCAATTAAAAAAATTTGGTTGACGATTTTAGCCGAGTTATTATTATAGTGCCATGGATATTGCAAAGAGAGAAAGATTTGTGTACAGAGTTTGTGATGCTAATATCAATTTAACTAGTCACTTGTTTACTTGGATCAAGAGTAGGAGTACTACTAAAGTTTTGGTAAAGCATCTATTTTGGGCCATGGTTGATTTTCCTTGGTTGAGTTTTCATTCTAATAGTTGTTTAATAACTTTAGCATATTTAATAGATGAATGAGTAAATAAAATATATTATTTCTTAAGAAAGAAGAAATGATTTAGAGAGAGATAGAGATAAAGATATCAAAGGTATCAATTTCTAAAGTCAGACAATCCTTTTTCGATATTTCATAGTCTAGAGATTGATTTGTCTCACTTTTATATTTAGTTTTTCTAGTAGTATCCACGTGATAAAAGAGGTGGTACCTTCAAATAATTTACTTAAGTTAATCTTTTCAAAGAGAGACATAAAATTTAGGAAATGTATGTGTATTTTAATTTGACATTTGTAAGTTCTGTTGAGGCAAGAAGAATGTATTATGGGATAGATGCAGATGAATCGACAACATTGTTGAATTAATAGGATATACTAGACATTGAACTACTTAATGTAAATACTAGTTCTGCAAAATCACATGTTTCTACCAAACTATCGGTTAATGTTAACCTAACTAGTTATGATATTATTATTGTCAGGACTAAGTCTACTATCAGAACTTTCATTTGTGCAAAACCAAAAGTGCCTAAACATGCTGTCAGAATTTTCATTGGTCCAAGACTAAAGTTGTTCAAATCTACTGTCAAACAATGCCAACTAATACCAACAAGGAAAAAGGTCAAGCATCTACATACAAGCCAAGTATGAGTGATCATGTATCTTATCAACTTATATCAACTAAACTTGTTTGGTGTTTTATGTTTATTAGTTTGGTAACATTATGCTGTCATAAAAGGTGAAAATAATAATATCACAAAGGAAAAATGTCAAGCATGTTGAAATTCCAAAAAGAAAGAGTGATAGACTTAGGACTCTGAAGACACGTGACATTGTGGGACTTTGAACACTTACAAAGTAGTGGCATTCTATCCTAATGAGGTGAATATTTTCAGCTTTGGTGATAATGTTTGGAAAAGTATTCAATGTTTCCCTATAATTCCTTTATATCATGTGGTTATGGTTCGCCATCAAGAGCAGCGTGTCAATGAAGGTGTGTATTTGAGTGGCACTATTAATTGGTTGGCCATTTTAAATTGTGAATACTTTAACTCATACTTCCAAAAAATGAAGATCTAGTTGTCCCAAAATGGATCAATTTGTGATTATCTTGCTCAACCTGAGCACTGAGACACATCGTAGGTTGCTTCCCCCACGTGATTTAGTGGGCGTCCTATCTATTTTGCCAATTATTAGTGTGTTGAGGGTCTGTCTTTGTTTTTCCTATCATATTAAGACTACTCATTTTTCTATATGGATGATGATGGAATTTGGAGTTCAAGAGTCTTGGACTCAATTTCTTAATATTAGTTATGAAGATCTTTAAATTGATTATGAATCCCGTCGATATGGTTATGATATCTACTTCATCTGTTGCGCCTTTATGAAGATGGTGATACAATAATACTATCAAACAGTCATGAAGAGCGGACATTTCTCTATAATTGGAGAGAAAATAAAGTAGAAAAAACTAGAATTACCCACAGTGTATTGTGGGTGTTTTCTCATACTTGTATGGAAAGCTTGGTTTCGACCTGTGGTTGAAAGTAAGTCACTCTTTGTTAATTTATTTGTTGGAATTTATGCTATTCTTTTATGTTGTTTGAAATCATTGTCCTCTCATAATAGTGACTGTATGTGTATTGCTTTTATGATGACTTAGGCTGACACACTGTTAAATGATCATATGTTAGCTATTCTTTTGTGTTTGATAATATTAATTCTGTTGAATGAATTCAACTTTGAGAATTACGCATTCATTTTTTCCATTGCTTTTTGATATTTCTGTAATAGTTCTCTAATAGGTACTATGGGTCCATTTTGAATCATAGGAGGACAACCCCAATTTCAAGCACATTAGACATTATTGATTATTTCTTGCAATATGGTAAAAAGAAAGGAGAAAAGGAGAGAAATATGCTGGAATTTATGGTCCTCTTGTTTTTTTTCTTCTTTGAGGCCTTTGCAGAGATTTTAGTGGCAAATTCACTAACTATTTGTTTTGTTTGTTTCTCTATTGAATTGTTATTCGTGTAAAGATGTAACACTCTATAACATATATTCTTGTAGTTGCATAAGTTTAATTATATGTTTCTTGCTCATCCTTTTATCCTTTTATGAATACTATAAATTGAATAAATTCATTTTCTATCAAATGTCTGGCAGTTAGATCGTAAATTGCTAAAATAGCATATAATTGAAGGCGCGACTTCTAATGTCAGCAGAACTGGTACATCTTTTTTGCATTTTTTTCATGACAGTTTGATGAAGTCTGTGTTGAAATTCAAAAAATGGTTATGATTGATACATGCTAAAGTTTTATGTAGGGGGGCCAATTTAGGGGTCCAAGCCTAAATTTTAAAACCCAAAAAATATAGGATGTCCAAAATTTTAAAATAAATGAGCTCAAAATAAATCATTTCCCTAAATTATAGGCCTCTAAAACTCAAGGAGAGCCTCAAGGCCTAAACATTTTCAAAAGGATGATTTTTGAAAAAAAATGATTTTTTTTGAATAAATTTACTTTTTTTAATTTTAAATAAAAGCTGATTTTTATTTTCGAAAGAAAATAGACTTTTCTCATTTTAAAAAAAAATTAACAATTTTTAATTTTTTTAAAAATGACTTTTTTATTTTCGGAAAAAATAGAAGAAGAAAAATTTAAGTTTGAAAAAGATGATTTTTTTATGTTTGAAAAAAATGACTTTTTTCTTTTTGAAAAAAATTGTTTTTTTGTTATTTTTGGAAAAAAATTGACTTTTTTATTTTTGAAAAAAAAACATTTTTTTATATTCGAAAAAAATTGGCTTTTTTTAATTTTTAAAAAGAAGATTTTTTTTCTTTTCATAAAAAATTGGCGTTTTTTGTTATTTTAAGAACAAATCGACTTTTTTTTCCGAAAAAAGGAACTTTTACATTTTAAAAAACTATCAATTTTTTTTCGTAAAAAGTCTATTTTTTTTTATTTATAAAAAAATTGAATTTGTTTATTTTAGAAAAAAAATATACTTTATTATTCAGTAGAAATTATGTTTTACTTTTTACAAAAAAAATATTTTTAAATTTATTTTCAAAAATATTTAGTTTTTAAATTTATACATTAAAATAAATTAAATTTTGAATCCCTTACTTAACTTCCATAAAAACTAAAATATGAGGATGCTTAAAAATAAATGGTTAAAAAATATTTATGTAATAGGGATTTAAAAAAAGAAACCAAATAGAGGGTTTAATTATTAAAACTTTTGACTCATCTAGTTTTATGTGCAAGTTTTAAAATGTAGCAGCACCTCCGAGTTAACATCAAATTGTCTTTGTTGAACCGTTCCATGTTGATCTCTAATATTATTTGTAATTTCCTTGGAGAATGAATTTTGCAAATAAGTTTAGAAAAGTTAGAATTTAATATATTTATTTGAATTCAATTTTTTCAATTTATTTCAATTTTAGAATTTTTAATTTGATGAAAAATAAGATATAATGAAAACTGAGAAATGGTGTAGTATTTCTCTAAAAATTTATCCTTCAGCTTTTTCCTTGTCTGAATGGTTCGTTTGGAAGACAGAATAACTAATCTTTAGCCTTTTCAATTCGCGAGAATCCAAACAACCTTAGTTATATTTGTTCTTCCGTGACGTCAGCTGGTCTGCACATCGAAACTGCTTCGTAGAAGCGAGCAAGATGCTCCCACAGATCTCTAATTGTATTCCCGTCAAATGGATTGTCTATGAGACCTGAGTCCAAATAATGTTTAATATCAAAGTTATCTTAGTTTGCCGGTACAAACCCTTTAGAAACCTATCCTTCGTCGGTCCTTTTGCAATAGTCCCCCATAGTGGGTGGTGGTACGACTGCCATTTGATCTCCTCTACCGTCTCTGAAGAAATCAGTGGTTGATCTTTTGAGCTAGAGTTGCTTCTCTAACTACTCTCCTCATAGCACGTGTGGTTCTTCCAATTTCCGGATCAAACGGTGTCAACGCCGATCCTGAGTTGCGCATACACAAATAGGAAATACCTCAGTAACACTATAATTAACAAGAAAATAAACCAAAAATAAAAAATAAAAAACAAATATTTGCACAAGCGATGCCTGGTTGAAATATCAACAGTCCCTGACAACGACGTTAAAAACTTGATAACTTCTCGGCAAGTGTATCGATAATGTCACAGTAATAAAAAGATTGAATTCACAGGGACTACTATTTAACATGACAAAATTGTGCAATGCGTAGGAAATAGTAAACTGAGGGTTCAAGTTCAAATGCGAAATTAAAATAAAGTGTTCAGACATAATTACGAAAGTTGTTAGATTATGTATAAAATCTTCTATTTCTTTATTGTTGATGTGAATGCATTACATGAATGATATTGACACTACAATTCCACGGTGAATTAACAAAACCGTTATAACCAATCTCTTACGATATAGCTCACTAATCACTACTCGGAGTTTTCTATCCCTACTCCACCAGTGTAAGCAGGATTAGACAATCCAATAAAGTGTTAATTCATTAGAAACTACACGGATCTCCTATCCATATTCAACCAACGTAAGCACAACAATTGTCCTAGGTACAACACATAGACTAATGGTCAGTATTCCTCTGTGTCAAAATCAGATTAAAAGTGTGTCTCACATAAAAATCATTACGAACAAGAAGGAATGTAATAAAATTATAAGTCAAATTACTCATGCAATATCAAATCAAACATATATCCCAACAATATCAAAACAGGTTCATCAAATACAACCTAATCTAAAGAGATTTAGCTACTCATAATTCAATAATACCAAAAACAATTAGGAAGAATTTCATATGAGATCTCTTGAAAGTTCAATGGCTTCAAATGCTCTCAAAAATCCCTTATGCAAAAAAATCCCCTTAAAAACCTTTAAAATGGACCAGAACGCGTCAGAAAAGCTCAGAAAAAGGGATCGTTGCGCGTGTGATAACCTGCACCGTGCACATGATGCAATTGACACATCCCCATCGAACACGCGTTGGTGCGCGTGATTATTCTAGTAGTTGCATGATTTTTCTCCCTTTTTCACCTAATTTTTAGTAAGTCCCTATTTCTTCACACTTAACTCCTTTCTCCTTATTCTTTGGTCTTTGTTCTTCATTTTTGCTCCTCTTTAACTAGTTTTGATCCGTTTCTTCGATCAAATTAATGTAGTGACAAACTTTCATCAACAGGTCCCTTAAATAACTTGCAACCAAGGAGCTTCAGTCATCTACATGATCTCTCACCTTATGTAAGTAAGTCCCTTAAATAAGCTAAAAAACCATGCGTAATAAACCTATTAAAACTTTTAGGTTTCCATGCCTTTGCAAAGGGAACACACATGTACTTTTTGGAAATTACATATTAATATGATAAATACATACATTTTTCTTATCCCAAAATATAAGGGAAAAAAATCAACTTTCATCTTTTCAAGGTAAAATTAAATGCAAATTGTATTTAATTTATTTTCTCTCCCATCTTTCCTATAATCAAGTGTCAATTAGAATTGTTTTTTTACATCTTTCAAAGCAATTTATTTCAACAAAATTTTAGTCAAATTATAATATTGTTATTTTTTTTTAATAAGTGTTTGATTTTTTCTCTTATATTTTAGGAGAGAGGGAGAAAGAGGTAAAACAATTATCGTTTCTTAAAAGGAAACAAATCATATCAATTTTGATATTCGTTTTGATTCTTAAATTGAAGTTATTTCTTTTTTTATCAATATTATTTGAAATTTTCACCAAATCAAATAATAATAAATAGTTGATTAAAGGTGAAATTTTATTTCAAAGTCTAAAATCATGACGACTTTATGTTATTTTATTTTATTTGGTCAATAAAAATATTTAATAAAAAAATTGAAATCTCAATAATAAATATATGTAGTGATCCACTTAATCTAGTTTTAGTTGGTCAAAATATAAATCTTAAAGAGTAAATTAAACCCAAACTTAATTAAATTCTTGTAAAAAAACACATAAGGTAGTCTTAATTCTTAAGAAAATAATGAAAATGTTTATCGCCTATAAGATAGATCACAAAATAAAATTTCCTTAATCAAATGAAAACCGCAGAGCCTACCTGAATCACCACCCGTCTTCCTAGAAATGTTGCCCGGAGATCTTCCGGAAGAACTTATCACAGAAGTCTTATCAATCCTTCCGGTGAAATCTATTTTGCGATTCAAATGTGTTTGTAAGTCATGGGAATTTCTCATCTCTGATCCTTTTTTTTTTTGTTAAAAAGCAACTTCATCAATCCCAAAAACGAAACAACCATCTCGCGCTCATCGTCTGCAGGCCTTGCACACACAGTACCCAATATTGTTATGATAGAGATTGTTCTGTCGTACCCTTTCCTCTCAACACTTTACTACTTAATCCATCTGTAACCATTCCCATTCTTCCTCATCACCGACTGAGAAATAAACGTCGTTTCCGAGTCATCGGTTCTGTCAATGGATTGCTCTGTTTGTTTAATTCTTATCGAACTCGTAGCGGTCCATATGGTCCTTATCCTCGAAACACCTGGTTTCGTTTGTGGAATCCGGTCACCAAGAAAATATCTCAAAAATTAGGCTCAATTACCCATCCTGAAGAAGATCGATCTAACTATCTCAGGTTTGCATTTGGTTATGATAAATCAACCAACACTTACAAAGTAGTGGCATTTTGTCCTAATGAGGTGAAAATGTTTAGTTTTGGTGATAATGTTTGGAAAATTATTCAACATTTTCCTATAATTCCTTTATATCATGTGGTTATGGTTCGCCATCGAGAGCAGCGTATCAATGAAGGTGCGTATTTAAGTGGCACTATTAATTGGTTGACCATTTTAAATTGTGAATACTTTGACTGAAACTTCCAAGAGGAAGATGTAGATGTTCCCAAAATGGATCAATTTGTGATTATCTCGCTCAACCTGAGCTCGGAGACATACCGTAGGTTGCTTCCCCCGTGTGGTTTAGTTGACGTCCCATCTATTTAACTATTAGTGTGTTGAGGGACTGTCTTTGTTTTTCCTATCATATTAAGACTGTCTTTGTTTTTCCTATCATATTAAGACTACTCATTTTTCTATATGGATGATGACGGAATTTGGAGTTCAAGAGTCTTGGAATCAATTTCTTAATATTAGTTATGAAGACCTTCAAATTGATTATGAATCCCGTCGATATAATTATGATTATCGACTGCATCCGTTGTGCTTTTCTGAGGATGGTGACACAATAATACTATCAAACAGTCATGAAGAGCAGACATTTCTCTATAACTGGAGAGAAAATAGAGTAGAAAAAACTAGAATTACCAACCATGTATTGTGGATGTTTTCTCATTCTTATATGGAAAGCTTGGTTGCGACCGGTGGTTGAAACTAAGTCACTCTTCATTAATTCATTTGTTGGAACTTATGCTATTGTTTTATGTTGTTTGAAATCACTGTCCTCTCATAATACTAGATTGTATGTATGTGTATTTCTTTTATGATGGTTTAGGCTAGCATACTGTTAAATGATCATATGTCAGCTATTCTTTTGTGTTTGATGATATTAATTGTGTTGAATGATTTTTATTTCACAAAGGATGCAATTTGGAGAATTATGCATTCATTTTTTCCATTGCATTTTGATATTTCTCTAATAGGTACTATGGGTCCATTTTGAATCCTAGGACAACAACCCCAACTTCAAGCACATTTGACGTTATTGGTGGTTGCTTGCAGTATGATAAGAAGAAAGGAGAAGAGGAGAGAAATCTGCCGGAATTTGTGGTCCTTTTGATGTTTTTTTTTGTTTTGTTTCTTTGAGACCTTTGTAGAAATTTAGTGAATTTGTCACTAACTATTTGTTTTGTTGGTTTCTCTACTAAACTGTTATTCGTGTAAGGATGCAAAACTCTATATTATCGTGTAAGGATGCAAAACTCTATAATAGATATTCTTGCAGTTGCATAAGTTTTAATATATGTTTATTGCTCACCCTTGTTTCCTTCTATGAATACTAAAGTTGAATAAGTTCATTTTCTATCAAATGTCTGGTAGTTAGATCATAAATTTCTAAAATAACATATAATTGAAGGCGCGGCTTCTAATGTTACAATTTTTTCTTGACGGTTTGATGAAGATTATGTTGAAATTCAAAGCATGGTTATGATTGATATATGCCAAAGTTTTATGTGCAAGTTTCCAAAATGTTGCAGTGGTGATTGTTTGTCTGCATTGAGATTTGAGATTACCACCACCTCATTGTTATCATCCAGTTGTCTTCCTTGTACGGTTCCGTGTTAATCTCTAATATTACTTGTTATTCATATACTTTTCCTTGAAGAAAGAATTTTGAAAATAAGTTTAGAAAAGTTAGAATTTAATATGTTTATCTGAATTCTACTTTTTCAAGTTATTTTAATTTTAAAATTTTAAATTTGATGAGAAATAAGATATAGGGAAAGAAAAAGTTAATAAAAAATATTGATGATCCTAAGAAGAAAGATAGTGACTCAAGGAAGAGTAAAAATACGAAGATGAAGTTTATATTTTTGGGGTAATTTTCTTATTACTTAAATTGATTAATTAAATTATATTTGTGTTTGTATTAGTAGCAACCACAACTTTATAAAATAGTCGAAGGATTTTGGACTCAAAAAAAAGGTTGAAGGATTAATGCATCCAAACACATCAACAATTATAATCACTTAAGTAAAAAAAACAAGACCCCTAATATGTAAAACTTAATATTGATATTAACTTATCCTAATAGGGTAGAGAAGAAACTTTTATCAAAAGGAGAGGTGAAGGGAAGAAAAAGGAGGGGCAAAATTTTTAATTATATATATTTGGTTTAAAATATGAAAGGGGAGGGGAGGGGAGGGAGAGAATTTTTATTGTAAATATGTTGAGTTGTAATTCCTTGTGTCGAAGTAGGTTGCTCAACAGAATAAGGAAATGTAGAACCATCTAGTATGTTGAGTTGTGTTAGTGTGTCGAAGTGTCGAAGCATGTTGTTTCACACAAGAATTCGATTTAGGCCTATTTTAGTAGTGTTAGCTATTTTGGGCTTTTATAGTTTTGGACTTTACCTTGAGGTCCAAGTTAACCTAAATATATAAATAGAGGGAGTAACCCTTATTTTTGTAATGAAGTGAATAGAGTATTCATAACATTGTATTCACAGTATTTTGCAGTTGCAAAGTGAATAAGAAGTTTTCCACAGTTTGTGGGCAGAGAGAAACTATGTAGAATTTTATTACTCTTCTCATTCATTGTTCTTTACACTCTTTCTTTCTCAATTATTCTTCTCGTTTCATTTATATTGTGTGGGTAATAACAATCTTATTCATAAGATTGATTAAAATTCTCCATAGGTTTTAGGGGATTTCCAACACCTGGTATCAAGAGCTTCGGTTTAATCGATTTGTGGGAAGAAAATCACCATGGTAACGAATCATCCAAACGGGTATTTTCCAGCAAATCATCTGATTCTCAAGAACAACAATTATAAGAATTGGTGCAAGCAGATAAAGGTTGTGTTCTGTTATCAAGATCTTTGGGATCTTGTGAAGGAAGGAGTAGCAACACTTGCAGAAGTCGCGACAGACAAGGAAATGTTGCACATAAAGAATTGAAGAAGAAAGATTATAAAGCTCTCTTTATAATCCATCAATGTGTTGATGCATATAACTTTGAAAAGGTTAGCGATGCAGCGTCAACGAAAGAAGCATGGAAAATTATGGAGAAATCGTTTGGAGACGCATAGAAGGTGAAAGAGGCGAGGTTACAAACTCACAAAAGGACATATGAATTGCTTCAGATGGAAGACAATGAAAACATAACTGATTTCTTCACCAAGGTTACAAAACTAGTGAATCAAATCAAGGTATATGGAGAAGTGTTGACATCAAGATTTGTTGTTGAAAGATCTTGAGCACGTTGGCTCCAAAGTTCGACCACGTGGTAGTAGCCATAGAAGAGTCGAAAGATTTATCAAAACTGACAGAGGAAGAGCTTCAAGGGACACTCGAATCTCATGAACAAAGAATGGCTGAAAGAGCTGCATGAAAGTCGAATAGTAATATGGCTTTGCAAGCTCAATCAACAAAAGAAAGAAAAGGCAAAGGAAACTGGAATGTCAACAAAGGCAGATGAGGCTACAACAATTCGACTGGTCGAAATCAGCAAGAAGGAAACTGGTTGAATCAGAGAAAACCCTAGAACCAAGGTAACCAAAGAGGTGTTGTTGCAGGTAGAGGAAGAGGTGGTGGTCAAAATCCAGATAAGAGTCACATTCAGTGTTACAATTGTCATAAGTATGGTCACTATTCTTAGGATTGTCCAGAAAAGCAGAAGACTCAAGAAACGTATGCAAAGCTGGCGAAACATGAAGAAGAAGAGACATTATTGATGGTTACAACAAGAGATGAAGAGAGATTCAAGGACCAGTGGTACTCGGACTCAGGATGCTCATCACACATGTCTGGAAGAAAAAATTGGTTTGTCAACATAAAACCCTCAATGAAGAACATGGTGAAATTTGCAAATGACAACACTCTAGCAGCTGAAGGTGTTGGTGATGTTCTGATTATGAGGAAAGATGGCAAGAGGTTAGTAAATTCAAATGTGTTGTACATACTAGGCATGAATAGAAATTTGCTCAGCATACGGCAGTTAGTCGAAAAGAACTACAAGGTGTCGATCGGAGACAAGATGATGAGAGTTCTCGACTCAAATGGAAGGTTGATCTTGAAGGATCCAATGTCTCAGAATAGAACCTTCAAGATTGAACTAAATGTGATGGAGCATAAGTGCCTTGCAATAGCAGCCAACAGAGATGAATGGATATGGCATTATAGACTTGGCCATCTCAATTTCAAAGACATCAGAGATTTGAAGAGAAGAAATATGGTTTCAGGATTACCAGAAATCGAAATTCCAAACAAAGTGTGTGAAGAATGCGTGCAGGCGAAGCAGCATAAGAACATCTTCAGTAAGGATGCAGGAAGCAGATCGAAGGCAATTCTTGAAGTCATATGCTCTAATGTATGTGGTCCTCTCCAGGTGGATTCGATTGGAGGTAACAAATACTTTGTTACGTTCATATATGATTTCAATCGAAAATTGTTGTCTTACCTGATCCAGAAGAAAAGTGAAGTGATCGAGGTATTTGCCAAGTTTAAATTTATGGTCGAAAGACAGAGCGTTCAAAAGATCAAGATTTTGAGAACTGGTGGTGGTGGAGAATATGTGTCGAAATACTTCGACGTATTATGTGTGAAAGAAGGGATTGTTCATGAGGTGGTGCCACCCTACACTCCATAGTAGAATGGAGTCGCATAGAGGAATAATAGAACCATTATGAATATGGTTAGAAGTATGTTAAAAGGCAAGCATCTACCCAAAGAATTATGGGGAGAAGCTGTGTCGACTGCGACATATATCCTGAACAGATGTCTGACGAAGAAGCTAGAAGGAATCACGCCAGAAGAATGTTGGCCTGGTGTCAAGCCTAGATTGAGTCATCTGAGGGTGTTTGGATCTATAGCACATAGACATGTGCCAAATCAGTTGAGAAGAAAACTTGATGATAAGTCGAGTCAGATGATCCTGATAGGATATCATTCGAATGGAGGATACAAATTGTTCGACCTAGTGAATAAGCAAGTGAGGATCAGCATGGACGTGATCATATATGAGCTTAATGGGTGGGATTGGACTGAGAATGTCAAGAAATATTCAGTGAGAATCTTTTGTGATGAACCAACTAGTGAAGTCAAAAGAGAAGTTTGACAGGAAGAAGTCATAGGTGAAGGAAGTACAAGCAGACCTCGAAGAACAAGACACATGCCTGCAAGGTTGTAAGAATGTGTGATTACATCAGATGATGTGGTCGATGAAGAAGGTGAGCTGGTACACTATGCTTTCTACGCAGATGTCGAACCCGCCAATGCAGTTGAGGCATTGAAAGATTCGAAATGGATGAAAGCAATGGACGAAGAGCTGAAGTCAATCGAAGTCAACAACACTTGGTCACTTGTCGAATTTCCCCAAGACAAGAAGGCAATCGATGTGAAGTGGGTATACAAGGTGAAGTTAAATCCCATAGGAGAATTTACTCGACACAAGGTGAGACTTATGGCGAAAGGATTTCTTCAGAAAGAAGGAATCGACTTTGATGTAGTATTTGCACCTGTTGCTAGGATCGAAACAACCAGGTTGATTGTTGGTCTAACAAACATGAACAACTGGCAGATGTGTTAGATAGATGTGAAATGTGCATTCCTGAATGGCCCCTTAGAAGAAGAAGTTTATATTGCACAACCAGCTGGGTTTGTGAAACAAGGCGAAGAAAGAAAGGTGTACAGGCTGCATAAAGCCCTGTATGGACTTAAACAAGCTCCAAGAGCTTGGAACAAGAAGATAGATGGCTTTCTAAGGGAGAAAGAATTTGTAAAGTGCAAATCTGAACATGGAGTATATGTAAGAAGAAGCAAGAGTGAATTGCTTATATTATGCCTTTATGTCAATGACCTGTTGATAATGGGTAGCTGTAAGAAGGAGATCGGAGACTTCAAAGGTGATCTCAACAAGGAATTCAAAATGTCAAATTTGGGTGACATTTCATATTTCCTTGGCATCAAATTCTACAAGAGTGGTAGAGGTTTTATGATGCACCACAGAAGGTATGCAGGCGAAATACTCAAAAGATTTGAGATGCAAGATTGCAACCTAAGTTTGACTCCAGCTGAGCCCAGATTACAACTGTCAAAAGATTCAGATGAAGATGATGTCGACCCAACCCAATATAGAAGACTTATTGGGTCACTTCAATACCTTTTTCATACAAGACCTGACTTAGGATACAATGTAGGTATGGTGAGTGGGTTCATGCAGAAGCCAAAGGTATCACATCTATCAGCGGCGAAGAGGATACTAAGGTATCTGAAAGGAGCTCTCGACTATGGCATTTTGTTTCCTGCAACTAATGAAGAAAAAGAATGAAAATTAATGGGATACACCAACTCAAGTTGGTGTAGTGATGCCGAGGATCGAAAATCCACAGGTGGTTATGTGTTTATGCTAGGTGGTGTACCAGTTGCTTGGAGTTTAAGAAAGGATCCAGTAGTGGCATTATCGTTGTGCAAAGAAGAAGACATAGTTGCTTCTCTTTGTGCATGTCAAGCAACATGGATGGTGAATCTGGTCGAAGAGATAACAGCGAAGAGTCGTGGATAAATTACCATGAAGATCAACAGCATGTCAGCTATCAATCTGGCGAAGAATCCGATAGCACATGGTCGAAGCAAGCACATCGAAATGAGGTTACCTTATCTTCGAGAGCATATAGAAGATGGGAAGATGAATGCAGAACACTGCAAAACTAAGAGTCAGATTACAGACATCATGATGAAGGGAGTGCAGGTCGAAGTGTTCAAAAGACTAAGAACTATGATGAATGTAGATAACTTAGACACAATGAATTAGGTGATGTGTTGAATTATAATTCCTCGTGTCGAAGCAGGTTGCTCGATAAAACAAGTAAGTGTCAAACCACCTAGTGTGTTGAGTTGTGTTAGTGTGTCGAAGTGTCGAAGCATGTTGTTTCACACAGGATTTCGACTTAGGCCTATTTTAGTAGTGTTAGCTATTTTGGGCTTTTAAAGTTTTGGGCTTTGCCTTGAGGTCCAAGTTAACCTAAATCTATAAATAAAGGGAGTAACTCTTATTTTTGTAATGAAGTGAATAGAGTATTCGTAACATTGTATTTACAGTATTTTGCAGTTGCAACGGGAATAAGAAGTTTTCCATAGTTTGTGGGTAGAGAGAAACTCTGCATAATTTTATTACTCTTCTCCTTCATCGTTTTTTACACTCTTTCTTTCTCCATTATTCTTATCTTTTCATTGTTGGGTAATAATAATCTTGTTCATTAAGATTGATTTAAATTCTCCATAGGTTTTGGGGGATTTCCAACACCTGGTATCAAGAGATCCGGTTTAATCGATTTGTGGGAAGAAAATCACCATGTCAACGAACCATCCAAACAGGAATTTTCTAGCAAATCTTCTGATCCTCAAGAACAATAATTATGAGAATTAGTGTAAGCAGATAAAGGTTGTGTTCTGTTATCAAGATCTTTGGGATCTTGTGAAGGAAGGAGTAGCAATGCTTGTAGAAGCCGCGATAGATCAAGAAAAGGCTGCACATAAATAATTGAAGAAGAAAGATTATAAAGCTCTCTTTATAATCCATAAATGTGTTGATGCAAATAACTTTGAAAAGGTTAGTGATGCAGAGTCAACGAAAGAAGCATGGGAAATTCTGGAGAAATCGTTTGGAGGCGCAGAGAAGGTGAAAGAGGTGAGGTTACAAACTTACAAAAGGACCTATGAATTGCTTCAGATGGAAGACAATGAAAGCATAACTAATTTCTTCACCAAGGTTACGAAACTGGTGAATTAAATCAAGGTATGTGGAGAAGTGTTGACATCAAGATCTGTTGTTGGAAAGATCTTGAGGTCGTTGGCTCCAAAGTTCGACCACATGGTAGTAGCCATAGAAGAGTCGAAAGAGTATCATAGAAGAGTAGCATACGTCCTTTGATACTCTTCAACGAAACATTTCTTATTCACCACACTAGCGCAGTTGACTGCGAAAAATCAACCGGCGAGACTCGAAAATAAAAACACACACAGAGCCGCCACTAAACGTTATTTATCCCAAGGTAGGGAAAGGAAACGCTCAGAGAAACCTGGAAAGACATGGTCTCGCGACCAGAGAGAAAAGGTTCGGGAGTCGGTTACGCGAGGGGAAGGTATTAGCACCCCTCACGTCCTAGGTACTCCTAGGGATCCACGTCCTAGAATAAAGAAAAGGTTGCTAAACATCACACACACACACGGGGAACGCAGGTGGGGTTAGGAGAAACGGAGCTCGATAAGGTATCGCACCTTATGCCTACATATCTTGTCTGGAACAAGAATCAGAGCCACTGTAGTTCGGCTTACGCACGCCAAACAACACAAAACAACACAAATAAGCAAGGGTGGCAAACATGGAGCCCGACAACCACTGGATGGAATTACGTCGGCATCCGAACCAAAACATGCTCAAAAGGGCAAACGTGGAGCCCGACAGCCAATCACTGGGCTTACGTCGGCATCCAAGCCAAAACAAATAATCAGATAACAAGTAAACACACGCAAAAGAGAAAAAGGTTGCCCGGAGTGGTCTCGCACGACCACCTGCCTACATACCTCGTCTGGAACGAGGATCAGGGCGATGTAGTTCCCCTGAAAGGGACTGAATTGCTAACCAGAAACCGGGGAAAGACACACAACTAGGGAGCTGAGACTCGAGCCTAATGTTGTCATGCATCGTTCACCTTAAGTTCGGTTTTCTATCCTACTTGCATCAGCAAACTAACCTAACCAGGAAAGAAGCTAGCACACAAGCATACCATCATATATCAACATTAAATGAGAACAGGTATCTCAAACAAGCATGTCAATCAGATATCCACATAACACGCACTATAGCCAAACAAGGGGCTCAATCAATCAGGTTTGACTGCCTAAGCAATCGTCTGTACAGGCTGTGTTTGCTCTTAACCTTGCCATTACGAGGCTAAGGTGAAGCAGATGAAAAGGTGAAGTGAGGATCAGACCTCACAGCTCTTATCCCTAACCAAGGAGAGCTTCTGACAAATGAGCATGGGTCCAGAATGGGGAACCCTTCTATACTCGATGACTCTGACACGACAGATCTTGGGCTTTTGATCTCAATGCTACAACCATGTAATGGGAGCAAGGAGAAGACTCACAGAATAGTGGGGGACAGACTGCTTGTCCCTACCTTCCACCAATTGCCTTCTTTGAAGGACTTTCACCTGCTTGGGCTTAAAAAATAAACATACACAAGCATTGCCTCTTAAGGAGGACTTCAGACAATTTGCCCGGCCCGGTAACAGCCGGGTCTCCAGACTACATGAAGTAAGAAGGTTATACCTCAAATGCAAGTTGCTTAAGCAAAGCAAAGCAATAGTTCACAAGGAACTGAGCAACTAAAGTACCTGGAAACAATCAAACTCAGTCAGTAATCAAGCAGACAAACCATAAACAACAAGTGTATAATCAATCAGTTTAAACAAACTATGCACAACACAAAGCAAGCTCAAGGCTTAAGCCCAAGCTTCAACACCTACAAAACAATGCTATGTTAATATACAAACATCAACAACATCAATTAAAATTGATTTGCATCATTCTCCATGTGCCTTATGCTTTTGATCCTGAAAAATCAAGCAAATATTAGCAACTAGACCACTAGGCCAAGCCTAGGGTCCAAAAGCAAGAAAAAATCTAAAACAGCAAGGTATTCATCAACCAACATCAAATTAACATCAAACAAGATCAAACATCATTGGTCTCATGTTTATATCATCCATCATGTTCAATTCATGCACAAAACAATCCATATGAGGTCAAATGAACCACCAAGCATACAAACAGAAGTATTGCATTCAAATCCATACCAAAACACATCAAAAAATTCTCAAATTAAATACACCTAAACAGGGGTCAATCAAGGTCTACCATGTCAAATTTGAGCTTAATTGGGCAAATGGAACCATGTCAATGAAAATCATCAAAAACAGACACAATTTCATGCTTCAATTCACACCATCAATGCATACATCCAATTCAAAAATTCATATCTCATTGAAAACAACAAAGAAATGGATGAGACCAAAACAGGGAGGTCACACAATGTGTCTAGTTCATGCATATCAAATTTCATGGCCATACAATACAATATGAGGATTTCCCAATCAATCTACCAACATGTATCACATGAGCTTGCAATTTCAACAACCAGAAATGAAAAATCATGATCAATTAGAAAAGGCAGTGAAAAATTCTACAAAAATTCATGCAACATCCTAACATATCAACAAGTCATCATGCAAAATTTCAGCCAATTCCAACATGCATAGGTTATCCAATTAAATTCAACAAGTTGACATCAAGAGGTGTGACACAAATTGTCACACCTAAGTTCCAGAATTTGCTGCTCTCTAACCAGGTATCAAAAATTCATGAAATTTACATATAAATAATCCTCAATGAGTCAAGAACCACCACAAAAATTTTCAGCCATTTATTTTATGATATGAGTATTTCATGACCAAATTGCCAAAATGTATCAAAATGTGACATACATTAGAAAAGTCTATGCCAAATAAAATATTTGCCAAGCACAACTTTGACCAATAGGTCAAAAAAATCCTACACAAGTCAACAAAGTCATAGAAAAAATCTCCATATTTTTAGGATTTTCCTCCAATTTTTTATGAATTTTTTAATGATCATATGAATTATTCAATGTGTTAAAATATTTTTGTAAATTAAACAAATTAATTAAAATTGTACAGTGGCATGATTTTTTACAATTTTTATGAATCAATATTAATTAATTGAAATCACTAACGGCAATATGGTAATTACAGCAATTTGGCGCGGTAAACAGCTTTCAAATTTCACAGCCAGCGAAAACAGATCAAACTCCACATATTTTCCAGAACTGCTTCGTCACTTTCCTAGGACTCAAGAACGCAAAGAACATTAAATCTCCACCAAAACTAACAAATCAATACTCGTTGGAAAGGTCTCAGAACAAGGAACGCGAATATGTCCACGATTTCACCTAAATGTTCCTAAATTCTTCGAATCGATGGAGTTAGGGTTTGCACACGAAACTTCAAATCCAAATTGCATGAGCTACAGTTCACCATTCACAAATCTAAGAGTATCATGATGCTCTACAATCAACAAACTATACGAAGCATATAATGATTTGGAAAACCGTGACGTTCGAAAACTCACGTACCTGGCATGGCAGCAGTGGAAACGGACGAATTCGTGAGTTTTTGCTCCAAACAGTCCAACTAGAAGCTCCAGGGAATGGAATGATGCGCTCAGGTTCGAACAACTCCACTCCTATTGCGCACGGTTTGGATTTGCCATTGATGATGTGAGATAGAACAGTCACGAACCAGTGCTCTACTCCTTCCAAACTTCCAAAACAGTTGATGTTGATGATGATGTGAGTTCAGATCAAAAGAAATTTCGAAAAATGGTTGAGAATTGGTGAAGAATTTTTGAGTTGAAGCTTTGTGTTCTTGAGAGAAAACTTGAGAATTTGGAGAGTTTTGAGATCCAACTTTGGGAAATGCAACTTTCTGTTATGATTAACCAATGATTATGAATATATATGTGCACTTAATCCAAGCTTAATCCACCTAATTAGCAATTTTGACATGTTAAGTGAAATGGTAATTTTGTAAGTGAGGGCAAATTGGTCAATTCCTTTAGACAGCTCATGCCACCTCAGTGACAGCACATACACCTTCTAAATATCATATGTGGACTGTAGAAACTTGTTTCATTCCAATTGGTGGAGTATTTCTCAATTTCACCTTGTATTTGCAAAATGTCCAATTTTAGCATTCCATTTTTCAACCCAAAACTCAAACCATGTGCATTAACCATAAAATGAATATTCAAACACACTTAAAATGCCATTCCTGAGGTGTTGGAAAAAGTCCCATTCAAAAATTCCAATTATTTTGACATTTGGACAATTTTGCCCCTGGTCCAATTCAGCTGTCCAGTTGAAAAGTGACTTTTTGCCTTGGCCATTTTTGGGAAATTCCAATGATGCACCCTCAAAGTACATGTCAAATGGAGTTTGTGCATATAAAGAACTTGCAATTTGGACAAAGTATGTGGTAGTTATGGCCTCCTGATTACGGGTCTTTTCTGAAATTCACTGAGCCATATCTTGCAAACCATACATTGGATTTTCAAGTTCTTGGACTTTTTGGAAAGGTGAGAACAAGATCTACATCTGTCATGTTGAACAATTTTTCATTTGAAGCTTCCTTGGACATCTGTTTTTGAGGTCAAAAACTTTCCATTTTTGGAAACTTCAGCTACAAGTCACTTTCTATTTTTGGCAGTTTTTGTCCTGACTTGATTTTCTTCATTCTTAAGCTTTGAGATGTCAAATATCACTTGTTCCAACATGAATGAAGTGTATCCAACTCATTTCCACCTCCACATCCATCAGATCAAGCACAGTTGACCACAGTTGACTTTCCATCTGACAGATGAATCTGGCCATGCACAGACCAATTTGAACCCCAATCTTCAACTGAAATGGCTCAAGGGTGAAACCCTAGCCTCAATAAGCACAATATAATCACAAAATGAACCTCATCTCCATCTCAAACCCCATCTCCTGATCCAGCCCTGATTGGCCCAATACAACTGATTAGGGTTGACTAGTGGTCAAAACCCTAATCTCAAGGAATCTTCTCCAATCTTCTGATGACATCCCACCATGATGATGATGATGTATCAATTCAATCAAGATGAAGACCAATATCCATGGAGAATCCTGAAACCCTAATTCACAGCCCAATCCTCAGATGGCCAGTGATCAATCAGTAAAACCCTAGGCTTGCACTTTCTGACTTCCTCATCTTCTGATCAAGACTTGGGAAGATGGCTCGCACAATGTAACCACATGGTATGCAATATGAAATGCCTAATGACCTAAAAATGTATGCAATATGTTAATGCTTAGTCCCAAGAGAGGAGGGCAAATTTTGAGGTGTTACACATACGTCCTTTGATACTCTTCAACGAAACATTTCTTATTCACCACACTAGCGCAGTTGACTTACGATACAAGTAAGTCGGTCCCTTTCTCGAACCAAAGGCTCGTGATACCATTGTTGGGGGAGTTTTTCATTAGGGAGCATTGAACTTTGTGGGTAGAGCAACACCTTTGTGAGAGACACACCATATATTCACCCAAAACCTTAAGGTGATAGGTGAGTGGTTCTCTCACTTTTAAATGTCCAAGTCTCCACATTACCAACAAATGTGGGACTATTATCCATACTACTCACACTTGATACATTCTCAACAATCCTTTCTTCTTCAAAAAAAACTCCACAATTTTGGCTGCAGAAAATCACTTAATGAGGAATTTTGATCCTCTCATCTTCCCTTCCCTCCCCTCCTCTTCTAAAATGTTGAACCAAACACTTTTAATTTTAAATATTCTCTGACTCCCAATCTCCTAAAAAACCCTAACTAAATTGACTCTAAATCGTTATCATTTATTCATTATTTTAAATTTCATAAATATTCTTCATCAAACTGATCAAAGAAGTTAACATTTTCTCACTTTCAAAATAATATCCAAATCATGAAGTAGGAAAATATTACAATTAGAATTTAACATTTCATCGGTTGTCCATAAGATTGGGCACCACACCAACAACACATTCATTCTCTTCTTAACACGTAGTCATAGTAATCATGGTGGGAGACTAACTATAAGAAAATTACTTAGAAGAGAATTGCTTTGGAATGATTATACGACTCAATAAGACCAAATCAATTCGAAAGTTCAATCCAAAGTTTTCATCGTTCAAGTCTAACGAATAGGTCGGCCTTCATTAAGAAGTTATGCAATATAGTCAAACACATCACTAATTTGTGTCATTGGAGTCAATTCAACGGTCTTCCATATTACTCGGGGCACTCATTGGGGGCGATTATAAAATTAGTCTATATATAGGTGGAATTTCATACCACATCAAAGCATGATTCACTCTATTCTTGCAAGTTACACATCTTAGACCTTATAGACTTGAGCGCATGAGTGCTAACCTTACAGATACACTGGCTTTTCATCTAATGGAGACTTCGATCGTCGTACCAGAGAGATTTCACGCCAAACTTCTGAAGCTCCTCTGCCCCTCAAAAAAATTGGTTTTTCTACTTGTATAATTTATTATCTTTTATTGTGTGTCGTTTTATTAATTGAGTCTCCTCTAAGTTAGATCGTTGCGCCATATTGTGTCATATTGTCTCAAATATCATTTGCACTTCTCGAGGGTTGCGACACCTCCCTCAAAGATATTGTTCTGTTCCAAAAGCAGAAGTGTGAAGAGTTGTAGTAGTTGCGGTGGAGGAGATATTCTAGTAGGAATGAGTGGGGGTGTACCTGCAAGGTTAACACTCTGAATCTCAATTCAGTATGTGAATAATGAGAAAGTGTTCAAATTGTGTTTGAAACTTGTTACTTGAAATGGCGGCATCACATATATATAAGGAAGAGAAATAACTGCCTTGTTATCTTTCAGAAGTGAAAAGCGGAAGACCGTTAGATCTACTTAGGGCATGGATCTTCTATAGGTGGGTACATGATATTTTAGTGGTCATGAGAATATTCTAGAAGTCGATTGAGCGATTGACTGGAATGTTCAAACTCGATATTCCTCGCCTGAGGGTGACCAGACCAAAGGAGATATGGATGGATTGGGGGAGATATGTTCTGTCCATAACTGTTTCCCCCCAAGACCTCATGTCTGATCATCGGTGCGGGGGTTTGAAGGATTCTGGTCCCTAGTTACTTATCGTATTTTCTGTGTTATTGTTCTTTACAACACTGCACGTCTCATGAAGGTATTCTCTTTAATCAGATACGTTTGGGAGTATGGATGTCTAGGATTTGGAGCTTCCGTATGAGGGAAGTCATGTTGATCTCCATAAGTGTACCTTCCCATTGATCCCGCTGAATTACATTGTGTATCTTTTTCACTGCTTCGATATTGGTGCGCAAGACATCTGGCTCTCCATGAAGGTTGTAGTACTTGAGCTTTAGGTGTACATGCAAAGTTACGGCGTCTAACGCCCGCAGTGAAGAGCCTTCCTAAGATGCAGTTATAAAAACTTTTACAGTGGATGACTAAGAAATGGGTGTTGATAGAACGTATGTCTTTATCCTCCCCCACAGATACCATTAACTCCACATATCCCCATGGACGAGTCTTCGTTCCGTTAAATTCTTGTAGATCCAAGCCATCATGTAGTATTAGGCTTCCTTGTTCTAATCCCATTTTTTTCGAACAATGACGAATAAAGGATATCACATGAACTTCCTCCACCAATCAGAATTCGTGAGATGTTATATTGTCCCACAGTTCCTGGGATTACCAAAGGATTCAACTCGCATGAAATTCCCCGAATCTTTTTTGAGTCCTGGAACCCTAGCATGGGTCGATCGATAATTCTGGATGACGAGTGACCATAACTTCTATAGATGACCATCATCTCAAAGATTTTCCTCTTGATCGTCCCCTTAGAAGTGTAAAAACTCAAAATTTGCCCTCCTCTCTTGGGACTAGCTTAGCATATTGCATCTCATTTTTAGGGCATTAGTCATTGCATATTGCATATCATATGAAATAAGCAAGTCATCCTCCTAGGTCTTTATCAGAAGATAAAGGGGTTAAAAGATTCAAGCTTGAGGGTCTCATGAATTGATCACTAATCATCTGAGGTTTGTGCTTCAATTAGGGTTTCTTGGTTCCTCAAGGAGGTTGAGCATTATCTTGGTTGAAATGGTACACCATCATCATCATGATTCATTATTCGTGATCAGATTCCTTGGGATTAGGGTTTTGACCTCTGGTCAACCCTAATCAGTTGCATTCTTCTAGACAGGGTTTTGCAAGGAGATGAGGTCTTTATTGAGATGGAGATCATCATATGATTTTATTGAGCTTGTATAAGCTAGGGTTTCATTTTGGTGCCATTTCATCAAGTGGTTGAGGCTCAAAATCATCTGTGCATGGCCAAGTCATCTGTCAATCACAAAAGTCAACTGCAAGTCAACTGTTGGATTTGGGGGTGGGAAGTGGTTAGAGATACTTCATTCATGTTCAAAGAAGTCTCATTTTACATTTCAAACATCAACATTGAAGAATTTAAAGTCAGGTCAAAACTTGCCAAAAATAGAAAGTGACCTATAATTCAAACTTGCCAAAAATGGAAAGGTTTTCAACTCAAGATTACATCTTCAAGAAAGCTTCAAATGAAATTTTTTTGAACATGAAAGTTGTAGATATTTCTCTCCCCTTTCCAAAAAGTCCAAGATCATCAATTTCTCATGTGTGGTTAAGGAGATATGATCAAGACTTGACAAAGTATGCATTGGACTTCAAATGGGCATAACTTCTCAACCAAAACTCCAATTTGAGTGGATCTTTTTGCACTTTGATCCTTGTAACATGTATTTTCCAAGCATGGCATCATTTGGCATGAAATCTCATTTGCATGGCATTGGTTCATTCATGAAGATTTTGGGAAGAAAATGCATAACTTCATTTTGGTTAAACATATGCATGCCAAATCAATTCCAACATATGCATGGAATATTTTTGAGTCATTTTAAGCCTTGAACATGCACTGTTCACGTGCATGGGGTGCATGGAGCATGGAAATCCATTTTTTGCATTCACACCACAAAGTCCTTAATCACACTTGCATTTTGCCTAATCCTTCCCTAAACATGATTAGCATGGACTATAAAGCCTTAAACCATAACTGTTTTTCACAATTACCAATTCTAGATCTAGAATCACAAAAATCTCAAAAATTCTCTCTCACTTTTTCTCCAAAATTCTTCAAACACAAGCACTTTTTCTTGATTCATTCATCATCATGGAGCATATTTGAGAGCATTTGCACGTGGAAACAGAGGAAATTGTTGCTATTTTGTTCATGTTCAAGGTGTGAAGCTTCCATGGCAAGTGAAGATTGAGCAAGATTTGTGTGCATCCAAGCTTCCAATTCATCATCATTTACTTCCCTGAGCACATTGGAGAGAGATTGAAGCATTGCCAAGCCTTGAAACACGTAAATCCAGCTGCTGCTCATCAAGAGGTAGGTTTTTTGACCTCTTTAATCTCGCGATTCGTTATGCTAAATGTGTAGATCCTTTATTGGTGTTAATTCTGGAACAAAAATGGAGTGATTTCATGCTGAATTGAGTAAGATCCATGCGTTTGAAGTTTTGATGATAAACTTTGATTCCTTCGATCCATGCATGTTTATGTGTTTTTTCATGAAATATTTGTGGATCTTTGTTGTATGATGCATGATGAGTTGAATGATGCGTTTGGTTTTCATTTCTGGACGGTTTGATTTTTTCTGGAAAAATCTGGATGAAGATCTTCATGATCTTCATCATGTTCATCACGTTTCCAGTTTACCTATGGAGTTACCTGCAGAACGCATAGCGTTTCCTGCGAAATTTGCCACGAGTTCATGTTGTTTCCTGCGGATTTTCAAATTAATGTTGGCGCGCGCTTAGGGTTTGTGTGATAGAACGCAGCCGTTTTTGCCAGCGCGCGCTATGTGGTTTCAAATGTTGCCAAGGTTCGATCCTTGGCCAGTGTAGTAATTCAAATGCTTCACTTATTTTCCTTTTCCCTCCATACATTTCTATACATGCTTCACATCTTTTTTTTTATTTTTTCTTCATCTTCAAAAATTCATATTAAATTGAATATTCATCAAACAATTCCCAGGTTTTTTGCATTGTGTTGCATTTTTTGTCTATTATTTTTTAATCATTTTTCCATAAATTTGTGCTTGGCTGGATTTCATTTTGTGCTAGGGAATGTGAGCATGTATGCATTCTTGACCTTGCTTTTCCATATCATTTGTGAAATGCTGGTCTTTGATCCAATGCTCATGAAATTTTGCATGCTATAACTAGACATCTTGCTTGACATTTTGGTGTTGATTTGGTATTTTTATCAATTACCATTGCTGTTTTATGAATGTGCTAAGTTAGGTATGACAATTTGTGTCACACCTTGTGATGTTCAACTTGATTGATGAGTTTGCCATGTCAAATGATATCCAATTGCCTTGATTTTTTGTATGGTGCATGCTATAGATGTTGTGAATGAGCATGATTATTGTTGGAATTTTCGGGATCATTTCTGATTTAATTAAGATTTTTCATTCTGGATGGTCACATTTGAGCTTTTAAATTGCCTTGAACTTCATTTGATCATGAAATGCTTGTTCTTTATCCAATGAATGTGGAATTTTGCACACTATTTCTAGACATGTTGAATGTTGTTTTGGCTTTGGTTTGAGGTTTTTACCATGATCCATCTCTGTTTTATGCCTATGCTAACTTGGTGTGACAATTTGTGTCACACATGTGCTTGTTGTGCTTGTCTTGACTTATGCTATGTGATTGCCATGCCTAAGAATGTCCAATGCCTTTAATTTTTTGTGTGATGATCATGTTGTATGTCCTGTTTACTCATGAATTTTGCCAAGATTATTTGAATCATTTTTGATTTAATGTGCATTTGTTCATTCTGATGTCACAATGTGGTCACAATTTGCATACCTTGCCATGTTTGGTTCATGATATATTTGGTTAATGACATTGATATGGGACCTTTTGGACTGTGTTCTTGATTGATTGAAGTTGATTCATGTTAAATTTCATGTTCTGTTTTGAATGTTTGACCTGCTTTTGACCCTAGGCTTTGACCTAGTCGTTTGGACTCATTATTTGGATTATGGATTTCAGGTTAAGAAGCACATTGCCATGATTGGAGTTGCTCACTCATTTGGGTTGATTAATTGGTTGATGTTGGCTAACCTTGAGTTGTTTTGTAGGCTTTGAGGCCAAGTGGCTTAATAGCTTGTGCCTTGCACATTGATGCTTGATGCTTTGTCTGATTGTGTACTATTGCCTGATGACTTGTTGTCTGTTTGGTTGATTGCATTGTGTACTTATTGGTTTAGATTTTTTCAGGTACCTAAGTTGCTTTAAGTTCATTGTGAACTTTGCTTTGCTTGGTTGCTTAACCATTGAGGTATAATTCCTTTGACTTCATGTAGTCTGGAAGACCTGTCCTGTTATGTGGGCAGGCACCTGTCTGAAGCCCTCCTTAAGAGGCAATGCTTGTGAATGTTTACTTTTGTGCCAAGCAGGTAAAGACCTCTTAAGAGGCAATTGGTAGATAAAAGAGATGTGTAATCCATCTCCTGCTGCTCAGTGTGTCATTCACTTTGCTCACACACCTTGTGTTGATGCATTATGGATAATAACCCAAGATCTATGTTGTGTCAGTCATCTGTGGAGAAGAGTTCCTACATTCTAAACTCCCACATCTTCTATTCTGAGTCAAACTCTCCCAGGCCAGGGATAAGAGCTGTGAGGTCTTATCCTCACTTCCCATTTCATCTGCTTCACCCTAACTCTCAATGTTAGGGTTAAGAGCTAACTACACCTGATTCCAGTTGGCTTGTGTTGCACAGCCTAACCTTGTATGAGCCCAATTGATTGCATATAGTGTGTGTGATTGTTTATTGTGCTTGTGTTGTTTGACTGTGCTGTTTAGGATAGCTTGCTCCCTGTGCAAGTTAGATAGAAACCTCAACCTAGGACCATTGTGGATTGCATGATAACTATTAGGCTCGAGTCAGGCTCCCTTCTAGTTTGTCATTTCCCAGTCTCTGGTTAGGTTAGAAGTTTTTTCCCTGTTAAGGGGAACTACGTTGCCCTGATCCTCATACCAGATGAGGTACGTAGGCAGGAGATCGTGCGAGATCTCTCCGGGCACCCTTTTCCTTTTTGTGTGTGTTTGCTTGATAGCTAGCAGGCTCGAGTACCAGACTCCCTGTTAGCTTGTTTGTTCAACTTTTTTGTTGTTTTTGACGACTCAGCGTCTGGTTAACCTCTTGTTTGTTTGGAGTCTGACGTAAGTCCAGCGATTGGCAGTTGGTTTTCGGTGTGTGTTTGTTTGTTTGGAGTCTGATGTAAGTCCAGCGATTGGCATTCGGTTTCCAGTTTGTGTTTGTATGTTTGTTCTGACGTCTCAGCGTCTGTGCGTGTGTTTTGTTTCGGCGTGCGTGAGCCGAACTACGGTAGCTCTGATTCTCATTCCAGATGAGATACGTAGGCATAGGATGCGATATCCTAGCGAGCCCGTTCCCCTCTTATTCCATCTGTGTTTCCTTCCAATGTGTGTGCAGCTTGTGAGCACTGTTTAGCAACCTTATCCTATCCTTTTGAGCGTGGATCCCGTCGAGTACGACGGATGCGTAGGGGTGCTAATACCTTCCCTTCGCATAACCGACTCCCGATCCCATCTCTCTTTGGTCGCGAGACCATGTCTTTTCCAGGTTTACTTTGAGCGTTTCCTTTCCCTCTTTTGGGATAAATAACGCACGGTGGCGACTCTGTTTGTTTCTTTTTTCCCGCCGGTTGTTTTTCGCGGATGCGACAGCTGGCGACTCTGCTGGGGAAAGAAGTTGACCTCTTGCTGGTCCATATTCCCTAAGCGAGTCACTCCTAGCGCTCTCTAGGATAGTTTAGGTTGCTTTTGCTGCTCTATTTATTGCATTTATGATTATTATACTGTGTATATATTTGCATATATGTTTGCATGCATCATACTATCATTGTGTTGTCTTCTGTACAGGTTGGTTTCTCTGATTTGGGGTGGGTGTTCTGAGTGGGGCTAAAACCCAGGCCCGAGTATACACCTAGGATTAGCGTGGTCTCATGTTGCCTTTCATGTTAGGTCAACATGTTTTGGGCGACGTGACATACCACAAGCCGGACGAGGTTCTTTTGAAGGAGCTCTTCCTTTGTGGAGTATCCACTTTGGTTGAGTCACTTCATCTGAGCTGGTGACTTCGGTGACCGATCTTTCCCGGATCTTTGGTTTAGACGATCTTAAGAGAGCTGCAGCGGCACACCCGAAAGGGCAAACCCGTTGAGTATCTTTGCCCGATTGTCGAGACCATTATCCGCCTTAGGATGACCTGATTAGAATTCACCTGTGAGGGGAGGGTTTGATTCTTACAGATGCATGGTCTGATGGTGACTTTTGATGGTGACTAATGGTTCAGTTATTGATCAGAGTTCTATTTATAAGTCAGATTTATGGATTTACTTCCGAGATGCCGGAGTTCTGTCCGTGGTATTTATCAGTGGGGATCCGTTTATTTCAAGATTCCCTGGGTTATAATGCTGGTGGTTTTGGTGTTGCCACAGGCGGTGGACCGGGTCCGATGGGCAACAATTTGAAAGATAGTCTGTTTCCTCCTTTCTTCGGGGCCGAGGAAGATAGAGAAGAAGATCAGTTCTCCGTGCTTAATGAACAGTTCGGTCAATATGGTGTCCAACCACCAAACAAAGAGATTCAGGTGCTAGCGGAGAAAATCAGGGCTCTTGAAAGCTATGCTACTCCAGGGGTTGTCAATATGTCTAATATGGGGCTGGTTGAGGGGATTGTGATCCCACAAAAGTTTAAAGCGCCTGCATTTGACAAATATAATGGGAGTTCTTGCCCGGAAACTCACCTCCAGGCTTTTGCCCGTAAGATTTCTGCTTATACAATGGACGAGAAGTTGTGGATGTACTTCTTCTAGGACAGTCTGTCTAGGGGGTCTTTGGAGTGGTACACCAAATTGAAATCTTCGGATATCAAAAGCTGGCAAGATCTTGGAGATGCATTCTTTAAACAATACCAATTTAATGCTGATATGGCCCCTAGCCGTACCCAATTGCAGGGTATGTCTCAGAAGCCTAACGAGGGGTTTAAAGAATATGCACAGAGGTGGAGGGAGCTGGCTGCCCGAGTCCAACCTCCGTTGGTGGATAGAGAAATGTCAAATCTGTTCATGGGTACCCTTCAGGGGACATTTGCAGAGAGAATGGTTGGATGCCCGGTTACTAACTTTGCTGATATTGTGGTGGCCGGAGAAAGAATTGAAAGTTGGTTGAAGTTGGGAAAGATACAGGGTAACGCTTCGTCATCTGGATCGAAGAAACCCTTTGGTAATGGTCAGAGGAAGAATGAGGGTGATACCAGTGCAGTGTATACCCAAAAAGGACAGAGTAGGGATCGTTACTACCAGCACACTGCTGCGGTAACCATTCCTGCTGATAATCAGCCTGCACAACAACAACAGTAACAACCGCAACAACAACGGCATCCATTTCAACAGAGACCGCAGAGGGCTGGGTATCAGGTGCGAGGGCGAATGAATGATCGTCAATTTGATAGACCACCTGTAACCTATTCATTCCTGTTGAAGAAGTTGAAGAACTTGGGGTTGGTTCAGCTAAGAACGTTGGCTCCGTTGAGACTTGACCAGAGGCCGGCCAGTTTTGATGAGAATGCCAAATGTGAATTCCACTCTGGTGCCCCTGGACACAATGTAGAAAATTGCAAAGCTTTTAAGCATGTGGTCCAGGACTTAGTGGATTCCAAGGCAATCAACTTTGCTCCATCTCCAAATGTCAACGCTAATCCCATGCTCGCGCATGGTCAAATGGGGGTGAATGCAATTTCTCAGGATGAGGGCCGAATCTGGGTGACGGATGTGAGCCAGTTGAAGACTCCTTTGGCTGAGGTCAAGAGACAATTGTTGAAGAATGGGGTCTTCCCGGGCTGTGATGATTGTTGTGCTGCATGCACCGTTGTTCCCGATGGGTGTGTATTATTGAGGGAGGCTGTCCAGAAGATGATGGATGAGGGAAGCCTCAGATTAGAGAAAATTGATTCGGGGAAGGAAGATATCTCCACCATAACCATCTATTTCGATCCGGTTGATTTGTCAATGCTGGCAGATGCGGCTCCAGTTACCATCACGGTACCTGGGCCAATTCCTTATGACAAAGATGACGCCGTGCCGTGGCATTATGGTGGAGAAGTTTACTGTAACAGGGAGAAGTTGGAGGATCAGACTGCAGGTGAAACCACCGTTTCAAAGGTGGATAATGCCGGACCCAGTGGTTTCACTCGCAGTGGAAGGTTGTTTGCGCCGGACGCTTTGAGGAATGGGGATGGAGAAAAAGAAAATAAAGATAAGGTCGAGGCTTTAGCCAGGGAAAGAGGGAAACAAGCGGTAAATGAGGGTACTCCTGTGGTGACACCGACGCCTGGTGGGTCGGAAAGAGAACTTGATGATGAAGCTGAAGATCTTTTGAGAATCATCAAGAAGTCAGAATATAAGCTTGTTGACCATCTGCAGCAGACCCCATCCAAGATTTCAATTTTGTCATTGTTGCTGAGCTCCGAGGGGCATAGGGAGGCTTTGCTGAAAATATTGAAGAGAGCCTATGTTCCCCAAGAGATAACAATCAATCAGTTGGAGACGGTGGTGTCTAACGTCAATGCCAGCCATGGGCTGGGTTTCACTGATATGGACCTAACTGTAGATGGGCGGAATCACAATCGGGCTTTACACATCGCAATGGAATGTAAAGGAGTTGTGCTTTCGCACGTGTTGATTGATACCGGCTCCTCTTTAAATGTGTTGCCAAAGAAAGCCCTGGCAAAGCTAGATTGTGAAGGTTTGATCTTGACGCCCACAGATATGATAGTTAGAGCTTTTGATGGCTCAAAGTGGGCTGTGTTTGGGGAAGTGGAGCTCCCAGTGAAGATTGGGCCCGAGGTGTTCAAGTCGGTATTCTATGTCATGGATATTCAGCCAGCATACAGTTGCTTGTTGGGTAGACCATGGATTCATGCTGCTGGGGCAGTGACTTCGACTTTGCACCAGAAACTGAAGTACATCTGGGACGGGCAGGTCGTCACGGTCTGTGGAGAGTACGACATCTTCGTCATCCATTTGTCATCGTTCAAATATGTGGAAATGGACGGTGAAATTGTTGAAACACCAAGTCAAGCATTCGAAACCGTCAATGTGGAGAATGCTTTTTTTGCCAAAGAAGAGGAGAAGCCGTCCATTTCTTCGTACAAGCAGGCCGCTGAGGTGGTGAAGAGTGGAGAAGCTCCAGGATGGGGGAAGATGATGGACATCGCCGCCAAGAAAGACAGATTTGGAGTGGGTTATCAGTCGGGCCGAGGTTCGTCTGGACAGGGCAGAGGACGTCGTCCGTCATTCACGTTCACCAGTGCTGGAATGCTGGATCCAGATCACATCTGTATGATGGGTGAAGAAGTTGACAGTGACTGTGAGATTGATCAATGGATAAAACCGTGCGTACCAGGGATGGAAGTCCAGAACTGGAAGGCCGAAAAGATCATCACTGTCACTCTACGTGAAGAGTAATATTTCATGTTTTTCAATTTTATTTGCATGAAAGCCATACGTTTTGCCCGAAACGTAATGGTTCATTGTAAGGGTCACCTCATGTTTCATTTTGCAAAATTTGCATCAGTAATAAATGGATGTTTTTCATTAAAAGCGGTGTTCCCTGTTTTTCATTTATTTTTGCAGTTTAAAAACAAAAATAAAAATGGCAATGTTTATTTTCATTTTCCTTTTTCAATTTGTCTCGCTCCGGTTCTAAAGCAATGCATGAATCAACATTCATGCAGATGCGATCATTCGCCGGATCTCATTGATAACAATCCTGTTACACCCTCATATGACTTCGACAATCCGATCTATCATGCCGAAGAAGAAGGCGAAGAAGATTGTGAACTATCGGAGGAATTATCCAGGTTGTTGAAACAAGTGGAGAAGGTGATTCAGCCGCACGAGGAGCAAGTTGAGATTGTGAATCTGGGTACCGACGAGGTTAGAAAAGAAGTGAAAATCGGGGCCGCGTTGGAGGAAAGTGTTAAGAGCAGAATGGTAGCCTTATTGAAAGAATATGTTGATATCTTCGCCTGGTCTTATCAGGATATGCCAGGGTTGGATACCGATATCGTTGTGCACAAGTTACCATTGAGAGCAGATTGTCCTCCAGTGAAGCAGAAGTTGCGCAGAACTCGACCTGAGATGGCCATGAAAATCAAAGAGGAAGTGCAGAAGCAGTTGGATACTGGGTTCCTCGCCGTCACTAATTATCCGCCTTGGGTCGCAAATATTGTCCCAGTGCCGAAGAAGGATGGGAAGGTGAGAATGTGTGTGGACTACCGGGATTTGAATAGAGCTAGCCCGAAGGATGATTTCCCATTACCTCACGTCGATGTGTTGGTAGATAATACAGCTCAATTCTCGGTGTTTTCCTTCATGGATGGCTTTTCTGGCTATAATCAAATCAAAATGTCGCCAGATGATATGGAGAAAACAACGTTCATCACACCGTGGGGCACTTTTTGCTATAAGGTGATGCCATTTGGTCTCAAGAATGCCGGTGCTACTTATCAGAGAGCCATGGTGACTTTGTTTCATGATATGATTCATCATGAAATTGAATGCTATGTTGATGACATGATAGCAAAGTCCCAAACAGAAGAGGGGCATCTGGTAGATCTGGCTAAGTTGTTTGACCGGTTGAGACAGTTCAGACTGAGGTTGAATCCGAACAAGTGCACTTTCGGGGTGCGGTCCGGTAAATTGCTGGGGTTCGTTGTAAGTGAAAGAGGAATCGAGGTTGATCCTGCTAAAGTAAAAGTAATACAAGAAATGCCTGAATCGAGAACAGAGAAGGAAGTTTGTGGTTTCTTAGGTAGATTGAACTACATTTCACGGTTCATATCTCACCTAACAACCACGTGTGAACCTATATTCAAGTTGTTAAGAAAAGATCAAACGGTCAGGTGGAATAATGATTGCCAAGCGGCATTTGAAAAGATAAAAGAGTATTTGCAGGAGCCTCCGATTCTGATGCCTCCTGTGGAGGGACGACCGTTAATTCTGTACTTGACGATCCTCGAGGGGTCTATGGGGTGTGTATTGGGGCAGCATGACGAGTCTGGTCGAAAAGAGCATGCCATATACTACCTTAGCAAAAATTTTACCGACTGTGAAACAAGATATTCACTGCTCGAGAAAACTTGTTGTGCTTTGGTCTGGGCTGCTCGCCGACTGAGGCAGTATATGCTGGTTCATACCACTTTATTGATTTCCAAGATGGATCCAATCAAGTACATTTTTGAGAAGCCAGCATTGACCGGACGGGTTGCGAGGTGGCAAATGATTTTGACCGAATATGATATACAGTATACCTCGCAAAAAGCAATCAAGGGGAGTGTATTGTCTGATTACCTCACCCAGCAACCTATTGAGGATTATCAACCGATGAAGTTTGAATTCCCTGATGAGGACATCATGTTTCTCAAATCGAAAGATTATGAGGAACCGATCCCGGAGGAGGGGCCTGACCCTGAATCCGAATGGATTCTGATGTTTGATGGGGCCGTTAACGTGAATGGTAGCGGAGTTGGTGCTGTTTTGGTTACGCCGAAAAGGTCCCACATTCCTTTTGCTGCCCGACTAACATTTGAGTGCACCAACAACGTGGCTGAATACGAAGCTTGTATCTTGGGGATTGAAGAGGCGATTGATTTGCGGATCAAGAACCTAGTTATATATGGAGATTCAGCTTTGGTTGTGAATCAGGTTAACGGGAAATGGTATACGCATCAGTCTCATTTAGTTCCATACCAGGATTATACGAGGAGATTGTTGATGTTTTTCACCAAGTTGAAATTGCATCATGTGCCGAGAGAAGAGAACCCTTTAGCAGATGCTTTGGCTACTCTGGCCGCCTTGATTAAGGTGCAGTGGTGGAATCAGTTCCCCAGTGTTGAGGTGGGACGTCTGGATAGACCGGCTTATGTGTTTGCTGTTGAGACAGCGCCTGATGATAAGAAGCTGTGGTACTACGATATCAAGCGCTATCTGGAAACCCAAGAGTATCCTGAGGGAGCATCCAAGAAGGACCGAAAGACTCTGAGGAGGTTGGCCATGGTGTTCTATCTAAATAAGGATGGGGTGTTGTACAAGAGAAATTTCGATTGGGTTTTGCTCAGATGTGTTGATGATAAAGAAGCAAGCCAATTGATGAAAGAGGTTCACGAGGGGTCGTTCGGTACCCATGCCAGTGGGAATGCAATGGTGAAGAAGCTGCTGAGGGCAGGTTATTATTGGATGACGATGGAGGCCCAATGTTTCAATTTCGTGCGGAAGTGTCATAAATGCCAGATTTATGCCGACAAGGTGCACGTGCCTCCAAACCCGTTGAGTTTGATGTCGTCTCCGTGGCCGTTTGCTATGTGGGGCATTGATATGATTGGGAAGATTGAGCCTACGACTTCGAATGGGCACCGGTTCATTTTAGTGGCTATTGATTACTTCACCAAGTGGGTGGAAGCAGTCTCTTATGCCAATGTGACGAAGCAGGTTGTCGCCAGATTCCTGAAGAGAGACATCATTTGCAGATATGGGGTTCCCGAAAGAATCATTACTGATAATGGTTCTAATTTGAACAATAAGATGATGGCAGAGCTGTGCCGGGAATTTAAAATCGAGCATCATAATTCTTCTCCTTATCGTCCGAAGATGAATAGGGCGGTTGAGGCAGCCAATAAGAATATAAAGAAGATTGTGCAGAAAATGGTCGTGACCTATAAGGATTGGCATGAGATGTTGCCATTTGCATTGCATGGGTACCGAACTTCGGTGCGTACATCTACTGGGGCAACGTCTTTCTCACTCGTGTATGGGATGGAAGCGGTGCTACCGGTTGAGGTTCAAATTCCCTCTTTGAGAGTCCTGATGGACGTGAAGTTGCAAGAGGCTGAATGGGTAAGGACCCGGTATGAAGAGTTGAGCCTGATTGAGGAAAAGAGGCTGGCAGCCATTTGTCATGGGCAGTTATACCAGCAGCGGATGAAGCGTGCTTTTGACCGAAAGGTGCGACCTCGTGTGTATGACGTAGGTGATATGGTGCTGAAAAGGATCCTTCCTCCTCAAAACGATCGTAGGGGCAAATGGACACCCAATTATGAAGGTCCATTCGTGGTTAAGAAGGTTTTCTCTGGTGGAGCCTTGTTGTTAACGACCATGGATGGCGAGGATTTTCCATCCCCTGTGAATGCGGACGCAGTTAAAAAATACTTCATATAAAGAGACCCGCTGGACGAAAAGAATAAAATAGTCCAGGCAAAAATGGGCATCCCGGCGAACCGAAAAAAAATGAAAAAAGGTTCGGGCAAAAATTAGGGATAAAAAGAAAAAAACTGTACACCCGGCAAGTCGAAAACCTGAAAAGGCGGCTTGGGCAAAAAAGGGTATCCCGGTGGACTGAAAACCCGAAAGGGCGGTCCAAGCAAAAGAGGGATTGAAACGAACAACTGCGTCTAGCATGATCGTTTACTTTGGATATGACATGGATAATCCCCGGTAGGGATCGGTCTGAAGCGTCTTGTTCAGAAGGCAGAAAGCACGGAAAGTCTGAGGACATATGGGGTGTAACCGAGTTGGAACTCGATGAGATCACGGTTTCACATTGCCATTAGGATAGATTTTCCTTTTGTGCGCAATTACCTCTTTTCAGGAATTGCTTCCTTTGTATTGCTCATTCATGAGCCACCTTTTCAATCAATAAAATGCATATTCAGTCAAATAATTTTGTTTTTGTTTTTCATTACCGCTTTGATTGCAAAAACATCCAGTTATTTTTGATAAAGAATCTTTGCATTTTAAGACATACAGGTCCCTTCCAATGCATGTTTATAAGATTGAAAACTTGAAATCTTATTCGGAAGGTTGAGTGACCCAGGTGTTGAAATCGTGGCACGCCTGGGGCACGTTTTTATCTAACGATCTCTTTTGCAGGTGCTGTTAGATATTTTCACTCACTTGCAGGTTGTGATGTGAAGCTTTTGACAAAAGATCCCCGTGGAGTCCAATCAGGGACAATGAATTGAAGAATGGTGAAAAGACGGCGAGGGATGACGACGATCCTGAATATTAATCAAGAAGACTCTTCAAAGTCTAAAGACTGGAAAGTTGGTATGAATCCAAAGAGTTCGATCTCCGTAGAGTACGGAGAAGTCAAGGATACAAGGTGATGAATCAGAAAAGTCCAGACGAGTCTGGGAGCTCTCAAAAGTGGAAAGCTGACACGTGATTTGGATGTTGGATACCAGGGTTCGACGAGTCGACGGGTGTTCTGCGCCAGAATTTCCTTGTTTCCCCAAGCAGAGTTGGGATTGTTACCTCCCCAGAAGATTCAAGGTACGAGTCTTCCCTAGCAGGGTCAGGATGATTATCTCCCCAGCAGGTTTTAGATCGATGTTTCCTCAGCAGCCAGGCCTGAAGGTTGCTATTTCCCAGCGGAGGTGTCCGTTGCTGGCTTTTCCCCCAGCAAGTCAGAGGCTGTTGTTTTCCCCGCAAGGTGCGGTGGTGGTTTCTTCCCCAGCGAAATCCCCAGGTGGGTCGGGTGCAGAGGAGGTTATCCCTAGTGAGGGTGGCCTATTTCCCAGCAGCAGTGATATTCCCCAACAGGGTGGAGGTTGGAGTGTTGTCGAGTTCCTCAACAGGATGCCTCGAGCTCCCCAGAAGAGTCCCTTGAGGGGGATGCTTTTTATGCATTCATCATTTAGATAAGCATGGCATATTGCATACCTAATTGCGTAGCATTTCCATAATTATGGAGCATTGCGCTAAAAAAATCATGCATCATCATCTCAAGCATAAGCTGGTCTCAAGCCGTGGTTACCGTTTGAGATTTGGTTTCGCCAATGGGTGAAGATGCTACTCAAGCCGTGGTTACCATTTGAGAAGTGGTTTCGCTAGTTGGAAGATCAGCATCAGCATTGCAAGCATCAGTTACTCGAGCCGTGGTTACCGCTTGGGAGTTGGATTCGCCGGATGGTGAAGATGTTACTCTGAGAAGTTTAGCATCATGGTGTTGGGTCAACGGTATTCCCCAGTAGTGCGATACTGGAGGAGATTTCTGTCGTGCGAGATAGAAGTTGGGAGATGTTACTCTGAGGAGTTTAGCATCATGACGTTGGAGAACAATGTTCCCCAGTAGTGCGATATTGGAGGAAATTTTCTATCGGACGGAGATGAAAATAAAATCAAAGAACGTTACGCGATCAGCGCGAAAATACATTTCAATTGGAGAAAGGGAAGTGTTGCGGCATTTTCTGGCGAACGGGGTTCAAACGGAGATTGGAGTTGAAGATTATATCCGGGATGAGGTCCTCAGGATTATCTTCTGATCGTGTGTCACCTTAGACTTTGGCTGAGGCCAACAGAAGTCGTTATGGGTGTCTTCTGAGGAAGAAATGCACATGTTACCTTCCTGTTGTGAAGGCGTACCCTCTGATATGTCGCCATCAGAGTGGTGTTTTGGTGTTATTTCCGACGTTGCCAGCGGAATTATCACAAGAAAAGGGAGAACGGGGTTCAAATGGAGAAAGGGAAGTGTTGTGGCATTTTCTGGAGAACGGGGTTTAAATGGAGAGAAGGAGATGCTGGGCATTTTCTGGAGAACGGGGTTCAAATGGAGAAAGGGAGACACGAGGTGTTTTCTGGAGAGCGGGGTTCACAACGGCGATCGCGAGTTATCGTCAGGCGACTGGGGTTCAACTGGAGAGCGGGGTTCATTATTTGGCAAACAAGACTACTATGAAGATGTCGGGGTTCAAATGCGGTGATCGGGGATCATCTGCACGAAAGAAAATATTTGTTCGGGGTTCAAGAAAAGCAAAAAAAAGATTATCAATTAGAAAGTTTCGGGGTTCAAGAAAAAGTAAAAGAAATAATAATAATAATCCCCAGCGGATGCGGCGTTCAGGCCATGGTTATTCCTGTGTTACCATTTATTTTGGTAGCCAAGTCAACATGCTGTTTCGGTGTTCAGGCCGACTTTCTCCGTACCAAACGGATTTTTCTTTTGAGGTCACTTCTTTGCCGATTCTGACAGACATTGTTAATTATTTCCCAGCGAAGTGCAAATTGTTCGTCTGTTCTTGGTATTCAATCACTCTTCACCCTGATCATCTGAAAGCCGAGGCTGTTCATATCGACAGGTTCACAGTGGATTGAATAGGGGCAGCTGTAACACCTCAAAATTTTCCCTCCTCTCTTGGGACTAGCTTAGCATATTGCATCTCATTTTTAGGGCATTAGTCATTGCATATTGCATATCATATGAAATAAGCAAGTCATCATCCTAGGTCTTTATCAGAAGATAGAGGGGTTAAAAGATTCAAGCTTGAGGGTCTTATGAATTGAACACTAATCATCTGAGGTTTCTGCTTCAATTAGGGTTTCTTGGTTCCTCAAGGAGGTTGAGCATTATCTTGGTTGAAATGGTGCACCATCATCATGATTCATTATTCCTGATCAGATTCCTTGGGATTAGGGTTTTGACCTCTGGTCAACCCTAATCAGTTGCATTCTTCTAGACAGGGTTTTGCAAGGAGATGAGGTCTTTATTGAGATGGAGATCATCATATGATTTTATTGAGCTTGTATAAGCTAGGGTTTCATTTTGGTGCCATTTCATCAAGTGGTTGAGGCTCAAAATCATCTGTGCATGGCCAAGTCATCTGTCAATCACAAAAGTCAACTGCAAGTCAACTGTTGGATTTGGGGGTGGGAAGTGGTTAGAGATACTTCATTCATGTTCAAAGAAGTCTCATTTGACATTTCAAACATCAACATTGAAGAATTTAAAGTCAGGTCAAAACTTGCCAAAAATAGAAAGTGACCTATAATTCAAACTTGCCAAAAATGGAAAGGTTTTCAACTCAAGATTACATCTTCAAGAAAGCTTCAAATGAAATTTTTTTGAACATGAAAGTTGTAGATATTTCTCTCCCCTTTCCAAAAAGTCCAAGATCGTCAATTTCTCATGTGTGGTTAAGGAGATATGATCAAGACTTGACAAAGTATGCATTGGACTTCAAATGGGCATAACTTCTCAACCAAAACTCCAATTTGAGTGGATCTTTTTGCACTTTGATCCTTGTAACATGTATTTTCCAAGCATGGCATCATTTGGCATGAAATCTCATTTGCATGGCATTGGTTCATTCATGAAGATTTTGGGAAGAAAATGCATAACTTCATTTTGGTTAAACATATGCATGCCAAATCAATTCCAACATATGCATGGAATATTTTTGAGTCATTTTAAGCCTTGAACATGCACTGTTCACGTGCATGGGGTGCATGGAGCATGGAAATCCATTTTTTGCATTCACACCACAATGTCCTTAATCACACTTGCATTTTGCCTAATCCTTCCCTAAACATGATTAGCATGGACTATAAAGCCTTAAACCATAACTGTTTTTCACAATTACCAATTCTAGATCTAGAATCACAAAAATCTCAAAAATTCTCTCTCACTTTTTCTCCAAAATTCTTCAAACACAAGCACTTTTTCTTGATTCATTCATCATCATGGAGCATATTTGAGAGCATTTGCACGTGGAAACAGAGGAAATTGTTGTTATTTTGTTCATGTTCAAGGTGTGAAGCTTCCATGGCAAGTGAAGATTGAGCAAGATTTGTGTGCATCCAAGCTTCCAATTCATCATCATTTACTTCCCTGAGCACATTGGAGAGAGATTGAAGCATTGCCAAGCCTTGAAACACGTAAATCCAGCTGCTGCTCATCAAGAGGTAGGTTTTTTGACCTCTTTAATCTCGCGATTCGTTATGCTAAATGTGTAGATCCTTTATTGGTGTTAATTCTGGAACAAAAATGGAGTGATTTCATGCTGAATTGAGTAAGATCCATGCGTTTGAAGTTTTGATGATAAACTTTGATTCCTTCGATCCATGCATGTTTATGTGTTTTTTCATGAAATATTTGTGGATCTTTGTTGTATGATGCATGATGAGTTGAATGATGCGTTTGGTTTTCATTTCTGGACGGTTTGATTTTTTCTGGAAAAATCTGGATGAAGATCTTCATGATCTTCATCATGTTCATCACGTTTCCAGTTTACCTATGGAGTTACCTGCAGAACGCATAGCGTTTCCTGCGAAATTTGCCACGAGTTCATGTTGTTTCCTGCGGATTTTCAAATTAATGTTGGCGCGCGCTTAGGGTTTGTGTGATAGAACGCAGTCGTTTTTGCCAGCGCGCGCTATGTGGTTTCAAATGTTGCCAAGGTTCGATCCTTGGCCAGTGTAGTAATTCAAATGCTTCACTTATTTTCCTTTTCCCTCCATACATTTCTATACATGCTTCACATCTTTTTTTTTATTTTTTCTTCATCTTCAAAAATTCATATTAAATTGAATATTCATCAAACAATTCCCACGTTTTTTGCATTGTGTTGCATTTTTTGTCTATTATTTTTTAATCATTTTTCCATAAATTTGTGCTTGGCTGGATTTCATTTTGTGCTAGGGAATATGAGCATGTATGCATTCTTGACCTTGCTTTTCCATATCATTTGTGAAATGCTGGTCTTTGATCCAATGCTCATGAAATTTTGCATGCTATAACTAGACATCTTGCTTGACATTTTGGTGTTGATTTGGTATTTTTATCAATTACCATTGCTGTTTTATGAATGTGCTAAGTTAGGTATGACAATTTGTGTCACACCTTGTGATGTTCAACTTGATTGATGAGTTTGCCATGTCAAATGATATCCAATTGCCTTGATTTTTTGTATGGTGCATGCTATAGATGTTGTGAATGAGCATGATTATTTTTGGAATTTTCGGGATCATTTCTGATTTAATTAAGATTTTTCATTCTGGATGGTCACATTTGAGCTTTTAAATTGCCTTGAACTTCATTTGATCATGAAATGCTTGTTCTTTATCCAATGAATGTGGAATTTTGCACACTATTTCTAGACATGTTGAATGTTGTTTTGGCTTTGGTTTGAGGTTTTTACCATGATCCATCTCTGTTTTATGCCTATGCTAACTTGGTGTGACAATTTGTGTCACACATGTGCTTGTTGTGCTTGTCTTGACTTATGCTATGTGATTGCCATGCCTAAGAATGTCCAATGCCTTTAATTTTTTGTGTGATGATCATGTTGTATGTCCTGTTTACTCATGAATTTTGCCAAGATTATTTGAATCATTTTTGATTTAATGTGCATTTGTTCATTCTGATGTCACAATGTGGTCACAATTTGCATACCTTGCCATGTTTGGTTCATGATATATTTGGTTAATGACATTGATATGGGACCTTTTGGACTGTGTTCTTGATTGATTGAAGTTGATTCATGTTAAATTTCATGTTCTGTTTTGAATGTTTGACCTGCTTTTGACCCTAGGCTTTGACCTAGTCGTTTGGACTCATTATTTGGATTATGGATTTCAGGTTAAGAAGCACATTGCCATGATTGGAGTTGCTCACTCATTTGGGTTGATTAATTGGTTGATGTTGGCTAACCTTGAGTTGTTTTGTAGGCTTTGAGGCCAAGTGGCTTAATAGCTTGTGCCTTGCACATTGATGCTTGATGCTTTGTCTGATTGTGTACTATTGCCTGATGACTTGTTGTCTGTTTGGTTGATTGCATTGTGTACTTATTGGTTTAGATTTTTTCAGGTACCTAAGTTGCTTTAAGTTCATTGTGAACTTTGCTTTGCTTGGTTGCTTAACCATTGAGGTATAATTCCTTTGACTTCATGTAGTCTGGAAGACCTGTCCTATTATGTGGGCAGGCACCTGTCTGAAGCCCTCCTTAAGAGGCAATGCTTGTGAATGTTTACTTTTGTGCCAAGCAGGTAAAGACCTCTTAAGAGGCAATTGGCAGATAAAAGAGATGTGTAATCCATCTCCTGCTGCTCAGTGTGTCATTCACTTTGCTCACACACCTTGTGTTGATGCATTATGGATAATAACCCAAGATCTATGTTGTGTCAGTCATCTGTGGAGAAGAGTTCCTACATTCTGAACTCCCACATCTTCTATTCTGAGTCAAGCTCTCCCAGGCCAGGGATAAGAGCTGTGAGGTCTTATCCTCACTTCCCATTTCATCTGCTTCACCCTAACTCTCAATGTTAGGGTTAAGAGCTAACTACACCCGATTCCAGTTGGCTTGTGTTGCACAGCCTAACCTTGTATGAGCCCAATTGATTGAATATAGTGTGTGTGATTGTTTATTGTGCTTGTGTTGTTTGACTGTGCTGTTTAGGATAGCTTGCTCCCTGTGCAAGTTAGATAGAAACCTCAACCTATGACCATTGTGGATTGCATGATAACTATTAGGCTCGAGTCAGGCTCCCTTCTAGTTTGTCATTTCCCAGTCTCTGGTTAGGTTAGAAGTTTTTTCCCTGTTAAGGGGAACTACGTTGCCCTGATCCTCATACCAGATGAGGTACGTAGGCAGGAGATCGTGCGAGATCTCTCCGGGCACCCTTTTCCTTTTTGTGTGTGTTTGCTTGATAGCTAGCAGGCTCGAGTACCAGACTCCCTGTTAGCTTGTTTGTTCAACTTTTTTGTTGCTTTTGACGACTCAGCGTCCGGTTAACCTCTTGTTTGTTTGGAGTCTGACGTAAGTCCAGCGATTGGCAGTTGGTTTCCGGTGTGTGTTTGTTTGTTTGGAGTCTGATGTAAGTCCAGCGATTGGCATTCGGTTTCCAGTTTGTGTTTGTATGTTTGTTCTGACGTCTCAGCGTCTGTGCGTGTGTTTTGTTTCGGCATGCGTGAGCCGAACTACGGTAGCTCTGATTCTCATTCCAGATGAGATACGTAGGCATAGGATGCGATATCCTAGCGAGCCCGTTCCCCTCTTATTCCATTTGTGTTTCCTTCCAGTGTGTGTGCAGCTTATGAGCAGTGTTTAGCAACCTTATCCTATCCTTTTGAGCGTGGATCCCGTCGAGTACGACGGATGCGTAGGGGTGCTAATACCTTCCCTTCGCATAACCGACTCCCGATCCCATCTCTCTTTGGTCGTGAGACCATGTCTTTTCTAGGTTTACTTCGAGCATTTCCTTTCCCTCTTTTGGGATAAATAACGCACGGTGGCGGCTCTATTTGTTTCTTTTTTCCCGCCGGTTGTTTTTCGCGGATGCGACAAGAAGGGAGGTTTGTGTGAGGTGTTTCGCGTGATAGCGACGATAAATAGGTGTTTTCCCTTGTTGGTTTATTCCTTTTTGCCGCCAAGGCCAAATTTTGAAACCTTTGCATAAGATTTGGTCTTTGGAGATTCTTCTCAGTCCCACTTACCGCATTTGACATATTTGATCAGTTAACCCCTCTTGATCAATGCCTCAATTGCATCTTTGAGTTGGATGCAATCTTTAGTGATGGGGCTATGTCCCGTTTGAAAACGGAATTATTTTGATTTATCTGTCCGGAAAGTCTCATGAACGGGATTAGGGATCAAATTCATGTTTTCCTAAACTCGGTTATAGCACACTCTCGATAGATTTATCCTAGGTAAGTATTTAGAGGCGTGTACTTAACATACCAACCATATGTCCCCTTATTAGCATATTTCAATCACCTATGAGATCCCTTCGCCTACAGGCGTTTGGAGTTTTCATTGGCAGTAAAGGTTGGGTTATCAAAGTGGGTGTTCAGTGAATCTACGTGAATTATACCCGAGCGTATCGCACGCTCAAAGATACAACAGAGTCGCCATCGAACTTTATTTATTCCCGAAGGAAAGGGAAAACATCGATAAAACCCGGGGGAAAGAGAAATGAGTAAGGAAGTCAGTTATGCATGGGGAAGGTATTAGCACCCCTAACATCCATGATACTCCATAGGAACCGTTTTGAATGTTCTTTGCAAGAATAAGTGTTATTATCTGAAGATTACTCGCGAAAGGGGAAAGGGGTTAACAATTAAGTGTGAAAAAGGTAAGAAATAGATAATTGTGCTCGCCAAGGATTTGGCCCTCGTGCCTATGTATCCTCATTCGTGCAATGAGGAAATCAGAGTTTCGTAGTTCATGGAACTGGGAAGGATGCGTTAGTTGTTTTTAGTGGACAGTATTAACGTTCGCGTTCTACTGTCGATTGGCTTGTATGCTCGAGCATGGGAGCTTTAAGCGTTTGTCTGTTTACGGTAGAATGGATGAACTTGGATCACACTCTATCATTTAAATATTTCTTGCTCGCACATGGAGGCTTAAGCGTCGTTCACGGTAGAACGGGAGTAAAATGTTCTTTCTGAAAAGGCTTGAAAACTGAAAATGAAGCCCAAAGGTAAAATTGAGTTTGATGAGGTGAGTTTGATTTTATTCTGAAATGAGAGTCAGGATTTGAATCGTACTAAAGTCTATGAATGGAGTTGAATACAGTGAGCAACTTGTCATTCGTCCCGCACCCAAAGATGTTCAGAATGGGGGTAGGAATTCTTCAGTACCATTGCTTAAGGCTCGTATCGTACAATCCTAATCCTAGGACTAATTATTTTTAAGTTTATTCACAAAATGGTTTTAGTTTTACTGAGAGAACAAATGGATAGAAAGTGAAACCCTGAAAGGTGGAAGTTTGATCTTTAGTCTGTTCTTCAATCTGTGTAGAAAGACTTACCAATTATTCGATTTAAATTGCACTAAAGTCTATGAATAGAGGTGAATACAATGAACAACTGGGTCATTCGTCCCATACACAAAAATATTCAGAATGGGGGTAGGAATCCTCCAGTCCCATTCCTTCTCTACTACTTAAGGCTCATGACATGCAATTTGCATCATAATCGATGAGTGTTGAATTCGAATTTCCTTGCAGCTTCCCATGATGAAGGGTTGTCTTTGAATGATGAAGAGACCTATTAATCAACTTGAATCAAGTTATGATAAATCCTATGAATAGAGGTGAATACAGTGAGCAAACGGGTCATTCGTCCCGCACCCAAAGATATTCAGAATGGGGGTAGGAATTCTCCAGTCCCATTCCTTCTCTACTACTTAAGACTCGTGGCACACAACTTGGCTAATGATTAACAAATGTTGAATTTGACCTTTGTAGTGCTTGGATAATAGTCTTGTCTTGTACTGATTTGCATTGCTTGAACTCTCGATCTTGATCTTTGAATCTTGATTGAACTTGGAGATCCAGTATCCAGCATATCTTGATCACAAGGACTTGCTTTATCAAGTGATCAAGGGTCTTTTGATCACTTGACTAAGCTTGGGGAATTGAGCACAGTCAAAGAATTTAGTCGATCAAAGCGTACTTTGATCAACTTAATCAGTGGTGAAAAAATTAGTTGAAAGTGAATGTACAATTACCTAAAGGGTTAATTGCTTGTTTGGAATTATTTCTAAGTCCTAAAACTACGGGAACATGCAAAGATTAGACTATTTCTACATCTAGGGGCAAAAAAGTCATTTCAAGAATTTATGCATATTGAATTAAAAATCTAACTATAGATTCTAATGAAAAATCAATTGTAAATTCTAAACTATTCTAATTATTCTAAATCCTAAAGATTAATCTAATCTAATCTTTCTCTAATCACCTAATCAAAATATTTCTAATTACTTTCTAATTAAATTCTAACCTAATCTTTTTAATCTAATCACACCTTAAACTCCTAATTAATTCCTAAATCTCTAATTAATTTCTAACCGAACATAGAAGCCTAAAATCTAAAACTTCTAATTATTCTTGATTAAGTTCTAAATCAAATTCTAAACTCTAATCAAACAAAGTTTGAATTAGCCTTTAATCAACTCCTAGTTATAACCTAACAATTCCATCATTCTGACCTTTTGAATCTAATTAACCTAAATATTTCTAAAATTCAATTAATTCTAAATCCTAATTACTAATTAAGAGTAAAAAATCTAATAAACCTAATTAGGTTAATCAAGACTTAAATCTAATCAAATCTTAAATTCCTAACTAATCAATCTAGTTAATTTCTAAAGATCTTATCCCTCTAATTAACCTAAACCTTAATTAGCATTCTAAATTCTTAATCCAATTAACAAGAAAAATTAACAAAAGATAAAGAAAAACAGAAATGGGCCAAGAATGTTAATTTTGGCCCAAGGGACGGATTGGGGGGCGCAGGCCTGCGTGTGAGGGGTGTTGGAAACGTAGTTCGTTTGGGTGGAGACAAAGTATTGGACTTTGGGTGCAGGTGTTGGTGTAAGCCCTAGAGGTCAATACTTTTGGTACTTGTATCGAATTATTTATTAATAATAAAAGGTTTTTCTTTATTATGTTTGTTTAATAAAGTCCCTAGAATAGCTAGTCCGTTTAATGTATCCAGTGTGACTTAATCATGAGATCACATTAAACATAAGGACAATATTCTTAAAGTATTTGTAGTCGAGCTTTATTGTGAAATGGGATAACATTAAAGCATTAAGATTATTATGTATATAGACTGATGATCACATCTCATAGATCATGGATAAGGAGTTATCAAGTCTTAAACATAGGTATGAATATTAAGAGTAATATTTATACTGGAATGACCCGCTATGAGAATACTATATAGAATGTTATGCAAAGTGTCATAAGTTATTCTCATGGTGATAATGGTGTATACCACCCTTCAACCTGAAACCACTATGGACCCTAGATGTAGAGTCGAGTGTCTTATTGCTGATTAAACGTTGTCCGTAACTGGATGACCATAAAGACAGTTGATGGGTACTTCACGAAGCATGCTAAGGGACATGAGTGACCTAGATGGAATTTGCCTATCCCGCGTAACAGGATAAATGTCTATGGGCCCAATATTGAACTGGACAAGGATGATACAGTCTATGTCTTGTGTTCAAAATAGACATAAGGGCAAAAGGGTAATTGTACACATAAGTATTATCACAAAAGGATTTGTCAGATCACATGACATTTTCGTGTCTTGGGTAGCAGTGATGTGTTACTAGATACCGCTCACTGTTTATTATGTTAAATACGTGATTTAATATAATTAGCAATGCTGCGAAAACCTACAGGGTCACACACAAAAAGGACGAATTAATGAGAGATAGAGTAACTAAGGAACACCGTAAGGCACAGTGCACTTAAGTGAATTGTAGAACATCGTAAGATACGGTGTACTTAAGCAGAATACGAAATATGGTAAGGTACCACGTGCTTAAGTGATTTTGGCATATTATAAGATATGGGCCACATACACTTAAGTGGACTTTTTAGCTTACAGTCCATACAAGTGGTTCTATAAATAGAACCCTTGTGCAGAAGCATTTGTGCAGTTGCAATTTCGTTTCTCTCTCTCACTCAAAGTCTTCATTTGTAGCAGCTAGCACTGAGATTGAAGGAATCCGTTGAGATTGAAGGAATCCGTTCGTGTGGACTGAGTAGAGGCGTTGCCCAATTACCTTGGTCTCAATGTTAAAGTGGGGGTTTGTAGACCCGCGGGGTGTCGATAGCGTTATGACGGGCCTCCAGCACAATCTCTCATCAGTGAAAGACCTAACATCGTCCATTCACGTAACCAACTTTGATACTTAATGCTCATTCCTACAAACGAACTTTGCCATGTCGGAGTCCATCATCCGCGGCGGAGGATGTCCCCATTGTTAATCTCCCTGTCCTCAATCTCCTCCGATTTCTACCGTGCAAACCAAACCAGAAAGAGCCGTTCACGAACCCTAGCTTAAACCAAAATCGAACGGCGCAGAAGGAAAGTTGAAGCGAAAGGGATGCAGATTCTTCCCTACGTGAATGAGAATCTTGTCGTTGAACTCGAAGCCCAAACGGAGAGAAGAAACCGCGTGAGTATCTTCAAGTATTCACTACGATTTTCTTCTTGTGTTCTCCTTGCACGGTGCTCCTTCTCTTCTACTTCTTCTTCCGCGATGTTCTTCTTCTGTTATCTCCTTCTTTTCTTCTTCTGCTATCTGCTTTCCGTTTTCGTCCGTTATCCGCTTCGGTCCTTCTGTTATCGAGAGTGAAAAGGTTCGGTTGAAGGTGCTCTGAGATTTGGTTAGGGAGATTGGGAGAGGTTAAGATTGGAAGGTGGAGTTTCAGGTTTTGGTGAGGATTGAAGGTGAGGTTGAAGCTCTGAGTGATTCAGAATGAGAGGTTCTGTGAGATTCAGAATGAGCAGTTTTGTGAATCAAAGGGTGATGAGATGAAAAATTGAAGGATTCCCCCAATGAAAAGATGATGATACTTATAGCAGTTGAAGATTGACAGTGTTAGAACTCTGTTAACCAACTTGTGTGTAAAACAGTTAGGAGTTATGAGTCTATTATGACTCTGTTAATCCTAGGGACTTGTGAGTTAGTTAGAAGAAAAAGAAATCAGTTAGAATGTTAGTTATATGTGTTAGTTCTGTTACAGAGCATTGTTAGAAGTTTTTATGCAGGAAATTAAATTGAGTTGCTGTTAGAAAATGTGAAGGAATCTTATTTATGTGTTGCTATGAAAATTTACAGGTGGAAACATTGTTGTGTTTCAGTATCGTTTGCATTTACGCTTCGTGCTTTTGTTGCCGTTTGTGTGTAGAATTGCGTTTCATCTTATAACCACGCCGTTTGGATGTAACATTTTGGTATTGGCTTTTGTACTGTTGTACTTTGTTGCTTTGGCTTGTACGATTTTTTACTTTGCAGCTTGTACTGCGTTTCCCTGCTCACGTGCACCTCCATGTTGTATCTTCATTCTTTTTGTTTTATTTGGATGTGGTTAAATGGATTATGAAGTTGGATAGTAATGGATACAAAAAAAGTTTAATGAAAAAAGAAAATATTGGATATGGATAATTAGACATGGTTACTTGAATATGGATTTTGTTAGTTTGGATATTGGGTAATTGGTCCAAATGGATTATGGATATGGATGTTAGAAATGGTTTTTAGAATATGGTTTCAATGGATTTGAATTGAATGAATAATTGGTTTGAAAAAATAGTTAAATGGGCTTATTTAGTTTCAATAACCATGGCCCATCAAGAAAGAAAATTCTAAAATGATTAAAGTCCTAAAATTAAATCGAAATCAAACGCTTAATTTTGAACGTGATGCAAAGACTTCTAAAATTAACAGAAATCTCAAACATCAGTTCTAACTTCAAAAAATCAATTTTGTATTAAGAATCAAATTGAACTTTAAACAATGCAATTCCTAGAATTAATTTGAAAAAAAGACGAAATGATTTCTAAAATTGAATTTAAATTTCAAAGGTCAAATCTAACTTCAAAAAATCAATTTAGACTTCAAAAATTAACTTGAAGTCAATATCAACTCGAAGCTAAAATCAACTCAGAGAAACATCAATTCAGAGTTAAAATCAGATTTGAAAAAATATTATGACACAACGATGAATGTAATGACAATATGCAATGGACTGATGAATCCAAATGACAAGACTTGTAAATTAGATCACATCATAGTTCAATGAAATGAATGGTGAATGTATGTAATAAGAAACATGTAACCAAGTGAAGGAGAATTGCGGTCCAAAACGCAGCGGAAATTAAAATTTTCTCCTTTAGAGATCCTTACGAATGGTCATGATCAATGATAGAATATTTACCTCTTGTGACGACTGAAACCTTTGGTGCAGATCTCTTGTGACAATCAAAACCTTTGATGCAGATCCACGGAGCGATCACGAACGTTGAACGATGACAACGTCTCTACTCAGTCCACACGAACGGGTTCCTTCAATCTCAGTGCTAGCTGGTACGAATGAAGGCTTTGAGTGAGAGAGAGAGAGAGTGAAAACTAAAAGAATGCAACCGCAATTAATGCTTCTGCACAAGGGTTCTATTTATAGAACCACTTGTGTGGGCTTCAAGCTAAAAGCCCACTTAAGTGTATTTTGGCCCATATCTTATAATATGCCCAAAATCACTTAAGCCCATGGTACCTTACCATATTTCGTATTCTACTCAAGTACACCGTACCTTACGATGTTCTATAATTCACTTAAGGGCACCGTACCTTACGGTATTCCTTAGTTACTCTATTTCTCATCAATCCGTCCTTTGTGTGTGACCCTGTAGGTTTTCGTGACGTTGACAATTATATTAAATCACGCATTTAACATAATAAACAGTGAGCGGTATCTAGCAACACATCACTGCTACCCAAGACACGAAAATGTCATGTGATCTGACAATTCCTTCTGTGATAATACTTATGTGTATAATTACCCTTTTACCCTTATGTCTATATTGAACACAAGGCATAAACCGTGTCATCCTTGTCCAGTTCAATATTGGGCCCATAGACATTTATCCTGTTATGCAGGATGGGCAAATTCCATCTAGGTCACTCATGTCCCTCAGCATGCTTCGTGGAGTACCCATCAATTGTCTTTATGGTTATCCAGTTACGGACAACGTTTGATCAGCAATAAAGCACTCGACTCTACATCTAGGATCCATAGTGGTTTCAGGTCGAAGAGTGGAATACACTATTATCACCATGAGAATAACTTATGACACTTTGCATAACTTTCTATATAGTATTCTCATAGCGGGTCAATCCGGTATAAATATTACTCCTAATACTCATACCTATGTTTAAGACTTGATAACTCTTTATCCATGATCCATGAGATGTGATCATCAGTCTACAAACATAATAGTCTTAATGCTTTAATGTTATCCCACTTCACACTAAAGCTCGACTACGGATACTTTAAGAATAATGTCCTTATGTTTAATGTGATCTCATGATTAAGTCATACTTGATACATTAAACAGACTAGCTATTCTAGGGACTTTATTAAACAAACGTAATAAAGAAAAAGCCTTTTATTATTAATAAATAATTCGATACAAGTACCAAAAGTATTGGCCTCTAGGGCTTACACCAACACCAAGAACCAATGACTGGTCTTAAATGAATGTGGATCCAAGCATGAAATGAGGTATAAAACCATGTGGACACTTGATTAGCTAAATGTGTGGCAAACCCTGATGATCAAGGCATGGTCAAGCTTGATCAAATGCCTCAAGATAGGTGATTCACCATGTACGTGAAAGTGTCAGGAAGTTAGGGTCTCCAAATCAAAGCACACCACCATTAGGGTTTCCAACCAATCCCACGATCAAGGTACCAGTTATCCAATCCAAGTTCACAAACCAAAATGTCCTCAAAGGGCATGAACCAAACAATTAGGGTTTTAACCCACATGATGAGTGATACCATAATCTTCAGGCCAAAACTGCTTCAAAACCTTGAATCTATGATGGTTGTTAGTTGATGTTAATCATGAATGAATGATGAGTATGCATGGGTATATATGAGTCTCAAATCATGGGTTAGGTGGAAAAGCAAAATTGGGGGGCAAATTTTGGGGTATGACATTCAGCTTCTCCTCAAACTTAATGTATGGTTGAGATATGTTTAACATCTCTTGAGTATTTTTCACCGTTTTCTTTCCCAAATTGGTGCGGAAAGGATGATCACGAAGGAGGCCATTTTTGAAGATCTAGCATTTGAGAGATTCTTCGGTTCCCTCAACTTCTACTGAGACTTGAGTGAATCGAGTGATGTATAATCGTAAACTCTCTCTTTCTCCTTGCATGATGTTGCTCAAGGCGGCTATACAAACTGGTTGTCTTTTATTGGCGGTGAAATATGTCGTAAGTCGATTACAAAAACTTGTCTACGATTCGATGCAGCTGTCAAGAAGATCGTTGAACCACAGTCCAACCGGTCCAAGTAGTGTAAATGCCAATAGTTTGAATTTGGAAGCTTCTTTGGTGTCGTAGTAGTTGAGTCGTGCATTGACAAGTTGAACGTGTTTGTCGGGATCCCCTTTTCCATCGTGTTCCCCTAACTTGGGAGGCTTTTGCATTAATTTTGGGATCTTGCTTTCCAAGATCCGGGAACATAAAGGATGTTTAGGATGCACCCGGATTGATTAATATTTATCATGATTTAGGTATGAAGCATAACTACCTTGGTCTCCACCCAAACTTCAAGGACAAGAATTATGATTTCCACCTTTATAATGCTCATTTGATTTTTAGACTTTGCCCTCTCTCGCTGTGAAAGGCTCCGACTATGCATATCGATTTCTTCTAGAGACGACCTCTTGCACTGAATTCGCTCAAGGTTGAGTGTTGTGGATGCTTTCTTCCAAACAAAGGAATCTTTCTTCTACTGCTTTTGAGTTTTGTTGCTGAATGATGTTGTAAATACAATTGATCAACTCGTTTGTGCCTTGAGAGCTGAGATTTGCCTCGAGAATTCCAAGACCGTGTGAAATCCCAAAATGATCCATAGGAAGCAAAGTCGAAACCCTAAGGGGCGGCGCTTGGATGGTTCTTGCTCTCGGTGGAGGAAGGAATATATTTGGTTGCATAAGAGAGTTGAAACCGAAGTTCGTTTCGACAAGAGGATGAGTTATGTTAAGTCGGCTGACGGTTCTCAGTGCTCCACCTGAAGTTGTGTTATCTCATATTTTCGACATCAGTATTAAATTACAAGAATATGATAAATATCATGTGATACTGGTTTTTGTTAATAAGTCGAAATGGTTAGTGATGTTCATGAAGATTTCGAAGAATTCGATTTGTCGACAAGGAGTTCTAACTTTGGTCGAAAATTGTGATTAGGCAGAAACCAAGGAGGTTTATTGGTTTTTAGGGACTTAGTGAAACTCAAAGTTCCCAAGATGTTCTCTATGCAGTCGAATGAGGTGTGAATGAATAAGATTAAGGGTCCGCAATTGCACACAAATTTTACAAAGCTCAAAGTACTTGTGTGATTGAGAAAAGAGTTAAGAATGTATGTACATGTTCCACTTTTTATAAATTAAAGTTTTTTATGTTCAAATCATTTTTTGCAATTAAATTACTTTTAGTCAATTTATTTCAAGTTCTTTGCATTTTGATTTCGATTTCAATTTCAGTCATTATTCTTGAACTTCGCATTTCGACATTAATGTCAAAATTGTTTAAAGTTTATGATTCACACAAATATGTCATGAGATCTCTTCGAGTTTAATCCCTTAAGTAAATTGAAACTTGTTTTTGTTTACCAAATTTCACAGTAAACAAGTTGCTAAAGCGACTTCGGTGCGGTGGCGAAACAAGGAGCTCTAGATCCAGACATTGCATCGGATTGGCGAAGTTAGAAGTATTGATAACCAAAGATCGGGAGAATCAATGCGTCTTTATGGTGTTGAATTCAACTCAATTTGAAATTCTGGTATCAGATATGAGATGTCGAAGGTAATGTCACGACACTAATATTTGAGTAAAACACACAGGATAAAGATAAAGAATAGTAATGCAAGAGACACAAGCAGTTGTTAACCCAGTTCGGTGTAACTCACCTACGTTTGGGGGCTACCAAGCCAGGAAGGAAATCCACTAAATAGAATCAGTTCAAAGACTCTCAGTACACTCCACAAGTTACAGTCTTTTTAACCTAATCTCTACCCGTGTGACTTCTACCTAAGAACTCTTAGATATGAGAACCCACTCACTCCCCCTCAATCACACCAGTGATTTTAAACAACAATTACTTATGAAAAGAAGACACTCTTCAAAGACACACACTTGATCTTACTTAGCAGCTTCGATCAAGTAGACACACATTTGATCTTACTTAACAACTTCAATCAAGTAGACACACACTCATGCTTAAAAGCTTAGAGTGAGAAATTACAACTCACAAATCAGACCAATTCAATCATCTATGGATGAATTGAATGACTTACAAGTCATGTAACACCCTTCTAAATACCCCAAAATATTTAATTAAAAATAATAACACATTAATCAGAGTAATTATGCCCCGAAGGGTGTCACACAATTATTTCACAACATTCATCAAAATAACCTGTCATGCTCATTTATTTAATCCAAATAAGGTTCTTTGCATAATTCGCAGCGGATACTAAAAATCAACATTTAAATCATGTACCACTTTACATGTAAAGTTGATCAACAACAAAATCAAACATATTCAAACATCCCATCCCGATGTTACATCTATCAGAGCATGACCCCTTAGGAGACTACTCTAGACTCCAAGCATTTACTTCTATTCACTCATAGCTGGTTACCTGAAAAATAGTGTAAGGGTGAGTTTCTCAATCAATATAACAAGCATTATACAACAACATGTAATGTTAAGTAAATAACGCCTCAAATCACCCTAACCAGACTACCCACTCCATAACGGCAGTATCAACGCAACCTCATACTCAACAATAACAAATAGCATATGTATATATCAAAACATGCTCAACACCAACAACACAACACAACGATTTACTCACTAATTCCTCACAATGGGAATTAGCTACAGCCCCACAGGCTATGCCATGCATTCATTATGCAATGAGACTCTACACATGCGGTACCGACTCTTCTTGAACATATAGTCCAAGCTCACCGATCCCTCTGGATGCGGCTACTGAGCTCACTAGTCCCACTCATTGAGATCTAATGACTCACTCACTAATTCCTCACCATGGGAATTAGCTACAGCCCCAAAGGCTAGACTATGCACGCTACTCATTTAGTATGCAAGCATCCACAACAATCCACAACTCACTAATTCCTCACAATGGGAATTAGCTACAGCCCCAAAGGCTAGACTATGCATGCTAATCACCTAGCAATGCAACAACAACAACAACTCAAGAATAGACATATGACAGTCTATTCACAGATGCATACATAACTGATACATTTACAGTATAATGCATACCAACCAACACACATTGTCAATACATTTATCACATAAGCATATCACAACATGCTACAAATCAAATACAGTATTAGCACACTCTACTAATAACTATACTACTCAAAACAACGGGAATTGATCCCTATTACATCATACCTCAGCTAAGTCTCACTACTCAGCCTAAACAGTCAAAAACTGCACGACAACAGCACAGGAAATCACAATCCTGCCCATACGCGTATTGCCTATGCTCATACGCGTATTGCCTAAATCCTGACCAAGCCATACGCGTATTGCCCAATTCCATACGCGTATGCTACGCGTATCACTTCCCCATACGCGTACCACCAGAGACCATTTTACGTTCAAAATTTCATCTTCCTCATCCATACGCGTATTGCCTAGCGCCATACGCGTACCAGCCATCCCATACGCGTATTGCCTAGTGCCATACGCGTATGACCAGAAACCAGATTTCCAGATCTGTTATGGTTTTTCCTGCTACGAGTTCTATTCGATCTCACCTTCCACAGTCCAAATTTACACAGAAATCACTCATATCATCTAACCCGAATCATTCCCTATTCGATTTCACAACTCCTGACATTATCACATACAATTCCTACGAATTTCTTTCGATTATCACCCAATTTCGTTCATCAATTATTTCCACAAATTCATCATAATCATCCAATTCAAAGGTAAATTAAAGGTCTATCACTACCCATGACATATTATCATATAATACCCGTCAATCAACGATAAACCCCCCTTACCTGAGTTAATCCGGCAGCCTCTGAGCTCCAAGCTTCTCCTTCCTTCAACCTTCGTTCTCTGGTTCTCTTTTTGCCCTTTTCCACGTTCTGTCTCTTTTTCCTTTTCACGTGAAAACAATAACCTTTTTACCAAATGGGACCTTTTTACTGATTTTCCACTTTTATTCCAATTATAAAATAATAATCCAATAATAATAATCCCAATAATTATTATTCCAAAATAATAATATTAATCCAAACTTCCAATTATTCAATTAAATTAATAAATAAAATATTAATTTAAATTAAATAATTAGCTTATTTTAATTGGGGTGTTACAACTCTCCCCCACTAAAAGAGTTTTCGTCCTCGAAAACATACCTCAAGCGAACAACTCCGGATAAGACTCCTTCATCTGACTCTCAAGTTCCCAAGTCATATTGCCACCTGCTGGTCCTCCCCAAGCTACCTTCACCAAGGCAATCTCTTTACCCCGCAGCTGCTTCAGCTCTCGATCCTCAATCCTCATAGGTGATGTCTCAACAGTCAGGTTATCTCTCACCTGTACATCATCTATTTGGACAACATGCGATGGATCATGAATGTATCTCCTCAACTGAGACACATGAAAAACCTCATGCAAATTCGCAAGCGACGGCGGTAAAGCGATACGATAGGCTACCTCTCCTATCCTCTCCAAAATCTGATAAGGACCAATAAATCGAGGTGTCAACTTCTTCGACTTCAAAGCTCGACCAACACCAGTTATCGGAGTAACACGAAGAAACACATGATCTCCCTCTTGGAACTCAAGTGACTTCCTCCTCTTATCATGATAACTCTTCTGACGACTCTGAGCAATTCTCATCTTCTCCTGAATCATCTTAATCTTTTCTGTAGTCTGTTGAACAATCTCCGGTCCAACCACAACACTCTCACCGGACTCGTACCAACATAAAGGTGTCCGACATCTCCTACCATACAAAGCTTCAAACGGTGCCATACCAATACTCGAATGAAAACTATTGTTGTAGGTAAACTCAATCAACGGCAAATAACAATCCCAAGCACCTCCTTTTTCCAAAACACAAGCTCTCAAAAGATCCTCTAACGACTGAATCGTCCTCTCAGTCTGACCATCAGTCTGCGGATGATATGCAGAACTCAATCTCAGCTTAGTTCCCAAAGCCCTCTGCAAACCTTCCCAAAACTTCGATGTAAATCTAGGATCTCTGTCCGAAACAATACTAGATGGAATACCATGCAAACTCACAATCTTCTCAATATACAACTCAGCTAGTCTCTCCAACGGATAATCCATTCTGATCGGAATGAAATGAGCCGACTTCGTCAATCTATCAACAATCACCCAAATAGCCTCAAAATTCTTACTTGTCTTCGGCAAACCAGAAACAAAATCCATACTGATACTGTCCCACTTCCACTCAGGAATAGCCAACGGTTGCATTAGCCCAGACGGCTTTTGATGCTCAATCTTTGACTTCTGACAAGTCAAACAGGAATAAACAAAACTCGCAATTTCTCTTTTCATCCCCGGCCACCAAAATAATCTTTTCAAATCATGGTACATCTTCGTAGCTCCAGGATGAATACTCAAACCACTACGATGTCCTTCTTCAAGAATACTCTTCTTAAGCTCAGTAACATCCGGAATACACACCCGATCACCAAATCTCAAAACACCATTCTCATCAACTCTGAATTCACCACCTTGACCTTGATTCACTACAGTCATCTTATCCACCAAAAGCATATCGGATTTTTGACCCTCTCTGATCTCATCCAGAATACCACTTGTTAATCTCAACATTCCCAGTTTAACACTATTGTGAGTACTCTCACACACCAAACTCAAGTCTCTAAACTGTTCAATTAAATCCAATTCCTTAACCATCAACATAGACATATGCAATGATTTTCGACTCAATGCATCAGCCACCACATTTGCTTTACCCGGATGGTAATTCAAACCAAAATCATAATCCTTCAAAAATTCTAACCATCTCCTCTGTCTCATATTCAGCTCTTTCTGATCAAACAAATACTTCAAACTCTTATGGTCACTGAAAACTTCAAATCTTGACCCATACAAATAATGTCTCCACAACTTCAGAACAAATACCACAGCTGCCAACTCTAAATCATGTGTCGGATAGTTCCTCTCATGAACCCTTAGTTGTCTCGAAGCATAAGCTATAACCTGCTTATTCTGCATCAACACACCACCTAAACCCAACAATGAAGCATCACAGTAAACTTCAAATAATTCCGACGAACTCGGTAATATCAGAATAGGAGCAGTAGTTAACCTTCTCTTTAACTCTTGGAAACCTTCTTCACATTTTGAATCCCAAACAAACGCTTGCCCCTTTCTAGTCAACATTGTCAACGGTAACGCCAACTTGGAAAATCCTTCGATGAACTTCCTATAATAACCTGCAAGTCCAAGAAAACTCCTTATCTCAGAAACTGACTTCGGAGCTTCCCACTTAGATACCGCTTCTATCTTAGAAGAATCAACAGCAACACCATCTCTTGAAATCACATGACCAAGGAAACTAACCTCTTCTAACCAAAATTCACATTTTGAGAGTTTAGCGAATAACTTCTTTTCTCGTAGAACTTCCAACACCACTCTCAAATGCTCAGCATGTTCTTCTTCAGATTTCGAATACACCAAAATGTCATCAATAAACACCACAACAAACTGATCTAGATACGGATGAAAAATCCTATTCATATACTCCATAAATACTCCAGGCGCATTAGTCACTCCAAAAGGCATCACAGAATACTCATAATGTCCATACCTTGTTCTGAAAGCAGTCTTCTGAATATCTTCAGTCTTCACACGTATCTGATGATACCCAGACCTCAAGTCTATCTTGCTGAACACACTTGCACCAACCAACTGATCCATCAAATCATCAATCCTCGGTAAAGGATACCGATTCTTGATCGTCACTTTATTCAGTTGTCTGTAATCCACACACAACCTCATAGTACCTTCTTTCTTCTTAACCAACAACACTGGTGCACCCCACGGTGACACACTCGGACGAATAAATTTCTTATCCAGCAAATCTTCCAACTGACTCTTCAATTCAGCTAGCTCAACAGCAGACATACGGTACGGAGCCATCGATATCGGTCTAGTACCAGGTACCAAATCAATCGAGAACTCAACTTCACGTTCTGGTGGCAATTCATTCACTTCTTCCGGAAACACATCAGGAAAATCACACACTACAGCTAGATCGCCAATCACCAGTTTATCTTTAGCTTCCAAAGTCGCTAACAGCATAAACAACTCTGCCCCCTCTGCCACTTCCTCATTCACCTGCCTGGCTGATAGAAACAAACTCTTTCCTTCTTCAATCTCAGGAAATATCACTGTCTTATCAAAACAGTTGATAGAAACTCGGTTACACACCAACCAGTTCATGCCCAGAATAACGTCAATCTGCACTAATGGGAGACACACAAGATCTATCCCAAAGGCTCTACCAAAAATACTCAAAGGACAATTCAAACAAACAGAAGTAGTAGTCACTGAACCCTTCGCAGGAGTATCAATCACCATACTACCCAACATCTCAGATATCTCTAACTTAAGTTTCACAGCACAATCCAAGGATATAAAAGAATGAGTAGCACCTGTGTCAATAATAGCTACAAGAGGAAAGCCATTAATATAACACGTACCTCGGATCAAACGATCATCTGCAGAAGTCTCAGACCCCGATAAAGCAAAAACCTTGCCTCCTGACTGATTCTCTTTCTTTGGCTTTGGACACTGTGGACTGATATGACCCAACTCTCCACAGTTGAAACAAGTCACAGTCTTCAACCGGCACTCTGCAGCCAAATGACCACCTTTTCCACACTTGAAACATTTCATCTCAGCACTGGTACACTCATGAACACGATGTCCAGCCCGACCACATCTGTAACACTTAACAGGAGCACTAGAATCTCCCCCACTAGGCCTCCTCATCCCACTCTGCTTCTGAAAACCTTTGCCAGCTGCATACGGTTTCCCACGATCAACCTGATTCTTACCCTTCCTATCAACCCTCTGCTGATAGCTCTCTGCTCTGGCTTTGGAATCCTGTTCAAAAATCCTGCAACAGTCAACCAAATCAGAAAACACCCTGATTCGCTGATATCCAATTGCCTGCTTGATCTCGGGACGCAACCCGTTCTCAAACTTCACACACTTCGAAAATTCTCCAGCAGCCTCACTATAAGGAGTATAGTACTTTGACAGCTCTGTGAACTTCGCAGCATACTCCGTAACAGACCTGTTACCCTGCTTCAATTCCAAGAATTCTATCTCTTTCTTTCCTCTGACATCCTCGGGAAAATACTTCCTCAGAAATCTCTCTCTGAACACAGCCCAAGAAATATCAGCATTTCCAGCAGTTTCCAACTCAGTGCGGGTAGCAACCCACCAATCATCAGCCTCCTCCGACAGCATATGTGTACCGAACCTGACCTTCTGGTTATCAGCACAATCAGTTACTCTGAAGATCCTCTCTATCTCCTTCAACCATTTCTGAGCACCATCTGGATCGTATGCTCCTTTGAACATTGGAGGATTGTTCTTCTGGAACTCACTCAGTTGACGAGCAGCTCCCATTCCCACAACATTCGGATTTCCTCCAAGTACTCCAGCTAGCATACCCAGAGCCTCAGCAATCGCAGCATCATCTCTACCTCTTCCAGCCATCTCTATTCTGAAAACCCAAACAACTAAACAATAAGTACTGATAGGGTTACACAACACCTATCCCGTACAGGGGAAACAGAATAACTACGACTCGACACGACCGACTATGCTCTGATACCACTAATGTAACACCCTTCTAAATACCCCAAAATATTTAATTAAAAATAATAACACATTAATCAGAGTAATTATGCCCCGAAGGGTGTCACACAATTATTTCACAACATTCATCAAAATAACCTGTCATGCTCATTTATTTAATCCAAATAAGGTTCTTTGCATAATTCGCAGCGGATACTAAAAATCAACATTTAAATCATGTACCACTTTACATGTAAAGTTGATCAACAACAAAATCAAACATATTCAAACATCCCATCCCGATGTTACATCTATCAGAGCATGACCCCTTAGGAGACTACTCTAGACTCCAAGCATTTACTTCTATTCACTCATAGCTGGTTACCTGAAAAATAGTGTAAGGGTGAGTTTCTCAATCAATATAACAAGCATTATACAACAACATGTAATGTTAAGTAAATAACGCCTCAAATCACCCTAACCAGACTACCCACTCCATAACGGCAGTATCAACGCAACCTCATACTCAACAATAACAAATAGCATATGTATATATCAAAACATGCTCAACACCAACAACACAACACAACGATTTACTCACTAATTCCTCACAATGGGAATTAGCTACAGCCCCACAGGCTATGCCATGCATTCATTATGCAATGAGACTCTACACATGCGGTACCGACTCTTCTTGAACATATAGTCCAAGCTCACCGATCCCTCTGGATGCGGCTACTGAGCTCACTAGTCCCACTCATTGAGATCTAATGACTCACTCACTAATTCCTCACCATGGGAATTAGCTACAGCCCCAAAGGCTAGACTATGCACGCTACTCATTTAGTATGCAAGCATCCACAACAATCCACAACTCACTAATTCCTCACAATGGGAATTAGCTACAGCCCCAAAGGCTAGACTATGCATGCTAATCACCTAGCAATGCAACAACAACAACAACTCAAGAATAGACATATGACAGTCTATTCACAGATGCATACATAACTGATACATTTACAGTATAATGCATACCAACCAACACACATTGTCAATACATTTATCACATAAGCATATCACAACATGCTACAAATCAAATACAGTATTAGCACACTCTACTAATAACTATACTACTCAAAACAACGGGAATTGATCCCTATTACATCATACCTCAGCTAAGTCTCACTACTCAGCCTAAACAGTCAAAAACTGCACGACAACAGCACAGGAAATCACAATCCTGCCCATACGCGTATTGCCTATGCTCATACGCGTATTGCCTAAATCCTGACCAAGCCATACGCGTATTGCCCAATTCCATACGCGTATGCTACGCGTATCACTTCCCCATACGCGTACCACCAGAGACCATTTTACGTTCAAAATTTCATCTTCCTCATCCATACGCGTATTGCCTAGCGCCATACGCGTACCAGCCATCCCATACGCGTATTGCCTAGTGCCATACGCGTATGACCAGAAACCAGATTTCCAGATCTGTTATGGTTTTTCCTGCTACGAGTTCTATTCGATCTCACCTTCCACAGTCCAAATTTACACAGAAATCACTCATATCATCTAACCCGAATCATTCCCTATTCGATTTCACAACTCCTGACATTATCACATACAATTCCTACGAATTTCTTTCGATTATCACCCAATTTCGTTCATCAATTATTTCCACAAATTCATCATAATCATCCAATTCAAAGGTAAATTAAAGGTCTATCACTACCCATGACATATTATCATATAATACCCGTCAATCAACGATAAACCCCCCTTACCTGAGTTAATCCGGCAGCCTCTGAGCTCCAAGCTTCTCCTTCCTTCAACCTTCGTTCTCTGGTTCTCTTTTTGCCCTTTTCCACGTTCTGTCTCTTTTTCCTTTTCACGTGAAAACAATAACCTTTTTACCAAATGGGACCTTTTTACTGATTTTCCACTTTTATTCCAATTATAAAATAATAATCCAATAATAATAATCCCAATAATTATTATTCCAAAATAATAATATTAATCCAAACTTCCAATTATTCAATTAAATTAATAAATAAAATATTAATTTAAATTAAATAATTAGCTTATTTTAATTGGGGTGTTACAAGTCACACGACCACACAAGACACAAACCCTTATTTTCTCTCAATATTTCGCTCTGTATTTCTTGTGTATCAAATCAGGTTTTCCATGTCCTATTTATAGAAGCATTCAGCTGGGCTTGGACATCTTGAAACCCTAAAACTATTTTCCATTCAAATCTTCTCATGACAGCTGATTAGATCTCTTTGGAAAATAAGTAAATCTGGTTGTAATTAATGATTGAATGCGTGTGTAAATCAAATCTTCAATCATACATAGATTGTCATTAAAAGCGCAATCACATAACACATAACATTCACACTGAATATTCTGTGTACAGATGTCATGACATCGGGTCTGACATCCTGGGACAATCCTGCATAATTCCATTTTAAATATCCAACAGGTACATAATATTAGATGTCATGACATCGTGTATGACATCCTGAAACAATCCTTCAAAAAAATATTTTTAAACTCCAGCAGGTACAAGATATCTTATGTTAAGACATCACATGCAACATCTTGTGAACACTCTTTGTTTTACCAAAATTGCTGCCAACACTTAGAACCAACACAATTGAACGTGATTGAGTTTTGTCTTCGATTCGCTGGATCTCCTATTTAGAGGTTGAGGAGAATTCAACATTGAGTGTAAAGATGGAGAATCGTAGAATACACAGAAATTAGGAGTCATTTCCTACAGACGGCGCCATTGTTCCATTTTGGAACCAGAAGTATGAGGAGTTGCGGAAATTATGGCGGAGGAGAGCTTTCAGTACAATGGAACATGGGTGTATCTGCAAGGTTAGCACTCTGGTGTTGAAGTCAATATGCAAATAATGAGAGAGTGTTTAAATTATGTTTGAAACTTGTTATATGAAATGACACATCATCCCGTATATATATATATATATATATATATATATATATATATATATATATATATATATATATATATATATATGGATGAGAAATAACTATCTCGCTATCTTTCAGGCGCGAAAAATGGAAGATCGTTGGATCTACTTAGGGCATGGATCTTCTGTAATTCGGTACATGATATTCCAATGTTCAGGAGAATATTCTAGAAATCGGTTGAGTGATTGGATGGTACGTTCGAATCCGGGTTGCCCCATCTCAGGGTGACCAGACCAACGAAGATATGGTCGAATTGAGTGAGATATTCTCGGCCCAGAACAAATACTATGTTGGTGTTTTTCATCCTTGAAATGCAACCACTTAATTTGTGGAACTCCCTTATGCCTTCTTCTCTCTACTCTATTTTTGACTCTTACATCAATAACTAATACTCTATGTTGGACAATCAATCTCTCTCTTAGTATAACTTTACCATCCAAATAAATCTTATTTGATTTCATAATAAGAAATAAATATATCTGAGAAGATGTTACCCACTCTTGAATATAATAAGATGTCCATGTCTTTTTTAAAGCATGTATTAACTACAATATGATTAATGCTGGCAACAAATCTAGTATAAATTTACCATCCACATTTACCTCCCAGAAACCATTGATACGGTCCTTGCATGCCCATTAATACCCCGTAAGAAAAATGTGTCTCCTTAAGGTATATCGTGAACTAAACCTTCTAATTTCTCCTAAAATTGTATTTTAAGTTATCATGCTAACCCAATATGAGGCACATAAGCATTGCTAACTCAATATGAGGTACATAAACATTAATAACATTAAATATGTCTTGTTCGACTATTAATTTCAGGACTATGATTGATCTCCTACCCTTTTTACATCCATATCATTCTTCCACTCATTGTGGATAATAACTCTCATCCCATTTTCTTATTTCAATTTTCTATTGTCCAAAGCTTAAATCTCAAACTATCTAATTATTTTTCCGGAACCTCCTAACCACAGTGACTAATATTTCTATTGATTTTCATATAAGGTGTCTATACTCCGAATTCCAAAAAGAATTTCACTCTCACGAACTACCTTCTTTACTCACATACTCATTCACAAAATTGTAGGACACTTTTTTTTATTGCATTTAGGCAAAGATGCATCAATCCTTTCTCTATTTAGTTGATTAAAATTTTCATAAATCTTATTAAATTTATATGAAACTCATTTAGTGAGATGCGTGTAAATTTTATTATTTTATTAACGATAATCGAGTGTTATAAATGTGTTTGATAACATTCCTCTAATTACAAATGAAAGAAGAGACCTTTGGTGCAAATGTATGACTTTAAATTGCAAAATGTTTGACTTTAGATTGATAGACATAATGGAGGAGGAACCGTAAAGTTTGATCATTTTAATAAACACAACCGTGTTGACTCTTCCGCAAGTAAAACTAAAAGTCCATCCACTAAACAACACACATATGCTTTCTAGAAAAGGATTGAAATTTCAATCTTTGAAATGTTCAAACTCAAACGACCACCACATAACTAACTATTACGAAGTATTTCTTCATCACATATTCTCAACCACAACACCTAGCCATCAATATAAATACACACCTCTCCACCAGCTGATTGAATAACTTATATTCACTCCAATACCTCTCAACTCAAGATATGAATATGATGGAAAACAAGTCATTAAACATGTCAATAGCAACACTTGCTATTGCCTTTTTTATTATGATTATAGTACCAAAGAATGTGAGTGCTCAAAATTGTGGCTGTGCTGAAGGATTGTGTTGCAGCCAATATGGTTATTGTGGAGACACTGATGCATATTGTGGTACAGGGTGCCAACAGGGTCCTTGTAAAGGAGGAAATATTCCACCTAGTACTCCAAGTCCTAGCAATGATGTTAATGTTGCTGACATTGTCACACCAGAGTTTTTCAATAGTATAATTGATCAAGCTGATTCTAGTTGTGCAGGAAAGAGCTTCTACTCAAGAGCTGCTTTTCTTGATGCACTCAATTCTTATAATCAGTTTGGTAGGGCTGGTTCTTCCGATGACTCCAAACGCGAAGTTGCAGCTGCTTTTGCACATTTCACACACGAAACAGGACGTAAGTATTCAATAAATTTCATGTTTCTTAAATCTTAATCATAATCACATAATCTCTTTTTTCTTGAGTAATGGTTCTGAACAATACACATAACATGTGAAATGTTGATGCAGATTTTTGCTATATAGAAGAGATTGATGGTGCATCAAAGGACTACTGTGATGAAAAAAACACAGATTACCCATGTGTCCCTAACAAAGGATACTACGGTCGTGGACCGATTCAATTATCTTGGAACTACAACTACGGACCAGCCGGAAAGGACAACGGTTTTGATGGATTGAACTCTCCTGAAACGGTGGCTAATGATCCTACAGTGTCCTTCAAGACAGCATTATGGTATTGGATGAAAAATGTTCACCGTGTTTTTAACCAGGGCTTTGGTGCAACCATTAGAGCCATTAATGGTCCACTTGAATGCGATGGTGCAAACCCCAACACAGTTAAGGCTCGTGTTGATTACTACACTCAATATTGTAGTAAATTGGGTGTTGCTCCTGGTGATAATCTTACTTGCTAAGCTAGCTAGCAATACAACACATACAGATTATATAGTACAGTATTTAATTTGATTTGATGATTCTATACGCAGTATGAATAAATGATACCATGTATACACAATTCAATTTCTCCTTTTACAATATATTAAAATGATACCATATATTAATTTGATTATTGTTATTGCTTTCCAGAATATACTCGTGAGTTCACTTTATTTTTAAATGAAAATCATGGCTTCCTTAGGTATTATAATTAGAATCGGATTCTCATCATAAAACCAAACAAAAGAGGAAAATATTAAGTATAATTTGGATGACAACACTACAATCTTAACCAAAAAACGAAAAAAAGCCTAGCTAATACCAAACAGTGCTTTACAAAATGACAGAATCCAAGCATGGTGTATGAAGAAACAGAGAAAACATAATCAAAATTACCATGATTTTGGCCTCCATTGATCAAGTTCCATCTCAATCGCAGCATCTCAAATAGGATTCCGGTGTCTGTGCCAGAAGTTCTTCTACCAGGAGTCTGTTGTTTCTGCTCAGTGCAAACAACTAAACAATGAATGTCTAGCATAACATGTATAGTGCAATTCATCGGCGAAACTGGCTCCACCTAACTTCTCATTTTCAGAATGTAGAAAGAAGGAAGTGCAATGGCATGACATAATCCAAGAATAAAAGTTAGGTTGACTCTACAATGCTACAAGTTGTTGGCACAATCTTCACCATAATTTAATAAGTATATTGACATTATTTTAACGGCATAGATTATTCCAACAACTCGAAACCTGTTTTCTGCTTGTGATATTGTGGAATGATTTGAAGGATTCTCTAGTAGCAATGCAATTAAACTACACAAATCAACAATTGGTCCATTCCATGGATAAATTTCACAAGGAAAAAAGTTTTACAACCAAACTCACCAATTCTTATGGAATACATCCCTCCCATAGAGGATGATGCATCCAAAATGTATTCAAATTTCAAACTATCTTCAAGTCTATAGAAAAACCACTAATCATCATCATAATCACTCAACAAGTAAACATATAATTACTAATAATTAGGAGATTAAAAGGTTACATGGATGAATGGATAGTAAGCAAGCAAACAAAACCAACAAACTACCTTCCCTTCAAGATCATCACCATACCAAGAGCTTTTGCTGGCCATTCTCATTGTATTTTACGCAATCAATACAACATGCATATCCTATTAGCCAAAAGAACCTCAGGGGTTCGAATCTCGCTAGATACTAACAATTCTTGTGTTGGGGCAAGTCTCTCGCTAGTCAATAGTTATTCATAGTCCAACATAAGGAAAGATCATGATCAAGATACGGAGGATGAGTTTTTGTGTCTTCGACAGAAAGTAAAAAACCCTAAAAAAATTGCACCATTCTACCTTAGTAATAAAATACCATGTTTCTATCAAGTTTTTTCCTTCGAATTAGAGGGACTAACGCTGCCCGATATGTTCTCTATCTCTAGTAGCAACGCAACCAAACTACACAAACGAACAATTGGTCCATTCCATAAATGAACTCCACAAAGAAAAGAGTTATACCACATTTGCAACTCCAAATTCACCTATTCTTATGCAATACATCACATAGAGGATGATGCATCCGAAATATCTTCAAATTCTAAACTATCTTAAAGTTTATGGAAAAACCACTCATCATCATCACTCAATAAGTAAACATATGATTATTGATACTTAGAGATTAAAATGTTACATGAACAAATAAAATTGGTTAGTTTTTAAATTAATAATCCGTTTATTACTATGATATTTTTATAATATTTTTCTGAATCCTTAACCTTATACATTACTAAAAAAAGGCAATATATTAAAAAATACAGCAGCAGAATTAGAATTTAATCATGCGGATAAACCTAGAAAAATAGAGAGAGCAACACCGAGCGAGTAGGCTCCAACGAACGTTCCAAGTAGTGCCGGACCAGGGTGAGCGACGGCACTGATTCCAACGATTCCGGCGACACCAACGGGAACTCGTAAGAGAAGCGCTTTGGTGGCGGAGGACAAGACGGCGTCGGTGTAGAGGTAGCGAGCCCATTCCTTGAAGAGCGGGAGTGGGAGGACGTTTTCGTGGTGGTGATCGGGCGGGGAGACGTGGCGGAGGGCGGAGTCAACTTGAGTGCGATCGGGAGGGGAAGGGAGCCATTTGTGGATGAGTGGAAAGTGAGAATCGGAGAGGATGGTGTGGATTTGATCGGAAGCGGTTTTGAGCTGGTAAGGTAAGACTCCTTGGAAGGTGTGCTGTGTTAGAGAAAGAGATTGGGAGAAGACTGAGTCGCATGCTGAGTCAAATTGGGTCGAGTTCTGTAAACTGTAATTCACTCGCTTTGACGCCGATAATCCCATCTTTCTCTCCTGGATTTCAACTCTGTTGGATTACATCCATGTTAGATGATTATTATTGATGGACTGTTATTACTATTTGATGATTATCGCTACTGATTTATTAAAGGCTCATAATTATTTTAATCATTGATCAATTTCACCTAATAAATATATATATGAAAATTAATAATATTTATATTAATAAAAATAAAAGATATTCTATAACACTGTGCAATCTTAATCTAAGTAGAAAGATCTCCTACTTTTAGTCTATCTTTATAAAAAATTTAACACGTTTGTTCGTTAAATTTTTTTTTGTTACCATTTCATTTTTTAAGTCATTAAACGTCTGCATGCTTATCTTTTTTTTAATATAGCGAACATGTTAATTATGGATGCAATTATTTTGAATGATATGAAAATAATTAAGTGCTACCATAAATATAATAGTCACACGTTTTTAAATATTTAAAATATGAGAAAAATGATGTAAAAATCATCCTAAAGGATCAAATTGTTAAACAAAAACTTAAATGACCAACTTGTTATAATAAATAATTTAAAGGACTTATGGTCTAATTTTGTCATTCTAAAATAACACTAACGAAGCCAGTGGAATAGAGAGGAACAAAATAAAATATATATCACATTCTATTATTTGATTATTTTATTAAAAATATTTTGTTCCATCACATACACCCAAATTGAATGGAATAAAAATTAAGAATTGGATATAATGGATTTCATCATGTTTCATTCTATTTCATCCATTATTTATAAATCTCAATAATAGAATGACCACAAGCTACTTTTTTGTGGACGAAGAGAATTTTCATCTCAATTTATTTCGTTTGTTAATATTATGTTGAAACTAGGAGAGTAACTCCTAAGATATTAAAGCAACTCTCACGCACAGACACTTAAAATACTTTCGATGTCACACGGGATGTTATGACATCCAATTATGCGCAGACAAGGATTATGCAGAACTTAAAAATAAGTGCAGTAAATAACACAAGGGATTGTTTACCCAGTTCGGTGTCACACACACCTACGTCTGGGGGCTACCAAGCCAGGGAGGAAATCCATTATTAGTAGTATTAATTCAGACCTTAAACCAACTGTTTAACCCTATCACTTAATACCTACCAATGCAATTTCAATCTTACTCTAAGATCAGAGTTCCTACTCACTCCCCCTCAATCACCTCAGTGATTACAACCTTTAATTAAGTTTAAAGATAATCGTGAAGTCACACTTCAAACAACTCTTGGTTGTGCTTAACAGCTTTAATCAAGATACACAGCACTCACGCTTAAAAGCTTAGAGTGACACAACACGTACAACTCAATGAACACCCTAGTCCAATGCAATCATCTAGGTGATAATTGCTTGGCTCACAAGATACACCTAATACAAGACACACAAAAATACAGCAGTGAAGTATAATGGAACAATAAAATCTTCACGCTAAAAACCCTTAGTTCTGAATGAAGGATTGCCATCCTTTTATATTGCAGCACTTGGGCCTTGTACTTGTAATTCCTGAAATTAAGGTCAAGCAAGTTAACCTAATTTTCACACAGTAGGGTACTAACAAATAGGCTATTTGTTAGGTTCATTAATTGTAGCTCAGTTGTTAGTTTCCTGGATTTTAGCTCAGCTGTTGACTTCCTGAAGAATAGCCTGAGAAAGCTGTTGAAACAGAAAAACTAACCAACATACAATTTAGCATATGGTGTCAGGAATGAATGTCACAACATTCAGTTTGACGTCCAAATCATATACCATATGCTAAGTCTGTTTTTCCTGAAAACAGACTGTACAAAATGCTGTACTGTATAAGACCAACCAGTCTATACTTCAGTACCAGCTTACAGTAACAAATGTCAAAACATCCAATTTGACATTTACACATAGAGCCTTATGTCATGGTCTGTTGTCCTCCTGAAGAACAAACTGAGATACATACTGAACTGTAGCAGAAAACCAACTTGCCTATTATTCAGTATATGTTGTCAATGATGAATATCATAACATCCAGTTTGACATTCAGACAGTAGGCCTTATGCCAGGTCTGTTATTCCCTTGATAAACAGACTGAAATTAAATACTGAGTTATAGCAGACAACCAACTGCTCTAGACATCAGTATTTGCTGTCAGGAATGAATGTTATAACATCTAGTTTGACATTCAGTAAATCCTGTATTAGCTAAACCTGCAGCATACTACTCAAGTATGTCATGACATTAGTCAAGACATCAGAGTACAGTTAGATGTTCTAACACACAATGCAGTCAATCAAACTTCTTCACAGCATGTCATGACATCAGTCAAGACATTAGAGTCCAGTTAGTGTTTTAACATAAAATGCAGCCAATCAAACATCTACAAACTCCCCCTTTGGCAAATTTTTGGCTAAAACAACTTGGCATCACAACAGAGTTCACAGCAGCGGAAAACACACATCTAGCAGGGAAATTGACCTAGCTAATACACTTAGAGCAGCAACACACTCACCATAGATAGAAGTTAAATAAAAACTTCACATATCAGTAACATACAGAAGTTAAGTAAAAACTTCTAATAGCAGCACACACAAACACACTCACACTCATAGAAGTGGAACATCAGCTGCAACACAACCTCTGGATTAGAGGATCTTCAAAATCTGTTTAATCACATAGCAAATAATTTGTTGTCCTGGGGCATCACAGGTGTTACTCCCCCTTTTTGTCAAAAATGTTGCCAAAGCAACACACATAAATTACAGACCAAAATAAACAGAATTACACACAAATTGACAGAAACACAATCTTGATTTTACTTCACAGTTTCAATCAAGAAAACCCCCTCTTGATCTTGCTTTACAGCTTTGATCAAGACACCACCCACTTGATCTTGCTTCACAGCTTTGATCAAGTAGTCACACACTCTTGCTTCACAGCATGTACACCCATATCAGATGCCATGACTTCGAGTCTGACATCTTGAACCACTCCTGCATGAACACTTTCTTGAAGTCCAGTAGGCACATAGGCTGACCCATGTTAGGATATCTGTAGCACCTCAAATTTGCACCTACCTTTTGTACATACATTCTCACATTAGGTCATAGCATTAACATGGTCCACTGCATAACATTGCATTGTCCCTTTGCCCAAGTGCAAGCCATTCAGAAGAATTAGGTCAAACTGGTCAGGAGATCAGTCAGTCAAGCAAGCAAGTACAATTTCCAATGAGACAAGGCCTTAGGGTTGGTCCAACATGTTCACATGACATAGGGGTCCTTTTGAAGTGTTTTGGTCAAGGTTTGATTGCTCAGAAGTCATCAGTCATGGCTCAGTTCACCAGAAACCCTAGCAAGTCAACTGTTGGTCAACTGTGCATTTAATCAGTGATTTGATGGTGGGAATTGGTTTGAGAGGGTTCATTCATGTCCATATAAGCCTCATATAACATGTCAAACATCATCATGGAAGAATTTGAAGCCAGACAAGAAATTTCCAAAAATAGAAAGTTGACCTGTAATTGGAATTTGCCAAAAATGGAAAGTCTTGATCCTCAAACTTACATCATGATACAAGCTTCAAATGAATTTTTTCCCAACATGAAAGTTGAATATCTTGTTCTCCCATTTCCAAAAAAGTCCAAGAACACTCAATTCCAATGTATGGTTGGCAAGTTATGATCAAATCATTCTCACAAATTTTTGAACTTCAAAGAGGCATATCTCCCAAACCATTTGGCCAAATTGGGTGGGGTTTTTTGCTACAAGTCACATTTGATGCCCTCTTTCCAAATTTGTCATCACCATTTACCAAAAACTCACCAATCAAAATGGCACTTTTTGAAGTAGCATGAATTATTTAAGTGAGGTAAAAAAATGAACTTTCAAAATTAAGCCTTTGCCATGTTTTTACCACTTGGAATGGTTCAGAAATGATGTTTAGAGTTTGTTCAAGGCCCAATTCGTGCACATTTCATACACCTCCATGTAAATTGGCATGGTTTTAGCAAAATGGTCCAAACATGTCATTATGCAAATTATGCTTAACATTTCCATTAACCAACTAATACAAACCTTAAACAGAGTATATATGCATCTTTTTCACTCTGAAAAGCCCTAGCCACTCTTTGCAAACAGATCAAAAAGTCTCATATTCTCTCAAACCCTCATTTTTCATTTTGGAACCTTTCTTGAAAAAACTCCAAAGAACACGAGCTGGTCTTGGTTGCTTCATCACTCACCACCATTTTTTGAGCTCTTTGCAAGTGCCATATTCCATCTGTAAAGCCTCTTTTATGGACTGCATTAAAGAAGCTCTCCCATGGCAGATTTCATCTTGAGCAAAACCCAAGGTAGCTGAGCCAAATTCCCTCCTCCATTCACCTTCTGGAAGCTTGTAGAGCACCTGTTTTGAGCAAATGCAACCAAACAACAGCTGAATCATCACTGCTCTTCAACTTTGGTAAAATTTCGAATCTCTTCATTTGCCAAATCATGATATGCTTTAGATAGGTTTTGCTTTGCTGATCATTATGAAGTTTGAATCGTGTGAAATGGCTGTGCATTGAGTGAGAAATCTGATTTTTAAGTTTCATGTTCAATCTTGTTCTTGCTCATTTCTTACTGTTTAGCACGTTTTGATAGAAATTAAAGTTGGATTGTGCTTGTACATGATTAGACGAGTGGATTGGTATGTTTAATTCCCAATTCTAGGAGATTTGTTCTTCCATGGATGAATGCACTACTGTAGCAAACCCTACCTTGCCCAGATTTTCATGCTGAATCGTGTTTTTGTGTTGGCTGCATGGAAGCACTGTTTCATTAAGCCTGAGCCAATCAGATTATTCCATTCCCCTTGGCAATGCGCAGCGTTTCATTAAAGGAACGCACAATTACAATATTGCCACTCCCGCGTTTCAATTTAATTAAATCATCATTTATTTTCTCAATAATTATTTCATTTGTTACACAATCTTACAAAATTCATAAGTCAACCAATTTTGATCCAAAATTCATGGGATTTTTTGCTACATGCTCCTCTTGATCTCTAGTTATTTGTCATGATTTCTCCAGATTCTTTGGCATGGATGGATTTTTAATTGTGCTAGGGTTTTGTTCATGTGTCCAATTTTTGTACACTTTGCCAAATCAATTGTGAAATGATGATGCTTTATCCAATGGCTCCCAAATTTTTTGTGCTTGAACTAGACACATTCATGGTGATTTTGGTGTAGAGTTTGTGAATTTATCATTGCTGGTTTGAGAGTTATGATTTTTTGAATTAGGGTGTGACAATTTGTGTCACACCATTGATGTCCAACTTCATGATTTTAATTACCTTGCCTAATGAACTCTAAATGGTCTGATTTATTTGAGAATTTTTGGAATTGTTTGTGATTGGTTTTGAGTTGAGTCTTGCTGTTGACTTCTATGAGCTTCCATATGCCATGCTTTGACCTAATTTGCTTATGAAATGATGATGATGATTGATATGAATGTGAAACCAATTGAGTTTGTTTCTTGATTGTTTGAATATGATTTTGATTGGATTTCACTTGCTGTTTTGACTTTCTCATCCCCTTTTGACCCTAGGCTTGTCCTAGTGGTCCTGTTGCTCATGTTTAAGTTTGTTGTTTCAGGTTAAGCAACAAATACCCAAAGAGATCAATACAAATTGATTGAGCTTGCTTGATTGTCATGACTAACTTGTTTGTTTTGTAGGTTGCTTGGCTCACATGCTTTGAGCCTTGTGCATTTCACATTTAACTGATTGTGTTGACTGTTGATCTCTATCCCATTTTGATTTAACTTTGAATTGTATACTGATGTTGTCTGACTGGTTTCAGGTACCTTTAGCTGCTTATAGTTCTTTAAGAACTTTGATTTGCTTTGATTAATAGCAATTTGCATTGAGGTATATTTTCTTATCTTCATGTAGTCTGGAAGACCTGGCCTGTTACTTGGCCAGGCAACTGTCTGAAGTCCTCCTTAAGAGGCAATGTTTGTGACTGTTTACATTTGTCCTTGTATATAGTCAAAGACCTCCTAAGTGAAGAGGCAATTGGCAGAACCCAAGGGATATGCAATCTATCCCCTGCTATTCTGTGTGTCATCTGCTTTGCTTACACCACTGTGTTGATGCATTGCAGATACCAACCCAAGATCTTGTACAGTTGTACAGTTGAGTCAGTTTCAAATGTGTAGAGGGGTTCCTACTTTCTGAACCCACACATTATTGTCTTAAGCTCTCCCAGGCCAGGGATAAGAGCTGTGAAGTCTCATCTTCACCTACCTTTCATCTGCTTCACCCTAACTCTCAATGTTAGGGTTAAGAGCTAACACTACCCAGTTACAGTGGTTTGTTTGTTGAGGTTGATATGACCCCTCGACTAAAACCTAACCTTGATTGAGCCCATTGCTTGCATATAGTGTGTGCTACTTGTGCTTGTGTGTTTGCTTTAGCTTGCTTCCTGTGCAAGTTAGGTTTAGTTTGGCTTGCTTCCTGTGCAAGTTAGGTTTGGTTTGGCTTGCTTCCCGTGCAAGTCATGTTTAGGATAGGCTTGCTTCCTGTGCAAGTTAGCTAGAAACCTTAACTTAGGGATGATTTTGCATGATAACATCTAGGCTCGAGTCGTAGTCTCCCTAGTTGTGTCTCCCTCTGTTATCTGGTTAAGCTAGTCCTTTTTCCCTCCGTAGGGGAACTACGTCGCCCTGATCCTCATACCAGATGAGGTACGTAGGCAGGAGATGAGCTGATCTCTCCGGGCGCCCTTTTTGTTTTGTTTGTGTGAGTTGTTTCTCCTTTTCTGGTTGGAGTCCGACGTAAGTCCAGCGATTGGCAGTTGGTTTCCTGTGTGTGTTTGTTGGTTCGGATGCTGATGTAAGTCCAGTGATTGGCATTCAGGCTCCACGTTTGCCTTTGCCTGTGTTTGTTTGTGTGCGTGTTAGCCGAGCTACGAATGCTCTGATTCTCCTTTGTCCAAGGAGATACGTATGCATAGGATGCGATATCCTAGCGAGCATGTGTCGTTTCCCCAGTCCGAACTACTTCGACTCTGATGTCTATGCCTGATAGACTAAGTAGGCCCAGGATGCGATATCCTGCCGAGTCAGTCTTGTTTGTTTTCTTGTGTCTCTTTCAGCCAGTTTGTGTGTGTTTGAGCAGTGTTTTAGCAACCATTTTCCTTCCTATTGTGCGTGGATCCCGTCGAGTACGACGGATGCGTAGGGGTGCTAATACCTTCCCTTCGCATAACCGACTCCCGATCCCATTCTCTTTGGTCGCGAGACCATGTCTTTTCCAGGTTTACTCTGAGCGTTTCCTTTCCCTCTTTTGGGATAAATAACGCACGGTGGCGGCTCTGTTGTCTTGTTTTCCCGCCGGTTTTTCGTGTAATGCGACCAGCTGGCGACTCTGCTGGGGAGAAGAGAAGTTGACCTGTGCTGGTCCGTCTTCCCTAAGCGAGTCTCTCCTAGCGCTCTCTAGGTTAGGGCTTTGGTTGCTTTGTGCTGTTATTTATTGCATTCATTTGTATATATTTGCATTTACTGTTTGCATTTATTGTTTGCATTAATATTTGCATTCATTCATATTCATCTGCTGGTTGTGCTGTGTTTCTCTGTTTGGGGTGGGAGTTACTCGAGGTAAAAGGCCCAATACCCAGGCTATGAGTGAAATCTAGGAAACCTAGGAATAGAGTGATTCATGGGAAGCGGGTGGTGTACGCCACTTAGCGGAACATTGATATCACGAGCAGTTCAGACCCTGGTGGGATATTATCGGTGCATACATCGGGTGTGCACAAGATGATATTCTGCGAAAGGTTATTTATGCTGCGTTTCTCTCGACCTTACCCTGGCCTAGATGACACCCGTGAGTGGGGGGGATTGATCATTTTAACAGGTACAGTTGGTGACTCCCGGTACTGTGGTGACTGTGAATTATGGACATTTATTTCTGGGACGCCGGAGTTCTGTCCGTGGTTTATCAGCGGGTTCCGTTTATTTCGGATCCCCGGGTTGAATTCGAGAGTACCTGTTCAGAGGATCTGGCTGTCATCCATTCAATGGATGATCCTGTGATGATAGTAATGTAATCTCCAATTCCGTTTATTTCGGAACTCCACAAGTCGGATTTATGGTGACTCGGTTCTCCAGATTTGGGTTCAGATGCCAGTTGATCAGATTGACTTTGGGTTTCAGAGGAATTGTGACTCCAAGTTCAAGCCAAAGCTCCGATCCGGTGTGCCGAGATGCACAGCCTGCCAGTCTTGGCTCCATCATTTGCATCATAGCATGTTTATTTTTCAAAAAAATAAAAAATAATAATAACGCATGAAAAAAGAAAAAAGTTAACTCGCATACGCATATCCTTTATCAGGATCATTCATGACAAAATAGTACCCATATCATGCATATCATGCATATCATGCACATCCTTGCATTGCAGACATGCTTGGGAGAGACTTCTCACTTTGGTTCCTGACTGAGACAGGATTGCTGATCGTCGTCCGCACCGCTACTCAACCAGATTGAATCAACAGAGGAGTATGGATCAGGTTCAAGCAGAATTGGCCGAGATGAGGGCAAACATGGCCCAGTTCATGACAATGATGCAAGGAGTTGTTCAGGGGCAAGAGGAGCTGCGTGCCTTAGCCCAGAGACTGGAAGCCGTGATTCCACCAGTCCACCGTGCTTCACCAGTGGGTGTACCCGTTCATGAGAATGCTGCTGTCACTATTCTCGTCAATGATTATGCCGTGGGTGATGAATTGAGGGGGATCAGAATCAGTGAACGGCCTCTTGCTGTAGAGACTATTAATGTCAGAGTAACCCGCGCTCCGGTTCGCCATCCTGGCTCTTCAAGTTCTTCCGGTTCTAAGAAGACATACTCTGGGGCACCCAAAAGGGGAGAGAGTGAAACAAATGCTGTGCACCGTCGGAGGAGTGCAAAAAGAGGACAGAATCGTCAGGTTGCTGCTGTGACTATTCCAGCTACTCAACCCCAACAGCAAAGAAGGCCAACTCAGCAATATCAGCATCAACAACATCGTCCTCAGCAGCAGGCTTCCCAGCAAGCCAGTACGAGTAATGAGAGGAAGAAGATCATTTTTGATCCAATCCCCATGTCCTACGCCGAACTGTATCCCTCTCTGTTAGAGCGGAACTTGATTACTCCCAAAGACCCGCCGGCTATACCCGTCAACCCTCGATGGTGGTATAGGCCTGAGCAGCATTGTGTGTATCATTCGGGTGCTCCTGGTCATGACGTGGATAGTTGCTTTCAGTTGAAGATGAAGGTTCAAGATCTCGTGAGGTCAGGTATTCTGAACTTTGAAGATTTGGGTCCCCGTGACAATCAAGCCTGAAGATAACAAGTCCTGGGCTGGCGCCGACTTTTTCTTCAGAAGGGTTGTTCAGAAAATAGAAGCTGCTGATGCAAGAGATACTGACAGTTGTCATCCCCGGGGGGATCTATCACAATTGGGTCACTGTGGGCTTTCCTACAGTTGTTCATAAGTCAGAGCAATAATCACTTTGTTTAAAAACCCTTCTCCCATGCCAAAAGGAGAAGTGATGACATTGTTGGCAACATTTTGTGCAATGATATTTTCATTCAAATAAATTCATGTTAAACATTTGTTTTTCCATTTGTTTTCCCTTTTCGCTTTTTGCATGAAATTGGTGATCACAAAAGACCCTAAAAACAAGAATAAAAGCAATCTTTTCATCTGCATAACGATTGTCTTGTTTGATTTTCAAAGTGCTTTTTATACTCAAAATCTTTATGCAGGTTGTTTCTCAAACCCATTGAACATAATGATCGGACGTCATCTCCCAATTTTGAATTCCCTGTATTCGAAGCGGAAGAAGATGATGCTTGAAGGGATTCCTGACGGTATTTCCCGACTTCTTGAGCAAGAAAAGAAGATCACACTCAGCTGCATCTCGAGAATCAGCAGAACAGCCAACTGGGGCATTAATAAAAAAAAAAAAAAAGAAGAAAAAAAATCAATAAAAAAAAAACAAAGAAAGAGAGGGTGCAAAATCAAAAGAAATCAAAAGAAATCAAAAGAAAGAAAAAGAAAGAAAAAAAAACAAAAGAGAAATAGCACCCTCAAAGTCCCAAGTTGACTGACGCTGAATCGAAGAGAAAAGATTGACTGCCATGTGTCATGGTCGGTTATATCAGCAGAGAGTGATGAAAGCACGCGATAAGAGGGTCGAGCCTCGTGTGTTCCGAGGGACCTTGTGCTCAAGAAAGTCTTGTCTTTCGTGCCCGATTCCAGGGGCAAGTGAACCCCCCAAGCTGAAAGTCCATATGTTGTCAAGAGAGCCTTTTCAGGCAATGTTTTGACACTTACAACAATGGATGGAGAAGTTCACTCGTCCTGTGAATTCTGATGCAGTCAAGAAATACTTCGCCTAAAAAAAAAAGCAGAATAGCTCGCTAAGTCGAACACCCCAAAGGGCGACTTAGGCAAAAAAAGAGCGTCTAGATGGATTGAAAACCCGAAAGGGCGATCCAGGCAAAAGTTAGAGACATTAAAAAAAAAAGAGAGAGAGAATTTGCATCCCGCTGGATTGATCACCTCACACTGGGGCAATCTAGGCAAAATTAGGGATTTGGCAAGTAACTGCATCTTGACAAGACTGTGCTCTATATCTGTCATCCGTCAGGGATTCTCGATTCGTCGTCGACTGAAGCTCCGAATATATCGAAAATTCGGAATGGTAGAGGAAAGGTCATTATGTTCAATGTAGCCCTCTCCAACATATATCGCCGATTTCAAACTTGTACATACCTATGGAGTCTTGCCCTTTGCAGACTACCATTCCATCACATCAATTTGAGCTTTTATCCAATTATTTGCATTCTTATTCGTTTCAACTCAACAAATGTTTTGCATGTTTTTAATTGATAAAGTATCATTGTTTTCAAAATAAACAATTTTTTTTAAAAAAAAATAAAAAAAATTGTTCTTAAACAAAGTGAACATTCACAATGATGGAAAGATACTTAGGAGATCCGCAGTGCTCTCCCGAGGGTGGTATGATTACCAACAGGTAAGACATTTGTTCGTATCTCGAGCGTAACTGTATCTTTTTCCTGTCGAATCTCTTTTGGTTTCTCCTCAGCAAGGTTGCTCAGTGCAGTGTTGGTTGAAGTGGTTTATCTTCACGTTCCCGGCAGTACAACATTCTTCCTCCAGGTCCCTGTGAGCCCTTTTGTGGGGCATCTCCAGTATAGGTTTGTTTGAGCCCTACCGTGGGGCATTCCCAGCAAGGTTGCTTTTGAAATACTTTTGTGGGGCAGTTCCCCAAGCATAGTGTTTACTGAAGACGTTAGCGTTCGTCTCTCCAGCAGAGCAGTCTTCTCCTCTCCCCGCAGGATGGTGTTGTTCCCTGATATCCCGGTTTCCAGCAGATCGCGTTTGCTCTCTGGTGTTTTTGGCCTTCCCTATGGAAGAAGAGTAGTACCGGGTGGTTGATTCCTGGACCTGCGTGTTGAGCATGTCTGTTTGTCAGCATTCATCATATATTTTAGGTAGAATGCATACATGCATAATCATAGCATTTGGATACTCATGTTGCAGCTGTTGCCATGTATCTGTTGATTGTTGCCTCTTGCTGTTTGGTGATAAGAATCTCTCCAGTAGATTTTCCCCTAGCAGATGTGGGTGTGTCTGATCTCTCCATGTAGAGCCAACCCCTTAAGCAGAAAGTGTCTATCCTTTCCTGCCATTTCCCTACTGAGATACATCCTCGTGGATGACGGTTGTTTCCGTTCCCTCCCCACACATAACGGGATGGGTGTTCCCTATTGAGTTCTTTCCTCGTTAGGATGAGTCTTGATTCAGTTTGCCTTTTTGGATCGATCCTAAATTGGCTTCCTGTTGGCTGTCTCCTGTGCCTCCCTGGGGCATAAATGAATAGTCGATCACTAACTGACACTCATTCATCTTATCCTCAACGGAATTTGTTGGCTTCTACCTACGAACCGGTAGCTGTGAGTCCTTTCTTTACGGTCTTCTACCCACTACCCGGTAGTTGTAAATTTTTTTTTCTCACTCTGTCTCTCAGCAGACCGTTTGGTGGCCTCTGCCTACAAACCAGCAGTTGTAAGTCCTATCTTGGTGGTCTTCTGCCTACTAACCGGTAGATGTAAATCCTCTGCTCTCCCCGTTGTGGAGTCGACCTCTTGTGCTCATCCTAGTGATGACGGTTACCTTTCCGTGGTTTTCTACCTACTAACCGGTAGATGTAATCCCCTCTTTGTGGTTATCATTATCCAGTTTCGGTATTGATATTCTCATCCTTTCGGATGTTTGCTCCGAGTCAGCAACTTTATCCCCAACGAGTCCTCTTTCGTTCACCGTTTGCTGGTAATGTCTGTGGTTTCCCCTTTTGATTGGTCATCTTTGCATACCTAGTCCTGGTACCCCGATGCCTTTCTTGTCGGTCGTTTATCCATTTAACAACCTACAACCCGGTTATGGATAATCTTCCTTGCGAGTGTATTATCTACGTTTTGACGGCTATAGATAATGCATCTCATGCACTCTTTGGTCAATCTTTTGATTGTTTTCTCCAGCTGAGTAAGATTCGTATTCCTTTGTTCGGAATCGAATGTCCATCCTTTAACAAGTTTGCCTTCGCTCTCTTCAGGATGTTGTCGGTCGCTTATCCATTTAACAACCTGCAACCCGGTTATGGATAATCTTCCTTGCGAGTGTATTATCTACGTTTTTGACGGCTATAGATAATATATCTCATGCACTCTTTGGTCAATCTTTTGATTGTTTTCTCCAGCTGAGTAAGATTCGTATTCCCTATGGAATCGGATGTCCATCCTTTAACAAGATCGCTTTTCTAGTCCTCTTCAGGATGTTGAGTGTTTTGGAACACAAACCAATTCACGCTTTGGTCGGTCACCTGTTTCATACCTACAACCCGGTATCCTTGGTGTTCCTTCCTGTTTGCTCGCTGTCGTGACCTTGATCCCCGGTGAGATCCCTGCAAGTGTTTAGCCTTGCCCGGATATGTAGATGTCATTACCCTGTCAGCACTCGCGTGTGTTGTTTCTTTGGTGTCGGTAAACACCATCTTTCGGTGATTTCCAGTCATGCGTAAGTGTCTGGTCTTCTTTGGTGTCGGTAAACACCATCTTTCGGTGATTTCCAGTCATGCGTAAGTGTCTGGTCTTCTTTGGTGTCGGTAAACACCATCTTTTGGTGCTTTCCCAGTCATGCGTAAGTGTCTGGTCTTTGTTTGATGTCTGTAAACATCATCTTTCGATGTTCGTAACGTCGTCCTCCTTCCCGAGTGAAGTATTCTCCTCTCCGTTGGTGTCGATAAACGTTGAGTTTTTCCCCGGTCATCCGTTGATGATTTGGTTGTGTTCACTCTCCCCAGAAGAGTTTCCTCCTCTCCGTTGGTGTCGATAAACGTCGAGTTTTTCCTAGTCATCCGATGATGTCTAGTTGTACCCCTCTCCATGCAGAGTTACCTCTCCGTTGGTTTTGATAAACGTCGAGTTTTTCCCACTCGTCCGTTGACGTCTGGTTGTATTTCTCTTTTTCCCATTCATCAGTAAATGTCTGGTCGATCTTTTTGGTGTCTGTAAACATCATCTTTCGATGTCTGTAAACGTCGAGTCTTCCCATTCATCAGTAAATGTCTGGTCGATCTTTTTGGTGTCTGTAAACATCATATTTCGATGTCTGTAAACGTCGAGTCTTCCCATTCATCAGTAAATGTCTGGTCGATCTTTTTGGTGTCTGTAAACATCATCTTTCGATGTCTGTAAACGTCGAGTCTTCCCATTCATCAGTAAATGTCTGGTCGATCTTTTTGGTGTCTGTAAACATCATCTTTCGATGTCTGTAAACGTCGAGTCTTCCCATTCATCAGTAAATGTCTGGTCGATCTTTTTGGTGTCTGTAAACATCCTCTTTCGATGTCTGTAAACGTCGAGTTTTCTCCCATTCATCCGTTGATGTCTGGTCGAGTCCTCCCATTCATCAGTAAATGTCTGGTTACCTCTCCGTTGGTTTCGATAAACGTCGAGTTTTTCCTGGTCGTCCCCAGTTGGTTACCTCTCCGTTGGTTTTGGTAAACGTCGAGTTTTTCCTGGTCGTCCCCAGTTGGTTACCTCTCCGTTGGTTCCGATAAACGTTGAGTTTTTCCCATTTCGTCCGTTGACGTATGGTTGTATCTCTTCCAGTCATTCATTAATGTCTGGTCACCTCTCCGTTGGTTTTGGTAAACGTCGAGTTTTTCCTATTCGTCCTATGACGTCTAGTTGTACCCTTCCCCAAGTGGATTTACCTCCCCGTTGGTTCCGATAAACGTTGAGTTTTTCCTAGTTGTCCGTTGGCATCTAGTTGTGATTTCTTTTCCCATTCATCATCGTTGTGATGTCTGGATGTGGCCGTATCCTTTGAAAGAAAAAAAACACAACCAAAAAAAAATACCCTGTAATAAATATCAAATCCGAGTGGACGTTTCCATTGGTGGATCCCTGTACTGTGCAAATTTCTACGGTTCTTGGTATTCAATCCCTGTTTACCCTGAAAGTCTGACAGCCGTTGCTCTCATCCATTCGGGTTCCCAGCTGATTGAATAGGGGCAGCTGTAGCACCTCAAATTTGCACCTACCTTTTGTACATACATTCTCACATTAGGTCATAGCATTAACATGGTCCACTGCATAACATTGCATTGTCCCTTTGCCCAAGTGCAAGCCATTCAGAAGAATTAGGTCAAATTGGTCAGGAGATCAGTCAGTCAAGCAAGCAAGTACAATTTCCAATGAGACAAGGCCTTAGGGTTGGTCCAACATGTTCACATGACATAGGGGTCCTTTTGAAGTGTTTTGGTCAAGGTTTGATTGCTCAGAAGTCATCAGTCATGGCTCAGTTCACCAGAAACCCTAGCAAGTCAACTGTTGGTCAACTGTGCATTTAATCAGTGATTTGATGGTGGGAATTGGTTTGAGAGGGTTCATTCATGTCCATATAAGCCTCATATAACATGTCAAACATCATCATGGAAGAATTTGAAGCCAGACAAGAAATTTCCAAAAATAGAAAGTTGACCTGTAATTGGAATTTGCCAAAAATGGAAAGTCTTGATCCTCAAACTTACATCATGATACAAGCTTCAAATGAATTTTTTCCCAACATGAAAGTTGAAGATCTTGTTCTCCCATTTCCAAAAAAGTCCAAGAACACTCAATTCCCATGTATGGTTGGCAAGTTATGATCAAATCATTCTCACAAATTTTTGAACTTCAAAGAGGCATATCTCCCAAACCATTTGGCCAAATTGGGTGGGGTTTTTTGCTACAAGTCACATTTGATGCCCTCTTTCCAAATTTGTCATCACCATTTACCAAAAACTCACCAATCAAAATGGCACTTTTTGAAGTAGCATGAATTATTTAAGTGAGGTAAAAAAATGAACTTTCAAAATTAAGCCTTTGCCATGTTTTTACCACTTGGAATGGTTCAAAAATGATGTTTAGAGTTTGTTCAAGGCCCAATTCGTGCACATTTCATACACCTCCATGTAAATTGGCATGGTTTTAGCAAAATGGTCCAAACATGTCATTATGCAAATTATGCTTAACATTTCCATTAACCAACTAATACAAACCTTAAACAGAGTATATATGCATCTTTTTCACTCTGAAAAGCCCTAGCCACTCTTTGCAAACAGATCAAAAAGTCTCATATTCTCTCAAACCCTCATTTTGCATTTTGGAACCTTTCTTGAAAAAACTCCAAAGAACACGAGCTGGTCTTGGTTGCTTCATCACTCACCACCATTTTTTGAGCTCTTTGCAAGTGCCATATTCCATCTGTAAAGCCTCTTTTATGGACTGCATTAAAGAAGCTCTCCCATGGCAGATTTCATCTTGAGCAAAACCCAAGGTAGCTGAGCCAAATTCCCTCCTCCATTCACCTTCTGGAAGCTTGTAGAGCACCTGTTTTGAGCAAATGCAACCAAACAACAGCTGAATCATCACTGCTCTTCAACTTTGGTAAAATTTCGAATCTCTTCATTTGCCAAATCATGATATGCTTTAGATAGGTTTTGCTTTGCTGATCATTATGAAGTTTGAATCGTGTGAAATGGCTGTGCATTGAGTGAGAAATCTGATTTTTAAGTTTCATGTTCAATCTTGTTCTTGCTCATTTCTTACTGTTTAGCACGTTTTGATAGAAATTAAAGTTGGATTGTGCTTGTACATGATTAGACGAGTGGATTGGTATGTTTAATTCCCAATTCTAGGAGATTTGTTCTTCCATGGATGAATGCACTACTGTAGCAAACCCTACCTTGCCCAGATTTTCATGCTGAATCGTGTTTTTGTGTTGGCTGCATGGAAGCACTGTTTCATTAAGCCTGAGCCAATCAGATTATTCCATTCCCCTTGGCAATGCGCAGCGTTTCATTAAAGGAACGCACAATTACAATATTGCCACTCCCGCGTTTCAATTTAATTAAATCATCATTTATTTTCTCAATAATTATTTCATTTGTTACACAATCTTACAAAATTCATAAGTCAACCAATTTTGATCCAAAATTCATGGGATTTTTTGCTACATGCTCCTCTTGATCTCTAGTTATTTGTCATGATTTCTCCAGATTCTTTGGCATGGATGGATTTTTAATTGTGCTAGGGTTTTGTTCATGTGTCCAATTTTTGTACACTTTGCCAAATCAATTGTGAAATGATGATGCTTTATCCAATGGCTCCCAAATTTTTTGTGCTTGAACTAGACACATTCATGGTGATTTTGGTGTAGAGTTTGTGAATTTATCATTGCTGGTTTGAGAGTTATGATTTTTTGAATTAGGGTGTGACAATTTGTGTCACACCATTGATGTCCAACTTCATGATTTTAATTACCTTGCCTAATGAACTCTAAATGGTCTGATTTTTTGCATGGGCATGCTTATGGATGTTGATAATGTGTATGCATTTTTCTGGAATTTTGGAATGCATTTTCTATTTGATTGATAATTTCTCCCCTGTTTGACCAAAATGTTGACTTTTGTGACACTTGATGCCATTTGTTTTGTGAAATTCTCATACATTATTGGATGGACATGAAATTTGACATGTGATTAGTAGACACCTTAAGGTTTATCGTGGTGTTTGTCCCATTCATTTATCATTTTCTATAACTGATTTATGATTTATTCAAGATGGTGCATGTTTGGTTGACTTCTTTGAGCATGTTCGAACTTGCCTTGCCTTTCTGATTTTCATTTCCCTACTTCCCATGATCCAATTGAGCTGAAATTTGGTGTGCTTATCATGTTATGGATGATGTTTGATCATGAATTATTTGAGAATTTTTGGAATTGTTTGTGATTGGTTTTGAGTTGAGTCTTGCTGTTGACTTCTATGAGCTTCCATATGCCATGCTTTGACCTAATTTGCTTATGAAATGATGATGATGATTGATATGAATGTGAAACCAATTGAGTTTGTTTCTTGATTGTTTGAATATGATTTTGATTGGATTTCACTTGCTGTTTTGACTTTCTCATCCCCTTTTGACCCTAGGCTTGTCCTAGTGGTCCTGTTGCTCATGTTTAAGTTTGTTGTTTCAGGTTAAGCAACAAATACCCAAAGAGATCAATACAAATTGATTGAGCTTGCTTGATTGTCATGACTAACTTGTTTGTTTTGTAGGTTGCTTGGCTCACATGCTTTGAGCCTTGTGCATTTCACATTTAACTGACTGTGTTGACTGTTGATCTCTATCCCATTTTGATTTAACTTTGAATTGTATACTGATGTTGTCTGACTGGTTTCAGGTACCTTTAGCTGCTTATAGTTCTTTAAGAACTTTGATTTGCTTTGATTAATAGCAATTTGCATTGAGGTATATTTTCTTATCTTCATGTAGTCTGGAAGACCTGGCCTATTACTTGGCCAGGCAACTGTCTGAAGTCCTCCTTAAGAGGCAATGTTTGTGACTGTTTACATTTGTCCTTGTATATAGTCAAAGACCTCCTAAGTGAAGAGGCAATTGGCAGAACCCAAGGGATATGCAATCTATCCCCTGCTATTCTTTGTGTCATCTGCTTTGCTCACACCACTGTGTTGATGCATTGCAGATACCAACCCAAGATCTTGTACAGTTGTACAGTTGAGTCAGTTTCAAATGTGTAGAAGGGTTCCTACTTTCTGAACCCACACATTCTTGTCTTAAGCTCTCCCAGGCCAGGGATAAGAGCTGTAAAGTCTCATCTTCACCCACCTTTCATCTGCTTCACCCTAACTCTCAATGTTAGGGTTAAGAGCTAACACTACCCAGTTACAGTGGTTTGTTTGTTGAGGTTGATATGACCCCTCGACTAAAACCTAACCTTGATTGAGCCCATTGCTTGCATATAGTGTGTGCTACTTGTGCTTGTGTATTTGCTTTAGCTTGCTTCCTGTGCAAGTTAGGTTTAGTTTGGCTTGCTTCCTGTGCAAGTTAGGTTTGGTTTGGCTTGCTTCCCGTGCAAGTCATGTTTAGGATAGGCTTGCTTCCTGTGCAAGTTAGCTAGAAACCTTAACTTAGGGATGATTTTGCATGATAACATCTAGGCTCGAGTTGTAGTCTCCCTAGTTGTGTCTCCCTATGTTATCTGGTTAAGCTAGTCCTTTTTCCCTCCGTAGGGGAACTACGTCGCCCTGATCCTCATACCAGATGAGGTACGTAGGCAGGAGATGAGCTGATCTCTCCGGGCGCCCTTTTTGTTTTGTTTGTGTGAGTTGTTTCTCCTTTTCTGGTTGGAGTCCGACGTAAGTCCAGCGATTGGCAGTTGGTTTCCTGTGTGTGTTTGTTGGTTCGGATGCTGATGTAAGTCCAGTGATTGGCATTCAGGCTCCACGTTTGCCTTTGCCTGTGTTTGTTTGTGTGCGTGTTAGCCGAGCTACGAATGCTCTGATTCTCCTTTGTCCAAGGAGATACGTATGCATAGGATGCGATATCCTAGCGAGCATGTGTCGTTTCCCCAGTCCGAACTACTTCGACTCTGATGTCTATGCCTGATAGACTAAGTAGGCCCAGGATGCGATATCCTGCCGAGTCAGTCTTGTTTGTTTTCTTGTGTCTCTTTCAGCCAGTTTGTGTGTGTTTGAGCAGTGTTTTAGCAACCATTTTCCTTCCTATTGTGCGTGGATCCCGTCGAGTACGACGGATGCGTAGGGGTGCTAATACCTTCCCTTCGCATAACCGACTCCCGATCCCATTCTCTTTGGTCGCGAGACCATGTCTTTTCCAGGTTTACTCTGAGCGTTTCCTTTCCCTCTTTTGGGATAAATAACGCACGGTGGCGGCTCTGTTGTCTTGTTTTCCCGCCGGTTTTTCGCGTAATGCGACCAATATCCTCTAAACATCTTGTTACCACACTTGCAGCAAGTACCATAGTTGTGATCTGTTGTCCGGTCATAGCACACTTTCAATTGTTTAATAGGTAGAGATATTAAACAATACATCCCATACATCATTGGTTGCTATAAATCCTCAGAGAGGCATATTCCCAGTTTTCCCCTTAAATTTTCAAACTGAGTAGCATCCAGAGCCTTTGTGAATATGTCAGCAAGTTGTAGTTCAGTGGCTACATGTTCCAAGGTAATCACTTTGTCTTCCACCAGATCTCTGATGAAGTGATGTCTAATGTCAATATGTTTGGTCCTGCTGTGTTGGATGGGATTCTTGGAAATATTGATGGCACTGAGATTGTCACAGTACAAGGTCATGACATTTTGAGAGACATTGTACTCAGTAAGCATCTGTTTCATCCACACCAGTTGGGAACAACTGCTTCCAGCTGCTATGTATTCAGCCTCTGCAGTGGATAGAGATACACAGTTCTGTTTCTTGCTGAACCATGATATGAGATTGTTTCCCAAGAAGAAACATCCTCCTAAGGTGCTTTTTCTGTCATCAGCACTCCCAGTCCAATCAGCATCACAATACCCAGATAGGACAGGCTCAGAGCCCTGAGAGTATAGCATACCATAGTCACAAGTCCCATTGACATACTTGAGAATCCTCTTAACTTGATTTAAGTGGCTCACTTTGGGTTCTGCTTGGTATCTAGCACACACTCCAACTACATAGGAAATATCAGGTCTACTTGCAGTTAGATATAGTAGACTACCTATCATGCTTCTATACAAGCATTGATCAACACTGGGACCTCCATCATCTTTGGTTAACTTTAAATGAGTAGGTGCAGGAGTTCTTTTGTGCCTAGCATTATCCATACCAAACTTCTTAACTATGTTTTGGCATATTTGCTTTGGGAGAGAAACATAGAATCCTCCATTTGGTTAACTTGCATTCCAAGAAAATAAGTCAATTCACCAACCAGACTCATTTCAAACTCAGATTGCATCTGGTGAACAAAATGTTTCACCATTTGCTCTGACATTCCACCAAAGACAATATCATCTACATAAATTTGGGCAATCATGATTTTGCCATCTTCATCCTTCACAAACAAGGTCTTATCTATCCCACCTTTTTTGTACCCATGAGAGGTCAGAAATTCAGTCAACCTTTCATACCAAGCTCTAGGTGCTTGCTTCAACCTATACAAGGATTTCCTCAACTTGTACACATGTTTAGGTTGGTTAGGATCACATAACCCTTTAGGTTGTTCCACATATACTTCTTCATTCAAGTAGCCATTTAAAAATGCACTCTTCACATCCATTTGGAACAATTTGAACTTCAGAATGCAGGCCACACCTAACAGCAATCTGATTGACTCAAGTCTAGCAACAGGTGCAAACGTCTCATCAAAATCAACCCCTTCAACTTTAGTATATCCTTGAGCCACTAGTCTTGCTTTATTCCTAGTGATTACTCCTTTCTCATCAGACTTGTTCTTGTAAATCCACTTGGTACCAATGATGTTAGTCCCTTCAGGTCGTGGAACTAGTTCCCATACTTCATTCCTTTTAAACTACTCCAGTTCATCTTGCATGGCATTGATCCAATACTCATCAGTCAGGGCTTCTTTCACATTTTTTGGTTCAACCTTGGATATAAAACAGGAATTTGAGCTAATTTCCCTTGATCTGGTAGTTACACCACTATTAGGGTCCCCTATGATAAGATCCTTAGGGTGGTCTTTCTGAATTCTGATGGACGGCACTTTGTTGGATGCATCTACCTCACATTCAGGAGGAGCCTCCTGTACTTCTTCAGACTTGACTGGTATGTCTGTTGAAGTATCAAGGAATGTTCCAACATCCTCTATGACATTGACTCCTTCCTCTTTATTATCCACAATAACATTTATGGATTCCATCAGGACATTGGTCCTGGAGTTGAATACTCTGTAAGCTCTGCTGTTGGTTGAGTATCCTAGGAATATACCCTCATCACATTTGGGGTCCATTTTCCTTATTTGTTCACGATCTTCCAGAATGTAACATCTGCTTCCAAAGATATGAAAGTACTTCACAGTGGGTTTTCTGCCTTTCCATATCTCATACAGAGTGGACGAGGTTCCTTTTCTCAAGGTAATTCTATTGTGAACATAGCAAGCTGTATTCATAGCTTCAGCCCAAAAGTTCATAGAAAGCTTCTTTGCATGAATCATAGCTCTGGCAGATTCTTGCATAGTTCTGTTTTTCCTTTCACCTATCCCATTTTGCTGAGGAGTTATAGGAGAGGAAAACTCATGACTTATCCCTTCAGACGAGCAGAACTCATCAAACTTGGAATTTTTGAACTCTGTCCCATGGTCACTTCTAATTCGGACCACACAACTGTCCTTTTCCCTTTGAAGTCTGATGCACATTTCCTTGAATACGTCAAATGCATCTGATTTTTCTCTGATGAAGCTTATCCAAGTGTATCTGGAGTGGTCATCAACAACCACATAGGTGTATCTCTTTCCACCCAGACTTTCAACCTGCATAGGTCCCATTAGGTCCATGTGCAAAAGTTCCAGAGTTTTGGATGTTGTAGGATGTCCCAACTTAGGATGTGACATCTTGGTTTGCTTGCCAACCTGGCATTCTCCACAGACTCTTCCTTCATCAATAAGCAGCTTTGGGATTCCTCTAACTGCTTCCTTTGATATGATCTTTTTCATTCCCCGTAAATGAAGATGACCAAGACGTCTATGTCACAGCTTCACCTCTTGTTCTTCCTTGGTTGAGGAGCACATGATGGAGTAGTTTGAGACTTTAGGTTCCCATAGATAGCAGTTATCTTTGGATCTGGATCCTCTCATAACTTCCTGATTATCTTCATTCGTCACAACACATAGCTCCTCAGTGAACTGAACATAGAACCCTTGATCACACAGCTGGCTTATGCTGATGAGATTAGCTGTTAGTCCTTTTACTAACAGCATATTATTCAGTTCTGGAACTCCCGAGCTGTCCAGTTTACAAACACCTTTGATTTTTCCTTTAGCTCCATCACCAAAGGTCACATAACTGGTAGTGTGAGGTTGTATATCCACCAATAAATTCTCCATACCAGTCATATGTCTTGAGCAGCCACTATCAAAGTACCAGTCTTCTCTGGTAGATGCCCTTAGAGCTGTGTGAGCCAACCTAGCAACCCATTGACGTTTCTTGATGGGGGCATTATGATTATATGCCTTACGCTTGGGTCTGACATGAGGGGTTTGGTTAGGAAAACCATGCAACTTGTAGCAGAAGGCTTTTATATGACCAAATCTACCACAGTAGTGACATCTCCATCTCTGAAATTTCTTCTTCTGATGATAACTCATCCTGGTTCCCTGATGTTGAGACATTGTGTCGCAACCTGAAAAATGGAATGCGAAAAAAACAACCGGCGAAGAAAGACAAGAGAGTCGCCACCGTGTGTTATTTATCCCAAAGGAGGGAAAGGAAACGCTCGAAGTAAACCTAGAAAAAGGAAAGGACAAGACGGGGTCTCGCAACCAAATCTTGGATTCGGGAGTCGATTATGCGAAGGGAAGGTACTAGCACCCCTACGCATCCGTAGTACTATATGGGATCCACTTTTGTAGTTCTTGTCTAAAGGGTGTGGGTTTATCTAATGTGTTATTTACTAAAAAAAGGGGTCAAAAGAAAATGACTCGCACGGATGTCGCATCCACTGCATACGTATCTCATCTGAATATAAGAATCAGAGTCTTCGTAGCTCGGCTACCTAGGGGTTAAGGGTAATTGTGCTCGCTAAGACATCGCGTCTTATGCCTACGTATCTCATCTGGAATGAGAATCAGAGCAAGTCGTAGTTCGGCTAACTACGGGGTTATGGATTGGGTTTTGGACGAACGACGTTACTACGCAATCTACCGAATGCTCGACCTTTGGAGACTTGCTCGCCTGTAGTAGAAGGAGTTAACGTGTTCTTAGGAGAAGAAAAATCAATGAGTTGGTAGGGTTAGAGATGCTCATGCAAAAAGGAAATCCTAGACGAAGGAACCTGCATAAAGTAAACACATAAAACATTGCCTCCTATCGAGGTCTTCCAGCTAAGAAAGCGGTAAAAATACGGGAAAATGTAAAAGTACCACACGGATAAAGATCCGAAGTAACAGTAATTAACGGAACAAGGAAACCCTGAGATCCTCCCAAGCTAACACCATCAAAGAAAGTGAGTCAGTACAGGTAATCGGAATGAAACCTCCAGGTGGTATCCCACAAATGAAGTGGAACACCAGGCAAACCATCTCTGCAAGAGTCATATGAGCCCTCACAAAACAAAACTCAACAAACAGGTTAGAGAAACAAAAATAGGGTAACCAAGAGTTTCCCCCAAATCAAAATGTAATCACATGAATCATGCCATTAAAATTCACAAAAAGCTCACAAAAAGCAACCAAGGGTAGGAGGCCTAACCTCTTGTCAAACAAATGCATCAAAAGGGTATCAAATTCACCCATAATACCTCATACATTTAGAGCATTCAAATTAAAGGCATAAAGATGATGGATATAGGGCAAACCTGATTGGAGAGATCGGTTGAAATCAAATGGCACGGCTGGATTTGCAAACCAATGTTAGGGTTTGCTTGAGCTGAAAGTGTGTGAGTCAGAATGAACCTTTCAGAGTTGCCTGGAGGTTGCTGCAGATTAATTCTCACTCTCTCTGTCTAGGTTTCTCTTCAGGTTTTGTCCAGGGTTTTGTTCCAAGGAAACCTCAGAGTGTTTTTGCTTCTCTTCCTTTTTCTGTATGTTCTCCCTCTTTTATAACCTGATTTTCATGGCTTTGTGGGCTCAACTGAGAGAGGTTCAAGTCCAAGATTTTTTTTTTATTTAATTAATTATTTATTTTAAAAAAAATCGTTTTTTTCGTTTTTTTTTCTCGTTTTTTTTTTCGAAACACGTGGGCTTCGCCTAGCGAGCATGACAACTCATGAATAAATCTTTGCTCCTTCAAGATTAACGTTTTGACTGACGAATAGACCCCTGTTGGAAGTAAATCAAGTCTTTCCCTTGTGTTGACTGATCATCTAAATAGAACCCACAAAGTGTCCTGGATGATGTTCAAGCTTCTTGGAGCTAATCCCGATTGACATGATGAAATGCAATGTATCTAATGTTAAATGACCTAAAAATGAATGCGTGAATGAGGAGGGCAAATTTTGGGGTGTTACAGCTACCCCTATTCAATCATCAGCTAACCCGAGCAGGATGAAAGCGAACAGCTTATCAGACAAACAGGGTGAGCTGTGGTGGAATACCAAAGACAAACCGAAAATTTGCGCTCTAAGAACACCACAAAAATGCTGAAATACACCGCACTGGCTGAATCTGGAGTTTCAATCCTCTGGCTGAATCTATACTCAATTTAGTCCTCTGGTTGGATGTTAATTTTAATCCTCGGGCTGGATACGGTTTCAATCTTCTGGCTAGATCTTCTTCGATCTTCTGGCTAGATCTTCTTCGATCTTCTGGCTAGATCTTCTTTGTTTCAATTCTCTGGCTGAATCTATTTTCTTCGATTCTCTGGCTGAATCTACTTCGATCTTCTGGCTAGATCTGAATTGTTTCGATTCTCTGGCTGAATCTATTTCCGGTCTTCGGGCTAGACCTGACTTCGATCTTCTGGCTAGATCTTCTTTGTTTCGATTCTCTGGCTGAATCTATTTTCTTTGATTCTCTGGCTGAATCTACTTCGATCTTCTGGTTAGATCTGAATTGTTTCGATTCTCTGGCTGAATCTATTTCCGGTCTTCGGGCTAGACCTGACTTCGATCTTCTGGCTAGATCTGGATTGTTTTGATGATAAATTCCCATCATCAGGATCTCGCATCTGGGGCATGCGCTGGTTGACCCTCTTTCGAAATCTACAGTCTTCATGTTAGATATGCAGCTTCGAGAATATCCCACTTTTCGGGCTTCGTACATATTCTTCAGGCTAAAACATGTTGTAACGACCCTTCAATTAGACTTTTGTTTTTAAATTGCGATCCGCGGGCTGGATCCTCTTGTAAATTGATTTTCTGTTGAACTGTCAATCTACTCCTCCAGCTGGCTTGCTGGGGAAATAACGCTCGTAGTCGACTCTCTGGCTGAATCTTCGAAATGAACCTTAGGCTGACTCTTGGGAAAATGATTCTCAGGCTGAATCTTCGAAATGACCCTCATGCTGGGTCACACACACTTGATCCTCTGGCCGAATCTCATGACTTTGGTTGTAAAGTAATTTTTCAGTCTGCTTTGAAGAACCTGTTTATTAGCTTATGTGTACGTTTGATATGATATGCATGCAAATGCAAATGTTATGCATGGTGTAAAAAGAAAAAAAGAAATCTGCTTGGGGAAGCAACTCTGGTAGGGAGCGGATTGCTGTATCAATCCTTGAATGCTCTGTGAGGAATGATCTGTCTGCCGGGACCGGGGAGCCACCGAAAATAAATCGGCCTTTTTTGAAAAGTTGACCTTGCTGGGGAAGTATCAACTATGGAAACTTTGTTTGGCGAGGCTCTGCGAGGAGAGTCTGTGAGGAAAGCACTTCCTGGGGAAGTATCGTATGAATCGACCTTTGCTGGGGATATGAACTTGCTAATCGTCCTCAACCTGGGGATTAGAACAAATCTGTTAGAAATAATCTGCTGGGGGAATGAGATGAACACTGGGAACACCACCCTCTTGTCTGTTGGGTATGCGACTACTCCGTTGTTGCTGGGAAGATACAGTCTGGCACTGTCGACTCCGCTGGGGATATACAGTCTAGATACTGTCAACTCTACTGGGGATATACAGTCTGGATACTGTCAACTCTACTGGGGATATACAGTCAGGATACTGTCAACTCTACTGGGGAACCTGCTCTGCAGAGGAGAGGCTTTGTCAACCGCTTGGGGGTGAGGATTCATGATCTGGCATCCGGTTCCTGTGACCTGTAACCGAAAAATACACGTATGCCCCGGGGAATTACTCGGTTTGAATTCACCGTCCGGGATTAAGCACATTCAAAGCAATTTTGACTGTTTTCCTGCGCAAGTCATCTGCAAAAGCCACCATTATATTCAGATGCAATATGTTTCCTCAAGAATTCAGACATCTTTTGCAAACAAACTGATAAATGAAAAATAAAGAGGCTTTTTAACTGAATTATTCGACTTTTGTTGGTTGAAGAATTTGTGCCAGGAATAGGCGAGTACTTCAGGAAGCTGATCCCTAGAAAGAGGCGATCGCTATAAATTGAACAAGAGAAACTATCCTAATGGCAATGTGGAAACGGGGTCCCACCGAGTTTCGACTCTGCTATGACTCGTATGTCCTCAAGACGCTCTGCTCATCTTGCTTTCTGAAGTGGATGATTAGTCGATCTTTTACCTTCGAAGATTGCCGGATTGAATGAAACGGTGATATAACACGGATGAACTCAGATCGCCGTTATTCGCTTATTCCCTAACTTTTACGTGGACCGCCCTTTTGGGTTTTCAATCCACCGGGATACTCTTTTTTGCCTGAGCCGCCCTTTCGGGTTTTCGACTCACCGGGTGTATATTTTTTTGATTTTTATATCCCTAATTTTTTCCCGAACCTCTTCATTCTTTTTTTTGGTTCGTCGGGATGCCCTTTTTTTGCCTGGACTATTCTTTTTACTGTCTAGCGGGTCTATTTTATGCGAAGTATTTTTTTTAACTGCGTCTGAGTTAACAGGGGACATGAAGTCTTCGCCATCCATGGTTGTTAGCATCAGAGCTCCGCCAGAGAAAACTCTTTTAACCACGTATGGACCCTCGTTGTTCGGTGTCCATTTGCCCCTGTGATCTGTGTTGGGAGGAAGAATTCTTTTGAGTACCAATTCACTGACTCGATACTCCCGAGGGCGCACTTTCTGATCAAACGCTCTCTTCGTCCGTCTCTGATATAGCTGGCCATGGCATATAGCTGCTAGTCTCTTTTCCTCAACTAGGCTTAGCTGATTGTATCAAGAACGAACCCATTCTGCTTCTTCCGGCTTCATTGTTGGTGCAGGGAAAAGTTATTCTGGCACAAAATGGCATATGAACCCCCTCCGGTGTGATCAACACTGCACCAACTCCGCGACCATTGACGTTGACCGCCCCATCAAACATCATAATCCATTTGGATTTAGGGTCAGGCCCCTCCTCCGGGAGTGGTTCCTCGCAGTCTTTCGATTTAAGAAACATGATGTCCTCATCCAGAAAGTCGAACCTCATAGGTTGGTAATCATCAATCGGTTGCTCGGCAAGGTAGTATGACAAGACATTTCCTTTGATGGCTTTTTGTGAAGTGTATTGGATGTCATACTCTGTCAGCATCATTTGCCACCTAGCAACCCTTCCGGTAAATGCTGGCTTTTCAAAAATATACTTGACTTGATCCATCTTTGATATCAATAGAGTCGTGTGAGTCAACATATATTGTCTTAGTCGGCTAGCAGTCCATGCCAAAGCGCGACAAGTTTTCTCGAGCAGTGAGTATCTTTGTTCACAGTCGGTAAACTTTTTGCTAAGGTAGTATATTGCATGCTCTTTTCGACCTGACTCGTCATGCTGACCGAGCATACAACCCATTGACCTTTCTAACACAGTCAAGTACATGATCAACGGTCTTTTCCTCTCGGCCTGTAGACTGGCCCCGATCTTGATCTCTTTCTTGTCGTCTTCGGTACCAATGTTGATGGTCTCAACCACCTTCTGATAAGGTGTGATAGCTCGGTCCTCCTGTTTCAACAACCTGGCTAACTCCTCAGGCAATTCACAATCTTCCTCAACCCCTTTTTCGGCTTGATAGATAGGATTGTCGAAGTCATACTTGGCCATAGCAGTGAGATCCGGGTGATCAGTTTTACGAGGTGTTTTTTGGAAAGAAAAACGAAAAAGAAACATGAAAAAGAAACATTGCCGTTTTTGTAAAAGTAAAAATAATTGAAAGAAAGAGAACATAAAATTGTTTGCAAAAGCTGTCCTTTATTGATGATGAAAATAATTGCGAAATGTAACTAAATGGATGGCCCTACAGATGAGTCATTACACCTTGGTCAAAGTGTAAGACTCTGTTATGCATGTGATAAAAGGAAAACAATAAAAATTACTCCTTCAGTAGAGTAAACCGGACGACTTTTTCAGACGACCAATTGTCAAGCTTTTCTCTTGGGACACACGGGCGAATCCAGCTATCTAAGTCACAGTCACCGTCAACCTTGTCTTCCTCTGCATCATTGACGATGTGGGGAGAAACCAAACCCCCGCTGGAGAAAGTACCGACTTCATTCTTCTGAGACCCCGAAGTATACCCCAATCCAAACTTGTCTTCTTTGATGATTGGCTCCACAAATTTTCCCCAGCCTTGGGCATTACCAACTTTAACCACTTCAACAACTTGCTTGTATGAAGAGATAGAAGTCCCGACCTTCTCAGACTCAGGTGAAAAGACAGCTTCGGGCACGACCTCACTGATGTTTATAGTTTCGAAGCCCTGACACAGCATCTCATGCATCTCGCCATCCATCTCCACATACTTAAATATAGACAGGTGGCTAACAAAAATATCCTCTTCACCACAGACAGTGACGATCTGACCTTCTAGTCCATATTTGAGCTTCTGGTGGAGAGTAGAAGTAACAACACCGACATCATGAATCCACGGCCGACCTAGCAGACAGCTATAGGAAGGCTGGATATCCATCACATAGAAGGTGCTCTTGAACACCTGCGGTCCAATCTTAACTGGCAACTCAACTTCGCCACAGACAGCTCACTTAGAGTCATCAAAAGCCCTCACAACCAAATTACTCGGCCTTAGGGTGGCGTCATCGCAATCCAACTTCATCAAGGCTTTCTTTGGAAGAACATTCAGAGAAGAGCCTGTATCAACCAAGACATGGGAAAGCACCGTCCCTTTGCATTCCATTGTGATATGCAAGGCTTTGTTGTGATTCCTGCCCTCAGACGTCAGGTCATAATCGGTGAAACCGAGCGCATGGCTAGTGTGTACATTTGAAACTACCAACTCAAGCTGGTTAATAGTTATCTCTGGTGGAACATAGGCCATATTCAGTATTTTCAACAAGGCTGCTCTGTGCGCCTCAGAGCACATAAATAATGAGAGAATGGAGATCTTTGAGGGTGTCTGATTTAGCTGGTCGACTACCTTGTAGTCACTTTTCTTGATAATCCTCACAAACTCATCCACTTCCTTCTCGAATGCGGTCTTAAGAGGAGCTTCCTCGGTAGTAACCTCTTCGGTGGATACATGTTTTCCTTTAGCCTTGGTGTTGCACCCCAAAATTTGCCCTCTATTTTTAACTCTAACCAATTTTTTGTTTCACATTCATTTGCATCATCTTCATAGCATAACATTTTTTTCTGTCTTAATATTAGCCGGAATAATTTCTCGGAATTTACAAACAGACTGGTCAAATTAACTTTTTAACTGTGCCTAAAATTAGTCAACGAAAAAATGTCAAGTTTAAGTTTGCAAATGTCGGTAACATTAATCTGCGGTTCACGTGGTTTAATTTGACATGCTAAAAATATTTTTACGACTATTTTTGGTCATATGTTGATCAGTCTGAGCAGTTTAAACGGTCATAATTTTTATTTCAAAATCCGACCAAACGCTGTATTTTTCCGAGTCATTTATTTCGCGCTGATTATTTTGACGTGTTCATTTTATTTTTCGAGCATTTTGGTGCCCGACTTTTATTTTTTTGAGTCTATTTATTTTTATATTGGGTCTAGAATAAATAAATAGGTTAATTAGTTTTTATTTTAATTTTAACTATTTTAATTATTTAACTTTATTCAGTTTTTAATTTAATATTGGGTTTCAAAATAAACTTAGGTCCATTATCATTAACCTAATTTGTTCCTATATATATTTACTAGCATGACTGATAGAGAGGGGCAAAAAAGACAGAACAAAAAAGAGAAACTGAGAGTGGCTGATCTATACTATCGTACACACAGTTTGGTAATAGTTTATATATGATATATACTTTATCTATTTTGTTGATATATTTGTTACTGTGTTTCAAATACATGTTCATATGTGTGACTGTGTTATGTATTCCAGATACATGCGGTTTGGTTAAATATATATATATATATATATATATATATATATATATATATATATATATATATATATATATATATATATATATATATATATATATATATATATATATATATATATATATATATATATATATATATATATATATATATATTTTATGTTATAATTTGATTATGTTTTCGGATCGGATCGTGTCAATACGCCGTTTTCACATATACGTGTATGAGGCGTGACATTTGTGTTATCCGATCCAGTTGCGATGATCGCAATTTTGCGCTAGCAACGCCGTTGTTTTTTTTAATTCATTTTTTTATATATATACATATATTTAGATCTGCACATTTTTTTCATAACTAACTACCCTGATTTTTCCTAAACCCTGACAATTTCGCCACAAACTCTAAATTTCAAACCTAAAACTTTAACCGTGTTGTTTCCTCTAAACCATAAACCTTTTCTTAAACCTTAACAAACCTTATTATTATTTCCTATTTTCGCTCATATTTATGTTATTCATACACTGTAACTGCTTCGCCCTGGTAATATTTTAAGTTTTAACTTGTAATATTTTCAGTTTTACTTTTCGCCATCTTTATTATGTAACTGCACCAAAGCGTTGTAATAATTAGGGTTTTATTTTCTCCCATTGATTTTCTGCCATTTTATTTTTCTGCCATTTATTTTTCTGCCATTTAAATTCCTGTCATTGATCCTATATTAACTGCGTGGTTTAGTAATGTAGGGCGTGAAAACCCACTAAATTAATTATTTAATATTTTTCTATAACCTTTATATTTTTTTGTAAATAAATAATAAATACTAACTATTTTAATAACTTTTTTTTATTACTTACTTATAATAATAAATCCTTATATATTTTGTAAATAAAATCTAATTGACCATTTTTCTAATTGAATAATAATAATAAACCTATTAATCTAATAATTTGATATTTTCTATAATCTTTATTTATTTTGTAAATAACTAACTTAATATTTTTCATATAACTCTTTTATTTTATAATTTATACATTAATGTATTTTAAATTCTTTTATTATTACTATTTTATTTTAAACTCATATTTTTCTAATAACTTCTAAAAAAATCTAACTTGTTTAACCTAAAATAATTTCTTTTAAAATTCTAACCTTTTTATTATCATTTTATTATTATTGTTATTTTATTATTGCTTTATTACCATTGTTTATTTATTATTTTATTATTATTTGCTTTTATCTATTCTATTTTTGCTTCATTATTTTCCTTATTTTAATTTTGTTTTATTTATAATATTAGGAACAAATGTATAGGTTGTAAATTTATTCTTTCTCGCCTGATTATTATGTATCTGTCCCATAGCCATGTAATAGTTTAGGAATTTATTTTTCTTGCTTTTATTTTTGTAAATATTTATTGTGTGGTTAGTAATTTAGGGAGTGCAAAAAACTAACTGTAAATAATTGAATTTAGAAAATTAAATTCAAGACAAATATCTGAAAAATAACACTCACACACGTAAGTCGATCTTTGATCGCCATCCGTACTTCCTAGGGTATTCCTCTTGGTTGCCTTCTTTAAATGGTCAAGTCCCTCGAAAATAGGGGTATCTTAAGCAAAGTCCCTTCAAACAGAAAAATCATCAAGTCCCTATAAACTTAAAAGATCAAGTCCCTACGAGGTTGCCTACGATATAATGATCTTGTCCCTTCGGTAAATATGATGATAGTCCCTACGAGTTGCTAAAGACACCCCTTATGTTGCCTTCATTGACCATACGATGACCCTACGCCCATCCCTTAAACACATCCAAGGTAATGACTACCTATTCCTTAATAATAGGGACAGTCTTACCATTGAAAGAATATACGAGAACACGAAAGACTTAATCTAGGGTAGGTATCTCATAGTTACTTGCTCACACTTTTCAAAATTACTTTTACACCTCACAATTTCTAAACTAGGCTTTGTATACACCCATACGAGGGTCATTACAAAGTACTTAAAGAAATTTTTCTAATCACACACTACACTCTTGCAAACAAACAAAGTGAGCTAAGTAACTAAGAGCCCATGGATAACCATGAATATAAAGGGTGCTAATACCTTCCCTTTGTATAACCTACCCCCCGAAATCAAAATCTTTTTAAGGTCTTTCCTGTTCTTTTATGTCCTTTCCTTTTGGATAAAATAAAAGTCGGTGGCGACTCTTGCTATCCGCAACATTTAACTCAAGTCAGTTCTCCCACCGTGTTACAGAACTGGCGACTCCACTGGGGACTTAATAAAAGAGGGGTACCCTTAGGAATTAGATCACTTTAAAATTGTTTGCCTTGTTTGCTTTATACTTATCTGTTGGGTGCTCTTATGTGTGAAAGACCCTAACCCGGATCTAGTGTACCTTAGGTAAATGGCAATAGACCAAGGAAACTGTACGGCGTATATCGATATGGTTGATCTGGTGGCCATAGTTAGTGTGACTTCTTGGTTGGTGCTTATGTTCCTTAAGCAAGTTGAGGATAATATGAGGCTGCCATATGTTATCAATACACTAACTGAATTTTAGAACCCTAGTCATCCCATCTTGGCCTTTAGAAAGTAGTGAGATAACCGGCTTTGGTGAAGACTGAAGTTGGTTGATACTCGATACTACACTCATTGAGATCCTAAACTTGGAGGGTTTTGGTTGGCAAGTAAGTTGCCTACTGAACAACCACCCTTGTGAAGGATCAATGATTTTGAGATCCCTTAGAACCTGGTTACTTTTGTAGGACAGGATGAATCAACTAAACTTCAGGGGAGGGTACTTACCTTTAAACCTCATGCAAGCCTTCAAACCTAGGGATATTGTGTGACTTGTTTGTGTGTGCCACATGTTTGTGATTGAGCATAACATCATAGCATCATCATGCATCATAAGCATAACATTTTCACTAACCATTTCAAGGACCAAAGGATTTATCTTTGTTCTTTGTTGCAGGTCATGGCTTCTGCTCGTAGGAATACTATCCGGATCAACTTTGTAGGAATACCTCCTAAGCTTAAGGAATTGGTCTCTCAAGTTTCTGAAAACTCCCAGTTCATCAAGAGGCATGGTCACCTACTGGATCTAGTCACTTCAGGGTTCAATGAAGACATGATGAGTGTCCTGTTTCAGTTCTTTGACCCTAAACATCATTGCTTCACATTTCCCGACTATCAGCTGGTTCCTACAATGGAAGAGTTCTCCAAGCTTCTGGGTATACCTATTCTTGATCAGAAACCCTTCACAGGCTTGGAAAAAGAGCCTAAACCTGAAGTCATTGCTGCAGCCTTACATTTAAAGAAATCATACATTGTCCTAGAAACAAGGAGTGGAGTTAAGGGTATTCTTGCTAAGGTATTGATGGAGAAAGCTCAAGTATTCCTGAAGGCTATGAGTTATGATGCTTTTGAGGAGATCTTAGCCCTATTGATTTATGGCTTAGTACTGTTCCCCAATCCAGACCAGTTCATAGACGTACACGCCATCAACATATTTCTGACTCGCAATCCAGTGCCTACATTACTTGGAGACATCTTACACTCTCTTCATACCCGTACTACGAAGGCACGAGGAACTCTGATGTGTTGCATACCTCTATTATCTAGGTGGTTTATTTCTCACCTTCCTCGATCAGTGATGAAGAATGAACAAGGGTTCAGGTGGTCCAAGAGGATTATGTCACTTTCTCATTCAGATATTCATTGGTGCTCTAGATCTATGGAGAATGTTACCATCATTGACCGTTGTGGGGAGTTCCCTAATGTGCCACTCTTTGGCATAAGAGGGGGCATTACCTACAACCCTTCTTTAGCTCTACGTCAGTTTGGTTACGCTCGGACTGATGGTCCTCATGACATGCTTATTCAGGGTATTATGTTCGACTACGACAACGATCTTCAAGGTTACCGTTAAAGGTTCATACGAGCATGGGGTAAAGTGAACAAGGTTGACAGCAAGACTCTGGAACCCAAGTACACTATTCCTATGGAACCATATCTCAGATGGGTACGATCTCGTGCTCAGACTCTTATGATGCCATATCCTGCTATCCTGCCAGTTACCATGGAGCTTGTTGCTGAAGGAGATACTTCTTACATCATTCTTCATCCATACATGCCCACTGACATGGAAGAGTTACAGAGGTCCTGGATCCAGTTGAAGGAGCAAAGAGATACTTTTGAGACTCATTACAAGGCAAGTCAGGAAAGAATCCTGGAGCTAACAAAACAACTTCACGAGGAGCGGAATCTCAACTCATACCTCAGCACAAAGAGGAAACGTCCATGGGAGACTTAAAACCCCATTTTTCGTATTCATTTCATTTTTATTGTAAGCCCAAGGGGCAAACAAGTTTATTACTAATAAAAGTTTACTTTTTGGTGGTTTAAACAAATTTAAATCCTACGGACCTTGAAAACATTGCATAAGCATCTACATACCATATTATTGCATCACAGGTTTCTTATGAACAGGTATCTTATCTTCTCGCTGTTTACCTCAGCAGAAATGGCTCTTGAACAGACTGTCAAAGATCTCCAGGCTCAGAATGCACAATTCCAAGAGTTGATTCTGAACTTGTCCAAGGGGCAAGATGAGTTGAAGACATTGCTGGCTAAGAAGAAGAAGAAGACTAGAAGATCATGAGGCCTTATCAATCTGGGAAGAAGATTCAGAGGCCCTATCAAGACAAAGGAACAGGTTGATGATTATGAGTCTGAAAATTCTGAGAAAGAGGGAGGTAGTCCCCATGATACTGTGGGAGATTCTGATTCTGAAGCAAATTATTATCATGATCCTAATGAAGATAAGTACAAGATGCTAGTGGATAGAATGAATGCTATGGAGTTACAAAAATCTTCTGGGCTGGATTTTGAAGATCTGAGTTTAATATCTGGAGTGGTTATACCTATTGGTTTTAAGGTTCCTGCTTTTGTGGTGTATGATGGTGTCTCATGTCCCAAGCTGCATTTAAGATCCTATGTCCGGAGGATTCAACCACATACTGTTGATAAGAAGTTATGGATTCATTTCTTCCAAGAGAGCTTGTCTGGAGCTCAATTGGAATGGTACTATCAATTGGAGAATGTCAATATCTGTGATTGGAATGATCTTGCTGAGGCCTTCTACAGGCAATACCAATACAATGCTGATTTAGCACCTACCCGCATGCAGCTACAAAGCATGTCAATGGGTGCTAAGGAGAATTTCAAGGAGTATGCCCAGAAATAGAGAGACCTGGCTGGCAGAGTTCAACCTCCTCTGACTGACAGGGAGCTAGTGGATATGTTTATGAGTACGTTGAATAGTCCTTTCTATAGTCACCTCATTGGAAGCTCATCATCTGGTTTCACTGAGCTGATAATGACTGGAGAGCGTGTGGAAAGTGGTATAAGAAGTGGTAAGATACAGGTGGATGCCTCTTCATCAAGCACTGCAAAGAAGCCCCCTAGTGGAAAGAAGGAGTCTAATGCTGTGTATGGTCAACCTAGCCGTAACAGAAGTCACCAATCCAGAGAACATGAAAGATCAAATCAATGTTGTGGGTGACTATAATAAAGACTACAATCTGGATAACTGGATTTTTCCTACTGTGGGTGATGGGCTCAACAATTGAAAGACTGAAGACGTTATTCCTATCTCCTTTAGTCAGGAGTAAATACTATTACTGTGTTGTTATTTTTAAGCCTTGTGCCTTACCCGGGGCACAATGGTATGCTTGTTTCGGGATGTCATTTCATTTGCATACTTCATTCAATAAAAATCAATGGACGTTTCGTTTTCGTAAATATTGGGCTCTTTGTTTTTCTTTTATTTTATTTTCATCAACTACGTGTTCTTACACACACCCACATCACTAAAATGCAGATCCTCATCCACTCTGGATCCTGTTGATAACAGTTCTACTATTGCCAATTATAATTTCGAGAATCCGATCTATCAAGCTGAAGATGGAAAGGATGAAGATTGTGAAGTACCTGTAGAGCTTGCTAGGTTATTACAACAAGAAAAGAAAGTTACACAGCCGCATGAGGAATCAATTGAGGTTGTAAATCTGGGTACTGAAATAGACAAGAAAGAAGTCAAAATAGGAGCAGGCTTGGAAAACAGTGTCAAAGAAAGATTGAGTCGGATGTTACGTGACTATGTAGAGGTTTTCGCTGGAAAAATCAAGAGATGATATGGAATGATGAATTTCAAGAAGCTTTTGACAAAATCAAGAAGTATCTCCAAGAACCTATAAATCTGATGCCACCAGTTGAAGGAAGACCTCTAATCATGTATTTGACCGTGTTAGAAAATTCAATAGGGTGTGTGTTGGGGCAACATGACGAGTCTGGTCGAAAAGAGCATGCAATATACTACCTTAGCAAAAGGTACCGACTGTGAAACAAGATACTCCCAGCTCGAGAAAGCTTGCTATGCTTTGGCTTAGGCTGCTCGCCGACTAAGACAGTATATGTTGAATCATACCACTTTATTGATTTCTAAGATGGATCTTATCAAATATACATCTGAGAAACCTGCTCTCTCCGGAAGAACAACAAGATGATTTTTGAACTCTGCAGGCAGTTCAAAATAAAACACCATAACTCTTCTCCATACCGGCCAAAGATGAATGACGCCGTGGAGGCTGCTAATAAGAATATTAAGAAGATCATACAAAAGATGACAGTAACATACAAAGACTGGCATGAGATGTTACCCTTTGCTCTTCATGGTTATCGCACTTCAGTGCGCACTTTGACAGGGGCAACTCCTTTCTCTTTGGTCTATGGAATGGAAGCCGTGTTACCAGTGGAAGTTCAGATTCCCTCTCTAAGAATCATGAAAGAGGCAGGTTTAGACGAGGATGAATGGATTCAGACTCGACTCGACCAGATAAATTTGATTGATGAGAAGAGGTTGGCAGCTGTTTGTCATGGTCAGATGTACCAGAAAGGGATGATCAAAGCTTTCAATAAGAAGGTTAAGCCAAAGGTATATCAGGCTGGTGACTTGGTAATCAAGCGTATCATACTACCACAGGGTGATCCTAGGGGCAAGTGGACTCCTACATATGAAGGACCATTTGTGGTCAAAAGAGTATTCTCAGGAGGTGCCATGATGCTCACTACTATGGATGGTGAAGACTTTCCACAGCCTGTAAACGCAGACATAGTTAAAAAATACTACGCATAAAAAGAGACCCGCTAGGTTGATTGGCCTAGGCAAAAATAAGGGCATCCCGGCAAACCAAAAGGGTTCGGGAAAAAATTAGGGATATATATAAAAAAAAATGTACACCCGGCAAGTCGAAAACCTGAAAAGGCGGCTTGGGCAAAAAAGGGTATCCCGGTGGATTGAAAACCTGAAAGGGCAATCCAGGCAAAAGTTAGGGATTAAAGCGTATGACTATGTCTCGTTTGGATCACTCATGTAACTTCAACTGATGGTGCTACCTAAATCAAGTTCAAACAGATAAAGATCAATCCAATCGTTTCTGTCTCAACAGCAGAAGATGAGATATTTGAAGATAATGGCAATAGTAGAATTGAAACTCAATAGGATCATTTTTCACATAGCTGTTTTCTTTGTTTTATAAAAAATTTACGACGAATTCCTCTTACTAGGATTTCTGTCTCCTTGTACAAACTTGCCTATGTATAGGTCACTTTGTGATATAAATAAAATTTCATCTTTGAATCCAGATTTACTTTTACTCTATTTACATAAGCGAAAACGTCCATTGGTTGTGTTTGAATGTATGTATGCTTTTGAATACGATTGATGTTTACCAGAAATGCATAAAATGCAGTAATAGTATTTACTAAGGACGAACGAGGGTAGTAGTTCAACGAAGCTTCGCCGGTTCATCCCCACTACAAATCCCCAGTAGAGCAAATCTATCTTTATAGATACTTCGAATTACGCCTCCCCTTGAATTTATGTCCATCCTCAGTCGGGATACTCAGGAACTTATTCCTTCAATAGAAGTACGACGAACGAATACGGGAAGTGACAAATACTATACTATCAAACAAGACGGGAACGAGTTCCTCATATTCTTCAGCAACGAATCAGGATTTATTTTCCCTAGCCAGCAGTTGTTATACAAAGATATCCGGACGCTTCAGGCCGCATGATTCATACATACATCATTTACATCATACCATAGCATATCCATAAGTGCATAATACATTTACTTAGATGCACCATGCATGCATACATATTGCATAAACTAACCTTTTCCTTGCAGGATGGTTATATACAAATAAAATACTATCAACAATTCACAACAGGTCAGAAACGATCTATACGAAGATCTAGTGTTGATACTTAATCATTACTCAAGGTGTCCTTGGATAGTAGGCAAACGGTCTATACGAAGATCTATTCCCTAGTCCAGGATGTTTTCAGGAGAGTTAATCCTGATACTCTTTTGTCCTCGGATAGTAGGCAAATGGTCTATACGAAGATCTATTCCCTAGTCCAGGATATTTTCAGGAGATTTCATCCTGATATTCTTTTGTTCTTGGATAGTAGGCAAACGGTCTATACGAAGATCTATTCCCTAGTCCAGGATATTTTCAGGAGATTTCATCCTGACACTCTTTTGTTCTTGGATATTAGGCAAACGGTCTATACGAAGATCTATTCCCTAGTCCAGGATATTTTCAGAAGATTTAATCCTGATATTCTTTTGTTCTTGGATAGTAGGCAAACGGTCTATACGAAGATCTATTCCCTAATCCAAGATATTTCCAGAAGAGATAATCATCACGAAGATTTATCTCTACTGGTCTATTCAACAATTCAAAACAGTTCAGAGACGATCTATACGAAGGTCTAGTGCTGATACTTAATTCAGAAAGAAATCGCCACGAAGATTTGGTTCTGACACTTAAATTAAAAGTATGTTCTTAGATACGATTCAGAGACGGCCTATACGAAGACCTAGTACTGATATCCAGTATCAACATCAAGATATTATCACCTCCTGATATTATGGATGGCATCTATAAGCCCATCTCCAGTTCTTCCAAGTGGCATCTTCAAGCCCACTTAAGCATATACAACCAGTCATCAGTGTTACTTTACGCACCGGCGAGTGCAAATTTTTGGGCTTTTGTGTTCAATCCCCTTCAACCTTCCAAGTCACGAATAGCACACAGGCCAATCTAACTCCTCAGGTTTCAGAAAATTGAACAGGGGCAGCTGTTGCACCCCAAAATTTGCCCTCTATTTTTAACTCTAACCAATTTTTTGTTTCACATTCATTTGCATCATCTTCATAGCATAACATTTTTTTCTGTCTTAATATTAGCCGGAATAATTTCTCGGAATTTACAAACAGACTGGTCAAATTAACTTTTTAACTGTGCCTAAAATTAATCAACGAAAAAATGTCAAGTTTAAGTTTGCAAATGTCGGTAACATTAATCTGCGGTTCACGTGGTTTAATTTGACATGCTAAAAATATTTTTACGACTATTTTTGGTCATATGTTGATCAGTCTGAGCAGTTTAAACGGTCATAATTTTTATTTCAAAATCCGACCAAACGCTGTATTTTTCCGAGTCATTTATTTCGCGCTGATTATTTTGACGTGTTCATTTTATTTTTTCGAGCATTTTGGTGCCCGACTTTTATTTTTTTTGAGTCTATTTATTTTTATATTGGGTCTAAAATAAATAAATAGATTAATTAGTTTTTATTTTAATTTTAACTATTTTAATTATTTAACTTTATTCAGTTTTTAATTTAATATTGGGTTTCAAAATAAACTTAGGCCCATTATTATTAACCTAATTTGTTCCTATATATATTTACTAGCATGACTGATAGAGAGGGGCAAAAAAGACAGAACAAAAAAGAGAAACTGAGAGTGGCTGATCTATACTATCGTACACACAGTTTGGTAATAGTTTATATATGATATATACTTTATCTATTTTGTTGATATATTTGTTACTGTATTTCAAATACATGTTCATATGTGTGACTGTGTTATGTATTCCAGATACATGCGGTTTGGTTAAATATATATATATATTTCCATTTTATGTTATAATTTGATTATGTTTTCGGATCGGATCGTGTCAATACGCCGTTTTCACATATACGTGTATGAGGCGTGACATTTGTGTTATCCGATCCAGTTGCGATGATCGCAATTTTGCGCTAGCAACGCCGTTGTTTTTTTTTAATTCACTTTTTTTTATATATACATATATTTAGATCTGCACAAACTAACTACCCTGATTTTTCCTAAACCCTGACAATTTCGCCACAAACTCTAAATTTCAAACCTAAAACTTTAACCGTGTTGTTTCCTCTAAACCATAAACCTTTTCTTAAACCTTAACAAACCTTATTATTATTTCCTATTTTCGCTCATATTTATGTTATTCATACACTGTAACTGCTTCGCCCTTGTAATATTTTAAGTTTTAACTTGTAATATTTTCAGTTTTACTTTTCGCCATCTTTATTATGTAACTGCACCAAAGCGTTGTAATAATTAGGGTTTTATTTTCTGCCATTGATTTTCTGCCATTTTATTTTTCTGCCATTTAAATTCCTGCCATTGATCCTATATTAACTGCGTGGTTTAGTAATGTAGGGCGTGAAAACCCACTAAATTAATTATTTAATATTTTTCTATAACCTTTATATTTTTTTGTAAATAAATAATAAATACTAACTATTTTAATAACTTTTTTTATTACTTACTTATAATAATAAATCCTTATATATTTTGTAAATAAAATCTAATTGACCATTTTTCTAATTGAATAATAATAATAAACCTATTAATCTAATAATTTGATATTTTCTATAATCTTTATTTATTTTGTAAATAACTAACTTAATATTTTTCATATAACTCTTTTATTTTATAATTTGTACATTAATGTATTTTAAATTCTTTTATTATTACTAATTTATTTTAAACTCATATTTTTCTAATAACTTCTAAAAAAATCTAACTTGTTTAACCTAAAATAATTTCTTTTAAAATTCTAACCTTTTTATTATCATTTTATTATTATTGTTAGTTTATTATTGCTTTATTACCATTGTTTATTTATTATTTTATTATTATTTGCTTTTATCTATTCTATTTTTGCTTCATTATTTTCCTTATTTTAATTTTGTTTTATTTATAATATTAGGAACAAATGTATAGGTTGTAAATTTATTCTTTCTCGCCTGATTATTATGTATCTGTCCCATAGCCATGTAATAGTTTAGGAATTTATTTTTCTTGCTTTTATTTTTGTAAATATTTATTGCGTGGTTAGTAATTTAGGGAGTGCAAAAAACTAACTGTAAATAATTGAACTTAGAAAATTAAATTCAAGACAAATATCTGAAAAATAACACTCACACACGTAAGTCGATCTTTGATCGTCATCTGTACTTCCTAGGGTATTCCTCTTGGTTGCCTTCTTTAAATGGTCAAGTCCCTCGAAAATAGGGGTGTCTTAAGCAAAGTCCCTTCAAACAGAAAAATCATCAAGTCCCTATAAACTTAAAAGATCAAGTCCCTACGAGGTTGCCTACGATATAATGATCTTGTCCCTTCGGTAAATATGATGATAGTCCCTACGAGTTGCTAAAGACACCCCTTATGTTGCCTTCATTGACCATACGATGACCCTACGCCCGTCCCTTAAACACATCCAAGGTAATGACTACCTATTCCTTAATAATAGGGACAGTCTTACCATTGAAAGAATATACGAGAACACGAAAGACTTAATTTAGGGTAGGTATCTCATAGTTACTTGCTCACACTTTTCAAAATTACTTTTACACCTCACAATTTCTAAACTAGGCTTTGTATACACCCATACGAGGGTCATTACAAAGTACTTAAAGAAAATTTTCTAATCACACACTACACTCTTGCAAACAAACAAAGTGAGCTAAGTAACTAAGAGCCCATGGATAACCATGGATATAAAGGGTGCTAATACCTTCCCTTTGTATAACCTACCCCCCGAACTCAAAATCTTTTTAAGGTCTTTCCTGTTCTTTTATGTCCTTTCCTTTTGGATAAAATAAAAGTCGGTGGCGACTCTTGCTATCCGCAACATTTAACTCAAGTCAGTTCTCACACCGTGTTACACTTGGCAGCTGCCTCAGCTTCAGCATTCGTGCGCAATGTTGATGGTGCAAATAGGCGTCCACTGCGAGTGAAGCCACCAATTCCTCCAACATTGTCTACAGCGGAGCTACCAATGTCAATGTCTTCTTCGTTAACTTTCTGCCCCTGGCAGTAGATATCAGCCCCATAGTGCCACGGGATAGCACTGTCTTTCTCATACAGGTCCTGATACCGTGATGGTGACCGGACCAATCAAAGTCGGTTGAGGGTTGTCAGAGTAAATTGGTGTTGGACTTTCTGGGAAATATATTGTCATCGGAGCGGGTCTCTCGGGAACATATATTTCTTCAGGAGTGAAATAAAATGTTACTGTCGACACATCATTCTTCACTGGACGAGTCTGATCGAACTGAAGACAACCTTCATCTATCAGTTGCTGAATACCCTTTCTCAAACTGTCACATCCGTTCTCGGCAGCTTGACAATTTCCGCACTCTTCCCCACAGCCCGGGAAAATCCGTCCTTTCAAGAGTCGGTCTTTGACCACCGATAGCGAAGTCTTCACTTTAGTCACATCAGAAACCAAATTCAAAGTTTCCCCACTATCAACAGCATTAATCCTCTGCCCGCCGTGAGCTAGCATCGAGTTTTGGATAACATTAGGCACCGGAGAAAAATTGATGGCATGGGCATCTCTCAAATCTTGTACCTTTAGCTGGAGAGCCTTGCAATTATCTGTAGTATGGCCAGGTGCGTTGGAGTGAAAAGCACATCTGGCGTTGACATCATAACCTCTAGGCAGATTGTTGGGATCGACCGGTGGTGTAACACCTCAAAATTTGCCCTCCTCTCTTGGGACTAGCTTAGCATACTGCATCTCATTTTGTAGGACATTAGTCATTGCATCTTTGCATATCATGTGTAAACAATGAGCAAGTCATTCTCCTAGGTCTTTTTCAGAAGATAAAGAGGTTAAAAGATGCAAGCCTGAGGGTCTCATTGAATTGATCACTAATCATCTGAGGATTGTGTTTCAATTAGGATTTCTTGGCTCCTCAAGGAGATTGATCATAATCTTGGTTGAAATGGTACATCATCATCATCATGGCCTTATCATCACCAAGAGGTTCATTGTGCCTGATCATGCTCCTTGGGATTAGAGTTTTGACCTCTGGTCAACCCTAATCAATTGTATTATACCAATCAGGGTTTTTCAAGGAGATGAGGTCTTTATTGAGATGGGGATCATCATATGTGTTTTAATGAGCTTGTGTAAGCTAGGGTTTCATCTTGGAGCCATTTCATCAGGAGATTGAGGCTCAAGTTCATATGTGCATGACCAAGTCATCCATCAACTGAAAAAGTCAACCAAAAGTCAACTGATGGATTTAGAGGTGGGAAGTGGTTAGAAATACTTCATTCATGTTCAAACAAGTCTCATTTGACATTTCAAACATCAACATTGAGGAATTTGAGGTCAGATGAAAACTTTCCAAAAATAGTAAGTGACCTGTAATTTGAAATTGCCAAAAATGGAAAGGTTTTCTCCTCAAGATTACATCATCAAAAATGCTTCAAATGAAATTTTGTTCAACATGAAAGTTGTAGATCTTGTTCTCCCATTTCCAAAAAGTCCAAGAACATGAATTTCTCATGTATGGTTGAGAAGATATGGATCAATCTTTGCCAAGAAAATTTGAACTTCACAAGTGCATAACTTTTGAACCATAAGGCAAATTGAAGTGGTTCTTTTTGCAACATTCTTGTCTTGATATGCACTATCCAATTCATGCATCATAAGCCATGCATTTTGATCACAAAAATATTTGACTTTCCATTTGAATTTTGGAGGGAAAAGTCAAATTCAAAAACTATGCATTGTCCATTCATTTTTCCACTTGCATTTGGCTCCAAATCACATTTTAAGTGAATTTCCACCAGATTTCGTGCACTGTAGCATTGCCTTGCATACATGAGGGTGAATTTGCAAATTGGCCAAAACACTCCCTTTTCCTTAATCCCTTGGCATTAGCTTAAGCATGATTAGCAAGCATCATTAGGAGAGCATATATAATCATAATCCTAACAGAATTCAGTAACAACAATTCACAAATCTCAGATCTAGAAATTTCTCTCCCATTTTCTCTCAACTTTTTCATCCAAATTCTTCATAAACCTTGCCTTGTTCTTGATCAATCCTTGATCCACAAGCATAATTGGACATTTTGGAAGCAAGATCCATCCATTTTCGAGCAGATTTGAGGACTGTTGAAGGTTGCGTCCATTAATGGCAGTTGAAGATTCAAGCAAAATCGTGCAAGCTTAACCTCTAAACCTTCATCCATTCTATTGTACAAGAGTGTTGGAGCAACTGTTTGGACATTACAAGGCTTGAAAGCAGAAAATCCAGTTCTGCACTTCCATTAAGGTTAAAAATCGCGTGCCTTAATTCTTGAAATTGTGATATGCATGTGGTAGATCTTTGAACGTGGAGAACACTGAGCTTTGTATCATTAAATTTCATTAAGAAATGAACAAGATATGCTAGATCTAAGTTTTATGCATGAAACTTCCATGGCTCGAAACTTTAAACATAGGATGAATTAGGGCAAAATAATCCTTGATCCATGTTGCTTGTTGAAAGATCTATCCAATGGTGTAATGGTTTTTGATTTCTGGACGAAAGTGTTCTTGAGCTCAAGAACACGTTGAATTTTGATGAACATCCTAGGGTTTGGTTTCCAGATTCATGTTTGATCTTCATTAGTGCGCTGTGCATGTTGTTTGATGTTATTAAGCCATGCACTGGACCACGTGGCTGTGACTTGGCGTTATGATTGGAAGAGATTGATTCCCAGCGCCCCATCTACTTAAGTGAAACGACGCGTTTCACTTAAGAAGCGCCTCAGTTCAAATTCGCAGCCAGTTCGATCCCTGGCTCGGGCTGTTTCCAATAAGGCCTTTGCATTTTTGTTCATTTTATGCTATCCATGTTCACCATGCTTTCATGTGTTTTTTAATTTTTCATTCATTTAAAAAATTCATAACTCATTGATTAATGATTCAAATGGCCTGGGATTTTTTGCATGTTGTTCCTCATGATGTCTAGTTTTTTTTTTTGAAATTTTTTCCAGAAATTATGCACGGTTGGAATTTAATTTGGCTTAGGGTTTGTTCACATGTATGCTATCTTGTACCTTGCTTGCCATTTTCTTTGTGAAATAATGATGGTTGATCCAATGAATGTGAAAATTGATATGCTTAAACTAGACATCTTGCTGGTCATTTTGGTGTTGAGTTTGCATTTTTAGCATTTTTGGTTGTTGAGTTATGATCTGTTTAATGTAGGTGTGACAATGTGTGTCACACCATTGCTTGCTCAAACTTGTTGATTTTTTTTGCCATGCCAATTAAATGCCAAATGATGTGATTTTTTACATGATGCTACTTCTGGATGTTAGGATTGATCATGAATTTTTATAGAAATTTTGGAATGATTTCTGATTTGTTTGAGATTTTCCTTTCTGGCTTGTCATTTGTGGACTTTTGGATAGTCATGAACTTCAATAATTTGTGAAATGCTTGATGTTTATCATATGAACTTGAAATTTTGTACATTGATTCTAGACACTTTGAAGTTTATTGTGGCTTTGATTGGATGTGTTTATCATGTGTGGATTCTGTTTTAGGCTTGTGTTAAGTTGATGTATGAAATTGTGCCTCAATTGAGCTTGTTTGTGCTTACCTTGCCTTATGGAATTTATTTGCCATGCTTAGACTTGTCCAAATGCCTTGATTTTTGGTATGTTGATCATGTGATATGTGCTGTTTAGCCATGATTTTGCTTGAGATTTATTGAGTCATTTTGGAATTGATATGGATTTGTTCATTCTGTTGCTTCAATGAGCTTTGAACTTGCATGCTTTGCATTATTTGACTTGTGAAATGAATTTGGTGCATGATATTGATATGAGACTTTTTGGATGATGTTCTTGATTGGTTTAATTTGATTCATGTCAATTTTCATGTTCTGTTTTGAATTATTTCTCCCTCTTTGACCCTAGGACTTGTCCTAGTGGTTTGTGCTTATGTTTGAGCTTTGTTTTCAGGATAAGGAGCATATGGCCATGAGGAGATTGATTCACATTGCTTGAATTGGGTTGATTGGTTGATGTTGACTAACATTGATTTGTTTTGTAGGTTGCTTTTAGCTCATTTGAGTTGAGCTTGTGCCTTGCACATTGTAGCTTGCACTTGTTGTTTGTTTGACTGTGTACAGTTGACTGTTGACTATTAACTGTCTGATTGACTTTGTGAGTTGTGTACTGACTGAGTTAGATTGTTTTCAGGTACATTAGTTGCTTAAGTTCTTTGAACTTGCTTTTGCTGTTGCTTGGTTGCTTAACCATTTGAGGTATAACTCACTGATTTCATGTAGTCTGGAAGACCTGTCCTGTTACTTGGGCAGACACCTGTCTGAAGTCCTCCTTAAGAGGCAATGCTTGTGTTTGTTTATCTTTGTGCCAAGCAGGAAAAGTCCTTTGATAAGGCAATTGGCAGATAAAAGAGATGTGCAACCCATCTCCTGCTACTCAGTGTGTCATCCACTTTGCTCACACACCTTGTGTTGATGCATTGTGGATATTAGCCCAAGATCTCTGTTGAGTCAGTCATATGTGGATAGAAGAGTTCCTGCTTTCTGAACTCCCACACCTTCTATTTGAGTCAAGCTCTCCCAGGCCAGGGATAAGAGCTGTGAGGCACACCCCTCACTTCCCATTTCATCTGCTTCACCCTAACTCTCAATTTTAGGGTTAAGAGCTAACCACACCCGATTACAGTTGGCTTGTGTTTCACAGCCTAACCCTTGTGTGAGCCCACTTTGTTTGTATATAGTGTGTGCTAAATGTGTGTATGTTTGCTTTGTTTGTCCTGATTAGGATAGCTTGCTGCCTGTGCAAGTTAGATAGAAAACTCAACCTAGGACCATTGTGGATTGCATGATAACTATTAGGCTCGAGTCAGTCTCCCTTTTAGTTTGTCATTTTTCAGTCTCTGGTTAGGAGAAATTTTCTCCCCTGTTAAGGGGAACTACGTTGCCCTGATCCTCATACCAGATGAGGTACGTAGGCAGGAGGTCGTACAAGATCTCTCCGGGCACCCTTTTTCTTTTTGTGTGTGTTTGCTTGACAGTTAGCAGGCTCGAGTACCAGACTCCCTGTTAGCTTGTTTGTTCAACTTTGTTGTTGCTTTTGACGACTCAGCGTCCGGGTATCCTATTGTTGTGTGCTTGGAGTCTGACGTAAGTCCAGTGATTGGCAGTCGGTTTCCGGTGTGGGTTTGTTTGGTTCGGAGTCTGATGTAAGTCCAACGATTGGCATTCGGTTTCCATGTTTTCCTGCTTGTGTGTGTTTTGTTTCGGCGTGCGTGAGCCGAACTACGGTAGCTCTGATTCTCATTCCAGATGAGATACGTAGGCATAGGATGCGATATCCTAGTGAGCCCGTTCCCTTCTCTTTCCGTCTGTGTTTGATTCCAGTGTGTTTTTGTGCATTCTTTTGAGCAGTTTTCAGCAACCTTTATTCTATTCTTTTGAGCGTGGATCCCGTCGAGTACGACGGACGTGAGGGGTGCTAATACCTTCCCCTTGCGTAACCGACTCCCGATCCCATCTCTCTTTGGTTGCGAGACCATGTCTTTTCCAGGTTTACTTCGAGCGTTTCCTTTCCCTCTTTTGGGATAAATAACGCACGGTGGCGGCTCTGTTTGTTTTGTTTTAGCCCGCCGGTTGTTTTTCGCGGATGCGATAGGTGGCGACTCTGCTGGGGATAAAGAAGTTGACCTCCTGCTGGTCCATCTTCCCTAAGCGAGTCTCTCCTAGCGCTCTCTAGGATAGTTAGGTTGCTTGTGTTGCTCTATTTATTGCATTTATGATTATTATGTTGTGTATATATTTGTATAAATGTTTGCATGCATCATACTATCATTGTGCTGTCTTCTGTACAGGTGGTTCCTCTGTTTTGGGGTGGGTGTTCTGAGTGGGGCTAAAACCCAGGCCCGAGTACACACCTAGGATTAGTGTGGTCTCATGTTGCCTCTCATGTTAGGTCAACATGTTTTTGGCGACGTGACATACCACAAGCCGGACGAGGTTCATTGGAGAGTGCTCTTCCTTTGTGGGGTATTCCACTTTGGTCGGGTTACCTCTTTTGAGTTATTGACTTCGATGACCGATCTTTCCCGGATCTTTGGTTTAGACGATCTTAAGAGAGCTACAACGGCACACCCGAAAGGGCAAACCCGTTGAGTATCTTTGCCTGATTGTCGAGACCGTTATCCGCCTTAGGATGACCTGATTAGAATTCACCTGTGAGGGGAGGGTTGATTCTTACAGATGCATGTTCTGATGGTGACTTTGATGGTGACTAATGGTTCAGCTATTGATCAGAGTCATATTTATAAGTCGGATTTATGGACATTTATTTCCGAGACGCCGAAGTTCTGTCCGTGGTATTTATCAGTGGGGATCCGTTTATTTCAGGATTCCCTGGGCTGGTACAGATGATTTTGTGGTTATTTGTTCAGAGGACTTTCTGATGATGATGGTGACGTATCATTCCGTTCTGTTTATTTCGGAACCCCAAGTCGGATTTGTGGTTACATATTCCTTCAGATGGTTGTGATCAGTTCAGAGGCCGTAACTCAGTGCAGTAAATGTTCAGATGACTTGGAGGATGGCACAGTGCATTGCATTCACGCATCAGCATCATCCATATTTTGCATTCATCGGCATCTAACTCATGTCTATCCGTACTCAGGGTCCATTCTTGATTGAGATCCTGGTTGAGAGACATCCTGATGTCAGAATATTATTGTCGAATTTTTTTTATCCGTCTCGATGAAGCCAGAATCGAAGGAAAGAGTGTTCCTCATATGGATAAATATTGCATTCATGTGTGAGTCATAATAACATGTCTTCTGTTTTGCAGGTGTCAGTTTCTAACATGTTTGGGTTTACTCAGGAGTCATTGCCCGCGCACGCCGAATCATTCCCTTGCACGTAGCTCGTCCGCACAGATACCCTACCAGACGCAACACACCCAAATTGATGGATCCTTCCAACACAGACATTCTCGAGCTGAAAGAGAAGATGGGAGAGTTGATCTATGTCATGCAAGAGTTCGCCTTGGGGCAGAAAGCAATTGCCGAGAAGGTGGGGAGGATTGAAGACTGGCTGAAGAAGGGGAAAATACAAGGAAATGCTTCGTCGTCTGGATCGAAGAAATCCTTTGGTAATGGTCAGCATAAGAAGGAGGATGGCGCGAGTGCTGTGTATGCCCAGAGAGGATACGGTGGGGATCATTACTACCAGCACACTGCTGCGGTAACGATTCCTGCTGGTAATCAATCTGTACCACGGCAGCCTCAGTTCCCTCAACAGAGAACACAGAGAGTTGGGTACCAAGTGAGAAGAAGGACGACAGATCGTCATTTTAATAAACCACCCATGACGTATGCTCTCCTGTTGAAGAAGTTGAAAGATCTCGGAATGGTACAATTGAGGACTTTAGCTCCATTGAGATCAGATCAGCGGCCTCCTAATTATGATGAGAACGCCGAGTGTGAATTCCATTCTGGTTCATCTGGACATAACATTGAGGGTTGTAGAGCCTTTAAGCATGTCGTCCAAGACCTGGTGGATTCCAAGGCCCTCAATTTTACACTGTCACTGAATGTTGATGCTAATCCCATGCCGGCGCATGGTCAGGTGATGGTGGGTGTAATTGCTAAAGATTCAGATCGCGTCTGTGCGGTGGGAAAAGAGAATGACAGTGACTGTGAACTTGACTCGTAGATAAAACCGTGCGTACCAGGGAACTGGAAGGCCTAAAAGATCATCACTGTCACTCATCCGGAAGAGTAATATTTCCTGTTTTCAATTTTGTTTGCATGAAAGCCATACGTTTTGCCCGAAACGTATTGGTCCATTGTAAGGGCCACCTCATGTGTTTCATTGTGCAACATTTTGCATCATTAATAAATGGATGTTTTTCACATTAAAAGCGGTGTTCCCTGTTTTTCATTTATTTTTGCAGTTTAAAAACAAATAAAAATGGCAATGTTTGTTTTCATTTTTTTCCCTTTTTGATTTGTCTCGTTCCGACTTCGAAAAATAATTCTCCGGATCTCATTGATAACAATTTGGTTACACCTCTGTATGACTTCGACAATCCGATCTATCATGCCGAAGAAGAAGGCGAAGAAGATTGTGATCTGCTGAAAGATTAGCCAGGTTGTTGAAACAAGAGGAGAAGGTGATTCGGCCGCACGAGGAGCGATTCAAGATTGTTAATCCAAGCACCGAGGAGGTCAAAAAGTGCAAGTTGGGGCCGCTTCAGAGGCAAATGTCCAGAGCAGAATGGTAGCCTTGTTGAAAGAGTATGTCGACATCTTCGCCTGGTCGTGTCAGGATATGCTAGGGTCGGATACCGATGTCGTTGTGCACAAGCTACCATGGAGAGAAGACTGTCCTCTAGGGAAGCAGAGCGCTGGTGCCACATGTCAGAGAGTCCTGGTGACTTTGTTTCATGATATGATTCATCATGAAATCGAATGCTATGTTAATGACATGATAGCAAAGTCCCAAACAGAAGAGGGGCATCTGGTAGATCTGGCCAAGCTGAGTGGACCAGTTGAGACAATTCAAACGGAGGTTGAATTCAGATTAGTGCACTATCAGAGTGCGGTCCGGTAAATTGCTGGGGTTCATTATGAAAGAGGAATCGAGGTTGATCCTGCTAAAAAAGAAAAAGAAAAAAGTAATACAAGAAATGCCTGAACCGAAAACAGAAAGAGAGGTTCGTGGTTTCTTAGGTAGATTGAACTGCATTTCACGGTTCACATCTCATCTAACAGCCACGTACGAACCTATATTCAAATTGAAAAAAAAGATCAAACGGTCAGGTGGAATAATGATTGCCAAGAGGCATTGAAAAAAATAAAAGAATAAGTCGCAGGAACCTCTGATTCAAGGAGCAATTGTTAATCTATACTTGACAGCCCTCGAGGGGTCTATGAGGTGTGTACTGGGGCAGCATGACGAGTCTGGTCGAAAAGAGCATGCAATTTACCTTAGCAAAAAGTTTACTGACTGTGAAACAATACATTCACTGCTCGAGAAAACTTGCTGTACTTTGGCATAGGCTGCTCGCCGACTGAGACAGTATATGCTGGTTCATACCATTTTGTGGATTTCCAAGACGGATCTGATCAAGTACATGTTTGAAAAGCCAGCATTGACCGGACGGGTCGCGAGAGGGCAAATGATTTTGATTGAATATGATATTCAGTATACCTCCCAGAAGGCGATAGAGGGGAGTGTATTGTCCGATTAAATCGCCCCGCAACCCATTGAGGATTATCAACCAAGGAAGTTTGAGTTCCCTGATGAGGACATCTCGAGGTGCTCAAATCGAAAGATTGTGAGGAACCGATCCCGGAGGAGGGGCCTGACCCCGAATCCGAACGGATTCTGATGTCTGATGGGGCCATTAACATGAATGGAAGCGGAGTTGGTGCTGCTTTGGTTACGCCAAAGGGATCCCACGTTCCTTTTGTTGCCCGGCTAACGGTCAAATGCACCAGCAAGGGTGGCTGAGTATGAAGCTGGTATCCTGGGTATCGGACTTCGGTGCGTACATCTATTGGGGCAACGCCTTTCTCTTTGGTATATGGAATGGAAGCCGTACTACCGGTTGAGGTCCAAAGTCCCTCTTTGAGAGTCCTGATGGATGTGAAATTGCAAGAGGCTGAATGGGTAAGGACTCGGTAGGACGAGTTGAGCCTGATTGAGGAAAAGAGGCTGGCGGCCATCTGTCATGGGCAGTTGTACCAGCAAAGGATGAAGCGTGCTTTTGACCGAAAGGTACGACCTCGTGTGTATCACGTAGGTGATATGGTGCTGAAAAGGATCCTTCCTCCTCAAAACGATCGAAGGGGCAAGTGGACACCCAATTATGAAGGTCCATTCGTGGTCAAAAAGGTTTTCTCTGGCGGAGCCTTGTTGCTGACGACCATGGATGGCGAGGATTTTCCATCCCTTGTGAATGCGGACGCAGTTAAAAAATACTTCGTATAAAGAGACCCGCTGGACGAAAAGAATAAAATAGTCCAAGTAGAAATGGCCATCCCGGCGAACAAAAAAAAATGATGAAATGGTTCGGGCAAAAATTAGGGATAAAAAGAAAAATGTACACCCGGCAAGTCGAAAACCTGAAAAGGCGACTTGGGCAAAAAGGGGTATCCCGGTGGACCGAAAACCCGAAAGGGCGGTCCAGGCAAAAGAGGGATTGAAACGAACAACTGCGTCTGGCATGATTGTTTGCGCTTTGGTTAAGGCACATGGATAATCCCCGGTAGGGAGCAGTCGGAAGCGTCTTGTTCAGAAGGCAGAAAAGCACGGAAAGTCTGAGAACATATGGGGTGTAACCGAGTTGGAACTCGATGAGATCGCGGTTTCACATTGCCATTAGGATAGATTTTTCCTTTTGTGCGCAATTACCTCTTTTCAGGAATTGCTTCCTTTGTATTCCTCAGTTTGAGCCACACCTTTTCAATCAATAAAATGCATATTCAGTCAAATAATTTTGTTTTTGTTTTCATAACCGCTTTGATTGCAAAAACATCCGTTTATTTTTGATAAAGAATCTTTGCATTTTAAGACATACAGGTCCCTTCCAATGCATGTTTATAAGATTGAAAGCTTGAAATCTTATTCGGAAGGTTGAGTGACCCAAGTGTTGAAATCTTGGCATACCTGGGGCACGTTTTTATCTAATGATCTCTTATGCAGGTACTGTTAGAGATTTTCACTCACTTGCAGGTTGTGATGTGAAGCCTTTCTGACAAAGGATCCCCGCAGAGTCCAATCAGGGACGAAAGATATTGAAGAACGGTGAAAAGACGACGAAAGACGTACGGCGATCCTTGAGAATTAATCAAGAAGACTCTTCAAAGTCTGAAATTGAAAAGTCTGTATGAATCCCAGGAGTTCGCTCTTCGTAGAGTACGGAGAAGTCGGGAATACAAGGTGATGAATCAGAAAAGTCCAGACGAGTCTGGGAATTCTCAAAATTGGAAAGTTGACAGTGAATTTAGATGGTGAATGCCATGGATTGACGAGTCGACGGGTGTTCAGTATCAGATTTTCCTGATTTCCCCAAGCAGAGGCGGAATTGTTACCTCCTCAGCAGATTCAAGGTCTGTGTTTTCCCCAAGCAGGGTCGGGATGGTTATCTCCCCAGTGTAGCACCTCAAATTTGCACCTATCATTGTATATACATTCTCATATTAGGTCATAACATAACATGGTCCACTGCATAGCATTGCATTGTCCCTTTTCCCCAAGTGCAAGCCAGTCAAGAGAATTAGGTCAAACTGATCAGGAGACCAGTCAGTCAAGCAAGCAAGGGCAATCTCCATTGAGCCAAGGCCCTAGGGTTGGTCCAACATGTTCACATGACTTGGGGATCCATTTGAAGTGTTTAGGTCAAGGGTTGGATGTTCAGAAGTCATCAGTCAATGCACAATCAGTCAGAAACCCTAAAAAGTCAAACTTGGTCAACTGTGACTGATTTTATGGTTTTGATGGATGGATTTGGTTTGAGAGAGCTTATTCATGTCCAAATAGGCCTCATATATCATGGCAAACATCATCATTGAAGAATTTGAAGCCAAATCAGAAATTTCCAAAAATAGAAACTGGACCTGTAATTTTAACTGCCAAAAATGGAAACTTCTTGATCCCAAACTTACATCATGCTACAAGCTTCAAATGAATTTTTGCCCAACATGAAAGTTGAAGATCTTGTTTTCCCATTTCCAAAAAGTCCAAGAACTCTCAATTCCCATGTATGGTTGGCAAGATATGATCAATTCATTCTTCAAAAATTCTTGAACTTCAAAAGGCCATATCTCTCAAACGATTTGGCCAAATTGGGTGGGGTTTTTTCCTACAAGTCACATTTGATCCCCTCTTTCCAAAAATGTCATCATCATTCATCAAAACATCACCAATCAAAATGGCATTTTTGAACTTGCATGAATTAATTTCAAGTGTAGTGAAAAATGAGTTTTTAAAGTAAGCATTTTTAACCACTTTTACCAATTGGAATTGATCACAAATGTCATTTGAGACATGTTTGCCAAGCCCAATTCGTGCAGCACTTACACCCCATGTGAACTTGGTGGAATTTTAGCAAATTACCCAAAAACACTTCATTTGAGTTAATTATGTTTAGCATTCCATTAGCCAACCTTAAACAGCACATATATATCATTTTTTCTGCTCATTGAAACCCTAGCAGCCTCAGATACAAAAGAGAAAAACTATTTTCCTCTCAATTTTGGATTTTGGCATTTGGAACTTTTCTGAAAAAATTGCAAAGAACCCACGAGCTAGCTTTCATTGCTTCATCATCCATCATCATTTTGAAGCTGTTACAAGCCCTGAATCCCAACTGGAAGCTCATTTCGAGTTCTGTTTTCTTCAAGCTACAACAATGGCAAATTTCGATTCAAGCTGGATTTGAGTTTGTTGAGCTAAACTTCTTCAACCATTCATCAATACCAACCACAAGCTTCAACTGTTTCGAGCCAAACCATCTAAATCAACACTGTTTCACCATTTGCTTCAAAATCAAGTAAGGTTTCGAATCCATCCTTTTCCAAAATCATGTCATGTAATGTATAGATCTCATTCCCCTGATCATTATGAGCTTTGAATGGTTTAAAATGGTCAAGTATTTAGCAAGTTATGTTGTTTTAAAGTCTCATATGTGAATGATGTTTTGCTTAGTTCTTCCATTGCTAGCTCGATTTCATGATTTTTGGTGTTAGGATGTTGATAAGGTTTGTTTAGTGTTTCGATTGCTATGCTTGATTTCATGTTCTGGGCATTTTGATTTTTTTTTCGAGTTGGGGAAGATGATGATGATGAATACTGTTGCGTGAAACCCTAAAGCATTTTCCAGATTTTCCTCTCAATCGTGTTTGGTTGTTGCTGTGTAATGTTTGCATGATGTCACTATTCCATAGCCATGTAGCCAATCAGAACATTTCCCTGGCTGAGCTTAAACGCGGCGTTCCACTAAGTTGTCCAAGATATTACAAAAATGCCATCGGTCCCATTATTTTGAATTAATTCATTTTATTAATTCAATGCTTATTTCATTTTGGTTCAACATCTTACAAAAATCACATCTCATCCATTTTAATCCAAAATTCATGGGATTTTTTGCATCATGTTCATCACAATCTCTAGTTTTTTATCATGTATTTTCCAGAATTTTTGCATGAGTAGATTTTAATTGGTGCTAGGGTTTTGTTCATGTGTTCATATTTTGTACCTTTTGCCAAAACCTTTGTGAAATGATGATGCATTATCCAATGGCCCTGAAATTTTTTGTGCATAAACTAGACTCATTCATGGTGATTTTGATGTAGGGTTTGTGAATTTATCTTATCTGGTTTGTGAGTTATGAATTTTTGAATTAGGGTGTGACAATTTGTGTCACACCATTGATGTGCAACTTCATGATTTTTGATACCATGCTTCTCGAACTCCAATTGATCTGAATTTTTGCATGAACCTACTCTTGTATGTCTAGTTCACATGTGAATTTTCTTGGAATTATTTGTGGCATTTTCCAATTGATTGAGATTTTTGTCCCCTGTTTGATCATATGTTGACTTTGTGTGACACTTGTGCCCATTTGTTTTGTGAAATGCTCATACTTTATTAGATGGACATGAAATTTTACATGAGATTACTAGACATCTTAAGCTTTGCCATGGGTTTAGTCCCGTTCATTTATCATATGCCATCCCTGATTTATGATTTTTCTAAGTTGATGCATGTTTGGTTGACTTCTTTGAGCATGTTCAAAATTGCCTTGCCTTTCTGATTTTCATTGACTATCTTCTACTTGTCCAAATGAGATGAAATTTGACATGCTTACCATGCTGTGGATTGTGATTGATCATGATTTATTTGATGATTTTTGGAAATGTTTAAGATTGCTTTTGATTCAAGTCTTGCTGTTGACTTCTATGAGCTTCCATATGCCATGCTTTGACCTAATTTGTTCATGAAATGATGATGATGATTGATATGAATGTGAACCCAATTGAGTTTGCTTCTTGATTGTTTAAACTTGATTTTGGTTGAATTTCATTTGCTGTTTTGACTTTCTCATCCCCTTTTGACCCTAGGCTTGTCCTAGTGGTCTTGTTGCTTATGTTTGAGTTCATGTTTTCAGGTTGACCAACAAATGGCCAATGAGACCAATTCTTTTTGATTGAACTTGCTTTTTTATCATGACTAACATGTTATTTTTTGTAGGTTGCTTGGCTCACATGCCTTGAGCCTTGTGCCTTGCACATTCACTTGCTTATGATTAACTGTTGATGTCTGTTTCCTTTTGCTTTGTTTTGAAGTTGTATACTAATGTCTGCTTGACTATTTCAGGTGCTTTTAGTTGCTCAGTTCCTTGTGAACTTTTGCTTTGCTTTGCTTGTATAAGCAATTTGCATTGAGGTATATTTCTAATCTTCATGTAGTCTGGAAGACCTGGCCTGTTACTTGGCCAGGCAACTGTCTGAAGTCCTCCTTAAGAGGCAATGTTTGTGACTGTTTACATTTGTCCTTGTATAGAGTCAAAGACCTCCTAAGTGAAGAGGCAATTGGCAGAACCCAAGGGATATGCAACCTATCCCCTGCTATTCTGTGTGTCATCTGTTTTGCTCACACCACTGTGTTGACGCATTGCAGATACAAACCCAAGATCTTGTACAATTGTACAGTTGAGTCAGTTTTAAATGTGTAGAAGGGTTCCCACTTTCTGAACCCACACATTCTTGTCTTAAGCTCTCCCAGGCCAGGGATAAGAGCTGTGAAGTCCTATCTTCACTCACCTTTCATCTGCTTCACCTTAGCCCCTCAATGGCAAGGTTAAGAGCTAACATTACCCAGTTCCAGTGGTTTGTTTGTTGAGGTTGATATGACCCCTCGACTAAAACCTAACCTTGATTGAGCCCATTGTTTGCATATAGTGTGTGCTACTTGTGCTTGTGTGTTTGTTTAGCTTGCTTCCTGTGCAAGTTAGGTTTAGTTTGGCTTGCTTCCTGTGCAAGTCAGGGTTAGGATAGGCTTGCTTCCTGTGCAAGTTAGCTAGAAACCTTAACTTAGGGATGATTTGCATGATAACATCTAGGCTCGAGTCGTAGTCTCCCTAGTTGTGTCTCCCTCTGTTATCTGGTTAGGCTAGTCTTTCTCCCCTCTGAGGGGAACTACATCGCCCTGATCCTCGTTCCAGACGAGGTATGTAGGCAGGAGACCGTGCGAGGTCTCTCCGGGCACCTTTTTTTTTTCTTTTTGTGTGTGTTGTTTGACGATTGCTAGGCTCGAGTTCCCGACTCCTTAGCAATTTGTTGTCTGTTTGTTCTTGTTGTGTGCTTGGAAGCCGGTATAAGTCCATCGAGTGGCATCTGGGTTCCAGTGTGCGTGTGTTGGTTTGGATGCTGATGTAAGTCCAGTGATTGGCATTCGGGCTCCACATTTGCCTTTGCCTGTTTTTGTGTGCGTGTCAGCCGAGCTACGAATGCTCTGATTCTCCTTCGTCCAAGGAGATACGTATGCATAGGACGCGATATCCTAGCGAGCATGTGTCGTTTCCCCAGTCCGAACTACTTTGACTCTGATGTCTATGCCTGATAGACTAAGTAGGCCCAGGATGCGATATCCTGCCGAGTCAGTCTTGTTTGTTTTCTTGTGTCTCTTTCAGCCAGTGTGTGTGTGTGTGTGTGAGCAGCTTTTTTAGCAACCATTTTCCTTTCTATGGTGCGTGGATCCCGTCGAGTACGACGGATGCGTAGGGGTGCTAATACCTTCCCTTCGCATAACCGACTCCCGATCCCATTCTCTTTGGTCGCGAGACCATGTCTTTTCCAGGTTTACTCTGAGCGTTTCCTTTCCCTCTTTTGGGATAAATAACGCACGGTGGCGGCTCTGTTGTCCTGTTTTCCCGCCGGTTTTTCGCGTAATGCGACAGCTGGCGACTCCACTGGGGACTAATAAGAAGTTGACCTGTGCTGGTCCATCTTCCCCGAGCGAGTCTCTCCTAGCGCTCTCTAGGTTAGGGTTTTGGTTGCTTTGTGCTGCTTTATTTATTGCATTCATTTGTATATATTTGCATTTACTGTTTGCATTTATTGTTTGCATTAATGTTTGCATTCATTCATATTCATCTGCCGGTTGTCTGTTTGTTGGGATGGGATATTTTGTGAGAAATAAGCCCACTACCCAGGCTTGAGTGTACACATAGGTGTTAGAGTGGATAGTCATGAGGCTTGCATGGCATGTTGCTATGATAAGTCGTTCATGAGACCCACATTCCAGACGAGGTTTCTGTTGGATATATTTTGTCCTATGGGTGTTCCATAACGACAGATATTCCTTTAGAAATCGTCGACTCTGGTGACCATTTCCCGAGAACTCAGTCGAGGCCTCTCCTCCGAGACGTGATTATGTTAGCTCTGGTGGGCGCATTCTCGCTGCTCAATCCGAGGACCCCGAGACTGGGGACTTGCTCTAGGATATCCTGTTGAGGGGAGTCAGCAGAGGTCTTTTATCCCGTAATAATGCCAAACCTTCAGTGGTAAACGTATTATCCTCGACTGAAGGGCTGAAGCTGACAAACTTCTGTTCTTAGAATTCACCTGTGAGGGGAGGGTTTGATCTCTACAGATACGGTTTCTGCCAGTGATGTTGTGATGGTGACTTTGGTTCAGCCGAATTTATGGTCATTTATTGCCGAGACGCCGGAGTGCTGTCCGAATTATCAGTGGGGATCCGTTTATTTCAGGATTCCCCGGGCCGATTCAGAGGTTATGGGTATCTGATCAGAGATTGGTTGGTGATGATGATGATGGTGTATCTTTCAGTTCCGTTTATTTCGGAACCTTTGAGTCGGATTTATGGTTAATCAGACTTCAGATGGTTGTGATTGGTTCAGAGATCAGGGTTGTGATTCAGAGTAACAGATGATTAGATGGCTTGGAGGATGGCAATGCATTGCATTCATTCATCTGCATCATTCCCACTTTGCATTCATCTGCATCAAACCTACGTCTAGCCATATGGGGAGTATTATTGATTGAGAATCTGGTTGAGAGACATCTGAATGTCAAAATGTTATTGGTGAAATATTATCTGTCTCGATGAAACCAGAATCAAAGGACAGAATCTTCCTCATATGGACAGACGTTGCATTCATGCATATTAACCTGTTTGCTGTTTTGCAGGAATCATTGCGCGTGCTCGTAGAGTTGTACCTTTGCGCTCAACCCGACCTCACAGATACTTCACGAGGCGCAACACTCCTCGACTGATGGATCTTCCAAACACAGATATCCTCGAGCTAAAAGACAAGATGACTGAGTTGATCAACATCATGCAAGGCTTTGCAGTTGGTCAGAAAGCTCTAGCAGACAAAGTTGAGAAGCTCGAGCGGGCTTCAGCAGCAAACAGTGGTGTAAACTTGGATGGTGTCTCCAACCAGGGGCTGGGTGGTTCTAGAGACGGTGAAAAAAGAGCAACTGTAGGTATGGTGAACAACGCTGAGGGTTTCGGTGCTGCTGGTGGTCAACCGGGGCAGAATTTGAAGGATAGTCTGTTTCCTCCATTCTTCGGGGTTGAGGATGACAGAGAGGAAGACAGGGAAGCAGACCAGTTCTCGATGCATAATGAACCTTTTGGTCAGTACAGTGCTCCGCCACAGAACAAAGAGATTCAGCTGCTGGCTGAAAAGATCAGAGCTCTGGAGAGCTATGCCACTCCTGGGTGTAGCGGTGTATTCGTCGCTATATGATCTATTGATTAAATCATAAGCAAAGTATACAATAAACATAGAGTCGCCACCGCACTTTTATTTATCCTAAGGACTGGCTAAAAAGCGAACAAAAGCCTAAGAAGTTTTACTCGTAGAAAACCAATGAAAAGATCAGAGATCGGGGTAAGGGGTAAATTACGCAAAGGGAAGGTGTTAGGCACCCAATGCGTCCTAGGTACTCCTAGGGAGCCCTTTTCACACTTTGTTGTTTGAAAATTATTATTTGTTATGACATAAGTAATGTGCAAACATGATTGGGATGATGAGAAAAGAATGTACAAATTAATTATTTTTGTGTTTGGATGGATAACCATTGCCTACGTACCTTTACAGGATCAAAACCTCGTAGTTCGGCTAAAAACTTCCAAAAGTTAGTGGATTCAATTTTAAAACACAAGCTCAAAGGTCTTACGTTACCCATGGGAGAAAACTCAACCTTATATAACAACTAGTCCACCATGTGAGAAAAGCTTCAACTTGCCAGAGAGGGGTTAACCCTATAATAGGCAAGGAAGACTTACAATTCATCTACTAAGGACAAATAGGTGAGATTAATATCAACCAACTAGGGTAAATCAAACCTATAGCTAATGTATGAAAACTTAACAAACATGGACAAAGCCACAAAATCATTTGAATGGGTGAAGTTATTTGGATTATTTACAAAAAGGTCAAAGTATGATTAAAGTCAATTCAAAATGAAGTATTTACAAAAATGAAGTTTGGAAAATCATGGACTTAAGGTCCAAGTTTCTAATTTGGAAAGAGGTGAGAATGTTTGCGCAACACTTATTTCAAGTTTTTAAAAGTATGTGTGAAAAGGTAGGACACAATGGGATGAATGGATAATGGTGGAATGTAAAACTTCTTAGAAGGGTCCACCTCTTGAAATCATATAGAAGATGATTCAAGTGGGTCCTTAGGAATAGGCTACAAATGAGCAATAATCTGAACATGGTAACAGATGAAAGTCAATAAAAGCGGATACTGGATGCCACTCAATGGTCTTATACCTGTCTCCTAAAACAAGTAAGGATATCAGAAGCCACTCTATGGACTTACACTAATCTCCATCAGAATAAAACAAAAAACAAAACGGGGAACAGGGAAATCAACTGCCAATCTATCTGGACTTATGTTAACCTCCACAGTATGATCCCAGGAATATAAATGCCACATCACAGGGACTTACAATGAATCCTCACATACAACAACAATGCTCAAACAAAGAGCAAAGAAGATATGAGTGACCAATGAGGTCTTACACTCTATCTCTTCCATGTCATAGGAACAAAAGCCAATCAATATGGACTTACAATTGTCCTCAATGGGAAAACATCAATGTCACAAGGACAAAAGAAATGATCATGCACTGATGGCAAACAAAGATGATAAATGCACAATGGCAAATCAATGATAGTAAATGCACAATGGCAAATCAAATAATCATGTATAAATGAATCAAGTAATCAATCACATAAATTCAAGTAGCACACGCTATAACCATTCAATTAGGCTCAAGCAAAAGGGTGAGGCATTAAAGCCAACTGTAATAGGGTTCAAGTTGCTCTTAACCTTGCCATTGAGGGGCTAAGGTGAAGCAGATGAAAGGATATGAGGGGTGTGCCTCATCACTCTTATCTCTGGTCAGAGAGAGTATTGAATATCAGAAGGTGTGGGAGTTCAGAAAGATGGAACTCTCTCCACATTTTATTGACTCGATAGATCTTGGGTTGGGATCTCAATGCTACAACCATGTAATGGGAGCAAGGAGAAGACTCACAGAATAATGGGAGATAGGCTACATATCTCTTATATCCACCAATTGCCTCACATGAGGACTTTTCCTGCTTGGGACAAACATAAACAATCACAAACATTGCCTCTTAAGGAGGACTTCAGACAGTTTGCCCGGCCAAATAGCAGGCCGGGTCTCCAGACTACATGAAGAAGAAGGTGCTATACCTCAATGCCAATTGCTTATAAGCAAAGCAATGCAAGTTCTTAAGAGAACTGAGCAACTAAGGGTACCTGAAATCAGTCCAATATGATCAGCAGCCCAACATAAACAAAACAACAACAATAATGATCAATCAACAATCAAACAATGATGTGCATAGCACCAAGTCCATGTGAACCAAGCACCCTACAACACAAATAGGTTAGTCAATAATAGTCAAATGAATTCAACTCAAATATGCATCAACCTCCTTAAGGCATTAGCTTTTTAACCTGAAAAGTCAAAGTCAAGCTCAAACATAAGTAACAAGACCACTAGGCCAAGCCTAGGGTCCAAAGGAGGAAAAAATATTAAAACAGCAAGTAAAACATGATCAATGTCAAGATATTTCAATTACAAAGGGATCCCAATTGGTCTCATATCCACACTATGCACTAATTTCATTTTATGCACAAATTAAGGCTAAGTAAGCAATGTTGAGTCACATATGAACAACCAGAATGATTACATCACAAAAAATATCAAAACAGCATAGAAAATTCCACAAAAATTATATCCTAAACAGAGGACATTCAACAAGCTACATGTTAATTTTCATGCCATTTGGACTAGTGGAGCTATGGGAATTAATTCAACATGTCAAGGCATGCAAAAACACAACCAAATCAAGTCACAAAATGTACACCAACTTCAATCAGATGGTAAACAGTGATATTAAATGGGAAATGAGTAGGACCAAAGCCAAATGAAAGCTATACATGTCAGGAACTACTCCACCAAGTTTCATATTCATAGGGTTAGGGATGATCATTTGGCAACATAGGTAAAAATGTGACACAAGCAAAGCCCTAAAAATGCTAAGCAGTAGACAAAAATCCTAATCAATTAGAAAATGGATTATTAAAATCCACAAAAATTCATGTTGAAAGTTAACATGTCAAAGGTATCTCATGCAAAAAATCAGAACCATAGGCCTAAGGGAAACATGGAAAAATAATTCATAAACTCAGCATATCAAAGTGTGACACATATTGTCACACTCAAAAAGAATTAATCACATCTAGCAAACCAGAGGTCCAAAAATTACAAATCATATGTCAAAATCTCCAGGAGAGGGTCAAGAATCATCCTATAAAATTTCAATTCATTTGGAGCCTGTATGATTATTTTATGATTAAAATAGCAAAACATATGAATATTGCACACATTATGAACATCCCTATGCCAATTAAAATTTTCTACCAGGCACAACTTTAATTTCTATGCCTAAAAAAAGTAGATTAAAAATGGAGATTATCAAAAAAAGTCCCAAATTAATTGGACTAATATTGGTTAATCTATGATTTTTTGAAGTTTTGAATTATTTATTGAATAATTATTTAGGTTTAATATAGATTTAATTAATTAATTGTGGACGAAATGGCAAAACGGTAATTAAGTGAGCCAGGGCCAAAACGCGGCCGTGTAATTAAATGAGGTGGCGGCATCTGATTCGCTCGCCCAAGCGGGAAACTGAAATTTGAAACGGAACTGCACCAGCTTGGATCAAAACGTGAAATCTCCAGCAATCTTTGAATCTTCATCGCTGTTCTTCATGAACTCCATCTGCAGAAAACGTCCAAGAACTTTTGTGCACCAAATCGCTCGAACCGCACACCGTTGGAAAGGTTTAATCGAGTAGAACTCGAATATCCTAGCGAAATCGTCCAGAACCTCATGTATAGAGCGAATCGATGGAAAGAAGATAACGCATACAAATTTCAATCGACGATAACTCAATCAATTTACAACGAAATTACAATCCACAAATTTCAGACTACTCTACGATGATTACTCTACCAAATCCCTAACATAATTGAGGCAATCGCGAGTTTTGATTTCCAACCTTAAGAGTGTGCAGTGCGGAATCTGGATGTATTGAGCTCCAATTCAGTGAAACAGATCAAGGATATTGATTCAGAAGGCGTATAGTGGTGTTCTTTTAGCTCAAAGATGCACGGATCATCAAGAATCACCAACTGCCATTGGAGAAGAAGACTTTGCAACAGCTTGAATCGGCCATGGTTTTGCTTCAATCTTGATCAACAGAAGTTCAATACTACCTGCAAGTTGTGAATCAACAGAGAAATTCGCACAAAATTGATGAGATCTTGATGAAATGATCAAAAAAAAGTGTTGTGAAAATTGGAGCAAAATGAGAGAAAATGAGAGTTTTTGCTTTGGATTTTTCTGTTGGATTTGTGAATTATGATTAGTCCCTGATGCAAACAGTTATAATTAACTATATATACTACCACTTAATCTCAAAGTTAATCCTAATTAGTAAAATGGAAGTTTTAGTGTTAACATGAAATTTCAAGTATGGCCAAAATACCCCCTCTCAAACCAGCTAATTTTTCTGCCCAAGCTTGGTTCTAACAGGTCACAAATCTCATTTAGGAGCCAATGGAATTGGTCCCATGTCCATTGAATGTATATTTCTCAATTTCACTATGTGATGGCTTATGTGTTCATTTTCAAGTCCATTTCAAAAGCTAATTTCCAAACCATGAAGCCTTAGCATGTTATGAATATTCCAACAATTTTCAAATGCCATTTATGAAGTGTTGCAAAAATCCCCACTCAAAAATTCCAATTATTTCACAAGTTGGACAATTTTGCCCCTGGTTCATTTAACTGTCCAGTTGAAATTTGACTTTTTGCATTGACCTTTTTTGAAGAAATCCAATCATGCACCATGAAAGTACATGTCAAATGGAGTTTGTGCATATAAAGAACATCCAATTTGGACACTCCATGTGGAAGTTATGCCCTTCTGATTATGGGTCATTTTTGAAATTCACTGGACCATAACTTGCCAACCATACATGGGATTTTCAAGTTCTTGGACTTTTTGGAATGGTGAGGACAAGATCTTCAACTTTTATGTTGGACAAATTTTGATTTGAAGCTTGTATCATGATGTAAATTTGAGGAGCAAAACTTTCCATTTTTGGCAGGTGAGAATTATAGGTCATTTCCATTTTAGGAAACTTTTTGTCTGACTTCAATTCCTTCAACCTTGATCCTTGAAATGCCAAATGAAGCTTATATGGACATGAATGAGATCTTTCTAACCATCTCACACCTTCCAATCCCTGATTACATGCACAGTTGACCACAGTTGACTTTTGTTGACTTTTCTTGACTGGGCCATGTTCTGATGAATTCCAAGCCTCTTTCAATTGAGATCTTGCTTCCAAATGATATCACAAGTTATATGAACTCTTTATGAATGATCATGGTGTCCAAATTCTTTCAAGAATGGCCACCATCTATTGCTCAAGGCCTGATTTGACTGATTGACTGATGATTGCTTCAGCTGCAAGAAACAAGGTTAGATGACAATATTTTTGTACTTTTGATTAGTAAACATATGAAAAGCAATGATATACAAATGCAATACATGCTTGGTGATCAAGAACCACACTCACAAGATACCCACCCACTAGGAGGGAAACTAGGGTATGCAATGATCCTTGAGGCCATGATATGATATGATATGGGCCATGAGGGATCTTAGGGCCAAAATTGGGGTCTTACACTGGGGTGGTAAACATGTCAAACATGGGGCTAGTGGAGGGGATTGTGATCCCGCAAAAGTTTAAAGCGCCCGCGTTTGATCGCTATAATGGGAGTTCCTGCCCCGAGACTCATCTGCAGGCTTTTGTCCGCAAGATCTCAGCTTACACCATGGACCAAAAGCTGTGGATGTACTTCTTCCAGGACAGTCTGTTTGGAGGATCTTTGGAATGGTATACCAAGCTGAAATCTTCTGATATCAAGAATTGGCAAGATCTGGGGGACGCATTCTTTAAGTAGTATCAGTTCAATGCTGATATGGCCCCGAGTCGTACCCAGCTGCAGGGTATGTCTCAAAAGAATAACGAAGGGTTTAAAGAATACGCTCAGAGGTGGAGGGAGTTGGCTGCCAGAGTGCAACCTCCACTAGTTGACAGAGAGATGTCTGATCTCTTTATGGGGACTTTGCAGGGGGCGTATGCTGAGAGGATGGTTGGTTGTCCGGTGACCAACTTTTCAGATATAGTTGTGGCTGGGGAGAGAATTGAGAGCTGGTTGAAGCTCGGGAAGATTCAGGGTGTAGCTTCGTCGTCTGGGTCAAAGAAGCCCTTTGGGAATGGACAGAGGAAGAAGGAGGGTGATACCAGTGCAGTATACGCACAAAGAGGACCCAGTAGGGATCGTTACTTCCAGCATACTGCTGCGGTAACCATTCCTGCTGAGCATCAGCCTGCACAGCAACAACAACAACAACTTCAACAGCAAAGACAACCATTTCAGCAGAGGCCTCAGAGGGCTGGTTATCAGGTGTGGGGGAGAGCAGTTGATAGGCAGTTTGACAGGCCGCCTGTGATTTATTCTTTTCTGTTTAAAAAATTGATGGACTTGGGGCTGGTACAGACAAGGACTCTGGCACCTTTGAGACCTGATCAAAGGCCAGCCAACTATGATGAAAATGCAAAGTGTGAATTCCACTCGGGTGCTCCTGGACATAATATAGAGAACTGTAAAGCTTTTAAGCACATAGTTCAAGACTTGGTGGATTCGAAAGCTATCAACTTTGCACCATCTCCCAACGTGAATGCTAATCCCATGCCCGCGCATGGTCAAAGGGGGGTGAATGCTATCTCTGAGGAGGGCAGAGTTGGGTTGTCAAGTGTTAATCAGTTGAAGACTCCTCTGGCTGAGGTCAAGAGGCAGTTGTTGAAGAATGGGGTTTATCCAGGCTGTGATGAGCAATGTGCTGAGTGCGTTGGTGCCCCTGATGGGTGTGAACTCTTAAGGAAGACTGTCCAGAGTTTGATGGACGATGGGAGTATTTTGATTGAGAAGGTTGGTATGGGAAAAGAAGAGGTCTCCACCATAACAATTTATTTTGACCCGGTAGATTTGTCTACCCTGGCGGAGGCGGCTCCAGTTACCATCACGGTACCTGGACCCATTCCGTATGACAAAGAGGATGTCGTACCATGGCATTATGGTGGAGAGGTATACTGCAATGGTGAGAGGGTAGAGGATCAGACTGCGGATGAAACCACCGTTTCGAAGGTGGATAATGCCGGTCCTAGCGGTTTCACTCGCAGTGGCAGACTGTTTGCTCCGGATGCCTTAAGGAGAGAAGAAGGAGAAAAAGAGAATAAAGAAAAGGCCGAGGCTTTAGCCAGGGCAAAAGGGAAAGCAGTGGTGAGTGATAGTACTCCAGTGGTGACACCGGCGCCGCTTGGGTCGGAAGAAAAACTTGATGATGATGCAGAGGAATTCTTGAGAATCATCAAGAAGTCTGAGTACAAATTGGTTGACCATCTGCAGCAGACTCCTTCCAAAATATCCATTTTGTCCTTGCTGTTAAGCTCTGAGGGTCACAGGGAGGCTTTGTTGAAAATTTTGAGGAAAGCCTATGTTCCTCAAGAGATTACCATTAACCAGTTGGAGACGGTCGTGTCTAACATGCATGCCAGCCATGGGTTGGGTTTTACAGACATGGACTTGACTGCGGATGGGAGAAATCACAATCGGGCGTTACACATAGCGATGGAATGTAAAGGAGCCGTGCTTTCGCATGTGCTGGTTGATACCGACTCCTCTTTGAATGTGTTGCCGAAAAAGGCTCTGGCAAAGTTGAATTGTGATGGGCTGATTCTGACTCCGACTGATTTAATAGTGCGGGCATTCGATGGGTCGAAGCGGGCCGTGTTTGGAGAGGTTGAGCTTCCTGTGAAGATAGGCCCAGAGGTGTTCAAGTCGACTTTTTACGTCATGGATATCCAGCCGGCATATAGTTGCCTGTTGGGTCGGCCATGGATCCATGCTGCTGGCGCAGTGACCTCGACTTTACACCAAAAGTTGAAATACATCTGGGAGGGACAGGTCGTCACTGTCTGCGGAGAGGAGGATATCTTTGTCAGCCACCTGTCCTCATTCAAATATGTGGAGATGGATGGCGAAATCTGGGAGACGCCAAGTCAAGCTTTCGAAACCGTTAAGGTGGAGAATGCTCTGTTTGCCAAAGAGGAGGAGAAACCGTCCATTGCTTCATACAAACAGGCCGCCGAGGTGGTAAAGAATGGAGAGGCTCCTGGTTGGGGCAGGATGATGGATATCTCCGCAAAGAAGGACCGTTTCGGAGTTGGGTATCAGCCTGGCCGAGGCTCAGGACAAGGCAGAGGACGCCGTACGTCAGTAACATTCACAAGCGCCGGAATGCTGGATCCGGATCACATCTGCATGATGAGTGAGGAAGCTGATGGCGACTGCGACATTGACCGGTGGATAAAGCCGTGCGCACCAGGGATGGGAATCCAAAACTGGAAGGCTGAAAAGATCATCCGGGTCACTCTGCTGGAAGAGTAATATTTTTCTTGTTTTGATTTTATGTGCATGAAAGCCATACGTGTTGCCCGACACGTAATGGTCCATTGTAAGGGCCACCTCATGTTTAAATTTGCAAGTTCGCATCATTAATTAAAGGATGTTTTTCAATTAAAAGCGGTGTTCCCTGTTTTTCATTTATTTTTGCAGTTTAAAAATAAAAATAAAATAAAAATGGCAATGTTTTCATTTTTCTTTTTCAATTTGTCACACACCGGTTCTAAAGCAATGCATGAATCAACATTCATGCAGATGTGATTCTTCTCCGGAACTCATTGATAACAATCCTGTTACACCCTCGTATGACTTCGACAATCCAATCTATCATGCTGAAGAAGAAGGCGAAGAAGATTGTGAACTGCCAGGGGAATTAGCCAGGTTGTTGAAACAAGAGGAGAAGGTGATTCAGCCGCATGAAGAGCAGATTGAGGTTGTGAACTTGGGTACCGACGAGGTCAAAAAAGAAGTGAAAATCGGGGCTGCTTTGGAGGAAAGTGTCAAGAGCAGAATGGTAGCACTGTTGAAAGAGTATGTCGACATCTTTGCCTGGTCTTATCAGGATATGCCAGGGTTGGATACCGATATTGTTGTGCACAAGCTACCGTTGAGAGCAGATTGTCCTCCAGTGAAGCAGAAATTGCGCAGAACTCGACCTGACATGGCAATGAAAATCAAAGAAGAAGTGCAGAAGCAGTGGGATGCTGGTTTCCTTGCTGTCACTAATTATCCGCCGTGGGTTGCAAATATCGTGCCAGTTCCGAAGAAGGATGGGAAGGTGAGAATGTGTGTGGACTACCGAGATCTGAACAGAGCTAGTCCGAAAGATGATTTTCCGCTACCTCACATCGATGTGTTGGTAGATAATACAGCTCAATTCTCGGTGTTTTCCTTCATGGATGGCTTTTCTGGCTATAATCAAATTAAAATGTCGCCAGATGATATGGAGAAAACAACGTTCATCACACCGTGGGGTACCTTTTGTTACAAGGTGATGCCATTCGGTCTCAAAAACGCAGGTGCTACTTATCAGAGGGCCATGGTGACTTTGTTTCATGATATGATTCATCATGAAATCGAATGCTATGTTGATGACATGATAGCAAAGTCCCAGACAGAAGAGGGGCATTTGGTAGATTTGGCCAAGTTGTTCGACCGGCTGAGACAGTTTAGACTGAGGTTGAATCCGAACAAGTGCACGTTCGGAGTGCGGTCCGGTAAATTGCTGGGGTTTATTGTAAGTGAGAAAGGAATCGAGGTTGATCCTGCAAAAGTAAAAGCAATAAGAGAAATGCCTGAACCGAGAACGGAGAAGGAGGTTCGTGGTTTCTTAGGTAGATTGAACTACATTTCACGGTTCATATCTCATCTAACAGCCACGTGCGAACCGATATTCAAGTTGTTGAAAAAAAATCAAACGGTCAGGTGGAATGATGATTGCCAAGCGGCATTTGAAAAAATAAAAGAATATTTGCAGGAGCCTCCGATTCTGATGCCTCCTGTGGAGGGAAGACCGTTAATTCTGTACTTGACGGTCCTTGAGGGGTCTATGGGGTGTGTATTGGGGCAGCATGACGAGTCTGGTCGAAAAGAGCATGCCATATACTACCTTAGCAAAAAGTTTACCGACTGTGAAACAAGATATTCACTGCTCGAGAAAACTTGCTGTGCTTTGGTCTGGGCTGCTCGCCGACTAAGACAGTACATGCTGGTTCATACCACTTTATTGATTTCCAAGATGGATCCAATCAAGTACATTTTCGAAAAGCCAGCATTGACCGGACGGGTTGCAAGACGGCAAATGATTTTGACAGAATATGATATACAGTATACCTCTCAGAAGGCTATCAAGGGGAGTGTATTGTCTGATTACCTCGCTCAGCAACCCATTGATGATTATCAACCGATGAAGTTTGAATTCCCCGATGAGGACATCATGTTTCTCAAATCGAAAGATTGCGAGGAACCAATCCCGGAGGAGGGGCCTGACCCTGAATCCGAATGGATTTTGATGTTTGATGGGGCCGTTAACGTGAATGGAAGCGGTGTTGGTGCTGTTTTGGTTACGCCGAAAGGATCCCACATTCCTTTTGCTGCCCGGCTAACATTTGAGTGCACCAACAACGTGGCTGAATATGAAGCTTGTATATTGGGAATTGAGGAGGCGATTGATTTGAGGATCAAGAACCTTGTCATATATGGAGATTCAGCTCTGGTGATAAATCAGGTTAACGGGAAGTGGTATACGCATCAATCTCATTTAGTGCCGTACCGAGATTATACGAGGAGATTGTTGACGTTTTTCACCAAGGTGAAGATGCATCATGTGCCCAGAGAGGAGAATCCTTTGGCAGATGCTTTGGCTACTCTAGCCGCCTTGATTAAGGTGCAGTGGTGGAATCAGTTCCCCAGTGTTGAGGTTGGACGTTTGGATAGGCCGGCTTATGTGTTTGCTGTTGATACAGCGCCTGATGATGAGAAGCCGTGGTATTACGATATCAAGCGCTATCTGGAGACTCAAGAGTATCCCGAGGGAGCATCTAAAAAGGACCGAAAGACTCTGCGGAGGTTGGCCATGGTGTTCTACTTGAATAAGGATGGGGTTTTGTATAAGAGGAACTTTGATTGGGTCTTGCTAAGATGTGTTGATGATAAAGAAGCAAGCCAATTGATGAAAGAGGTTCATGAAGGATCGTTTGGTACCCATGCCAGTGGGAATGCAATGGTAAGGAAGCTGCTGAGGGCAGGTTATTATTGGATGACAATGGAGGCCCAATGTTTTAATTTCGTGCGGAAGTGTCATAAATGCCAGATTTATGCTGATAAGGTGCACGTGTCTCCAAATCCTTTGAGCTTAATGTCGTCTCCATGGCCGTTTGCTATGTGGGGCATTGATATGATCGGAAAGATTGAGCCTACAGCTTCGAATGGGCATCGGTTCATATTAGTGGCTATTGATTACTTCACCAAGTGGGTTGAAGCGGCCTCTTATACGAACGTGACGAAGCAGGTTGTGGCCAGGTTTCTCAAGAGAGACATCATTTGCAGATATGGGGTTCCCGAGAGAATCATTACTGATAATGGTTCTAATTTGAACAATAAGATGATGGCAGAACTGTGCCGGGAATTCAAGATCGAGCATCATAATTCTTCTCCTTATCGTCCGAAGATGAATGGGGCGGTTGAGGCAGCCAACAAGAATATCAAGAAGATTGTGCAGAAAATGGTGGTAACCTATAAAGACTGGCATGAGATGTTGCCGTTTGCATTGCACGAGTATCGAACGTCGGTGCGTACATCTACTGGGGAAACTCCCTTCTCATTGGTGTATGGGATGGAGGCTGTATTACCTATTGAGGTTCAGATTCCCTCTTTGAGAGTCCTGATGGACGTGAAATTGCAAGAGGCTGAATGGGTAAGAACCCGATACGAGGAGTTGAGCCTAATTGAGGAAAAGAGGCTGGCGGCCATCTGTCATGGGCAGTTATACCAGCAAAGGATGAAGCGTGCTTTTGACAAAAAGGTGCGACCTCGGGTATATCACGTAGGTGATATGGTGCTGAAAAGGATCCTTCCTCCTCAAAACGATCGAAGGGGCAAATGGACACCGAATTATGAAGGTCCATTCGTGGTCAAGAAGGTCTTCTCTGGCGGAGCCTTGTTGCTAACGACCATGGATGGCGAGGATTTTCCATCCCCTGTGAATGCAGACGCAGTTAAAAAATACTTCGTGTAAAGAGACCCGCTGGACGAAAAGAATAAAACAGTTCAGGCAAAAATGGGCATCCTGGCAAACCAAAAACAGAAAGAAAGGTTCGGGCAAAAATTAGGGATAAAATGAAAAATTGTACACCCGGCAAGTCGAAAACCTGGAAAGGCGGCTTGGGCAAAAAAGGGTATCCCGGTGGACTGAAAACCCGAAAGGGCGGTCCAGGCAAAAGAGGGATTGAAACAAACAACTGCGTCCAGCATGATCGTTTGCGTTTAGGTTAAGGCATCATGGATAATACCCGGTAGGGATCAATCAGAAACGTCTTGTTCAGAAGGCAGAAAGCATGGAGAGTCTGAGGATATATGGGGTGTAACTGAGTTGGAACTCGATGAGATCACGGGTTTCACATTGCCATTAGGATAGATTTTTCCTTTTGTGCGCAATTACCTCTTTTCAAGAATTGCTTCCTTTGTATTGCTCATTTGAGCCACACGTTTTTCAATCAATAAAATGCATATTCAGTCAAATAATTTTGTTTTTGTTTTTCATTACCGCTTTGATTGCAAAAACATCCAATTATTTTTGATAAAGAATCTTGCATTTTGAGACATACAGGTCCCTTCCAATGCATGTTTATAAGATTGAGAGCTTGAAATCTTATTCGGAAGGTTGAGGGACCCAAGTGTTGAAATCTTGACACGCCTGGGGCACGGTTTTATCTGACGATCTCCTTTTGCAGGTGCTGTTAGATATTTTCGCTCACTTGCAGGTTATGATGTGGAAGCTTTTGACAAGACAAATCCCCATGGAGTCCGATCAGGGACGAATGTATGAAGGGATGACGAAGTGACGTTGAGACGTGCGACAATCCTTGAATGATAATCAAGAAGACTCTTCAAAGTCGGAAAATTGAAATTTCTGTATAAGTCCCAGGAGTTCGATCTTCGTCGAGTGCGGAGCGATTGGGAATACAAGATGATGGAGCAGAAAAGGTCCAGACGAGTCTGGGAATTCTCAAAAGTGGAAAGCTGATACGAGATTAGGAGGCGGATACTATGGTTCGACAAGTCGACGAGTGTTCTGTACCAACTTTTCTCATTTCCCCAGCGTAGTCTCCAAACAGAGTCGTGAGAACTAACTCCCCAGCGGATCCAAGGTCTGTGGGTCCCCTAGTCGAGTCAGGATGGTTATCCCAGGCAGGTTTAAAACGATGTTTCCTCAGCACCCGGCCCGAAGGTTGCTATCCCCGAGTGGAGCGGGTTGCAATGAAATATATCTCCAGCGGTGCTCATCCTACCAGTGGATTGGACGAGTTTCCGTAGCAGACTGATATCTGCATCCCCAGCTGAGTTGATTCTACCTGTGGATTGCATGGGTTGTCCCCAGCGGAGTAGCATTCGTTTCCCCTGGCAGGGTCAAGATGGTTATCCCCAGCAGGTTTTAGATCGATGCTTCCCCAGTTGCCAGGTCTGGAGGTTGATGTTTCCCAGTGGAGCTATTTGTGAGTATTTCCCCAGTGAAGTTGCCAGGTATCTGTGAGGGTTCTCCAAAGCAGAGTCGGGATTGATATCCCCCGCAAGTCAAAGATCGAGGTATCCCCACTGAGTGTTGGTGGTTCCTATCCCCCAGCAATTCCCCAAGCGGATTGGGTGCAAAGGAGGCTTTCCCCAGCAAGGGTTACCTTTTCCCGACAGCAGCGTCATTCCCCAGTAGGGTGGAATCGGAGTATTGACGAGTAAGCATAGCATATTGCATAATAAATCGCGTAGCATATCCATAATTATGGAGCATTACGCAGAAAAGTCAATCATGCATCATATTGCACGCATAAGCTAGGCTCAAGCCGTGGTTACCGTTTGAGAGGTGGTTTTATCAGAAGTGAAGGTGTTGCTCCGCGGAGTTTAGTATCTTGATTTTGAATCAGAGGTGTTCCTCAGTAGTGCGATACTGGAGGAGTTTTTTGTCGTGCGAGACAGCGATTGGAAGATGTTACTCTGAGGAGTCTAGCATCATGACGTCAGATCAGCAATGTTCCCCAGTAGTGCGATATTGGAGGAAATTTTTCTGTCAAGCGGAGAAGGAAATGGAATCAAAGGACGTTACGCGATCAGCGCGATTACGGGGTTTAACTGGAGAAAAGGAAATGTTGAGACATTTTTTTGGAGATCGAGGTTCAACTGGAGAAAAGGAGATGTTGCGGCATTTTCTGGGGTTCAAATGGAGATTGGAGTTGAAGATTATATCCGGGATGAGGTCCTCAGGATTATCTTCTGATCATGTGTCACCTTAGACTTTGGCTGAGGCCAATGGAGGTCGTTATAGGTGTCTTCCAGGGAAGAGACGCGCATGTTACCTTCCTTTTGTGAAGGTATACCCTCTGATATGTCGCCCTCAGAGTGGTGTTAGTGTTATTTCCGACGTTGCCAGCGGAATTATCACGAGAAATTGGAGAGCGGGGTTCAAATGGAGAAAGGGAAATGTTGAGGCATTTTCTGGAGAGCGGGGTTCAAATGGAGAAAGGGAAATGTTGAGGCATTTTCTGGAGAGCGGGGTTCAAATGGAGAAAAGGAGATGTTGCGGCATTTTCTGGAGAATGGGGTTCACAATGGCGATCGCGAGTTATCGTCAGGCGACTGGGGTTCAAATTGGAGAATGGGGTTCATTATTTTGGCAAAACAAGATGTTGGGGTTCAACTGCAGCGATCGGGGATCATTTGCGCAAAAGAAAAATCCCGGGGTTCAAGAAAAGCATGAAAAGGAGAGATAATAATCCCCAGCGGATGAGTGGTGTTCGGGCCATGGTTATCCCTGCGTTACCATTTATTTTGGTATCCAGGTCGACGTTACTATTTCGGTGAGCAGGCCGACTTTTTCCGTTCCAGACGGATTCTTGTTTCAAGACTGTTCCTTTGCCGATTATGACAGGCGTTGTTAATTATTTTCCCAGTAGAGTGCAAATTTCTACGGTTCTTTGGTATTCAATCCCTGTGTACCCTGAAAGTCTGACAGCCGTTGCTCTCATCCATTCGGGTTCCCAGCTGATTGAATAGGGGCAGTTGTAGCACCTTAAATTTGCACCTATCATTGTACATACATTCTCATATTAGGTCATAACATAACATGGTCCACTGCATAGCATTGCATTGTCCCTTTTGCCCAAGTGCAAGCCAGTCAGGAGAATTAGGTCAAACTGATCAGGAGACCAGTCAATCAAGCAAGCAAGGGCAATCTCCATTGAGCCAAGGCCCTAGGGTTGGTCCAACATGTTCACATGACTTGGGGATCCATTTGAAGTGTTTAGGTCAAGGGTTGGATGTTCAGAAGTCATCAGTCAATGCACAGTCAGTCAGAAACCCTAAAAAGTCAAACTTGGTCAACTGTGACTGATTTTATGGTTTTGATGGATGGATTTGGTTTGAGAGAGCTTATTCATGTCCAAATAGGCCTCATATATCATGGCAAACATCATCATTGAAGAATTTGAAGCCAAATCAGAAATTTCCAAAAATAGAAACTGGACCTGTAATTTTAACTGCCAAAAATGGAAACTTCTTGATCCCAAACTTATATCATGATAAAAGCTTCAAATGAATTTTTGCCCAACATGAAAGTTGAAGATCTTGTTTTCCCATTTCCAAAAAGTCCAAGAAGTCGCAATTCCCATGTATGGTTGGCAAGATATGATCAATTCATTCTTCAAAAATTCTTGAACTTCAAAAGGCCATATCTCTCAAACGATTTGGCCAAATTGGGTGGGGTTTTTTCCTACAAGTCACATTTGATCCCCTCTTTCCAAAAATGTCATCATCATTCATCAAAACATCACCAATCAAAATGGCATTTTTGAACTTGCATGAATTAATTTCAAGTGTAGTGAAAAATGAGTTTTTAAAGTAAGCATTTTTAACCACTTTTACCAATTGGAATTGATCACAAATGTCATTTGAGACATGTTTGCCAAGCCCAATTCGTGCAGCACTTACACCCCATGTGAACTTGGTGGAATTTTAGCAAATTACCCAAAAACACTTCATTTGAGTTAATTATGTTTAGCATTCCATTAGCCAACCTTAAACAGCACATATATATCATTTTTTCTGCTCATTGAAACCCTAGCAGCCTCAGATACAAAAGAGAAAAACTATTTTCCTCTCAATTTTGGATTTTGGCATTTGGAACTTTTCTGAAAAAATTGCAAAGAACCCACGAGCTAGCTTTCATTGCTTCATCATCCATCATCATTTTGAAGCTGTTGCAAGCCCTGAATCCCAACTGGAAGCTCATTTCGAGTTCTGTTTTCTTCAAGCTACAACAATGGCAAATTTCGATTCAAGCTGGATTTGAGTTTGTTGAGCTAAACTTCTTCAACCATTCATCAATACCAACCACAAGCTTCAACTGTTTCGAGCCAAACCATCTAAATCAACACTGTTTCACCATTTGCTTCAAAATCAAGTAAGGTTTCGAATCCATCCTTTTCCAAAATCATGTCATGTAATGTATAGATCTCATTCCCCTGATCATTATGAGCTTTGAATGGTTTAAAATGGTCAAGTATTTAGCAAGTTATGTTGTTTTAAAGTCTCATATGTGAATGATGTTTTGCTTAGTTCTTCCATTGCTAGCTCGATTTCATGATTTTTGGTGTTAGGATGTTGATAAGGTTTGTTTAGTGTTTCGATTGCTATGCTTGATTTCATGTTCTGGGCATTTTGATTTTTTTTTCGAGTTGGGGAAGATGATGATGATGAATACTGTTGCGTGAAACCCTAAAGCATTTTCCAGATTTTCCTCTCAATCGTGTTTGGTTGTTGCTGTGTAATGTTTGCATGATGTCACTATTCCATAGCCATGTAGCCAATCAGAACATTTCCCTGGCTGAGCTTAAACGCGGCGTTCCACTAAGTTGTCCAAGATATTACAAAAATGCCATCGGTCCCATTATTTTGAATTAATTCATTTTATTAATTCAATGCTTATTTCATTTTGGTTCAACATCTTACAAAAATCACATCTCATCCATTTTAATCCAAAATTCATGGGATTTTTTGCATCATGTTCATCACAATCTCTAGTTTTTTATCATGTATTTTCCAGAATTTTTGCATGAGTAGATTTTAATTGGTGCTAGGGTTTTGTTCATGTGTTCATATTTTGTACCTTTTGCCAAAACCTTTGTGAAATGATGATGCATTATCCAATGGCCCTGAAATTTTTTGTGCATAAACTAGACTCATTCATGGTGATTTTGATGTAGGGTTTGTGAATTTATCTTATCTGGTTTGTGAGTTATGAATTTTTGAATTAGGGTGTGACAATTTGTGTCACACCATTGATGTGCAACTTCATGATTTTTGATACCATGCTTCTCGAACTCCAATTGATCTGAATTTTTGCATGAACCTACTCTTGTATGTCTAGTTCACATGTGAATTTTCTTGGAATTATTTGTGGCATTTTCCAATTGATTGAGATTTTTGTCCCCTGTTTGATCATATGTTGACTTTGTGTGACACTTGTGCCCATTTGTTTTGTGAAATGCTCATACTTTATTAGATGGACATGAAATTTTACATGAGATTACTAGACATCTTAAGCTTTGCCATGGGTTTAGTCCCGTTCATTTATCATATGCCATCCCTGATTTATGATTTTTCTAAGTTGATGCATGTTTGGTTGACTTCTTTGAGCATGTTCAAAATTGCCTTGCCTTTCTGATTTTCATTGACTATCTTCTACTTGTCCAAATGAGATGAAATTTGACATGCTTACCATGCTGTGGATTGTGATTGATCATGATTTATTTGATGATTTTTGGAAATGTTTAAGATTACTTTTGATTCAAGTCTTGCTGTTGACTTCTATGAGCTTCCATATGCCATGCTTTGACCTAATTTGTTCATGAAATGATGATGATGATTGATATGAATGTGAACCCAATTGAGTTTGCTTCTTGATTGTTTAAACTTGATTTTGGTTGAATTTCATTTGCTGTTTTGACTTTCTCATCCCCTTTTGACCCTAGGCTTGTCCTAGTGGTCTTGTTGCTTATGTTTGAGTTCATGTTTTCAGGTTGACCAACAAATGGCCAATGAGACCAATTCTTTTTGATTGAACTTGCTTGTTTATCATGACTAACATGTTATTTTTTGTAGGTTGCTTGGCTCACATGCCTTGAGCCTTGTGCCTTGCACATTCACTTGCTTATGATTAACTGTTGATGTCTGTTTCCTTTTGCTTTGTTTTGAAGTTGTATACTAATGTCTGCTTGACTATTTCAGGTGCTTTTAGTTGCTCAGTTCCTTGTGAACTTTTGCTTTGCTTTGCTTGTATAAGCAATTTGCATTGAGGTATATTTCTAATCTTCATGTAGTCTGGAAGACCTGGCCTGTTACTTGGCCAGGCAACTGTCTGAAGTCCTCCTTAAGAGGCAATGTTTGTGACTGTTTACATTTGTCCTTGTATAGAGTCAAAGACCTCCTAAGTGAAGAGGCAATTGGCAGAACCCAAGGGATATGCAACCTATCCCCTGCTATTCTGTGTGTCATCTGTTTTGCTCACACCACTGTGTTGATGCATTGCAGATACAAACCCAAGATCTTGTACAATTGTACAGTTGAGTCAGTTTTAAATGTGTAGAAGGGTTCCCACTTTCTGAACCCACACATTCTTGTCTTAAGCTCTCCCAGGCCAGGGATAAGAGCTGTGAAGTCCTATCTTCACTCACCTTTCATCTGCTTCACCTTAGCCCCTCAATGGCAAGGTTAAGAGCTAACATTACCCAGTTCCAGTGGTTTGTTTGTTGAGGTTGATATGACCCCTCGACTAAAACCTAACCTTGATTGAGCCCATTGTTTGCATATAGTGTGTGCTACTTGTGCTTGTGTGTTTGTTTAGCTTGCTTCCTGTGCAAGTTAGGTTTAGTTTGGCTTGCTTCCTGTGCAAGTCAGGGTTAGGATAGGCTTGCTTCCTGTGCAAGTTAGCTAGAAACCTTAACTTAGGGATGATTTGCATGATAACATCTAGGCTCGAGTCGTAGTCTCCCTAGTTGTGTCTCCCTCTGTTATCTGGTTAGGCTAGTCTTTCTCCCCTCTGAGGGGAACTACATCGCCCTGATCCTCGTTCCAGACGAGGTATGTAGGCAGGAGACCGTGCGAGGTCTCTCCGGGCACCTTTTTTTTTTTTTCTTTTTGTGTGTGTTGTTTGACGATTGCTAGGCTCGAGTTCCCGACTCCTTAGCAATTTGTTGTCTGTTTGTTCTTGTTGTGTGCTTGGAAGCCGGTATAAGTCCATCGAGTGGCATCTGGGTTCCAGTGTGCGTGTGTTGGTTTGGATGCTGATGTAAGTCCAGTGATTGGCATTCGGGCTCCACATTTGCCTTTGCCTGTTTTTGTGTGCGTGTCAGCCGAGCTACGAATGCTCTGATTCTCCTTCGTCCAAGGAGATACGTATGCATAGGACGCGATATCCTAGCGAGCATGTGTCGTTTCCCCAGTCCAAACTACTTTGACTCTGATGTCTATGCCTGATAGACTAAGTAGGCCCAGGATGCGATATCCTGCCGAGTCAGTCTTGTTTGTTTTCTTGTGTCTCTTTCAGCCAGTGTGTGTGTGTGTGAGCAGCGTTTTTAGCAACCATTTTCCTTTCTATGGTGCGTGGATCCCGTCGAGTACGACGGATGCATAGGGGTGCTAATACCTTCCCTTCGCATAACCGACTCCCGATCCCATTCTCTTTGGTCGCGAGACCATGTCTTTTCCAGGTTTACTCTGAGCGTTTCCTTTCCCTCTTTTGGGATAAATAACGCACGGTGGCGGCTCTGTTGTCCTGTTTTCCCGCCGGTTTTTCGCGTAATGCGACACCCAGTAGGTTTTAGATCGGTGTTTCCTCAGCAGCCAGGCCCGAAGGTTGCTATTTCCCAGCGGAGGTATCTGTTGGTAGTGGTTTCTCCAAGCAGAGTCGGGATTGTTATATCCCCAGCAAGTCAAAGACCGTTGATTCCCCACAGAGTGCGTTGGTGGTTCTTTCCCCAGCGATGTCCCCAAGTGGACCGGGTGCAGAGGAGGTTATCCCTGGTGAGGGTGGCCTATTTCTCAACAGCAGTGCTATTCCCCGGCAGGGTGGAGATCGGAGTGTTGTCGAGTTCCTCAGCAGAGTGCCTCGAGCTCCCCAGAAGAGTCCCTTGAGAGGGATACTTTTTATGCATTCATCATGTAGATAAGCATAGCATATTGCATAATTAAATGCGTAGCATTTCCATAAATATGGAGCATTGCGCTAAAAAAAACCATGCATCATCATTGCAAGCATAAGCTAGTCTCAAGTCGTGGTTATTGTTTGAGAGGGGGTTTCGCCAGAAGGTGAAGATGTTACTCCGAGGAGTTTGGCGTCGTGATTCTAATCCACAGTATTCCCCAGTAGTGCGATATTGGAGGAAGGGCTTCTGTCGGGCAGAGATGGAATGATGATCAGAAAAGTTTCGGGGTCCAAGAAAAGAACAAAAAGTAAAGAAAAGAGAAGGAGATAATCCCCAGCTGAGCGCAGATTGTTCATTCACAGTGGATTAAGTAGGAATGGCATGCTCATGGCTTATTATTCCCAACATAAGTCGTTGGCCCACGTGCCGTCTCATTCGTCACTTTACCTTATTGCTGCCGATGCTGACAGGCATGAAGAGTTTTTCGGGTATTCAGACCGATGCGGTGTTCAGGCCGAGTTGGGTATTCAGACCAGTTTCCGATGTTCAGATCGAAGAAGCTTCTGAAGTTCAGATCGATGCAGCTTGCGGCATTCAGGCCAGGTTTCCGGTGTTCAGGCCGAGGTGGGTATTCATACAAGTTTCCGATGTTCAGATCGAAGAAGCTTCCGAAGTTCAGATCGGTGCAGCTTGCGGCATTCAGGCCAAGTTTCCGGTGTTCAGGCCGAGGTGGGTATTCAGACCAGTTTCCGATGTTCAGATCGAAGAAGCTTCCGATGTTCAGATCGAAGAAGCTTCCGAAGTTCAGATCGATGCAGCTTGCGGCATTCAGGCCAGGTTTCCGATGTTCAGGCCGAGGTGGGTATTCAGACCAGTTTCCGATTTTCAGATCGAAGAAGTTTCCGACGATCAGGTTGAAGCACTTGCGGCATTCAGGTCAATTTTCCGGTATTCAGGCCGAGGTGGGTATTCAGACCAGTTTCTGATTTTCAGATCGAAGAAGTTTCCGACAATCAGGTTGAAGAACTTGTGGCATTCAGGCCGGTTTCCGATTTTCAGATCGAAGAAGTTTCCGACAATCAGGTTGAAGAACTTGTGGCATTCAGGCCGGTTTCCGATTTTCAGATCGAAGAAGTTTCCAACAATCAGGTTGAAGTACTCGTGGCATTCAGGCCAAGTTTCCGGTATTCAGACCGAGGTGGTGTTCAGACCAAAGTGGCGTTCAGGCCAGTCTTCCGGTGCTCAGACCGAGGTGGGTATTCAGACCCAAGTTTCCGATGTTCAGATCGAGGAAGCTTCCGAAGTTCAGATCGATGCAGCTTGTGGCATTCAGGCCAATTTTCCGGTATCCGGACCGAAGTGGTGTTTAGACCAAAGCGGCATTCAGGCCAGTTGTTGGGCATTCAGGCCAATCTCTCGGTATTCAGACCGATATCAATACTTTCATATTCTGATGTTCAGTATTCAGATTGATGAGCGGCGTTCAGGCCATGGTTATTCCTGTGTTATCATTTATTTTGGTATCCAGGTCAAGTCAACATTTCTGTTTCGGTGCTCAGGCCGACTTTCTCCGTACCCGACGGATTCTTCTTTCAAGATTGCTTCTTCGCCGATTCTGACAGGCGTTGTTAATTATTTTCCCATCAGAGTGAAAATTCTTCGTCTGTTCTTGGTATTCAATCACTCTTCATCCTGATCATCTGAAAGCCGAGGCTGTTCATATCGACAGGTTCACAGTGGATTGAATAGGGGCAGCTGTAACACCTCAAAATTTGCCCTCCTCTCTTGGGACTAGCTTAGCATATTGCATCTCATTTTGTAGGACATTAGTCATTGCATCTTTTCATATCATGTGGAAACAATGAGCAAGTCATTCTCCTAGGTCTTTTTCAGAAGATAAAGAGGTTAAAAGATGCAAGCCTGAGGGTCTCATTGAATTGATCACTAATCATCTGAGGATTGTGTTTCAATTAGGGTTTCTTGGCTCCTCAAGGAGATTGATCATAATCTTGGTTGAAATGGTACATCATCATCATCATGGCCTTATCATCACCAAGAGGTTCATTGTGCCTGATCATGCTCCTTGGGATTAGGGTTTTGACCTCTGGTCAACCCTAATCAATTGTATTATACCAATCAGGGTTTTTCAAGGAGATGAGGTCTTTATTGAGATGGGGATCATCATATGTGTTTTAATGAGCTTGTGTAAGCTAGGGTTTCATCTTGGAGCCATTTCATCAGGAGATTGAGGCTCAAGTTCATCTATGCATGACCAAGTCATCCATCAACTGAAAAAGTCAACCAAAAGTCAACTGATGGATTTGGAGGTGGGAAGTGGTTAGAAATACTTCATTCATGTTCAAACAAGTCTCATTTGACATTTCAAACATCAACATTGAGGAATTTGAGGTCAGATGAAAACTTTCCAAAAATAGTAAGTGACCTGTAATTTGAAATTGCCAAAAATGGAAAGGTTTTCTCCTCAATATTACATCATCAAAAATGCTTCAAATGAAATTTTGTCCAACATGAAAGTTATAGATCTTGTTCTCCCATTTCCAAAAAGTCCAAGAACATGAATTTCTCATGTATGGTTGAGAAGATATAGATCAATCTTTGCCAAGAAAATTTGAACTTCACAAGTGCATAACTTTTGAACCATAAGGCCAATTGAAGTGGTTCTTTTTGCAACATTCTTGTATTGATATGAACTATCCAATTCATGCATCATAAGCCATGCATTTTGATCACAAAAATATTTGACTTTCCATTTGAATTTTGGAGGGAAAAGTCAAATTCAAAAACTATGCATTGTCCATTCATTTTTCCACTTGCATTTGGCTCCAAATCACATTTTAAGTGAATTTACACCAGATTTCGTGCACTGTAGCATTGCCTTGCATACATGAGGGTGAATTTGCAAATTGGCCAAAACACTCCCTTTTCCTTAATCCCTTGGCATTAGCTTAAGCATGATTAGCAAGCATCATCAGGAGAGCATATATAATCATAATCCTAACAGAATTCAGTAACAACAATTCACAAATCTCAGATCTAGAAATTTCTCTCCAATTTTCTCTCAACTTTTTCATCCAAATTCTCCATAAACCTTGCCTTGTTCTTGATCAATCCTTGATCCACAAGCATAATTGGACATTTTGGAAGCAAGATCCATCCATTTTCTAGCAGATTTGAGGACTGTTGAAGGTTGCATCCATTAATGGCAGTTGAAGATTCAAGCAAAATCGTGCAAGCTTAACCTCTAAACCTTCATCCATTCCATTGTACAAGAGTGTTGGAGCAACTGTTTGGACATTACAAGGCTTGAAAGCAGCAAATCCAGTTCTGCACTTCCATTAAGGTTAGAAATCGCGTGCCTTAATTCTTGAAATTGTGATATGCATGTGGTAGATCTTTGAATGTGGAGAACACTGAGCTTTGTATCATTAAATTTCATTAAGAAATGAACAAGATATGCTAGATCTAAGTTTTATGCATGAAACTTCCATGGCTCGAAACTTTAAACATAGGATGAATTAGGGCAAAATAATCCTTGATCCATGTTGCTTGTTGAAAGATCTATCCAATGGTGTAATGGTTTTTTATTTCTGGACGAAAGTGTTCTTGACCTCAAGAACACGTTAAATTTTGATGAACATCCTAGGGTTTGGTTTCCAGATTCATGTTTAATCTCCATTAGCGCGCTGTGCATGTTGTTTGATGTTATTAAGCCATGCACTGGACCACGTGGCTGTGACTTGGCGTTATGATTGGATGAGATTGATTCCCAGCGCCACATGTACTTAAGTGAAACGACGCGTTTCACTTAAGAAGCGCCTCAGTTCAAATTCGCAGCCAGTTCGATCCCTGGCTCGGGCTGTTTCCAATAAGGCCTTTGCATTTTTGTTCATTTTATGCTATCCAAGTTCACCATGCTTTCATGTGTTTTTTAATTTTTCATTCATTTAAAAAATTCATAACTCATTGATTAATGATCCAAATGGCCTGGGATTTTTTGCATGTTGTTCCTCATGATGTCTAGTTTTTTTTTTTGAAAATTTTTCCAGAAATTGTGCACGCTTGGAATTTAATTTGGCTTAGGGTTTGTTCACATGTATGCTATCTTGTACCTTGCTTGCCATTTTCTTTGTGAAATAATGATGGTTTATCCAATGAATGTGAAAATTGACATGCTTAAACTAGACATCTTGATGGTCATTTTGGTGTTGAGTTTTCATTTTTAGCATTTTTGGTTGTTGAGTTATGATCTGTTTAATGTAGGTGTGACAATGTGTGTCACCCCATTGCTTTCTCAAACTTGTTGATTTTTTTGCCATGCCAATTAAATGCCAAATGATGTGATTTTTTGCATGATGCTACTTCTGGATGTTAGGATTGATCATGAATTTTTATAGAATTTTTGGAATGATTTCTGATTTGTTTGAGATTTTCCTTTCTGGCTTGTCATTTGTGGACTTTTGGATAGTCATGAACTTCAATGATTTGTGAAATGCTTGATGTTTATCATATGAACTTGAAATTTTGTACATTGATTCTAGACACTTTGAAGTTTATTGTGGCTTTGATTGGATGTGTTTATCATGTGTGGATTCTGTTTTAGGCTTGTGTTAAGTTGATGTATGAAATTCTGCCTCAATTGAGCTTGTTTGTACTTACCTTGCCTTATGGAATTTATTTGCCATGCTTAGACTTGTCCAAATGCCTTGATTTTTGGTATGTTGATCATGTGATGTGTTCTGTTTAGCCATGATTTTTATTGAGATTTATTGAGTCATTTTGGAATTGATATGGATTTGTTCATTCTGTTGCTTCAATGAGCTTTGAACTTGCATGCTTTGCATTATTTGACTTGTGAAATGAATTTGGTGCATGATATTGATATGAGACTTTTTGGATGATGTTCTTGATTGGTTTAATTGGATTCATGTCAATTTTCATGTTCTGTTTTGAATTATTTCTCCCACTTTGACCCTAGGCCTTGTCCTAGTAGTTTGTGCTTATGTTTGAGCTTTGTTTTTAGGATAAGGAGCATATGGCCATGAGGAGATTGATTCACATTGCTTGAATTGGGTTGATTGGTTGATGTTGACTAACATTTCTTTGTTTTGTAGGTTGCTTTTAGCTCATTTGAGTTGAGCTTGTGCCTTGCACATTGTAGCTTGCACTTGTTGTTTGTTTGACTGTGTACAGTTGACTGTTGACTATTAACTGTCTGATTGACTTTGTGAGTTGTGTACTGACTGAGTTAGATTGTTTTCAGGTACATTAGTTGCTTAAGTTCTTTGAACTTGCTTTTGCTGTTGCTTGGTTGCTTAACCATTTGAGGTATAACTCACTGACTTCATGTAGTCTGGAAGACCTGTCCTGTTACTTGGGCAGGGACCTGTCTGAAGTCCTCCTTAAGAGGCAATGCTTGTGTTTGTTTATCTTTGTGCCAAGCAGGAAAAGTCCTTTGATAAGGCAATTGGCAGATAAAAGAGATGTGCAACCCATCTCCTGCTACTCAGTGTGTCATCCACTTTGCTCACACACCTTGTGTTGATGCATTGTGGATATTAGCCCAAGATCTCTGTTGAGTCAGTCATATGTGGATAGAAGAGTTCCTGCTTTCTGAACTCCCACACCTTCTATTTGAGTCAAGCTCTCCCAGGCCAGGGATAAGAGCTGTGAGGCACACCCCTCACTTCCCATTTCATCTGCTTCACCCTAATTCTCAATTTTAGGGTTAAGAGCTAACCACACCCGATTACAGTTGGCTTGTGTTTCACAGCCTAACCCTTGTGTGAGCCCACTTTGTTTGTATATAGTGTGTGCTAAATGTGTGTATGTTTGCTTTGTTTGTCCTGATTAGGATAGCTTGCTGCCTGTGCAAGTTAGATAGAAAACTCAACCTAGGACCATTGTGGATTGCATGATAACTATTAGGCTCGAGTCAGTCTCCCTTTTAGTTTGTCATTTCCCAGTCTCTGGTTAGGAAAAAGTTTCCCCCCTATTAAGGGGAACTACGTTGCCCTGATCCTCATACCAGATGAGGTACGTAGGCAGGAGGTCGTACGAGATCTCTCCGGGCACCCTTTTTCTTTTTGTGTGTGTTTGCTTGACAGTTAGCAGGCTCGAGTACCAGACTCCCTGTTAGCTTGTTTGTTCAACTTTGTTGTTGCTTTTGACGACTCAGCGTCCGGGTATCCTATTGTTGTGTGCTTGGAGTCTGACGTAAGTCCAGCGATTGGCAGTCGGTTTCCGGTGTGGGTTTGTTTGGTTCGGAGTCTGATGTAAGTCCAGCGATTGGCATTCGGTTTCCATGTTTGCCTGCTTGTGTGTGTTTTGTTTTGGCGTGCGTGAGCCAAACTACGGTAGATCTGATTCTCATTCCAGATGAGATACGTAGGCATAAGATGCGATATCCTAGCGAGCCCGTTCCCCTCTCTTTCCGTCTGTGTTTGATTCCAGTGTGTGTGTTTGTGCATTCTTTTGAGCAGTTTTCAGCAACCTTTATTCTATTCTTTTGAGCGTAGATCCCGTCGAGTACGACGGACGTGAGGGGTGCTAATACCTTCCCCTTGCGTAACCGACTCCCGATCCCATCTCTCTTTGGTCGCGAGACCATGTCTTTTCCAGGTTTACTTCGAGCGTTTCCTTTCCCTCTTTTGGGATAAATAACGCACGGTGGCGGCTCTGTTTGTTTTGTTTTAGCCCGCCGGTTGTTTTTTGGGATGCGACAGGTGGGGCCAGAGTTCTCAACGTAACCAGATTCATGTCAATCAGCTTGGGAAGTAATACAGAATAAGGCATTGGGATTGGCTCAATGACCCGGTCCGCCTGCCTTGGACGTTGTTGATAGTGTCTCTGCTGACCCGGATTACCTCCTTGTTGTTGATTATTGTACCTGGGTTGCTGTTGCGGATGATACTGCGGTTGAGGAACAGGTGTTGGAATAGTGACTGCGGCCACTTGATCTTGATAATAATTAGGGCGTCCTCTGCCCCTGCCTCTGCCGGCATATACAACGCTCGTCTCACCTTCTCTTCTTGGCTTACCGTTACCAGCAAACAATTTCTTGGGAACTGATGAGTTGGAAGCATTGTTGTCTTGAATTCGGCCCATCTTCAACAGACTCTCGATCCTTTCTCCAGCAATCACTATCTCTGCAAAGCTGATTGACGGGCAAGCAGCCAATCTCTCGATATAATTGCCTTGAAGAGTGTTCATGAACATGTCCGCCATCTCCCTTTCAGACATAGGGGGTTGGACGGATGCAGCAATCTGTCTCCAACGCTGAGCATATTCTCTAAAGGTTTCCTTGGCAGTCTGAGACATTCCTTGCAACAAGGTCCGATTTGGAGCCATATCCAAGTTGTATTGATATTGACAAAAGCCTCTGCCAAGTCTTTCCTGCTCTTGATGGTAGTGCGAGACAAATGAGAATACCATTCACGAGAAGCTTCAGTTAGACTATCTTCAAAATAGTACATCCACAGCTTTTCATCTTCAGTGTGAGCTCCCAACCTTCCCAAATAAGATTGGAGATGAGTGTGTGGGCAAGAAGCCCCGTTGTATTTCTCAAAAGTAGGGGGTTTGAACTTGTGAGGGATCCTTACTCCCTGAACCAGACCAAGATTGGTGACATCAAAACCTAAGGAATTTTGAGACTCCAAAGATTTGAGCTTCTCAGCAAGCTCATCCATACGACGAGTGGTCTCGAGGGCCTCGTCGTGCAAAGAAAATTGATCATACTGACAATCTTCAGTAACGGGGCGCCCGCTAATCCGAATTCCTTGATTCACATTGTACCTCCCGTCAATACCATTTCCAACATTCCCCATGTTCCCAACATTACCCGGGTTTCCATCAACATTTGTGTTACCCGCGTTTCCAGTGTTCACAGGGTTATCAGCGCTCCCAGGGTTACCAGGGTTCCCCTCAGCACTTGGTATTTCCACCTCTGGATCGGGCCTCGGTTGCTCAACCAATTCCTTCAGCTTCGCCTGGCCTTCTGCCATACCAGTTATCAATGTCATGAACGGATCCATCCTTTCACGCATATCAGCCAGTTCTTTCTGTATCTGGTCCATTGCTAGTCGTGGACGGTTTTCCTTTGTCGGGTACCTGTGAACTCGCTTTGGACCAATAACTGCCTGATACAGGGAACAAACATTAGACACTGCGGTGACACTTGTAAAACAAACAAGGGTTAATATGCATGGTATGCGATGCACTACTTATTCAATTTTAAGGCCCCCCCTTAAAAAGGGAATACCCTGCAAATGAATAAGCACGAGATGTTGGATGCAAATATGCAGATGATCTTATGCAATGCGATGGCATGTCAATCAGGATGGCTGGATCCGCTTGAACATCTGTCAGGTTGCACTGCCTGGAGAGAAATTAAGAGGGTCAAGCAAAGCACACCAAACAAAGGTCATGGGATGGATCATGTTATCCTTAATATCAACCATCCATTTTGGTGGATTATGGTTTACACCTTATCAACACCCAAGTTTCATTGATATTAAGGATACCTGAACGGATCGACCATGAATCAAGGGTTTGTTGTAAGTCACGAGCATGGAGTTTAGGTTAAGAACCACCCAAAGGGAGTGTACTAAAGTTTAAACCTGCCAAACATGTTCTACAAAAAGGTTCTCATAGTCATAATCCCATCTTTCGGATATTATCAGAGGAACGACTACTCGTATTCCAAAAATATTCTCAAGAGAGACTCTTATGAGTGTAGTATCGCGTAACAATCGTATCAAATCTTACACTTGAACGACTTTCACACTACGTCCTACGAATAGGCCAAGATGGGTTTGGTAAACTAAGGTCCTTGGCTTCTAAGGTCTATATTGGAAAAAGTAATGTCTAACCACAACTTACTTGTGTGACATTATTGATCCCAACATGACCTCCACCAAGTGAATGGGCTTGCAAGTCAACTTGCTAAGGAATAACTCCACACAAGTCAACAAGACTATGCCATTCTCCTATCCTAAGTGCACTCGAGTTCGGGTATAGAACTCATCTCACAAACAGAACCAGCAGATACGGCAGTCATATGTACACAATGCAATAAAGCAGGCAAATGCTGAAAGATAAATAACTGTACAAAAGAATAAACACCCAATAAACAAACAACCTACAAAAGCTAGGAGGGACTCGCTTAGGGAAATCGGGTCCCCAGCAGAGTCGCCAGCTGTCGCAACCTGAAAAATGGAATGCGAAAAAAAACAACCGGCGAAGAAAGACAAGAGAGTCGCCACCGTGCGTTATTTATCCCAAATGAGGGAAAGGAAACGCTCGAAGTAAACCTGGAAAAAGGAAAGGACAAGACGGGGTCTCGCAACCAAATCTTGGGTTCGGGAGTCGATTATGCGAAGGGAAGGTACTAGCACCCCTACGCATCCGTAGTACTCTACGGGATCCACTTTTGTAGTTCTTGTCTAAAGGGTGTGGGTTTATCTAATGTGTTATTTACTAAAAAAAAGGGATCAAAAGAAAATGACTTGCACGGATGTCGCATCCACTGCATACGTATCTCATCTGAATATGAGAATCAGAGTCTTCGTAGCTCGGCTACCTAGGGGTTAAGGGTAATTGTGCTCGCTAAGACATCGCGTCTTATACCTACGTATCTCATCTGGAATGAGAATCAGAGCAAGCCGTAGTTCGGCTAACTACGGGGTTATGGATTGGGTTTTGGACGAACGATGTTACTACGCAATCTACCAGATGCTCGACCTTTGGAGACTTACTCGCCTGTAGTAGAAGGAGTTAACGTGTTCTTAGGAGAAGAAAAATCAATGAGTTGGTAGGGTTAGGGATGCTCATGCAAAAAGGAAATCCTAGACGAAGGAACCTGCATAAAGTAAACACACAAAACATTGCCTCCTATCGAGGTCTTCCAGCTAAGAAAGCGGTAAAAATACGGGAAAATGTAAAAGTACCACACGGATAAAGATCCGAAGTAACAGTAATTAATGGAACAAGGAAACCCTGAGATCCTCCCAAGCTAACACCATCAAAGAAAGTGAGTCAGTACAGGTAATCAGAATGAAACCTCCAGGTGGTATCCCACAAATGAAGTGGAACACCAGGCAAACCATCTCTGCAAGAGTCATATGAGCCCTCACAAAAAAAAACTCAACAAACAGGTTAGAGAAACAAAAATAGGGTAACCAAGAGTTGCCCCCAAATCAAAATGTAACCACATGAATCATGCCATTAAAATTCACAAAAAGCTCACAAAAAGCAACCAAGGGTAGGAGGCCTAAACCTCTTGTCAAACACATGCATCAAAAGGGTATCAAATTCACTCATAATACCTCATACATTTAGAGCATTCAAATTAAAGGCATAAAGATGATGGATATAGGGCAAACCTGATTGGAGAGATCGGTTGAAATCAAATGGCACGGCTGGATTTGCAAACCAATATTAGGGTTTGCTTGAGCTGAAAGTGTGTGAGTCAGAATGAACCTTTCAGAGTTGCCTGGAGGTTGCTGCAGATTAATTCTCACTCTCTCTGTCTAGGTTTCTCTTCAGGTTTTGTCCAGGGTTTTGTTCCAAGGAAACCTCAGAGTGTTTTTGCTTCTCTTCCTCTTTCTGTCTGTTCTCCCTCTTTTATAACCTGATTTTCATGGCTTTGTGGGCTCAACTGAGAGAGGTCCAAGTCCAAGATTTTTTTTATTATATTTTATTTATTTATTTATTTATTTAATTAATTATTTATTTAAACTATTTTTTTCGTTTTTCGTTTTTTTTTCGTTTTTCGTTTTTTTTTCTTTTCGAAACACGTGGGCTTCGCCTAGCGAGCATGACAGCTCATGAGCAAACCTTTGCTCCTTCAAGATTAATGTTTTGACTGACGAATAGACCCCTGTTGGAAGTAACTCAAGTCTTTCCCTTGTGTTGACTGATCATCTAAATAGAACCCACAAAGTGTCCTGGATGATGTTCAAGCTTCTTGGAGCTAATCCCGATTGACATGATGAAATGCAATGTATCTAATGTTAAATGACCTAAAAATGAATGCGTGAATGAGGAGGGCAAATTTTAAGGTGTTACACATTGGTTGTGACTTCTGCTTGAATCTCTGAACTTCAGCCTTTGAGCGTTTGACTTTAGCTGAGGATTTCTTCACAAAGCCTAAGCCCGACTTGGCTCCTGACTTCTGTCCCACCTTTAGGATCTCTTCCAACGTGTCCATTCCTTTGTTTAGCATTCTGATGGATTTCGTCATTTGATCTAGCTTGGAGGTTAGCAAGGTTATCTCACCATTTAGACCATCTATGACTGTCAGATGCTTCTTTTTCTCATCCTCCAGCTCCTTGATGAGATTCTTCTGCTTTTCTCCTTGGACCCGTACTTCTGCGCTTTTGACACATAGCTCTTTATATGATGCAACAAGTTCATCAAAAGTTAGTTCATCTCCACTTGAGTCATCATCAGATGCACAAACACTAGTTAGTGCAGTGACATGTTTAGCACATTCTCCTTCAGATTCACTCTCAGAATCTCCTTCAGACCATGTGACAGATAGCCCCTTCTTTTGCATCTTGAGGAAGGTAGGGCATTCAGCTCTAATATGACCAAAACCTTCACATCCATGGCACTAGATTCCCTTGCCTTGGTTGAACTTTTCTTTAGAAGTTGATCTTTTCTTGATGTCAGACGAGATGTTCTTGACATTTGGTCTACCTTTTTGATCGATCTTCTTTATGAACTTGTTGAATTGTCTCCCAAGCATGGCTATGGCTTCTGATATGCTTTCATCACCTCCAGTACTTCCTTCTTCTGAATCCTCTTCAGTATTTGATACAAAAGCTATGCTTTTGTTCTTCTTTTCAACATTCTCACCCAAGCCCATTTCAAAAGTTTGGAGAGAACCAATAAGCTCATTAACCTTCATGTTGTTGATATCTTGAGCCTCTTCTATGGCTGTGACCTTCATGGCAAATCTCTTTGGCAGTGATCTGAGAATCTTTCTTACAAGTTTCTCTTCAGCCATTTTCTCACCTAAGCCTCCAAAAGTGTTGGCAATTTCCAGAATATTCATGTGGAAGTCATGAATAGTCTCATCCTCTTTCATCTTCAGATTTTCAAACTTGGTGGTCAGCATCTGAAGTTTAGACATCCTCACCTTGGATGTACCCTCATGAGTTGTTTTGAGAGTATCCCAAACTTCTTTAGCCAGTTCACAGTGATGCACCAGTCTGAAGATGTTCTTATTTATTCCATTGAACAGTGCATTCAAGGCCTTAGAGTTTCCAAGGGCTAGTGCCTCTTGCTCCTTGTCCCACTCTTCTTCAGGAATTTGCAGAATAATTCCATCTTTACCTGTCTTCGTTGGATGTTCCCATCCTTTGTTGACAGCTCTCCAGACCTTCCTATCTAGAGACCTCAAGAAGGCTATCATACGAGGTTTCCAGTCATCATAGTTAGAACCATCCAACATGGGTGGTCTATTTGAGTATCCTACATCCTTGTCCATGGTACTAGAAAGTAACTTCCCTAGATCTCACCCAGAAATTAACAGGCAGGGTGCCTGCTCTGATGCCAATTGAAATTCTAGTTAACAGACTTTCGATGTCACACGGGATGTTATGACATCCAATTATGCGCAGACAAGGATTATGCAGAACTTAAAAATAAGTGCAGTAAATAACACAAGGGATTGTTTACCCAGTTCGGTGTCACACACACCTACGTCTGGGGGCTACCAAGCCAGGGAGGAAATCCATTATTAGTAGTATTAATTCAGACCTTAAACCAACTGTTTAACCCTATCACTTAATACCTACCCAATGCAATTTCAATCTTACTCTAAGATCAGAGTTCCTACTCACTCCCCGTCAATCACCTCAGTGATTACAACCTTTAATTAAGTTTAAAGATAATCGTGAAGTCACACTTCAAACAACTCTTGATTGTGCTTAACAGCTTTAATCAAGATACACAGCACTCACGCTTAAAAGCTTAGAGTGACACAACACTTACAACTCAATGAACACCCTAGTCCAATGCAATCATCTAGGTGATAATTGCTTGGCTCACAAGATACACCTAATACAAGACACACAAAAATACAGCAGTGAAGTATAATGGAACAATAAAATCTTCACGCTAAAAACCCCTAGTTATGAATGAAGGATTGTCATCCTTTTATATTGCAGCACTTGGGCCTTGTACTTGTAATTCCTGAAATTAAGGTCAAGCAAGTTAACCTAATTTCCACACAGTAGGGTACTAACAAATAGGTTATTTGTTAGGTTCATTAATTGTAACTCAGTTGTTAGTTTCCTGGATTTTAGCTCAGCTGTTGACTTCCTGAAGAATAGCCTGAGAAAGCTACTGAAATAGAAAAACTAACCAACATACAATTTAGCATATGCTGTCAGGAATGAATGTCACAACATTCAGTTTGACGTCCAAATCATATACCATATGCTAAGTTTGTTTTTCCTGAAAACAGACTGTACAAAATGTTGTATTGTAAAAGACCAACCAGTCTATACTTCAGTACCAGCTTACAGTAACAAATGTCAAAACATCAAATTTGACATTTACACATAGAGCCTTATGTCATGGTTTGTTGTCCTCCTGAAGAACAGACTGAGATACATACTGAATTGTAGCAGAAAACCAACTTGCCTATTATTCAGTATATGCTGTCAATGATGAATGTCATAACATCCAGTTTGACATTCAGACAGTAGACCTTATGCCAGGTCTGTTATTCCCTTGATAAACAGACTGAAATTAAATACTGAGTTATAGCAGACAATCAACTGCTCTAGACCTCAGTATCTGCTGTCAGGAATGAATGTTATAACATCTAGTTTGACATTCAGTAAATCCTGTATTAGCTAAACCTGCAGCATACTACTCAAGTATGTCATGACATTAGTCAAGACATCAGAGTACAGTTAGATGTTCTAACACACAATGTAGTCAATCAAACTTCTTCACAGCATGTCATGACATCAGTCAAGAAATTAGAGTCCAGTTAGTGTTTTAACATAAAATGCAGCCAATCAAACATCTACACTTTTTATTAGAAGACGTTTTGTAACTATCTAATCGACTAGATCATTGGTCTAATCGATTAGATGATGCATAATCAAGTCTATAATCCATTATGACAGTCTCTTAATGATTGTTAACGACTCTATATAAAAACCTTCCATTTTGGACCACTGTTTACCGTGAAATTTGATAAACAAATACAAGTTTCTATTAATACTTAAGGGATCAAACTCGAAAATCTCTCGGAGCATATTTGTGTGCATTTATGGTTTTGAACAATATTCTGTGTCAAAATCATGAACTGTAAAGTGAAATCGAAAGGTAACTCAATGCATAAAAGATACTTAAATGTGAAAATACTTCAAATTTATAAATTGTGGAACGCATACGTACATTTTTCTCACTCGTTTCTCAAAAGCGCAGCTACCTTGAGTTTACAGAATATGTATACAATTACGGATCCCTTCCCAAATGAACATAATTTACTTTATATACTACTTTAAAATAACTACCCAAGAATGGTCGACTAACCATATCACGACACGCTTCATCCCCATATAGTGGTTCTCTCCGACGAGCCTCCATGTGTCTTCGAGTAACCATCTATGTTAAATCAGTTCCCGCTCTTTTAACATCATTCAAATATCTTAATTATTTTTACTAGTCATCAAGAACTGAATTCCCACGTCGAAGTCTTTAATGTCAATCGTGCTACGACAACCCATTCTAGCATTTTCCACATGTAATGCCCAAGTCGACATTGATTTTATTGTAATGATGAACTCCAACCTTAGCAAACATAGCATAGTATTCAATTTCATTAAGTCCCCAAACTTTTACAATGCCCTTCGACATGAAGTTACTTTGATCGACATCATTATACGTGACTTCTGACCTGACATCAACTCGGTTCCCCATCGACATTATTTTACCTTGTCCTTCAACCTATCATATTCATTGTTGTGCCATTAATACTTGCTACTTATAGTCAAGTCGAAAAATTCAAGGTACCAACCACAACAATCGATTATTTGAAGTACCTAATCGATTAGCCTAATCCATTAATTTGGCACATGGATTGTTTCCATTTTTAGTCAATTTTTTGATTTATAAAGGTGGTCTCTCCTCACTTCATATCTCACCGAAATTCAGAGTTTTCCTAATTCTTTAAAATTTATCTCTCTCTCTCTCTTCTTTCTCTTTAAGTATATTTTATCGCCTATGCGGTAGTCCGCCTTTTATCGCATATGCGGTAGTCCGCCTTGCACACTCCCAAAATTGAAGGTTTTTATATAAAGTTGTTATCAATCATTAAGAGATTGTCATAATCGATTATAGATTTGATTATGCATCATATAATCTATTAGGCCAATGATCTAGTCGATTAGGCAATTATAAAAATATTTCGTCACATTTTGTTATGTCGAAAGTATAAGTTTTAGCGACAATTTTTTCATTCTTGCTGGGCCCGATGAGATTCTTCCCATTCGATGGCTTCAGCAATTTACACACATAGGGAGGCCATGGCTTAAGTTCAGCCACATTTACCTCACTCTCTTTGAGATATTCGTCGCCTATATCAGACAAATAATCGTTTGCCTCAATGTAAGCGACTTTATACTTTTTATGGTACTTATTTGTTCTGGCTTTTTCAACTTTCAAGTGTTCGACTTGGAGAATACTATATACCAAATACGCCACATCCCTAAGGTACTAAATGTTTAACTTCTTCCTAATTGAGTAGTCTAGGCCCCTAACAGCCATTTCGACCAATTCGTGTTCAGGGGCTTGTGTAAAGCACCTTACTTTAAGAAGTATATACCTGTTGAGATAATCAAAACTACGTACAAATTATCAAAAAGTCAACATATTTTTAATTTTGATCGGTTTACTAAGGCATTTACCTTTGTCGGAAAATCCAGTTAACAATATGTTGGTTTGTTGTTATTATTTTAACAAAATTATTCAAAAATATAAATTATGTATTGTTTATTTTTTTTAATTTTTTATTTATTTTTTTAATTTCTAAAATTTTATTGAAGAAGAAGGAAGAATGTGAAAAAGAAGAAGGAAGAATATGAAAAAATATAAAAAAGTATTAAATGTTGATCGTGTATTGTTATAATCAATTGAATATAAGATTTAAAAATTTATTAAAATAATAAAATAATTAATATTAAAAAGATTAATAAACTTTATAATAAACACTCAACAACATTTCTTAGTTTTTAAAAAACTAAAAAATAGTATTTATTAAATATTAAATCAGAGTGAAATATTAAGTTAAAAAAAGAATGAGAGAAAAGCCAATAACGGTTAAATTTTTGGTATAGATTGATTGACAAAATGACTATTTCGCTCTTACTTATTTAACTAATTTTCAAATCTACCATTTTCTTATTAATAATTATAAAAATAAACACTAATCAATTTTATATTAATTCTATTAGCTTCGAAATAAAAAGATATTGTTACATTACCATAACTAATTTACCTAACTTCAAAAAAAAAATCATAGTTAATGTAAAATATTTTTAATAATTTGAAAGATAATTAGTGCATACATATAAGTTTATTTTACACTAATCTATGAAATCATCAAATTAAATAAAATCTTAATGTAAAACATTAATTATAATAATTTGAAAGATATTACCTTCGTTTTTATTATTGAAAAAATATTTTATATCATTTTATAATATTAATGAGTCATTAATATTATTTTTTATATTATATTTTTAAATATTTATTATTATCCCTTCTTTCAATTAAGTCAAACGATTTTATAATAAAAAACGGAGGAAACAGTTAGTAGTACTAATACTTATAGAGAGGAAGATAAAACTGAACCACGGTTCAAAATTTCCCCTAATCACCATTTTCATCGCTCTCCAACTTCTCCTTCTTCAACCCGCTTCCAAGATGATACTCAGAGCAAGCGGATCGATATTCCGGACAAAAGTGCCTTTCCCAACCCCAATTTCAAGCCGCAACAACAACAGAATCGATTATTATAATAATTTCCTTAACAACCGAAGAAGAAGCAAATCAACAACAGTCGTGTGCGGTCTCCGTTCATACAAAAACAGAAAGCCAGCGTCAATGGTAATTTCAAAAGAAAGCGTTCACGTAATTCACGCTCTCAAACTCGCCAAGAAATCCGACGATAAAATCAACCAAGTTCTCAAGTCGAAACTTCTCAGACTCTTGAAAGCAGACGTGTTGGACGTTTTAGCTGAATTGCAGAGACAAAACCAACTCCATTTATCTCTTAAGGTAATAAAACAACGTTTTGGTTAATCGCTTATAGGATAAGTGATTATTATTCAAATTAAAGTTAATTTTAGTTTTGTATTTAATATTTGAAGTTTAGGTTTTCGAGATTATTATTGGTGATGAGGAAGCTGGATATGATACATTGCTGTTGTATTCTGACATGATACTGTTATTGGGAAAGAATAAGATGGTTGAGACGGCGGAAGAGATGTTCGATCGGGCAGTGGAGAAGGGGTTGAAGCCAGATACGAGGTTGCTTAATGAGATGATTGGGGTTTATTTGCAAGTTGGTAATACAGAGAAGGCGATGGAGGTTTACGAATACATGAAGGGTTTGGGTTCGGAGTGTTTGCCAGATGAATTGACGTTTTCGATATTGATTAGGAGTCTAATGAAGAATGGAGAAACTGAGCTTGTTGAAAGTTTGAAAAAAGAGAGTTTTGATTATGTTAATGCACCTGATAAATTTGTTCAGAAAATCCAGCAGAATCATGTGAGGTTTCAAATTCAATCGTGATGTGATATGCAACTATTGTTTTCTGTTTCTCTGTTTTTACTTATATGTGATTTTCTGTTTGTTTCAGGCAAAAAAGAGACATGTCAATCTGGTTGTGTAATGGGATTCTACTGTACTGGTTTCATTGAAGAGATGCTATTGTAATGCTTTATAGCCAAAGCTATATAGTTGTGTTATTGCAATGTTGATGAGATCATTTGTATTTTTTATTTGAACAATTATAACAATGGGAAAGGGCTATTGTAGCTCAGTTATTCTGTTTATGATGTTTTTATTTTCTTCTTTATTTTTATTTTTACTGCAAACTGCTTTTATTTTATTTGTATTAACACTTCTGTTTTAATTTCCAAAAAATATCAACTAGTGGTCATCCCGCCATGCCGCTATATGGTATTGACTATTCTGGTTGACATTTCTACACGTGAAAAAATAATAGCTTCTATCTCAAGTTTATTTTTACCTTTCCTTTACAAGATATTACATTGCAAAACAAATGTAACATTGGTTCTATAAGAAACAAGCATCACACACCAAAGGGGAAAAGATTCTAATGGAATGAGGAAAAGACTGAAAATAGAAAACTAAATACAGAAATTCAGAATTGACATTTAGGTAGCAAAATGGCTAGGAGAGTTATTGAACATGCTGTGCCACATAAACGCTCGAGAGAGTACCATCTCCAGCTCCTGATGAGTCCAGTTCTGAGTTGGAAGGTGTTGAAGGAACATTACTAACTCTTGAAAATCAAGCTTCTGAATTTCGTCTGACCACTGAAAAAACAATGATAGAGATTAGAGAGCATTTACTTTTCTACCGTATAGTAATTTGCTAAAAGAAATACTACTATTATACAAATGCGTCATCTTGTTTTACAGGCTCACCGTAAGAAGAAAACTCGCAAATATATACACAAGGAAGTCTGGTAAAGCATCTCCTTCGGCTAGATATGTGTCCCAAAGGCGCGTGACAAGTTGAAAGGGTATCTGAAAACATGAATCAGACTTCATCAGACTTAAAAAGAACCAGAGTGTGTCAATTTTATTTAGTCCATTATCCCTTGAATCTAAATATGCAGCCCCTTTATTAATTATAGAGTTGTTCTTCTGTAGAAATTTATTAAACTTGCAAGAGAAAAAAAATCAAAGCAAACCTCGCGGATTAGAAGACAGTTGAACCAGCGGAAAGCAAATTGAAGAAATTCCAGTCCCTGATTCTCCATATGGCTTGAAACAGGATCTGGTGCAACTCAAAGTTTCAGTATCAGATTGTATATGGACATATACAAATAGTAATATATAGTATAATCGTATAGTAATTAATAACAAACAAAAAATTAGTTGGTTTGGTAAAACAAATGCAGATCCAAATCTCAATCCCGATGCAAAATTAGGGTAATTAAGTTCATACTTGGAGAAAAAACAATAGGCCTGAGAAAAAGGTTACCGTCGATCCTCCTGACCAATTCCTTCAACTTAAAGACAAGCCTTTGAATTCCCGGTTGAGCAAATGTATAATGGTCTTGCATACCATCAAGCAATTTTGACAAGCACCAATAGCAGTCAGCCTCTACATTAGAGATTTTATCTGAAGATAAATCGGACATTGTCCAATTATCTATGCTTCCTTCTAAGTATTCAGATAGGAAAACAACAAAAAATGGCGTGACAAGGTCGTTTATCCCCTGAACATATCCACTTGCTGGATGCCGTATGGCCCTGGCAGAAGATGAGGAAATCATGTAAGCAAAATAACTACGATAAAAAAACTTACATTTTTTGCAAGAACAGTGGGATGAAAATAATATCACGACCAAGAAACATGTTATCTGTAATATACCATGCGTAAAGAATACGCTCCAGTGATTTCTGAACTTGTGGTTGTTGGAAGAATGAAACATCTGGTACAGTTCTTGGACAGTCAACGCCAATCTAACAGGTGTAAAAAGTAAAACATTTAAAAAAAGTTTATTTTTGTAAATAATCAAGAGTGACATGTGTATAATCAAGAATACCTGGCGAAGCATGCTGATCTCATCATCTGAGCGTTCTGTATCAGGAATATCATAATACTGAGAAACACAATCAAGATACTCGAGCCGCTTCCTTCTCAAAACTCCCTCCCTTCTATCTGAATTAGTTGGTGCATATCCCTGTTGTCAGTTCATCTTTAAATTTCAATAAGAAAAGAAATTATCCATGGAAAAACATGGTGTTGACCTATTTGCTTAAAGTGATTATCTATAGGGCCAAAACCCCTCATTTTTATTTTTCAAAATCCTCAGCATGATCTTATTTCAAAGCAATTTTTATATAAGCAGGACCAAATCTCCATGGAAGAATAGCTCTGGAAACCACCCTACCCTCAATGATTTGTTTAGATGTTCATAAGAATGTGTGGTTGGGCCTAACTCAACCCTACAAAATCGGCTAGTAGGGTGAGGATTGCCCCCACTTATAAACACATGTTCAGGCCATAGATTGTCCGATTCCGATGTGGGACTCTTAACCGATATCACCAAAATATAACAAGAATACATATACCCTAATAAATTATAATCTGAACTCCAAAATCCATCGCTATTGTGCTTCTTTAAGATCGTATGGCATGCTTACCAAGAGAACTCTCCACACTGTAGGACGCATATAATCCGGAACACCGCTCCAAGCTAATTCACGCAATTTGTCTACAGGATAGTTAAGAAAGAAAAATATGGTTTGCATAATCAGTTTACCATTTGAAAACCGGAAAACTAAATAAATAGTATCGAGAGATAATTGCTTTACAGCATAAGCAAACATGAATTGTTAGAGCCTTGACCACTTGACAATCAGCAATATTTTGGGGGCAAAAATCAAGATAATGAAAGACACCCAACTAGTAAACATTTCTTTAGTGTGCAATGGCTTCTTATCGTGATAGGAGCATATATTTATCATCCATTGTTTGTGCATATAAATCAAATAACAACCTTAAAATCATACCTAATATAACCATTGTTCCCGAAAGCGCCTTTGTGAACTTCATAACTCTTGCAGAATCAGTCGCTCTAGCACCCATGGAAGTTTTCCGAACTTCTTCAGACGGATTCTCTACATGCGAGGTCGATGTTTTCGATTTATTATCACTCATAATACCAAATGATTTGCCTCCACTTTGAACTTCCTCCTGTGTTAATAGTAGAACTCACACTTGATGATGTGCTACCAATCAGTCTTATAGACATACATAACAAGACATAATATAACATAACCACAAAATATGAAAACAAAATTCACCTCTACTGTCTCAATTGTGTGATTACTTGTACCGGTATCACTATACGACAAACTCCTCTGGTAAGTCGGCGAGAATAAGCTCGAATTATCGATCGGATCCCTCGGGCTCAACAATACTTTCCCAGGAATGCTACGACCCTTGAGTAACCTTGACAAAAGAAGAACACATCAATTGTAGACCAAACCATTGAGAAGAAGCTATTCAATTTAATTAGATGAAAATTAGGGTTAGTAATCAGACAGAGACAAATCACTGAAAATGATTGATCTTAATGTTTAAATAATCAACAATTGAAGATCAACAAACAAATCGGGGAGTTTAATTGTCGAGATCATGAAATTTCCTGAAATGCTGATGATTAAAGAGGAATTGGGAGAGAAGAGAAAAAGACACATACATACCCTTGAACATTTCTGAGGGTTTGGTTGAAGCGGGAATCGAGGATTCCTATGGTAGTGTCTTTGCTGTTGTTGTTGTTGTTATCGTTGTTCTTCATGGATGATAATAGCGAAAGTGTTGTTGAATTGAGAGCTTAGTAGTGAAGAGTAGTGAATGAGTGCAGCAAGGAAGGAACATCATCAACACTCAACCAACCAAAATAACATCCTTTCATTAACGCTACCAAACCTCTTTCACTTTCTTTTAGTTTTACTACCTTTTTGCTTTTGTTTGAGGTTTTTTTTCTTGATTAAATCATTTTTATAAATTATCTATATTTTTATTATTATTATTATTATTATTATTATTATTATTATTATTATTATTATTATTATTATTATTATTGTGTTTTATTGTATGTTTTGTTTTGAATTTTTTTTAAATAATTAATTTTTTAAAATTAAATTCCAAAATAATTAATTTTTCAAAAAAAATATCAAAATAATCATATTTCCCTACTTATGCGACTGTCCTGGCGACTAATCTTCAAAGGAGGCGCCTAGAGCCTTGGCGCATGCTTGCAAAGCCAATGCATGTAGGCGTCATATGCATTGGCGCATGGATGTGTGCATGTGTGTGCGCCACATGCATTGGCGCATGCATGTGTTATGTGTGTGGCACCTAGGGCATTGACGCATGCATGCATGAATTCATCTATAAATATCATGCGAATCTCCCATATTTTTTCACACAACTTCTTACCCTCTTTCCATTTTTCTTCAATCTCCTTCAATTTTATTTTCTTTAACCATGTTTGAATACATTCACAAGAGAAATATTGATTTAATCTTTTCAGCAGTGCAATCTCCGATAAAGATTCGACTTTGGAATATAGAACAAATTTATTCACTATTTTCTAACAAATATATTTCACGAAGTAGTTTGAATATATATTATATACCTTATGGCTAAGTGTGAATGTGATGTTATTAGGTAAATAAAAAATTTATGCATCAAATGTCACACCAACAAGTTCATAGATCACATTAAACATTAGTATTATTGGTCTCATTCTTAGATTTCTCGTACTTTTCTCAAGTTTCAACATTCTTACACATAGACCACTCTTTAAAATAGTCATTTTTTATTTTCTTTACTTTGGACATTTTCATTCCACCACCAAAATTCTTTGTCCCTAGGTTCATAACCTCTTGATTCCATCCAACGTCTCTTTAGCCACTTTTCTAATCCCTTGGACCATGTTATTCAACATATCATTTTCACTTCCTTGTGATTGTCCAAACCCACCCTCCAAGATCTTATGTTGGAAAATTCCTTATTTTTCACCCTTCAAATGCCACCACTTAATCGGTGACGCTACCATATGATTTCTTCTCTTTGTTCTCCCCTTAATTCTTACATTCATAATCAAAACTCTATGTTAGGTAGTCAAGCTCTCTCTTGAAATAAGTTTATATTTCAAGAAAATCTCCATATCTGACTTCCTGATAAGAAAGAAATTCATCTGAGAAAATGTCACCCCACTTTTATATATGATAGAAATTTCATCTCTTTTTCTAAACCATGAATTTGCTATAGTAAGATTCACAGTTGACGAAAACTCCAAGATGAATTTACCCTCCACAGTCACCTTCCATAGGCCAAACCCCTCATGTACACTCTCAAAACCTTTTGCAACCCTCCTAGGAAAAGCTTCTCTCCTTAGGGTATATCCCGAAGTAAACCTTCTAAATCCTCCCAAAAGTTTACCTTAAGATGTTCTGCTAACCCAACATGAGGTGCGTAAGCACTAATAATATTAACGGTGTTTTGTTCCACTACAAATTTTAAGGTTATGATTCGACCTCCTACTCTTTTCACATCCATAATATCCTTCTTCCATTCCTTTTCCACAATAATCCCCACCCCATTTTTTAATCTAAATTTTCCGGTATTCCAAAGCTTATATTTCGAGTTGTCTAATTCTTTTGCTTTTTCACATGTCTATTTAGTTTCTTGTAGGCACATAAAATTGATCTTCCTACTAACCATAATGTCCCATATTTCCCTAAATTTTCTAGTAAGTGTGTCTATATTCCATGGTCCAAAGTGAGTCCTCGTCTCATTACACTTATTTTGTATTTATTCTTAAATTTTATACTCATTATATAGGTGATGCTTTATCATTCCCGTTTCCATTCTACCACCCCACCTTCTTTTCGGTGCATCACTAAGCCAAAGACCATTCACTACTGCTTTTATATTTTGTACCTTTAGAATAAATCCAATTAAGAAATGAAGTTCTACCAGTTGGTGTTCTATTGTATTTTCAACAATTCAGCCTAAAATATTGAACAAAATGTAAGAACAAGTTTTGATTTTGCGTCTGGACTTTAGTTTTGATGATAACAATGCATTGTTTCTTAGAGAACAATTTTGTACCCTAATGATTTTTATTTAGTGTGTAGCTTTTGCTAACAGGTTCTAATATGAAGCATTGACGTGTGACATCATCAGATTCTGGAATCAACACACTCGGACTCTGAAGAGATAAAAATGTTTTACAAGATGTTGACAAGTTCTAGAAAGCTCTTAGGCAACGATTCTGATGAACGTTTGTGCTAAAGCTTATGATTGTGAATTTTATTGAAGTGCCTCTGAAGGATTTCCAGCCTTCAAGATTCTGCGCTCAAGTTCTGAAGATTCAGAAGAACAGGATCTGAAGACTCTGAAGATCAGGTTCTGAGGAACTATGTTAAGACTCTAAAGATCGAGGTTCTGAAGATTCTATAAACTAGTATCTTGATCTTTCTAAGCATGCTTCAACATTATTTCATCAAAAGCCTATGAAGATTAGAATATAAGATCAAAAAGTTTTGCATCAGGAAAATAGTACACAATACAAGATCATGCTTTCCTCCACTATGTTGATTATGTGAGCTAAGGATACTACTATTGTACCATTTTGTCTCCTATATGAAAATCGTTACACAGGGAGACAACTACAATTTTCTATTCTAATTCTACCCTCCAACGGATCTTTCAACTGCTATATAAAGGAGTCTTAGAAGAATGGAAGAAGTTATTAACGCTCACCTAATTACGTTACGCTCATACACACGTTCTTGCTGAAGTAAATATTTTCTATGTATATTCTTTGTAAACACACAAGATTTGTTGCTCGTTGTTGTGTAAAGATATTAATTGTATTTAACTTGTGTTAATATGCTTTATTAGAAGTAATACTTGTAAACATACACTTGTAAATCTCAAAGTCGTTTGAGTGGTTTCCTTGAGTGACTAGGTTTTAGTAAGATGGACTCAAGAAGATAGAGACGGTTTGTATTTGTGGTGTTTGTAATCATTTTAAGTTATAATGGATTAAGTCCTTATTGAGAAGGTAAAATCACATTGGTAGGGTGGACTGGAGGTATCTTCGTTAACAGCGAAGCAATATCAAAATAACTTTGTTATTTTTCTTGTTCATGCTATTATTTGATTGAGTTGGTTTTGATAAAGCTTTTGTTTTTAGAAACCCAATTCAAACCCTTATTTCTTGTGTTTCTTGCCACCTTCAATTGGCATCAGAGCTCCGGTTCTGATTTTGATAAGATATCAAACACTTAATAGTGTCAGATAAAGATCCAATGTGAAACACAATGGCTACCTTTCCACCACCAGTTGCTCAAATAAATGATAGAGATTATTATAATGCTAAACCTCCAGTTTTTGATAGAGATAGATTTGAATATTAGAAGGACGGAATAGAGAGCTTCTTTCTAGGTCAGATGTTGATTTATGGGATATGGTAGTTGATGGATACGTACACCCAATAGATGCAAGTGGCAATAAAGTTTAAAAAAGAGTGATGACAAATCAACATAATAAAGACTATAAGAATCATCACAAATCAAGAACCATCTTTCTAAATGTTATTTCATACACTGAGTATGAAAAAGTCACCAACAAAGATACTGCTAAATCTATATTTGATTCTCTGAGGATGACGCATGGGGGGAATGTGTAAGTCAAAGATTCTAAGGCTCTTTCCTTGATTCAAAAATATGAAGCATTCAAGATGGAGGATGAAGAAAATGTTGAGAACATGTTCTCAAGGTTTCAGACTCTTGTTGCAGGTATTAAGGTTTTGACAAAAGGTATTCTACTGCTGATCAAGTTAAAAATGTCATCCGGAGCCTACCTAAGTGTTAGAGACCTATGGTAATAGCTCTAAAGTTATCAAAGGATCTGAGTAACACTTATCTTGAAGAACTGGTTAGTTCTTTAATAAGTCACGAGATTGGGCTCTGGATGCTCGCGACACATGACGGGAAGAAGGCATATATTCCAAATCTTGAAACTTAAGCCTTGAGGCTTCGTCGGTTTCAGAGGTGATCAGAAAGGGGAGATCATTGGCTCCAGAACAGTAGGTAACGGTAAACTTCATTCCATTACTAATGTTCTTTAAGTTTAAGGATTAATGCATAATTTTTATCCATAATCCAATTAAGTGACAATGGTTATGAAATTATTTTCAATCAAAAGTCCTGTAAAGTTGTCAGTCAAAAGGATGACTCAGATCTTTTAAATGGAAAGAGGAAGAACAACGTTTATAAGATAAGACTTTCTGATTTGAAGAATCAAAATATAAAATTTATTATGTCTGTAAACGAAGAGCAATGGACGTGGCATAGACGATTGAACCATGTTAGCATGATGAGGATTTCTCAACTAAAGAAGCTTAATTTAGTCAGAGGTCTGCCAAATATGAAGTTTACTTTAGATTCTCTTTGTAAGCATGTCAGAAAGGCAAGTTTTCTAAAACTTCTTTCAAGGCTAAAAATGTCATGTCAACCTCCAAACCATTGGAGCTTCTTCATATTGACTTGTTTGGTCCAGTGAAAACGGTCTCTGTCAATGGTAAGAAGTATGGACTAGTCATTGTTGATGACTACAGTAGATAGACATGGGTGAAATTTCTCATACACAAGAATGAGTCACATTCTGTATTTTCTACTTTCTGCTCCCAAGTGCAAAATGAGAAGGATCTCAGAATTGTAAAAGTCAGAAGTGATCATGGTGGAGAATTTGAAAACAAATATTTTGAAAAACTCTTTGATGCTAATGGAATTTCCCATGATTTCTCATGTTGTAGAACTCCACAATAAAATAGAGTTGTAGAGAGGAGGAATATGACTCTACAAGAGATGGCCAAAACCATGATCAACGAGACTAATGCGGCTAAGCACTTTTTGAAAAAAGCAGTCAACACACCGTGTTATATTCATAACAGAATCTCTATAAGACCTATTCTAGGTAAGACTCCTTATGAATTGTGGAAGAATCTGAAGCCCAACATTTCATATTTTCATCCTTTTGGATGTTCTTTTTTTATGCTAAACACTAAAGAGAATCTTGAGCAAGTTTAATTCTAAGGCACAAAAGTGCATCATGTTAGGATACTCTGAATGTTCAAAAGACTATAGAGTATACAATACTGAGACATGGATTGTTGAAGAATCAATACGTGTCAGATTTGATGATAAGCTTGACTCTGAAAAGTCAAAGCTAGTCGAAAATTTTGCAGATCTAGAGATCACTTATTCAGGATCTGAAGGAAATACTTCAGAAACCAAAGAAGTTGAAGCAAAAGAATCTGAAGCTACTCAACCAGAAGTTGTAGAAGCTCTGACTCCTCTTAGAAGGCACAAACAGAGATATTCACATTCTGAAGAATTGTTTCTAGGAGACAAGTATGAACCTGTCAGAACCATATCCTAATTCAAACCTTCTAAAGAAACTCTTATGGGTTTGATGTCTTTGATATAGCCTACATCAATTGACAAAGCACTTCTAGAAATATAATGGAGTATGGATATGCAAGAGGGACTCAATTAGTTCTTCAGAAATGACGCGTGGGATCTGGTGCCAAGACCCAAAGGAACTCGCATTATTGGAAAAAAGTGGGTCTTCAGAAACAAGTTGAACGAACAAGGAGAGGTAGTAAGAAACAAGGCTCGGCTAGTAACACAAGGTTATAGTCAGCAATAATGGGTTGACTATACAAAAACCTTTGCACCAATTTCTAGGTTAGAGTCTATTCGTCTCTTAATTTCCTTTGTTGTCAATCATAACATCATCTTGTATCAGATGGTTGTTAAGAGTGCATTTCTGAATGGTTACATTACTGAAGAAGTGTGCATACACCAACCTTCTGGTTTTAAAAATCCTAAAAATCCAAATTTTGTTATAGAGCTTAAGAAATCATTGTATGGTCTGAAACAAGCTCATATAGCATGGTATGAAATACTAAACAGTTTTCTTTTAGAAAATGATTTCACCAGAGGGAAGGTTGATACATCTCTTTTCTGTAAGTCATTCAAAAATGATATTCTTGTTATTCAAATTTATGTTGATGATATCATATTTGGTTCTACTAATGTTACTTTGTGCAAGGAATTTGCTAACTCTATACAGGAAGAGTTTAAGATGAGTCTGATGGATGAACTCAAGTTCTTTCTAGGGATTCAAATTAATCAAAGTCCATAAGGAACGTACATCCATTAGAGCAAGTACACCAAAGAACTTACAAAGAAGTTTGACATGTCTAAATGAAAGATGTCAAAGACTTTTATGCATCCTTGAGAAGGATGACGTAAGTGCTAAGGTAGAACATAATGTATACAGAGGTATGATTGGTACTCTTATGTACTTGATTTCTTCTAGACCTGACATTGTGCTTACTGTCTATTTGTATGCTCGCTTCCAATTAGATCCTAGAGAGTCCCACTTAACAACTGTTAAGAGGATCTTTAGGTATCTGAAAGGCACGATTAACCTTTGCTTGTGTTTTAGAATATCTAAAGACTACAAGTTAGTGGGTTATTATGATGTTGATTATGTTGGAGACAGACTTGAGAGGAAAAGCACTTCTGGAAGCTATCAGTTTATGGGAGATAATCTGATCTCATGGTCCAGCAAAATGCAATCAACAATAGCACTTTTAACTGCTGAAGTTGAATATATTGTAGCCTCTAAATACACTACTCAGATGCTCTGGATGAAAAGTAAGCTAGAATATTTCCAGATATATGAAAGTAACATTCCTATACTCTGTGATAATATTATGTTATTTGTTTATCTAAGAATCTCCTTTTGCATTCTAGAGCAAAACATATTGAGATGAAACATGACTTTATACGTGACTATTTTCAGAAGAGAATTTTAGATATAAAATTTATTGATACAGACCATCAATGGGTTGATATCTTTATAAAAGTCCTTGTTGAAGATAGATTTATTTTCATTATGAAAAATATGAAAATCGACTTATGTCCAGAATGAAAAAGATGTTTTTCTCAGAATGTTAATCTCTCAGAATTGAAAAATGAGACTCTGGGATTTGTTGGTTGTTCTGGACGTGTGAGTCTTCTGAAATTAGAAGGTTTCATAAGTTCAGAGTATACAATCAGAATTTGTTTGGTTAAACAAACCTACTTTATGGATACTTAACAATTTTTTGTTAAATACATGTCAATCATTCTTAATTAGTGGAACAATTTTATGACAACTATAATAGAAAACTGAACAATTTTTGATATGATGATGTGACACATTGGGTGAATAAATCTTGCGATTAGGTAAAATCTTTCACGCTTTACCCCCTTTTCAGATTTTTCTTGTTTTCTTTATTTTTGTCATGATTACAAATACGTCTATTTAAACCCACTTCACACACTTTCTCTACCATCACAACCTATACTTTCTTTCTTTGAGCTTACAATTTCTAGAAACCCTAAAAGTCTTTTGATCTTCAACAATGGCTTCTTCATAACAATCTGCTCAACAAACTCAAGAACAACAATAAGTTCAACAACAAAGTGTTGCTACAACTCAACGAATAGGATGTCGTTCTTCTTCATCACAACCACAACCTCAAATCCCTCATCTGCTTTAGATAGCTTAATCAATATCTTCTTCAGGTCAACTTGTTAGTACTGAAGATGCATATGATGTTCCTGAAATCACTAAGTATTCCTGCAAAGAAACTGGAAGTATTGGGTGAACTCTTTGTTGAGTTTAAAAATATGAAGGACAATGGGATTGACCTTCTTCCTACTGTAAAATTTCAAGGTTGGGAAAGGTTCATCAACCTTCTTCAAGACCCAATTTTCTTCAACCTGGTAAGAGAATTCTTGATACATGCAAAATCTTCTTCTTTCTAAGTTACCTCCTTCGTGTTTGGAAAGAAAATAATTATATCTGAGAAGTTGATAGTCAAACTCATTGGACATGATGGGTCTGGTATAAGGTGTGAACAAATTATGGAAAAGGAATCCAATTTTACTGAGATTTCTAAAGTGATGTTCACTTCTGGGAAACACTTTAGAAAGGATCTTCTTCCTCATTTTAAGGTTTGGGCTAGAATCCTTCTTGTATGAATTCATCCCAGACCATCAACCAACTTCTCTAACTACATCAATGGTGACCATTAATATATCATTTACTATATTGAATCTGAAAAGAAGGTGAATCTTCCTGCACTTCTGTTTCAGCATCTAAGGGATATTGTATGGGACACCAGAGATGGTAGCAAAAGGAAAAATATCTACATTCATATGGGTAGGATGATCTCAAACGTTATGATAGAAAGCCAATTGATTGACTTTATAATAGAAATCAGTTCCCCAAAGGCATGCAACCTCTGGCTGGTAGAATGTTGAATGCCAAGGCTCTGAAGAATATGGGGATTATTATTGAATTGATAAGCCATCTTATTGAATTTCCCAAGTATATCATCCTCAACAGAAGTATTCCTTTGAAAGATTTCCATTTCTTATCAAAGCCTTATCCTCTGACAAAGACGGTAGAATTTCTGGATAAGTATCATGATGATGCTCTTGTAGCAACTTCTGAAGTTATTTCTCAGAAGAAGAAGAGTAAGAATGCTAAGAAGCATTTTGAAAGGATGGCCAAAAAGTTTAAGGCTTCTAGAGAGCATCGAGATACTTCTGCTAAAGAACATAGAGCCTCTGAAGCTACTTATGTTGGAACTATTTTTGGAACGACTGCTCCTTCTAAAGCTCATCGTCCTACTGTTGTTTATAGTTTATCCATTTCAATAACCATATCCCCATTCACCTATCTCCTTCCCACATTCCTCTTTATAAGGTTTCTTCCTCCCTTCAACCACTCTTTCTCACAATTGTCCTTATGTTCTGGAACCAATTTCTTCTACTCCTAAACCCTCAAATCCAAATATCACTATTTCACCATTCTCACCATCTATTTCTTAAATTATAACATTCACCATCTCACCAACACATAAACCATTATTACCATATTTTCTTGTATCCCACCTAATTCAACCAGAAAACCCTCAACCATCAATCCCCACGCACTCTTACATCCCTATTGTAGAATCAGACATTAATTTTGATACTGAGTCAAAAGTTGAGCTCTTAACCCTCCCAGATAGAACCCTTCAGCCCTACTTTGACCAAACAACCTCTCAAACTAACATTCACCTTACACCCTTGGCTTAATTATTTATTCAGTTTGAAGACGAGACTTCCGGCAGACTCAATGCTCTCACTGAGGCTTGCACTTCTAATGCAAACCTCTCAGAAGTATGTGCTCTGACTAACAACTTCAGAAGTTGGATAGAAGTCAGCTCTGGAGAGTTGGAGTTTGCTTGCCTGAAAGAAGCCAAAAGTAACTTCCATGCCTGACTCTCTGGTATAGATGAACCTTTACTTCAGAAGGTTCCTCCAACACTTCTAATTCCTACTCTAGTAGTGACTCTTCCACCTTCTCCGGCTTAGACTACTATGGTTGCTTCTGAGACTACTAGTAGGGATGACAATTTGACCTATCCCCAATAGGCACCCGTAAAATTATCCAAAATGGGTAGAGTAAAAACCCCCAAAATTTGGTATGGGCATGGGCTTGGGTAATTACCCACAAAAGTAAGTGGGTACGGGTACGGGTATGGGCACCTTGGTACCCACCCCGTGTAAGACCCCAATTTTGGCCCTAAGATCCCTTATGGCATCTCATCATATGCATTAGCTTTGGGATCACACCTTGGCATCCTCCTTACCCCTAATTCATTGAGTTTGCATTGGGAGAGGTCATCAAGCACATTTGATTGTATCATACTTTGTTTTTCATTATTTACTAACCAAAATGCCAAAAATATGTCAATATATAGTTTTTTGCTTTTGTAGGTAGTGTGTGTGTTCACCCATGCTCCATCAAGCTCATACCTAGGGTTTGAGACCCTTAATGCAAGGAGATCAATTAAGAGATGGTTTACATTGTCTCTATACATCATATATGGATCCCCGTGTTCTTCACATATCATTTTGATCAAGAATTGGAAGCTTGTTTGCCTTGGAAGCCCTAATTCATTTGGGTATCTTGTGTAACTTCCTCAACAAGTTTCTTCAAAATGTGATCAAATATTTCAAGGTATACTCTATATTACATCATATTACACATATATTATCCTCCATGAGTCCTAAATATCAATATAATGTCAAGTTTGCAAGATGGTTCATGGTGGTTGACCAGAGAAAGTCAACTAGTCAAAACTGGGGTTCCCTAGACCCTATCTCCTATAATTTTTGTCATATGAAAATTATTCCAAGAGAAACGTTACTCCTTATGACATAAAAAACAACTTTAATGTTTAAGTAAAGATCTAGTTTTTCTTGGAAAGTCATTTTTTTGTGGTGAAAGTTTATAGGTCATTTTGTCTAAACCCTAGTTAGGAGGTCAACTTCCAAGGATCATAACTTGGTCAATTTCTATAAGATGAAAGCCATTAAATTTCCATGATCAAATTCAAGATGTCTTTTAAAAAATTTATGTTTTAAAGAAGTATAAATTCAACTTTAAAATGCATGTGCCAAGAGGAAACATTATAGGTCATTTTGGATCATTACCATTGAACAAGTGATTTTCCTCAACTTCTAAAATGTATAACTCCTTCATGGAAAATCCAAATAAGGTCAAATTTGTGACCAAATTTAATAGGTTTGAAAGATATACAAATTTGATGAAGGAGATTTTTCCATTTGAAGTCCATAGCAAAGGTTATTCAAAATGGAAGGGGTGAACATTTGACTTGGTACTTAAAAACTTTTCAAACATGTTTGATTTTCCAAATTTCCACCTCAAAATTCATCATGATCCAAGCTTCAAATGTAAAAGTGTTAAACATGAAACATGTTCCCCTTGATCTCACATTTCCAAAAAGTCCAAGATCATCCCATTTGGATCAAAATTGAGGGACTTGCGCATGGATGTTTTGTTGGGTTCGTTTTGGCAAGATTTGGATTCAAATGATTATTCTTCTTTGCATGCTTCCATGTGATGACTCAGTACACTTTGTGCATGAATTGGAGATGGATTACATTATTCTTTAGGCCCAAACTATTTCCCATGCATCCACGCAACTTGGTTTCCAATTTTGGCAAAATTTTAAGTGGTGCAAAGATCAATTCCTTTGCCTATTTTAACAAGCTCATGGCCTCAGAAATGGGGAGAACATCTTGCCCAAGCTTTGCCAAGAGAATTCAGACCCTCACACCATAGAATTTCTTGAGGATTTCTTTAAAATCGAGGTTGAACTTCACTTTCTGTTTTGAAGTTCAAACTCCAAGAATTCATTGTCTTTTCCACCTCAATTGATTACTGAAAGCAAGAGGAGGAAGAATCAAGCAAATCCAGATCAAGATCAAGCTTCGATTCTCACTCATTTCTCAATTATTTTGATTAATTTTTGGTTGGCTGAAGTCCTACCAATGTAGGAAACGAGATTGAGTTGCTTTGAGGTCAAATCGAAGCAACTCAGTTTATGATCCTCAAAATTCAAATCCCTGTATCTTTTTATATACTTGGAATTGGAGAAAATTGAGGACAGATTCGAGCTCCTGAGCATTTTCTCTTTGAAATAGTGTCCTTGTTTTTCATTTTTCCTGAAGTTGAGGTTGGACCTGTCCGATGGTGATCACCGGAGAAGATGACCGGAGCTAGGGCTCCGGTGGTGCGTTGGCAGGTCCCAAGCCATCTGATCTGGTCTAAACGTTTTAATCCTGGCCCTTGGTTGTGATTACCACGCGTGTGGCGCTTTGACTCAGGTCTTTGGTGGATAGCACATGCGTGGTCATCAAATCTGCCACCTCAGTTAATGAGGGAGATCTGATGACCCTTGTTTTTTTTTGTATTTTCTGATTTTTCATTTAATTGCTTTATTTTGTTTAATTCATAATAATTTCATTTTTAATCCAAAAAACATGGGACTTTCACCAAAAATCTTTAAAAAATATTTTTATTTTTCATTTTCTGAATTAAAATTATTTTTTGGATTAATTTTGATATTTTTCATGAATTAAATATTTTTGTGCATATTTTTAATTGTTTAAAAATACTTCTGACTTTTCAAAAATCATGAAATTTTTTATCTAAGGTCCTTTGACCTTGTTTGACCTAGGATAAATATCTTGGCCATTTATTTGGTGTTTTGAAGAGATTTTAGGTTTTGACCAAATTAAAATATATTTTATTGCATTTTTAAATTGATTTTTAATTTATTAAATGTGTAAAAATTATGTTGAGTCATTTTTATGGTCTTGTGATGTTTGACTATTTGCTTAGGCCTTGGTCAAGGTTGATTTGACTTTTGTTAGATTAAAATCATTGGATTTAGGGGATTGATGAAATGTACATTTCATCTCCCAAAATGAATGAATGATTTTAATTTGATAAAATTTCTCCCATGACCAATTTGTGTTTCTCTCACTCCCCTCCCCTTTCATCGTTATCCCTATTATCTCTCATTCTTTTCATTGACCAATGAAATCTCAAGTATCCTAAGGCTAATTGGTTCATCAATGACCTTGTGTCAGATGAACCAATACAAGTATGAATGAGATAGGTTCATCCCTCTTGATCTTTTCTTTTAGTGTGTGGTATGTTTTAAGAGTTTGGTTCATATACTAAATCTCTAACATGCATTAACACCTAAATTTTATTGTCCAGTCTCAGATAGTTGTGACTTCTACATAAGTCCAATTACGATTTCTTAACATAGAGTTAAATTCGACCCTCAAGGCATATCATTCTAGTAAGTGGGATTGTAAGTCTCCCCTTCTTCATGGCATTGTTTGGAGACTTGACGTTTTTTTCTTTCATGGGAGCTAGTGGCATACTTATGAATTATCCAAGTCGGAGCCCTTCTCATGGAAGATGTCTTGGTTTAAGGATCCACACTTGTGAATGAAGGGTTGAGTGTTCTCCAAAGAATGACCTAATCAATTAAAAAGAAAAACACCATTAACTTTTGACTAACATTTGACTAACTCTTGTTAATATTGCTTTACTTTTTCAAGTCATTTATTTTATGCAATTTATATTTCAGTCATTTATCATTCATTTGCCATTTACATTTCATTTAATTTATTTATGTTTCTATCATTTTCACTTTGCTCATTTGAGTCATATCTTGTGATTGTATATATTGTTTGTGTGTTTTAGTTTTGTTTGTGGTCTTAGGACCTTAAAATACATAATAAAAACAAAAACCCTAAAAAATGTTTGGTGAACTGTTAATCTTGATTTGAACCTATGGACTTAGAACTAGGCAACATTCCATGTGCTAAAAGGACTTGGCCAATGACAGCATTCTGAGATCAAGCTATTGTGAACTGACCATTCATCTAATGCAAGTCTTAGCATTTATTTGAATTCATTTGTTACTTTGTCTTTGTGCTAATTGTTATTTTGATCCTGTGTCTAATGTTATATTCTGAGTTGATCAAGGAGTATTTCATCTGATGCATGAGAAGACAAAGAAGACTCCTAGTTATGGGATTTGCTTGCTTGGATGTTTCTATCTTTATTTAATGCCTTGATCTTCTTGATGTTTGGATGTTGCTAATTACTTGTTGATTATTGCTTGATTCCAAGTCTAAAGGGAAATGGGTTTTCTATATGACATACTTGTCTTTTGGATTGCATCCCATTGGTCAGATCTTTTCAACTCTTAACTTTTAAATTTATGCTTAGGATATCCTCTTCATCTTCTCACACTTCTTAAATTTCAAAATCTCTCCCCCTTTTTAAAAAAAAAAATTTTGCTTGTGATTTCAAACTTAGACATGTTTTAAATTAGAAACTTTGGCCTTATGCCAATGAATTTTCAAACTCTTTCTTAAATCAAATTTGTAAATAAACTTAATTATGTTGACTTAAAATTTCAAAAGACAAAAAGAACTAACAACTTCATTCAAATTTTTGGCCTTTGTGCACTTTTACTTAAACTTTTGTTAAAAGCAATTCACCAACTTTGAAATTTTTACCACGAACTACGAGATTTTGATCCCTCATTTTTATGTTGGTACGTAGGCACAAGTCCGAAGGTCTTGTCAAACACAAAAATATAATCAATGAATTCTTTTCTCATCCCCACACTCTATTTTTCCAAACATCATTTTATACCAAAAAACACCTACACACATAAAAAAGGGCTCCCTAAGAGTACCTAGGACACTTTGGGTGCTAACATTTTCCCTCTGTATAATCAACCCCCTTACCTGTAATCTCTGGCATTTTATTAGTTTTGATTTGAAAACTTATTATCTTTGGGTTTTGTTCGTACTTTTCCCTTTTCCTTTGGAAACAATAAAAGTGCGGTGGCGACTCTAGTTTTATTGACGTTAAGCTTATCCATAGCTTGATGGTCATGAATTTACCGCTACACCCATCCCAATGCTCGTACAATACATATTTATGTATTTTCATTTATATTTGCATATTTTAATTTATATTATTATATAAAATGTATGTCTATCAATTTTAAAAAGTATATCAATGTTAAACCATTACATTTTTAATATAAGTGTTGTTTATTTCAATAATAAATTGTTTGAATTTTTTTTAATATTTTTAAAAACATAAAATTATATGACATTTGATAATTGATCTATTTATTTCTAATAGGAATGCGGGTAACGGGTACGAATATGGGTACTTACATACCCATAGGGCACAGGTACGGGTGCTAACTTTAGCACCCAAGTGGGTATGGGCTCGGGTACGAGGATTTTTTTAATTTGCAGGTATGGGGATGGGTACTATAGTACCCTGCCCATTGTCATCCCTAACTACTAGTGAAGTTGGAAATAACTATGGACTCAAGAAGATTATGGTTTTTGAGGAATTAATTTTGAAGAGTTTGGATCATCTGGCGGCTGATAATTCTAAAGTTAAAGAGAGACTCAAGCATCAGGATGAGAAGGGCTGCTTGGAGAGATCTTATCAATACTACCACCCCCTCTTAAACCCTAGTTTTGAAAAACTTTGTGTTGTCTTTGTTTTTTGTTTTATTTCTATACTGAGTTTTCTGTTTAATGAAATAAAATTATATTATTGGTTTACTTGTATTTTATTTTATCTTTTTTAATGATGACAAAGGGGGAGAAAGAATGACTCTGATTTTGATATATCTAATTCCAATTCTAAAACTCAAACATGTATTTATATGTCCTGACATTGGTAATTCTGAGAACTTTGAAAAAATTTATCATGTTAACCAAGTGTTTCAGGTTCTAAGGCATTAACATGGCAAGCTAAATCAAGTTCGTAGGAACCAAACTTATGTTTAAGAACCATGCTTATGTTCAGGATAGTTAACTAAGCAGTTTGCAGTTAACCAAACATATTCTTGTTTTGAACTAAGTTCAAGTGATTAAGGTTGAACCCGACGTATACAAGTTCTGATAACAACCAAACATAAGGAATACAACCAGATTATGAAACCAAACTATGAAAGCTCTGACAAATCATGTTATGTGATGATATTGATATCCAGACCTTTTGACACTCAAGGAATGATTCTGAATGAAATACTTTTGTACCCAAGTTGTTGAAGTATGAGAATTTACTTCAACCATTACAATCAGGCTCCTGCCTTAATGGGAAGATAGTAATCAGGCTTCTGCCTTATGGGAAGATAGTAAAAACCAGGCTTCTGCCTTATGGGAAGTTATTTCTTTCATGTTGATTGATATTTTTTATATGTGTTAAAATTATTTTAAGTTTTAAATTTAGGGGGAGCTTGCAAATCATAACTCTGATTTTCTAAACTTAATAAATGTTTTTTAATAGTATAAAATTCAAGGGGAGCTTACAAACCCCGCTCTGATATTTTTATGTGATTAAACCAAGTAAAAATTGTTTACCAAAATACATGATTTTGTCATCATAAAAAAAGGGAGATTGTAAGAACAATTTTTGGTTTTGCATCTGGACTTTTGTTTTGATGATAATAATGCATTTTTTCTTAGAGAAAAATTTTATACACTAATGGTTTTTATCTAGTGTGTAGCTTTTGCTAACAGGTTCTGACTCTGAAGCATTAATGTGTGACGTCATCAGATTCTGGAATCAACTCACTCTGATTCTGAAGAGATAGGAGTATTTTACAAGATGTTGCCAAGTTCTAAAAATCTCTTAGACAACAATTCTAATAAACGTTTGTGCTCAAGCTTCTGACTGTGGTTCTGATTGAAAATCCTTTGAAGGATTGTCAGCCTTCATGTTTTTGTGCTCAAGTTCTGAAGATTATGAAGAATAGGATCTAAAGACTCTAAAGACGAGGTTCTGAAGAACTGTGTCAAGACTCTGAAGACCAAGGTTCTGAAGATTCTGTCAACTAGTCTCTTGATCCTTCTAAGCATGTTTCAACGTCATTTCATCAGAAGCCTCTGAATATTAGAATATAAGATCAAAAGGTTTTGCGTCAGGAAAATAATACAAGATCACTGTTTCCTCCACCACGCTGATTTTGTAGGCTAAGGACAGTATTATTGTACCATTTTGTCTCTTATATGCAAACTGTTACACAAGGAGACAACGATAATTTTCTAATTCAATTATACCCTCCAACGAATCTTTTAACTACATATATAAAGGAGTCTTGGAAGAACGGAATAAGTTGCTAACACTTACGTTATTACGCTCCACTAATACACACACTCTTGCTAAAGTAATTGTTTTCTATGTATATTCTTCGTAAACACACAAGAGCTGTTGCTCGTTATGGTGTTAATATGCCTTCTTAGAAGTAATACTTATAAACACACACTTGTAAATCTCAAAGTTGTTTGAGTGGTTTCCTTGAGTGACTAGGTTTTAGTCAGATATACCAAAAAGACAAAGAGAGTTTATCTTTGTGGTGTTTGTAATCAAATTTGGTTATAGTGAATTAATTCCTTGTTGAGAAGGAAAATCACTTTGGTAGGATGGACTGGAGGTAACTTCGTTAACAACGAACCAATATAAAATAACTTTTTTATTTTTATTGTTCGTGTTATTGTTTGATTAAGTTGGTTTTGAAAAAACTTTTGTTTTTAGAAATCCAATTCAAACCCCCTTTCTTGTGTTTGTTGTCACCTTCACAAAAGTCCAAGTTAACACAAACCAATAAGCAGGACTCCCCAATGGTCCTGAAGCACCTCACTAAAGCTGGAAAGTTTACCTTCCTTTAATAAAAATTTAACCCATGCTTCATATAACCATTTAGAGCAACAACTACAATGAACCATCTCAAAAACTCGTTCGTCGTGAAACCAAACTTAAGATAGTCAAATGTATACATATTATGATTATATAGCTGAATAGTGTTTACAAGACATTCTTAATCTCTCAATCGAGTTCTCAATGAGCAATATTCCCTACTCTACATAATGGAAAATTCTACCCCATACCCCATTAATTATCCCTCTACCCCTACATTACAATTTTTGGACTAAAATTCCCTCATATAAATGAGCTATATTTCTGAAATTTCCATTTTTGACTTCACTCTCGCTTCAAGTCTTCCGGGATATCACATTTCATCGCTGCAAACCGAAACTCATTTTGGAAGTCTTCCGATTCACATTTCACATACCGGAACACATTTAGTAAGTGTTCAGGTTTTCTCCAATTCACCGGAACTCTTCTTAGAAGACATTCGATTTTCAAAAATTGCACTAGAACTCTTCTTAAAAGACATATGGTTTTTCATTATTTTCCTCGGAAGTCTTCTTAAAAGTGTTCTGGATGTGTGTTTTTTTTCACATCGGAACTCTTTTTAGAAGTGTTTTGGTTCGTTTTTTTTTTTGTTCTTTCTTTAGTGGCTTGAACACGAGGCAAGGACGGCAGGATTCCAGGTCGTGGTTTAGGATGGGGCGCTCCATCGATGTTGGTTGGTGAGGAAGGGCATATTGGTGCATCTGCATCTGCAACAGAGCCAGTTGGCTTTCTAGGAGGGTCGTACGATACGTCTCTTTTGGTAAAGTACGAGCATCATGTTGCTCGACATTTATGGTTCAGTGAAGTAAATAAACGACGTATATTTGATATTGAATTTTTTATATTGTGTTTTATAATATGTCTTTTAATTGTTTTCGGGAGAGAGGTGCGAAGAAAGAGTTGAAGGTTGCTGGACAGGGCTGAAGCTGACATCGAGGGTTCCACAAGCTCTTCCATAATAGATGGAGAGTTGGGTTTATAGGTCTGAATTATCTTCACTTCAGAGAACTAGTTTGGCGAAGATAGACACAAATCTGGTATCCGCATTTGTGGAGAGATGACATCTAGAGACATATTCATTTCATATGTCGTTTGATGAGATGAACATTACTCTGGATGCCGTCTCTTGTTTACTTCACTTGCCCATCAGGGGAGTGTTCTGGAGCCCTCAAGATGTCACTGAAGAGGTTTCTATTGAACTTGTTGTTGATTACTTAGGAGTGTCACATAGTGAGGCACAAGCACATGTTCGTAGCTGCAAGGGTTCTTACTATAAGTTGGAGTGGTTATACGATTTATTTATAGCGCATAGAGTTGCTTCTATCCGGGCATGCGACTATAGCGTATTTGCTGATTTTGGTGGGTTCCACAATTTTTTTCCGACAAGAACTTTATGTTTGTCGAGGCACGATACCTCTTATTGTTTACGGACTTAGAGAGATGTTCGGGATACAGTTGAGGAGAAGCTGGGTTGATTACCCTTTACAGATACCCCGAAGATGCTTCTATGTTCAGTTGCAAGAAGCTCGGTGGATGTCTTACTCTCCTACATATATTTAATTTAATTTTGTTTATTATATGTTAATTAATTTTATTTAGTATATTGATTTAATTTATTTTGTTTATTATGTTTTAATTTATTTTATTTAGTTAATTTATAGTATTAATTTTGTAACAGTGCTGGATTCACGAGTATTTTTCAACAGTTAGAAAAAGAGGAGAGAATTGGAAACCAGTTGATAACGTTGGTCTTCCTCGAGCGATGAGATGGTCATATAAGCAAGGAGTCCTGAAGGTGGATGACTCATGACTTATTTTGGACGAGCTATCACCTGCCGACGTCATATGACATCCATTCGAGGATCATGAGATATATGAAATTAAAACCGAATGACATAATATAATATTCATGTTTTGATTACATATTCATGGTAAGATAGGCGTAAGTAATTGCCAATGTTGTAGACATCCTGCAAATTCTAACATCCAAGACGTTGATGTTGGACAATGAAACTTCTTTCATATATTTAATAAAATAAAGTACGTACCTGAACCCAATGATTTTGGTTTACAAAACCAATGCAATAAATAGAGACATTAGGTGAATGTGAACTTGTCATAGGAAAGAAAGTCATGCACGGATTTTCCTAAATAAAAAAGTACAACATTATAACGATTCGATATCAAGTCACTCATATCTGGTGGAGTCAGCCATTTTTGTGGTGGTTATGGACCAAAGGATTATATCATCAAATATTATCTCACTTTTGTTAACCGATTATAAAATAACATGTCATACAAATTTGATATTTCCTTGTCTATTATTTCCAACTCCAAGTCTCGGCGAACAATTGACCAACCATCCTCACCATATCCATGCAATGATGCAATGACTCTAAATTCATAATTACCATCTGATACAACATTAACTACATCTTCAATATATGACCTAATATGATTAGGAAATTGAATAGTGAAATGTTTCTTTGATTGTGGATGCTTCTTTGATAATTTCAACTTTTTCGAAGTCTGTGATGGTTGAGATTGCCTCTGTGAAGATTGAGATGTTTGATCAACATACTCATGATATGAAGGATCTCTATAAACATCATATCCAACTGGATTTTTTCCTTTCTTCTTCACTCTTCCTTTGGTTTTTAATTTCTCAGGTGGTGGACACAATGAAGTCATTGTGGGGTAGGCAAGTTCACAAACCCTACTTTTTAATGCCCTTTACCCAACAACATCTAATGACCTAAACATTTTCCATAATTAATCTATTGCACAACTCATATCCACCTCTGATCCATCATCTACATCTACCTCTAACTCAACTTCCATACTTAGTTTCCTCCAATGAACATGAACAACATCTACTGGTATCATTATACCACCAAGTGTGTATCTTTATAACTCACAAGCACAAGATAACTCATAGGATTCTAAGAGTACAACCGCATATTTTTCTGTTAGTTCCAACATAATCAACTCTCAATAACTCTTCAGCAATACGTCTCAAAGCAGCTCGAGACACTGAACCACGTAGATTACCATAAAATTGACTTATGTGCGCGTGCTCAACTTCGTAAAAACTTTTTTGAAAAGAAGCTCTAATTTTGTCCAGTTGTAACCTCAACTAGTTATTCATAGCTTCCCAACATTAGACCATGTCACCTATATTGTTCCCCAACATCTGCTTTAACTTCCAATGAGCAGATTCAACCCTAAAAATAATACATATTAAAAATAACACATATTAAAAAATAGATAGTAAAAAATATAACACATACCGATTAGTCTTCGTGTTATCCAAATGTAGCACTCAATTAATCCATGCTCCAAAAAATCCATGTCTATGTGGAGTCAACCACATGTCTTTCACATAATTAATAAATTCACTAAAATCAACACATGTCTGCTCAAGTTGTTGAAACTGTTGATCATACTCTTCACTATCCCAAACAACTTCTATCCATAATGTGTTAATCGTCTTTTGCATGTCATTCACCACATATTGCTTGCATTTTACACCAACATTTTTGTTAATGTGAAATCTACATAGCAAATTAATCGACATAGAAAACACAATTTCAATTGCTTTCATCAAAGCAAGATCTCTATCTGTCAAAATCACTTGTGGACATAAATTTTTCTTCATAAACAACTATTTAAGCTTATCCAACACCCAACAAAAATTATATGTTTGCTCATATACGCAAACGCGATATCAAAAATCAACTCGGTTGATGTCATGCCAATAATTTCAAACAGAGGTTGTCTATATTTATTTGCCTTGTAGGTGTTGTCCATAACAAACACAATAGAAAAAATATTCAACAACTTATTTGAATTTGGATTGACCCAAAATATATATCTCACAACTTCTGAGTCATCTCTTTTTCTACTCTAATACACATAGTCTGCGTCCTTAATAAACTTAAACAAATGTTTTATCTCACTTCTAGGACCTTTTATCTCTTTTCCTATCATACTCTTATGCTTATATATGCGCGTGATCCGAGTGACATTCTCTGGATCTCGGTCTTGCAAGGAAAATAATATGTGTCCAGGTGAAACGTGTCACTTTGTCAAATCAACGACATGTTGCTTTTCATCCGTGGTCAACCTATCAACAAAGAAATTACCTTCTAATCTATCAGGTAAACCATGATTATGGACTCCACATTTAACATCAACCTCCAATGAGACCCATATTTCGTCGGAGTCGACCTGATTTTAATGGACATCCGTATTTTTTTATTGTACTTTGGTTTCCACTATCAGTATCCTTGTACTTCTCATATTTATTACAACCAAATATTAATTTGTTACTTCTCTCTCTTGTCTGTTTCAGTATCTGAACGAGTGATAATAACAGTTACTTCATTATGGATTTCAACCTCTTTAATGTACCTTATCACTTCTTCTCGTGTATCAAATCTTTGAGTAGTTGAAAAGGCACCAAAAATATCTACACATATTTGGGGAAGAATTTTCATAGCTTCTCAGTAAAAAATTGTCACAAAAAAAAAATTAATGCAACCCGGAAGTCTTCATAAAAGAGTTCCGGTACACAAAATTAACAAGTCGGAAATCTTCATAAAAGAGTACCGGTATATAATAGTGTATTAACCGAAACACATGTTAAGTGTTCCGAAACAGTACATTTTTTACACTAAGCGGAAACTCTTCAAGATAGTGTTCCGGAACACGTTTCACAATAAACCGGATGTCTTGATCAAAGTGTTTCGGTAAAGAAAAAATACATACATGAGGTCTTTACTAATGTGTTCCGATATGAGTTTGGAGGGTGTAGTTTTCGGAAGTCTCAATGGTTGGCATATGAGATAAAAATTTCTACACAGTGAACAACACATCTACCAGATAACCTTGGCCCAATCCAACCACCAATACAGCCACAAACCACCCATTTCCCCCTTCCACCACCACCAAAACTCAACTTCTAACCTTGAAGTGGCATTCTTATTCTTCTCCAACAAACCAACAATTATGATCGTTTCAGAGTTTGAAGAATGCAGATCTGGTTATTTCTTCAAACTTCAATTAAAACCACAAGTGCAAGTCAATTTCACAAATAATGAAAGTCAAACACAGGATTGATGGAAATTATTTAAAGGGAAAAAGAGCTTAAAAACAAGATGAAAAAATGAACACATTCAACAAAGAAAGGGGAAACAGCAGGCGTTTCGTCTAGCCAAAATCACTAATTTGCAACCCAACTCGTGTTACAGCCATTTCACAATGTTTTGCCCCTAAAACTGGCAGAACTTTTCATTTCAAGACTGACAATGGATCTTGCCTAGGTTTAAATCACCTCAAAATGTGAAATAATAATAAGATTGCATAAATGGACTACATATAAGAAAGAGCACATTTAAAGAAATGGAATTTAAGGTCCAAAAAAACATAGGCAGGCATGCAAGATTACATCCATTCTAGACACAATGTACTTAGAAATAGCTGCGTCCTGCATATTCAAACTAAACAATTACAAGGTATAAAGGCAGGGATAATATCTCATCATCAGAAGATCCACCTTCTAGTAAAACCAAGAACAAATATTGGCAAAGAAAAACAGAAAACTGCAATTAAATCTAGGATATACATGAATTCTGCAGCTTCAGTATCTTCATTTGAAATGCTGATATTTCTCTCTTTTCTTTAATGTACTTGAACACACTTATTAAATTCGTCAAATCATTCACTGGTGTCATTTCCCCAGACATTGTCCCAAGAACCACTTGGAGCAGTCTTTGCTCCCTCAATGTAGTTCACATTTCCAGAAGAATTTGGTTGTCCGTGAAATGGATGTCCATTCGGACCTGGCGGGTGGTTAACCTTCTTGGGCTTAGTTTTGACCCCGAGCAATCGCAACACAAATCTAGCTAGCTCCCCGTACAACATGCCGGAGCGATCAAACAGCTGCAGCAAACACCAAGTGATCGTCTAAAATTAGAATAACTAATAAAGCAAAATGAATACTACACAAGGTAAAATGAGTACATTCATGTCAAATACTGAAATAACAGATCCATCAAACAGTCCATGCTTAAAATTTAAATTGGATTTCTTTGGTTACTTTCATATCTTTTCTTCAGAAAAGCAGGACAGAGTTGCTTTTGGTTTTGCCTAAAGATGCTATTGTTCATCATGCATGTCGGGAATAGCCTTAAAATGTTTAAATCCAGAAAAGTTAACACATATATGCGTCAGCTATGACGTCACTTGTGCATCCATATAACGTCTCGATTCAATGAGTCTCTTAAGTTGATTCCACAAACCTCAATTAACATTATACAATTTGTATCCAAAAATGTTGTACCCAACCATTTTTCATAATTTGACACCATAAATTATGCTACCTGATAATATCCAAAGGATAACAGTTCACCACATACTTGTAAGACAACTTTCCAATATGAAAAATTGATTTGTTAAATAAGCTAAAAATCAAGCTCAGGGGCCTACATAACCTCATAAAATCGTCTTAAACTCCACATGTAGACATGCAAGAGTTTGCTTAATATAAAAACAAAGGATAAAACATCTGTCAAAATATAGAACACAATTTATTGTGTATAGTAAAATATTTAAAACTAAGTAAATCATAAATCAAATGATAATAATGAATTTGTAAGAAACCATTATATTAAATTGAGATAGGTTCACAACCAATACAAATGCACAAATCACAAGGTTCAAAATTACTAGCCAGTGAAGGTTGGTGGGGCTTGGTTCCCCTAGCTAGTGAGGGATCCAACTCGATAGAGCTAGAATTCATCAGAGTTGAGTTCCTTATAACCATACAAAACTCACCAAAGAAAAAATTTCATAACACACAAAATAGAACATATGACTTCATTTTTTAACTTTAATTTCTATCTTTAAACCATAGGAGGTGGATAAACAATTAGCAAATAAACAAATCACAAGAGAATGACGAGCACCAAACCTGGAGCATTGCGGTCATGAACAAATGGAAAGCCTGTGTGTTCTGGTCTATGAGTATTGATATCCGGCCAAAAAAATTAACCACACCTTGCATCTGTTGTTAGAGAGGAAATAGGTTCAACATGTGTGCCATGCATATTTTTGGACAACAAATAATAAAATAATCCAAAGGGGATAAAAAAGACAGAAGCAGCGGTACACAACGATAAGACTAAGCAGAGTCCACAAAAATGTACCTAAATACAAATATACAATGTCCATGATAATATGCAGCTTAACTAACTGAATACTTCTAGAGACAAGAAGTTTATTACAGGCCGTTAATATGATTATTGTTTCTATTGTGTGCTGTCTCACGTCGCTCACAAGGTAATCCTACCTAATATCATGAACATGAAATTCCGACTTTTGCTCTCAACAACATGGAACGGCAAACTATATTGTGGTAAATACAGTTTAATTGGGAAAATTAAGAGAATTTTATCTAGTACTGACTGACCATCACAAATATGACGGATGTTGGCGATAAATAATTATACATGACTTAACAATCTAGTTAAACAAAACGGGGCAGACATTGGCCATGGTACATGTTGATCAATAATCCTTATAGAAGAAAAACTAAGTTCCGGAAGTATCATATGGCTCACCACACGCAGCATAGAAATCCAAAATCCTGGCGGGGATGGAGGTTCATTAAATGGATTATTGGGATCTTGATCACCGCCATAAGGACCAACTCCCATGCCATAACCACCCATTTGACCCCCAAGGCCACTGTTATACATTCCACCTCCTCCATACATCCCAGATGACCCATAAAGGCCTCCGCCATATCCTCCTCCTCCTCTGTACATACTGTTCCCATACATTCCGCCACCATACATTCCTCCAACTCCTCCTAACCCGCCACCATAAGAAGATCCATACATTCCTCCAGAACCATATCCAGAATTATAATTCATCGAAGACCCATATCCTGCAGATTATTAGAAAAATAAAAATGCTTTTCTTAAAATAGGAAAACAAGGAAAAAAGGTACAAAACAGAAACATACTCACCGCCTAACGCACCACCTCCGTAGCTTGTATTTCCGTAATTCTGCTCCCACGGCCTCGCGGGAACCGGTCTGGCGAGAGTACTCCTGTTGATAGCTGCATTTCTGTCAGTACTGGTAACAATCTCCCCAGGCTTTGCAGTCCCAGAAGCCTCAACAACATCACTTGTGCTTCCCCCTGATGGCGGTTTAAAAGGCGCCCCGGGGCCAGACGAAGAACCAGCTCGTTCCCAAGGTTTTGGGGGAGGATTACTTCCTGCAATATACAATTTAATTTAAACAATAAAAACATTGCAAAATGGTTCCATATTCAATCTTGTGAAGATAAATTAGAACCGATAAATCAAAAACATAATTGAAATTCAGCTACGGTAAAGTTGATGATAACGATGATTGTAATTAATGGAAACGCAAACCCTAAAGGAGAATTATTAAAATTGTAATCGATGGAGAAAAAAAAAGGGGAAAGAGAAGGAACCTGATGATTGAGAATTGGGATCCATTAATCAATGAATTATTGAAGAATGGAGAAAATCATGTATGGTATCGTGAAAATCCTATTTCAGCGATGGTTGGATATAGAACAAGAAGAAAATGGGGAAGAACAGACAATTGCTTACGTCATCGTCGATCACATCTTCAACACTCGGTAGATGGGCCCCACCAGTTGGCAATCTTGAATCGGCATATAATATTCACACAAATAAAGACAAGAATTGATATATTTATTTATTTATTTAAGACTTAAATGAATTTTTGGAGCTTCCAATTTTTTTAGATAGAATAATTATTAATTAATATGTTTTTAATAAATTAATATTTAATAGGTTAAATTAATATGTTTTTAAATTTATTAATTAATTAAAATTTCTTTTGTAACCAGGTATTATATCTTAGATTTAATTCATCTTTTAGTCCCGCAAGTTAATTTATAATTTTTTAGTCTCTCAATTAAAAAACGTTACAATATAGTCCTCTAAGACATCTATGTTAGTCTTATATGGCTCTTACGTTAAACTATAGTGGAAAAACGTTTTAAAAACGCCAACGTGGCATAGTGAATTACTGACATGGCATATTGTTATTGTTGTTTCAATTATTAATATGTATATTGTTATTGTTGTTTCAACTATTAATACATTTATTATAATGTAAAAAATGAAATATCATTTTCTCTTTTAGAAACATAATGTCTGACTCTAGTTGATAGTTATACTCTCATGATATGAAATCCTAGTTGTTGCGAAGAAGAAGTTGGAGCAAAGAAGACGACGATAGTTGGAGCTACGAAGAAGACGCAACTTAGCAACTTTCACCATTGTTCATTTCCAGTCTAAGGTACGTTTATGCATATACTATTTTAAAAAGCAAACCTTTAACATTTTCTCCTACTTCGAAGACTCATTTCTGCGTTATTTGGTGTGATTAGACCATGAGTGATAGGTTTTAGTGTGTTATCAATCACCAGGAGGGGGGTTTAAGTTTAACATGTTAACCCTGATTTCTTGAGTTATTTTGATGTGCTCGGTGAGTTAAAGGATTTAGGATACTCAAAAGTGGAGAGTTTGTGGTATTATGATGCAATGAAAGATAATGAGCTAGTGTTGTTGAAAGATGATGCAAGAAGAAATAGAATGAAATTAATTCCATTGATCAATGGGAATATACATCTATATGTCATACATCCCGTTTATGAAGAAGAGCAAATATTATCTCTAGAAAATAGTGTAGGGTCCAACGGTGTAGAATAAGACAAATTGGAAGATGACACCTTGGATGATTTGAATAATAGTGTAAAAGTAACTTTTGATGATTTGGGGACTTTTGAAGATTTGAATAATTTAGGTGACAAGTTTGATGAAGGAGGTGTGAGGGCAAAGGTTCTTAGTCCTTATTTTAATGATGTTAAACCTTTTAGTAGCTCATATTGTGTACTTTGGAAGGTGTCATCATATCATAGATTGCATTCATTCTTTAACAAGCTCAAAGTATCAATTCAACGTGTATATGCATATATGAGCATCTTATATATGTCAATATTACACGTGATCATTGTTGGTACCTTAGGTCCATAAGAGAATGGTTTGGGTTGGCCAAAATACATCTTAAAAACTCATCTTTTACAATTTAAAATTTTTGATTTGACTCATAAAATCTTTGATTCGACTCATTCATGCATGTCATTTTCTTTGTAACTCACGGGTCTAAATAGGCCGAGTCTTAGAGTCGACTCATTTCTGGAAAAACAAGATGAGTTGACTCATCTCCTTTTTGAGTCGACTCATAACCTGTTTTATTTGAATTATGTTGTTGCGGATCTGAACGGGTCGAGTTTTTGAGTCGACTCATTTATGAAAAAACAAGATGAGTCGACTCATAACCTATTTTATTTGAATTGTGTTGCTGTGGGTCTGAACAGGTCGAGTCCCCAGGGTGAACGGGTCGAGTGGTCGCTGATTTCACTCATTTTTCTATTGTGTATTTTTGTTAAAAGTTCTGTTGTGTTTTTCACTTGGTACATACATCATATATATATATATATATATATATATATATATATATATATATATATATATATATATATATATATATATATATATATATATATATATATATATATATATATATATGTGTGTGTGTGTGTGTACGTGTGTGTGTGTGTGTGTGTGTAATCTTGAGTCTCATTTTCATATTAATAACAAGAAAAGTGAAAGATATACACTAAAGTTCCTCTTCATGTTCATTCTTCATTGCATGTTTCAACAACTACACATAACAATCTTTGTTTATCATAGTGCATTGTTGTGGTGATAACGTCCAAATAGAATTGTGTATCTTCGTTTGGGTAGAGGTTTTTAGTGGGTTTTTCTTGAATAAAATCATAGGGGGTTGTCCTCCAAGATTTGGGGTTTTGCACAAATCTTTGCTTCATAGATTCAGCAGAGTGAAAGGTTTCAATAACGGTGGGTTCTATCGAACGAGTAACGGTAACCGGAGGATTGTGAAGAAAGGTTTTGGTTCAAGCGTGTCACGATTGAAATCATTCGAGCTAGAGTTTTTGAGAACTTGGAGTTCTTGCAATAAGGTAGCTACAATCGGAGGTTTGTTCGGAACATTTGAAGCACTTGGTTCAACTCGAATCAAGGGGAGAAAAGTGAATAGGATTTACAACAACACTTAAGTTTACTTGGTGGCGATTATTTCTTCTCTTGTATAAGCTTTGCAAATTGATAATAAATATCTCAATTCTAGTTTTAGAATTGGGGGTAGACGTACCCTAAACGAGGACGAAAGGGGAATTGTCTAAACAAATTTGATGGTGTTCTCTCTTTCTCTAACTCTTTAATTTATGCATAAATTTAATCTTGTGTGAAACTAATTGGTAGCTTCATCTCGCTTAATTGTTGTGCATTAAGGCTGTTTTATAAATTGTTGCAACCATTTTGGTTGTAACTAAGGAAAATTTTACACTATCAATTCTAGTGAAATTAAGTCTTGGTGTAGTGTGCACACCAAGTGTTTGCAAAAATTAACTTCATACAAGTTTATCAATATTTTTCTTGTTTTCTCATTGCTTTAATTCATCATTGGTGGTAGCTATATCAACAATTTATGTATTTGATCGATTGATTAAGATTGTTGTTGATTAGCTTTATCTTAGTCATTCCATTAGGTTTTACGCATATCCGATCTTTCCAGTAACGGATCGTTTAGACGGTCGTGGTCTAGGGAGATTTCGAAACCTTTAAAAACAAATTTAAAAAGCGCTAAAATTTTTAAATACTGATCTATTCAACCCCCATTTTAGATCGATACTATCGTTTAACAAGTGGTATCATGAGCACCAGTTCATCTAGTGCTTCACATATAACCTTTTAGAAAATGAGTAACGATCCTTAAGGGGCGTACAATAGATAGCCTATTTTCACTGGTGAAAACTATAATTATTGGAAAGATTGTATGCATATTCATATCAACCCTATTGATAGGAAGGTATGGAAAGTCATCCAAAATGGTCATATGGAAATAACTATGACCAATACGGATGGTGTTGTTATACCTAAACCTGAAGCACAATGGAATGAGGAGGATAAGAAAAAGTATAGCTATGATTGGAAAGCCAGAAATGTGATCATCGCCGCCTTAAGTGTTGATGAGTATTATAGGATTTCCCATTGTACTAGTGCTAAAGCTATGTGGGACTCATTTCAAATTGCTCCATGAAGGAATCAATGATGTCAAACTAGCTAGAATCAACACTTTGACTCAAGAATTTGACCTTTTTCATATGAAGGATGGTGAAACCATTGCTGATATGCAAAAGCGATTTTCTCATCTAATTAATCGGTTAAATGCTCTTGATAAAACTATCCCTAATGACGTTGCTACTAACAAAATCTTAAGATGTCTTAACAGGAAATGGCAACCAAAGGTCACCGCGATTAAGGAAGCCAATGATCTAAGAACATTGGACATGACAACATTGTTTGGTAAGCTTCAAGAGCATGAGCAAGAGCTTATGAACCCTGAGAAGCATGACAAGAGTCAAAAGAAGGAAAAGAAGGAGAAAGCAAAGGATACTGAAAAGAATTTTATCGCTTTAAAGGCTTCAAGTTCAAAGTCATCCACCAATGATACGTGTGAGAGTGAATCAAGTGATGATGATAAAGATTTGAATGAAGACATGGGGTTGTTTGTAAGGAGGTATAACAGATACCTTAGAAAGAATGAAGTTTAACATTTGGATAAAAATCTAGTCAACTATAGAAGACAATCAAAATTCCCAAATCAAGAAGAAAGTAAGACAACTAAGTCAAGAGACTCATGTTACAATTGTGGAAAGGTCGGTCACTATATGTCGAAATGTCCATCATTGAAGAAAGACAAAGGAAAAGACAAACGCCATAAGAAATCTAGCAAAGCTATAAGAGCATACTGTAGCGGGAAATTCATGATCATCAAGCTATTGACAAGTTAGAGATCAAATAACAAGAGTCACCACCGCGCTTTTATTGTTTCCCAGGGAAAAGGGAAAAAGTATGAACAAAACCCAAAAGTAAGAAATTTTTAAATCAAAACTAATAAAAAGTCAGAGATCACAAGTAAGGGGGTTGGTTACACAGAGGGAAGGTGTTAGCACCCAAAGTGTCCTAGGTACTCCTAGGGAGCCCTTTTTTGTGTGCATATGTATTTTGTACAAAATGATGTTTACAATCAAATAGAATGGGGGTATGAGAAAAGAACTCATTAATTATATTTTTGTGTTTGACAAGACCTTCGGTCTTATGCCTACGTACCAACATAAAAATGAGGGATCAAAACCTCGTAGTTCGTGATACAAATTTCAAAATGGATGCATTGATTTTAACAAAAATTAAGTTTGAAAGGCACAAAGGCCTAAAAAATGGTTTGAATGAGTTAGTTCTTTTTGGCTTTTTGAAAGTTTAGGTCAAGTATAGTTAAGTTTATTTACAAGTTTGGTTTAAGAAAAGAAGTTTGAAAATGCAATGGCATAAGGCCAAAGTTTCTATCTTTTTGCAAAAGGTGGTCAAAGTTTAGATCAAAAGTAGTTCACACAAAGAAGATTTTTGAAAAAATGGAGGGAGAGATTTTGAAATTAAATAAATTGGGAGAAGATGAAGAGACTGTCCTATGTACAAAATTAAAAGTTGAGAGTTGAAAAGATCTGACCAAGTGGGTAGCAATCCAATAGACAAAAATGTCAATAGAAACCCAAAATTCCCTTGGACTTTTAGAATCAAGCAACACACAAATGCACAATTATATTATCTTGAAGAGCAAGGCATCAAACAAATATGGCCACACCCAAGCTTATCCATTCCATGATCTTCTCCAAAATAGCTCATGTAACAGATGAATTCCACAAGTCACAGGTTCAAAATAACAGCTACACAATGATCATGTTGCAAATGAACTTAGAGATGTCTTCAAAGATGCATCAGATGAATTTCAAATTGCAAGCACTTGGTTCTTCAATCAAGCTGGCATTGGCCAAGTCCTTTAGCTTAGGAAAGTTGCCTAGATTCTAAGTCTATTTGTCCAAGATCAAGCCAACAATCCACTCAATTTTTTTTAGGGTTTTTGTTATTATTATGTACATTAATGGTCAAAGACCACACAAACAAGCAAAGTATACACAAATAAAATATATCACACAATATGGTCCAAATGGACAAAGTGAAAATTGCATTAACATAAACAATTAGAATGATATGAACAATGGCAAATGAAATAGAGTGCTAAAAGTAAATTGCATTAAAGTAAAGGCTTGAAATTAAAAGTTAGTAGTTAGTAGGTTAGGAGTTAGTATTGTTTTGCTTTTGCTTTTCATCTTAAGACGTTCTTTGGAGAACACTTAACCCACTTATCACAAGCATGAATCCTTGAGCCAAAACATCTTCCAACGGAAGGAAAGAAGACCAAGTTTCCACATAATACCATGAAAGATGAGAGACTTACAATCTCACTAACTAGAATGCTTATGCCTCTTATGTCACAAATTTAGCGCTATGTTAAGCAATCGTAATTGGACTTATATAGAAGTCACAACTATTTGAGATCAGGAAATAGAATTTTGGTGTTAATGCATGTTAGAGACATAGTATAATGGACTATGCTCATGAAACATACCACACAGAAAAAGAAAATGCAAAAGGTGTGACCTAATCTCATCCATACTCATGTCAATTTTTCAATCAACTAGCATTAGGACTTTGAGATGTCATAGGCCAAATGGAATGAATGAATGAAGAAGAGGAATAAGATGAAGTGGGAGGGGAATGAATGAAATCACAAATTGGTCAAAGGAGGACTTTTACCAAATTAATATCATCCATTCATTTTGGGAGATGGAATGTACATTCCATCAATCCCCTAAATCCAATTATATTAATTTGACAAAGTCAAATCAACCTTGACCAAGGCCCAACAACAAGAGTTAAACATAAACAAGTCATCACAATTGGTCAACAAATTTATTTGGCATTTATTCAAATTAAAAATATTAAAATAGTGTATTTAAATTAAATATGGTTGGTCCAATTCCTAAAATCTCATCAAAACACCAAAGAAATGGCCATGAGATTTATCATAGGTCAAACAAGGTCAAAGGACCTTGGAGAAAAAATTTCATAATTTTTGGATATTTAAAAATACTTTTAAACAATTAAAAACAAATGCAAAATCAATTAATTTATGAAAAATATTAATAAATGATCCAAAAAATCATTTTAATTCAGAATATGAAAGAGAAAAATATTTGAATTTTTTTTGTGAAAGTCCCACATTTTTTGGATCAATATTAAATTTAATATGAATTATTGAAAATAATGCAATTAAAATGAAAATTAAAATAATCAGAAAAACGTGGACCACTTGATCTCCCTCATTAATTGAGGTGGCAGATTAAGTGGTGGAAAATGCGCGTTCCAGCGTGGTCTCAAGTCAGCGCGCCACAACATTGGTAATCAAAACGCACGCTTCAGATTAAAACAAATTAACAAGATCATGTGGTTGGGAGACATGTCAGTGCATGGCCGGAGCTGTAGCTCCGGTCTTCTTCTCCGGTAGACCTCACCGAACTGGTCCACCATCAACCATCACTAAAATTAAAAACAAGGACATGATTTTAAAGTAAAAATGGCATTGAGCTCGAATCTAGCCTCAATTCACTCTAACTATAAGTATATTGAGAGATACATGGAGTTGAAATTTGAGGTACATGAACTGAGTTGCTTCGATTTTGCCTCAAAGCAACTCAATCTTCTTGCCTACATTGGTAGGACTTCAGACAACCAAAGAATCAATAGAATTGAGCAAGAATTTAAGAGAATCGAAGAGTTCAAAATTTCTGGAAAACACCTTCAATGGAGGTCTGGATTCAACTGATCTTGATCTTGCTTGTGCTTGATCTCACTCCACTTGCTTGCAGAAGAAGGAATGGATGCTTACAAGGTTGTGGATTGCTGGAGATTTGAATTCAAAACAGTGGAAATTCAACATCAAATTCAAAAGAATTTCTCAGGTTTATCCTTTGCAAAGTGAGGGTTTGAGATGGGGGATCAAAGCTGGCGCGAATGTGTGTGAAATTCTGAGCAATTAGAGCTCTATTTATAGCTGAAATCATTGATATTTGTACACTTGAAATCACTTTCCAACTTTGTCAAAATGGTGATACATGGGTGCATGGGCGTGTACAGGCCCATGAAATCATTGCAACAAGTCCACAAATGAATGTTAGATAATCTGAATTGATCTTGGATTGCAAGGCAAGTGTGCATTTGAATTTGAAATTTGATCCTTGCCAAGTGATGTCACCATGTTCATGTCATGCGTAGCCTATGCATTCATTGTCCAAAATGAATGAATTTGAGCTCTTTGGAAAGGTGAGATCAAGAGGAACAACTTTCATGTTCAAAACATTTTCATTTGGAGCTTGGAATTTGGAGAAATTTGAGGTGGAAGTTTGGAAATTTTTGACATATCAAAAATTTTCTAAGTGTCAAGCCATATGTCTCAATATTCCACCTTATTTAACTTTTTATATGAGCTTCAAAAGAGAAACATGTCTTCATAAAAGTTGTAGATATCTCAAAGAACTTCAAAATGGTCACTAATTTCATGTAATTTGGATTTAAAATGATAGAGTTATGTATTTTTGAAGTTTGGAAAAATCACTTGATCAATGGTATAGGTCAAAAGTGACCTATAATGTAACCTCATATCACATGCTCAAAAAAGTTGAATTAGATCCCACTCCAAACATAAAAGTTGAAGTAGACACATTGAATTTAATTGTTCAACTTGTAAGTATTTCATCTCATAAAAATTGAGCAAGTTATGGCCTTGGGAAGTTGACTTTCAAATTAGGGTTTAGACAAAATGACCTATAATGTTTCAACATAGAAAATGATTTTCCAAGAAAAACTAGCTCTAGGTCTCAACATGAAAGTTGTTTGGAATGTCATTTAGAGTAAGGTTTATTTTCGAATCATTTTCATATGGTGAAAATTGTAGGAGATAGGGTCTAGGGAGACCCAGTTTTGATCAGATGAATCCCATCTGGCCAACCACCATCAACCAACTTGATAACTTCCAATTCTATTGACTTTATTGGCTCATGGTAAATCATATATGCATAAGATGATAAATTTTGAAGTGTCCCTTAATAAATTTGATCAATTGGTGAGATAGCTTGTTGAAAAAGTTACTCAAGATACCCATGCAAACTAGGGTTTCCAAGGCAACTCACCCTCACACTCTTGAAGCAAACTTGATCACTATAACATGTAGATGTCGCATCCTGCGAAATATCAACCGGCGAGCTAAAAACAAAACACACACAGAGCCGCCACTGCGCGTTATTTATCCCAAAATAGGGAAAGGAAACGCTCAGAGAAACCTGGAAAGAACATGGTCTCGCGACCAGAGAGAAAGGGTAAGGGAGTCGGTTACGCAAGGGGAAGGTATTAGCACCCCTCACGTCCGTCGTACTCGACGGGATCCACGTCCTAGAATAAAGAAAAGGTTGCTAAACATCACACACACACACGGGGAACGCAGGTGGGGTTAGGAGGAACGAGCTCGATAAGGTATCGCACCTTATGCCTACATATCTTGTCTGGAACAAGAATCAGAGCCACTGTAGTTCGGCTTACGCACGCCAAACAACACAAAACAATCAAACAAACAAAGGTAGCAAACATGGAGCCCGACAACCACTTGATGGAATTACGTCGGCATCCGAACCAAAACACGCACACAAGGGCAAACGTGGAGCCCGACAGCCAATCCTGGACTTACATCGGCATCCGAGCCAAAACACAATCAGATAACAAGTAAACGCACGCAAAAAAGAAAAAGGTTGCCCGGAGTGGTCTCGCACGACCACCTGCCTACATACCTCGTCTGGAACGAGGATCAGGGCGATGTAGTTCCCCTGAAAGGGACTGAATTGCTAACCAGAAACCGGGGAAAGACACACTACTAGGGAGCTGGACTCGAGCCTAGTGTTGTCATGCATCGTTACCCTAAGTTCGGTTTTCTATCCTACTTGCATAAGCAAACTATTCCTATCCAGGAAAGAAGCTAGCACATAAGCATACAAAATAATTCAAGCATACATCAAATGAGAACAAGCATCTCAACCAGATATCCACACAGCACGCACTATAACCAAACAAGTGGCTCACACAATAGGTTTGACTGCCGAAGCAAGTCGTCTGTACGGGCTGGGTTTGCTTTTAACCTTGCCATTACGAGGCTAAGGTGAAGCAGATGAAAGGATGAAGTGAGGATGAGACCTCACAGCTCTTATCCCTAACCAGGGAGAGCTGACAAATGAGCATGGGTCCAGAATAGGGGAACCCTTTTATACTCGATGACTCTGACACAACAGATCTTGGGCTTTTGATCTCAATGCTACAACCATGTAATGGGAGCAAGGAGAAGACTCACAGAATAGTGGGGGGTAGACTGCATACCCCTACCTTCCACCAATTGCCTTGATTAAGGACTTTCACCTGCTTAGGCACAAAATTAAACAACCACAATCATTGCCTCTTAAGGAGGACTTCAGACATTTATTTGCCCGGCCCGGTAACAGCCGGGTCTCCAGACTACATGAAGTCAAGAGGACCTACCTCAATGCAAGTTGCTTAAGCAAAGCAAAGCAAAAGTTCACAAGGAACTGAGCAACTAAAAGTACCTGGAAACAGTCACACACAGTTAGTATTCAGACAGACAAAACTAAACAGCAAGTGTTCAATCAATCAAACTATACAAAGCAATGCACAATAAAGCAAGCTCAAAGCTCAAGCCTAAGCTTCACCACCTACAAAACAATGTTATGTTAGTGTACAAACATCAAACAACATCAATTAAATTTAACTTGATTCATTCTCCATGTGCATTATGCTTTTGATCCTGAAAAATCAAGCAAATATTAGCAACAAGACCACTAGGCTAAGCCTAGGGTCCAAAGCAAGAAAAAATCCCTAAACAGCAAGGTATTCACCAACCAAACTCAAATTAATGTCAAACAAGAGCAAACACCATTGGTCTCATGTTTATATCATTCATCATGCTCATGCTATGCACAAAACAATTCAACTTATGTCAAATGGAGCACCAAACATGCAAACAGAACTATTGCGTTCAAATCCACATCAAAACAAATCCAAAAAATCTCAAATAAATTACACCTAAACAGGGGATATTCAAGGACTACCATGTCAAATTTGAGCTCAATTGGGCAAATGGAACCATGTCAATGAAAATCAACAAAAACAGACACAATTATAGGCTCCAAATCACAACATCAATACATACATCCACTTCAAAAATTCATATCTCAATGAAAACAAAAAAGAAATGGATGAGACCAAAACAGGGATGTCATATTATGTGTCTATTACAAGCATATCAAATTTCATGATTATCCAATACCATATGAGCATTTCACAATCAATCTACCAACCTATGTCACACAAGCTTGTAAATTCAACCATCAGAAATGAAAAATCACAATCAATTTGAAAATGCAATGTAAAATTCCACAAAAATTCATACAACATCTCAACATGTTAATTAACCTTCATGCAAAATTTCATGTCATTCCAACAAGTCTAGGTCACTCAAAAATATCCAGCAAATTGACATAATGAGGTGTGACACAAATTGTCACGCCTAAGTTCCAAAATTCATAACTCAATGATCATGTATCAAAAACTCATGAAATTTACATGGAAATAAACAGCATCCAGTCAACAATCATCACAAAAATTTTCAAGAATTTATTTTACAATATGAGAATTTCATGATCAAATTGGTGCAAGGTGTCAAAATGTAACACATGTGAAAGAAGCCTAAGTCAAATGATAATTTTACCAAGCACAACTTTGACCAATAGGTCAAAAATCATCTACACTCAACAACAAAGTCAACAAAACAATTCTCATATTTTTCTGATTTTTCTGCAATTTTTTATGAATTATTTCATGTGTTAATGAATTTTTGAAGAATTAAATCAAATTAATTAAAACATTCAGTGGCACTTTTGTAATTAGCGATGGCGCGGGAGGGAAACACTAAATTTAAAAATTCAAATAGAAATGAAGATCTACAGCACTTCCTTCATCACTTTCGCTCAAGCTTTTTTCCAGAATTCAAGAAATTCGAAGAACAACAAATCTCCATGGAAATGAACAAATAGATACTCGTTAGAACCGTCTCAACCTCTACAATCCAAATACTAACCTATTGTAACCTAACAATTCCTAAATCAAGCGGATCGAAGAGATTAGGGTTTGTGTTCAAATTTTCGAATCCAGATATCTTTCCCTAGGTTCATCCATTTGCAAAACTAAAACTATCATCATAACCTACACAGCATGCACTACCAAACGCACATGAACTTGAAGCAAATTATGAGATTCGAAAAAACCTCAAACCTGGAAATGGCGGTATTGTTCGTGATGTTTCCAGGCCTATGAGTCCAAAACAGCTGCGCAACAAGCTTCAAGAAGTTGAGTTCCAAGCTCAGGTTCGAACAATGTGGCTTCTAGTGCTCAAAATTCGATTTCACCATTGTTGAGGTTGTTATGAACAGTCACGATCCAAGCCTTTTCCACCTTCAATCTCCACAAACAGTTGCTAAGGATGATGATTGGAGTTCAGATCAAAAAGAATTTCGAAGTTTGGTTGAGAATTGGTGATGAACTTTTGATTTGAAGCTTTTTAGTTCTTGATGAAATTGAGAGAATTTTAGAGATTTCAGATCCAATTTGGGGAAATGTGTTTTTCTTTATATATGAATGCTTAATTATCCCTTAATCACCTTGTTAACAAAATTGGCATTGTAAGTAAAAATGGTTATTTGTAAGAAAGGGCAAAAATGGAATTTCACTATGCCAGCTCAATGACATCTGGGGAAAGGTAGTCCCTTGCTGGGGAAGAACTTCCTTTGCATCCAATCCGCTCGGGAAACTGCTGGGGATAAGAACCACCAACACTCTGTGGAGATACAACAGTCTTTGACTTGCTGGGGATGTACATCCTACCTCTGCTTCGAGAAACCCTCACAGATACCTGACAACTTTACTGGGGAAATGCTCACAGATATTCCGCTGGGGAAATAGCAATCTCCAGGCCTGGCAACTGGGGAAGCATTGATCTGACACCTGCTGGGGGATAACCATCCTGGCCTTGCTAGGGAAGCGAATGCTACTCCGCTGGGGAAGACCCATCTAATCCACATGTAGGACACACTTAGCTGGGGATGCAAAATCCGTCCGCTACGGGAACTTGTCCAATCCACTGGTAGGATGAACACTGCTGGAGATATATATCATTGAAACCCGCTCCACTCGGGGAACTGCTGGAGATATATTTCTTTGAAAAAGACCCGCTCCACTCGGGGAATAGCAACCTTCTGGCCTGGCTGCTGAGGAAACACCATTGTAAACCTGCCGGAGATAACCACCATGACTCGGCTGGAGAAATCCACAGACCCTGGATCTGCTGGGGATTTGGCTCCCTATAACTCTGCTTGGGGACCTAGCTGGGAAATGAGAATAGTTGGTACAGAACACCCATCGACTCATCGAACCACGGTATCTACCTCCCAATCTCGTATCATCTTTCCACTTTTGAGAATTCCCAGACTCGTCTGGACCTTTTCTGCTCCATCATCTTATATTCCAAGTCGCTCCGCGCTCGACGAGAGATGTACTCCTGGGAGTTATACAGAAATTTCAATCTTTCGACTTTGAAGAGTCTTCTTGATTAATTTCAAGGGTCGTCGGACGCCTCTCGTCGTCTCTTCGTCCTTTCTTCATGCACTCGTCCCTGATCGGGCTCTGCGGGGAATTACATACTTTCCAATCTTCCGACTTTGAAGAGTCTTCTTGATTATCATCAAGGAACGTCGTACGTCTCAACGTCTTCGTCGTTCTTTCCACTATTCGTTCCTGAGCGAACTACCTGGGGATTTGTTTTGTCAACAGCTTCCACATCACAACCTGCAAGTGAGTGAAGAATATCTAACAGCACCTGCAAAAGAGATCGTTAGATAAAACCGTGCCCCGGGCGTGTCAAGATTTCAACACTTGGGTCACTCAACCTTCCGAATAAGATTTCAAGTTTCAATCTTATAAACATGCATTGGAAGGAACCTGTATGTGTTAAAAATGCAAGATTCTTTATCAAAAATATCTGGATGTTTTTGCAATCAAAGCGGCAATGAAAAACAAAAACAAAATTATTTGACTGAATATGCATTTTATTGATTGGAAAAGTGTGGCTCAAATTGAGCAATACAAAAGGAAGCAATTCCTGAAAAGAGGTAATTGCGCTCAAAAGGAAAAATCTATCCTAATGGCAATGTGAAACCCGTGATCTCATCGAGTTCCAACTCGGTTACACCCCATATGTCCTCAGACTCTCCATGCTTTCTGCCTTCTGAACAAGACGTTTCCGACTGATCCCTACAGGGTATTATCCATGATGCTTTAACCAAAGCGCAAACGATCATGCTGGACGCAGTTGTTCGTTTCAATCCCTCTTTTGCCGGGACTGCCCTTTCGGGTTTTCAGTCCACCGGGATACCCTTTTTTGCCCAAGTCGCCTTTTCAGGTTTTCGACTTGCCGGGTGTACAATTTTTTCATTTATATCCCTAATTTTTGCCCGAACCTTTTTTCTGTTTTTGGTTCGCCGGGATGCCCATTTTTGCCTGGACTATTTTATTCTTTTCGTCCAGCGGGTCTCTTATACGAAGTATTTTTTAACTGCGTCCGCATTCACAGGGGATGGAAAATCTTCGCCATCCATGGTCGTTAACAACAAGGCTCCACCAGAGAAAACCTTCTTGACCACGCTGGGGATTCACGACTGAGTGTCCGTTTGCCCCTTCGATCGTTTTGAGGAGGAAGGATCCTTTTCAGTACCATATCACCCACGTGATATATCCGAGGTCGCACCTTCTTGTCAAAAGCACGCTTCATCCTCTGCTGATATAACTGTCCATGACAGATGGCTGCCAGCCTCTTTTCCTCTATCAGGCTCAACTCTTCGTACCTGGTCCTTACCCATTCAGCCTCTTGCAATTTCACGTCCATCAGGACTCTCAAAGAGGGAATCTGAACTTCAACAGGTAATACAGCCTCCATCCCATATACCAATGAGAAAGGAGTTGCCCCAGTAGATGCACTCCTCGAGGTTCAGTACCTGGGCTACAAGCTTCGTACTCCGCCACCACTGTGGGTACACTCAAACGTTAGCCGGGCAATAAAATCTTATTCACCTTAACCTCCCCATCAGACATCAGAATCCGTTCGGATTCAGGGTCAGGTCCCTCCTCCGGGATCGGTCACTCTCAATCTTTCGATTTGAGTACCTCGAGATGTCCTCATCAGGGAACTCAAACTTCATCGGTTGATTATCCTCCACGGGTTGCAGAGAGATGTAATCAGACAATACACCCCTTGATTGCTTTCTGAGCGGATCACAAATCAGTCAACATTCTTTTGCTCTCCCGCAACCCGTCCGGTCGACGCTGGCTTCTCAAACACATACTCGATCGGATCCATCTCGGAAATCCACAAAGTGGCATGAATCAGCATATACTGTCTCAGTCGGCGAGCAGCCTATGCCAAAGTACAGCAAGTTTTCTCGAACAGTGAACGTATTGTTTCACAGTCGGTACACTTTTTGCTAAGGTAAATTGCATGCTCTTTTCGACAAGACTTGTCATGCTGACCCAATACACCTTGTGGATCCCTCGAAGGCCGTCAAGTACAGAACTGACAATTGCTCCTCCCACAGGAGATATCAGAATCAGAGGTTCCTGCAACTTATTCTTTTATTTCTTTCAATGCCCCTTGGCAATCATTATTTCGCCTGACCGTTCGATTTTTTTTTCAACAGTCTTGAATATAGGTTCATACGTGGCTATTAGATGAGATGTGAACCATGACAGGTAGTTCAATCTTTCTAAGAAACCACGAACCTCTCTTTCCTTTTTCTCGGTTCAGGCATTTTGTTGTCGTTTTTTTTTTTTTTTTTTAGCAGGATCAACCTCGATTCCTCTCTTATAACGAACCCCGACGATTTACCGGATTGCACTCTGATAGTGCACTGACTTGAATTCAACCTCAGTTTGAATTGTTTCAACCGGTCAAACAACTTGCCCCGGTTCGCCAGATGCCCCACTTCTGACTGGGACTTTGCTATCATGTCATAGCATTCGATATCATGATGAGTCACATCATGAAACAAAGTCACCCTGATACGTGGCATCGACGCTCTGCTTCTCAAGAGGACAGTCTTCTTTCCATAGTAGCTTGAACATAATGATATCGATATCTGTCCCGGCATACCCTGACATGACCAGGTAGAGACATCCACATGCTCTTCCAACAAGCCTACCATCCTGCTTTCAACTTGCCTCTGAAACGGCCCGGATTTTCATCTCCTTCCTGACCTCGGCGGTGCGTGGAATAACAATCTCAACCCGCTCCTCGGGCGGCTGAATCACCTTCTCCTCTTGTTTCAACAACCTGGCTAATCTCCCAGCAGATCACAATCCTCTTCGTCTTCTTCTTCAGCAAGATAGATCGGTTTGTCGAAGTCATATGAGGTGTAACCAAATTGTTATCAACGAGATCCGGAGAATTATTTTTGAATTCGGAACAAGACAAATCAAAAAGGAAAAAACAGAAAACAAACATTGCCATTTTTATTTGTTTTTAAACTGCAAAAATAAATGAAAAACAGGGAACACCGCTTTTTGACTGAAAAACATCCTTTTATTCATGATGCAGAAAATGCAAATTTATGAACATGAGGTGGCCCTTACAATGAACCATTACGTGTCGGGCAACACGTATGGCTTTCATGCATATAAACTGAAAACAAGAAATTATTACTCTTCAGGATGAGTGACAGTGCTGATCTTTTTTAATCCTTCCAGCTTCCTGGTACGCACGGCTTTATCCAACCATTGAACTTGCAGTTACCATCAGTCTCTTCACCCATCCCACAGGCGTGATCCGAATCTTCAGCAATTGCACTCACCATCGCCTGACCATGTGCCGGCATGGGATTGGCATTAACATTTGGCGATGGTGCAAAATTGATAGCCTTGGAATCCACCAGGTCTTGGACTACGTGCTTAAAAGCTTTGCAGTCCTCTACACTGTGCCCGGGAGCACCAGCATGGAACTCACACCTGACATTCTCATCGTAACTGGCAGACCTCTGATCAGATTTCAACAGAGTCAACATCCTTGGCTGTACCAACCCAAGATCCTTCAACTTTTTAAACAGAGAGGCGTAAGTCACAGGCGGCTTATTGAAATGACGGTCTGTCGTCCTTCTTCTCACTTGGCCCACTGCTCTTTGTGTCCTCTGTTGAGGTAGTGGTTGTCGCTGTAGTGCAGATGAATCACCAACAGGAATGGTTACGGTGGCAGCATAAGGGTGGTAACGATCCTTACCGTATTCTCTTTTAGTCTGCGCACCACCTGATTCAACCTTCTTCTTGGGCTGACCACTGTCAAGGGATTTCTTCACCACAGAACCAGAGGGATTTGTTACTTTGGATGACGGAACCTTTCCCCGAACTTTCTCCTTGATCATCCAGCCCTCAATCCTTTCTAATCTCTCGGCCATGAATTTCTGCCCCAAGGCAAGCCCTTGCACAACACTGAACAAATCCCTCACCATCTCTTTCAGTTCGAGGATGTCGGCGTTGGGAGGATCCATCAGTTTGGATTTGTTGCCCCCAGCAGGATATCTGAGCAAACGAGCTATGCGCACCGGTTGACACCTACAAAACAGCAAATGGGTCAATATGCATGAATGCAACATCTATCCATATGAGGAAGACTCTGTCCTTTGATTCTGGTTTCATCAAGACAGATAATATTTTGACATCCACATTCTGAAATTCAAGATGTCTCTCAACCAGATTCTCAATCCATCATACTCCCCATATGGCCAGACGTAGGTTTGATGCAGATGAATGCAAAATGATGCAGATGTATGAATGCAATGCATTGCCATCCTCCAAGTCATCTGATCATCTGCGCTGAATCACAGCTCGGATCTCTGAACCGATCACAACCATCTGAAGGCGAAAATGTAACCACAAATCTGACCCACGGGTTCCGAAATAAATGGAAGAAAGATACATCATCATCATCATCAAACCATCTCTGAACAGATACCATAACCACTGAATCGGCCCGGGGAATCCTGAAATAAACGGATCCCCACTGATAAATAACTCGGCCCGGGGAATCCTGAAATAAACGGATCCCCACTGATAAATCACGGACAGCACTCCGGCGTCTCGGCAATAAATGACCATAAATCCGACTTATAAATATGACTCTGATCCACGGAACAAAAAGTCACCATCTGAGTCACCAACAGAACATGCATCTGTAAGAATCACCCTCCCCTCACAGGTAAATTCTAAACAGGTCATCCTAAGGCGGACAATAGTCTCGACAATCGGGCAGAGATACTCAATGGGTTTGCCCTTTCGGGTGTGCCATTGTAGCTCTCCTGAGATCGTCTGAACCAAAGATCCGGGAAATGATCGGTCACCGAAGTCAATAGCCCAAAAGAGATAACCCAACCAAAGTGGAAAATCCCACTGGAAGAGCATTTCTCAGATGAACCTCGTCCGGCTTGTGGTATGTCATGTCGCAACATCATGCCCAACCGACATGTGAGCGACGCGAGACCACGCTAATCCTAGGTGTATACTCGGGCCTGGGTTTTAGCCCCACTCAGAACACCCACCCCAAACAGAGGAACCACCTGCATAGAGGACGGCAACAACATGATAGTATGATGCATGCAAATATTTATGCAAATATATACACACACTGGTTAGAATAATAAATGCAATAAATAAAGCAAAACAAGCAACCTAAACTACCCTAAAACGCTAGGAAGGACTCGCTTAGGGACGGTGGACCAGCATAGGTCTACAGCGAGGTCCCCAGCAGAGTCGCCAGCTGTCGCATCCTGCGAAAAATCAACCGGCGAGCTAAAAACAAAACACACACAGAGCCGCCACTGCGCGTTATTTATCCCAAAATAGGGAAAGGAAACGCTCAGAGAAACCTGGAAAGAACATGGTCTCGCGACCAGAGAGAAAGGGTAAGGGAGTCGGTTACGCAAGGGGAAGGTATTAGCACCCCTCACGTCCGTCGTACTCGACGGGATCCACGTCCTAGAATAAAGAAAAGGTTGCTAAACATCACACACACACACGGGGAACGCAGGTGGGGTTAGGAGGAACGAGCTCGATAAGGTATCGCACCTTATGCCTACATATCTTGTCTGGAACAAGAATCAGAGCCACTGTAGTTCGGCTTACGCACGCCAAACAACACAAAACAATCAAACAAACAAAGGTGGCAAACATGGAGCCCGACAACCACTTGATGGAATTACGTCGGCATCCGAACCAAAACACGCACACAAGGGCAAACGTGGAGCCCGACAGCCAATCCTGGACTTACATCGGCATCCGAGCCAAAACACAATCAGATAACAAGTAAACGCACGCAAAAAAGAAAAAGGTTGCCCGGAGTGGTCTCGCACGACCACCTGCCTACATACCTCGTCTGGAACGAGGATCAGGGCGATGTAGTTCCCCTGAAAGGGACTGAATTGCTAACCAGAAACCGGGGAAAGACACACTACTAGGGAGCTGGACTCGAGCCTAGTGTTGTCATGCATCGTTACCCTAAGTTCGGTTTTCTATCCTACTTGCATAAGCAAACTATTCCTATCCAGGAAAGAAGCCAGCACATAAGCATACAAAATAATTCAAGCATACATCAAATGAGAACAAGCATCTCAACCAGATATCCACACAGCACGCACTATAACCAAACAAGTGGCTCACACAATAGGTTTGACTGCCGAAGCAAGTCGTCTGTACGGGCTGGGTTTGCTCTTAACCTTGCCATTACGAGGCTAAGGTGAAGCAGATGAAAGGATGAAGTGAGGATGAGACCTCACAGCTCTTATCCCTAACCAGGGAGAGCTGACAAATGAGCATGGGTCCAGAATAGGGGAACCCTTTTATACTCGATGACTCTGACACAACAGATCTTGGGCTTTTGATCTCAATGCTACAACCATGTAATGGGAGCAAGGAGAAGACTCACAGAATAGTGGGGGGTAGACTGCATACCCCTACCTTCCACCAATTGCCTTGATTAAGGACTTTCACCTGCTTAGGCACAAAATTAAACAACCACAATCATTGCCTCTTAAGGAGGACTTCAGACATTTATTTGCCCGGCCCGGTAACAGCCGGGTCTCCAGACTACATGAAGTCAAGAGGACCTACCTCAATGCAAGTTGCTTAAGCAAAGCAAAGCAAAAGTTCACAAGGAACTGAGCAACTAAAAGTACCTGGAAACAGTCACACACAGTTAGTATTCAGACAGACAAAACTAAACAGCAAGTGTTCAATCAATCAAACTATACAAAGCAATGCACAATAAAGCAAGCTCAAAGCTCAAGCCTAAGCTTCACCACCTACAAAACAATGTTATGTTAGTGTACAAACATCAAACAACATCAATTAAATTTAACTTGATTCATTCTCCATGTGCATTATGCTTTTGATCCTGAAAAATCAAGCAAATATTAGCAACAAGACCACTAGGCTAAGCCTAGGGTCCAAAGCAAGAAAAAATCCCTAAACAGCAAGGTATTCACCAACCAAACTCAAATTAATGTCAAACAAGAGCAAACACCATTGGTCTCATGTTTATATCATTCATCATGCTCATGCTATGCACAAAACAATTCAACTTATGTCAAATGGAGCACCAAACATGCAAACAGAACTATTGCGTTCAAATCCACATCAAAACAAATCCAAAAAATCTCAAATAAATTACACCTAAATAGGGGATATTCAAGGACTACCATGTCAAATTTGAGCTCAATTGGGCAAATGGAACCATGTCAATGAAAATCAACAAAAACAGACACAATTATAGGCTCCAAATCACAACATCAATACATACATCCACTTCAAAAATTCATATCTCAATGAAAACAAAAAGAAATGGATGAGACCAAAACAGGGATGTCATATTATGTGTCTATTACAAGCATATCAAATTTCATGATTATCCAATACCATATGAGCATTTCACAATCAATCTACCAACCTATGTCACACAAGCTTGTAAATTCAACCATCAGAAATGAAAAATCACAATCAATTTGAAAATGAAATGTAAAATTCCACAAAAATTCATACAACATCTCAACATGTTAATCAACCTTCATGCAAAATTTCATGTCATTCCAACAAGTCTAGGTCACTCAAAAAAATCCAGCAAATTGACATAATAAGGTGTGACACAAATTGTCACGCCTAAGTTCCAAAATTCATAACTCAATGATCAGGTATCAAAAACTCATGAAATTTACATGGAAATAAACAGCATCCAGTCAACAATCATCACAAAAATTTTCAAGAATTTATTTTACAATATGAGAATTTCATGATCAAATTGGTGCAAGGTGTCAAAATGTAACACATGTGAAAGAAGCCTAAGTCAAATGATAATTTTACCAAGCACAACTTTGACCAATAGGTCAAAAATCATCTACACTCAACAACAAAGTCAACAAAACAATTCTCATATTTTTCTGATTTTTCTGCAATTTTTTATGAATTATTTCATGTGTTAATGAATTTTTGAAGAATTAAATCAAATTAATTAAAACATTCAGTGGCACTTTTGCAATTAGCGATGGCGCGGGAGGGAAACACTAAATTTAAAAATTCAAATAGAAATGAAGATCTACAGCGCTTCCTTCATCACTTTCGCTCAAGCTTTTTTCCAGAATTCAAGAAATTCGAAGAACAACAAATCTCCATGGAAATGAACAAATAGATACTCGTTAGAACCGTCTCAACCTCTACAATCCAAATACTAACCTATTGTAACCTAACAATTCCTAAATCAAGCGGATCGAAGAGATTAGGGTTTGTGTTCAAATTTTCGAATCCAGATATCTTTCCCTAGGTTCATCCATTTGCAAAACTAAAACTATCATCATAACCTACACAGCATGCACTACCAAACGCACATGAACTTGAAGCAAATTATGAGATTCGAAAAAACCTCAAACCTGGAAATGGCGGTATTGTTCGTGATGTTTCCAGGCCTATGAGTCCAAAACAGCTGCGCAACAAGCTTCAAGAAGTTGAGTTCCAAGCTCAGGTTCGAACAATGTGGCTTCTAGTGCTCAAAATTCGATTTCACCATTGTTGAGGTTGTTATGAACAGTCACGATCCAAACCTTTTCCACCTTCAATCTCCACAAACAGTTGCTAAGGATGATGATTGGAGTTCAGATCAAAAAGAATTTCGAAGTTTGGTTGAGAATTGGTGATGAACTTTTGATTTGAAGCTTTTTAGTTCTTGATGAAATTGAGAGAATTTTAGAGATTTCAGATCCAATTTGGGGAAATGTGTTTTTCTTTATATATGAATGCTTAATTATCCCTTAATCACCTTGTTAACAAAATTGGCATTGTAAGTAAAAATGGTTATTTGTAAGAAAGGGCAAAAATGGAATTTCACTATGCCAGCTCAATGACATCTGTTGACAGCTCATGCAAACTCTAAATATCATGTGTAATCCATTGCCACTTGCCTCACTCTCATTGGATGCTTATTTCTCAATTTCACTATGTGGTAGCAAAATATCCAATTTTACACTTCCATTTTTCAAGCCAAATCTCATACCATATGCTTTAGCCATGAAATGATGATTCAACCAAGCTTAAAATGCCAATTATGAGGTGTAGCAAAAATCCCCACTCAAAAATTCCAATTATTTTGAGAGTTGGACAATTTTGCCCCTGGTCCAATTCAGCTGTCCAGTTGAAAAGTGACTTTTTGCCTTGGCCATTTTTGGAAAAATCCAATTATGCACCATGAAAGTACATGTCAAATGGAGTTTGTGCATATAAAGAACTTGCAATTTGGACAAACCATGTGGAACTTATGGCCTCCTGATTACGGGTCATTTTTGAAATTCACTGAGCCATAATTTTCCAACCATACATTGGATTTTCAAGTTCTTGGACTTTTTGGAAATGTGAGAACAAGATCTACAACTTTCATGTTGAACAAATTTGCATTTGAAGCTTCCTTGGACACGTGGCTTTGAGGTCAAAAACTTTCCATTTTTGGAAACTTCAATTACAAGTCACTTTCTATTTTTGGCAGTTTTTGTCCTGACTTGATTTTCTCCATTCTTAAGCTTTGAGATGTCATATAACACTTGTCCCAACATGAATGAAGTGTATCCAACTCATTTCCACCTCCAAATCCATCAGATCATGTACAGTTGACCACAGTTGACTTTTTCAATTGATAAATGAATCTGGCAATGCATAGATCAAATTGAACCCCAATCTTCAACTGAAATGGCTCAAGGGTGAAACCCTAGCCTCAATAAGCACAATATAATCACACAATGAACCCCATAACCATCATGAACCCCATCTCCTGATCATGCCCTGACTGGCCCAATGCAACTGATTAGGGTTGACCAGTGGTCAAAACCCTAATCTCAAGGAATCTTCTTCAATCTCCTGATGACATCCAACCATGATGATGATGATGTATCATTGCAATCAAGATGAAGATCAATATCCTTTGAGAATCACAAAACCCTAATTCACAGCCCAATCCTCAGATGGCCAATGATCAGTCAGTAAACCCTAGGCTTGCACTTTGACTTCCTCATCTCCTGGTCAAGACTTGTGAGGATGACTTGCACAATGTAACCACACGATATGCAATATGCAATGCCTAATGACCTAAAAATGCATGCAACATGTTAATGCTAGTCCCAAGAGAAGAGGGCAAATTTTTAGGTGTTACAGCTGCCCCTATTCAATCCACTGTGAACCTGTCGATATGAATAGCCTCGGCTTTCAGATGATCAGGATGAAGAGTGATTGAATACCAAGAACAGACGAACAATATGCACTCTGATGGGAAATAATTAACAACGCCTGTCAGAATCGGCGAAGAAACAAACTCAAAAAACGTCGACCTGGATACCAAAATAAATGGTAACGCAGGGATAACCATGGCCTGAACACCACACATCCACTCGGGATTATTATTCTTTTTTTCTGCTTTTCTTGAACCCCAAGGTTTTCTCTATTTTTTCCATTTTCTTGGACCCCGAAATTTTTCTTTGCGCAAATGATCCCAGATCACTGCATTTGAACCCCGAAAATGCCTCAGCACTCCTTTTTGCCAAAATAATGAACCCCATTCTCCGATTTGAACCCCAGTCGCCTGACGATAACTCGCGATCGCCAATATGAACCCCGTTCTCCAGAAAATGCCGCAACATCTCCCTTTCTCCATTTGAACCCCATCTCCAGAAAATGTCTCCACATTTCCTTTTCTCCATTTGAACCCCGTTCTCCAATCTCTCGTGATAATTCCGCTGGCAACGCCGGAAATAACACCAAACACCACTCTGAGGGCGACATATCAGAGGGTACACCTTCACAAAAGGAAGGTAACATGTGTATCTCTTCCTCAGAAGACACCCGTAACGACCTCCACTGGCATCCGCCAAAGTCTAAGGTGACACATGAACAGAAGATAATCCTGCGGACCTCCTCCTGGATATAATCTTCAACTCCAATCTTCATTTGAACCCCAGAAAATACCTCAGTATCTCCTTTTCTCCATTTGAACCCCGGAAAATGCCTCAGCATATACTCTTCTCTGATTGAACCCCGATCTCCAGAAAATGTCGCAACATCTCCTTTTCTCCATTTGAACCCTGGAATCGCGCTGATCGCGTAACGTCTTCTGATATCATTCCCATCTCTGTCCGACGGAAACATTTCCTCCAATATCGCACTACTGGGGAACACTGCTGATCTGACGTCATGGTACCACACTCCTCAGAGTAACATTTTCAACCAGACACTGACTGATGACTGGGAGAAAACTCGACGTTTACTGGACATCGAACAATGATGTTGACAGGACATCGAACAATGATGTTGACAGGACATCGAACAATGATGTTGACAGGACATCGAACAATGATGTTGACAGGACATCAAACAAGGATGTTGACAGGACATCAAACAATGATGTTGACAGGACATCAAACAATGATGTTGACAGGACATCAAACAAGGATGTTGACAGGACATCAAACAAGGATGTTGACAGGACATCAAACAAGGATGTCGACAGGACATCAAACAAGGATGTTGACAGGACATCAAACAAGGATGTTGACAGGACATCAAACAAGGATGTCGACAGGACATCAAACAAGGATGTTGACAGGACATCAAACAAGGATGTCGACAGGACATCAAACAAGGATGTTGACAGGACATCAAACAAGGATGTTGACAGGACATCAAACAAGGATGTTGACAGGACATCAAACAATGACCGACCAGACATTAAACAATGACTGGGAAATAACTCGACGTTTACTGGACATCGAATGATGATGTTTACAGGACACCAAAGAAAGCTCGACCAGACACTTACTGATGACTGGGAAATACTGTTGCTCCAAAATCCCGCTGCTGAACTCCTCGGAGTATCGTCTTCACTATCCGGCAAAACCAATCCTCAAGCGGTAACCACGGCTTGAATTGCGTTGATCGTGTAACGTCCTCTGATGTTATTTCCATCTCTGTCCGACGGAAACATTTCCTCCAATATCGCACTACTGGGGAACATTGCTGATCTGACGTCATGATGCCAAACTTCGCAGAGTAACATCTTCTCTTTCTGGCACAACCACCTCTCAAACGGTAACCACGGCTTGAGACTAGCTCTATGCTTGCAACAATGATGCATGATCTTTTTCTGCGTAATGCTCCATAACCATGGAAATGCTACGCGATTATTTATTTTTCTATGCAATATGCCATGTTATTTTTTCATGATGAATGCATAAAAAATATTCCCCTCAAGGGACTCTTCTGAGGAGCACGAGACACTCTGCTGAGGAACTCGTCACTGCTCCAACTCCACCCTGCTGGGGAGTAATACTGCTGCTGGGGAAAGGTAGTCCCTTGCTGGGGAAGAACTTCCTTTGCACCCAATCCGCTCGGGAAACTGCTGGGGATAAGAACCACCAACACTCTGTGGAGATACAACAGTCTTTGACTTGCTGGGGATGTACATCCTACCTCTGCTTCGAGAAACCCTCACAGATACCTGACAACTTTACTGGGGAAATGCTCACAGATATTCCGCTGGGGAAATAGCAATCTCCAGGCCTGGCAACTGGGGAAGCATTGATCTGACACCTGCTGGGGGATAACCATCCTGGCCTTGCTAGGGAAGCGAATGCTACTCCGCTGGGGAAGACCCATCTAATCCACATGTAGGACACACTTAGCCGGGGATGCAAAATCCGTCCGCTACGGGAACTTGTCCAATCCACTGGTAGGATGAACACTGCTGGAGATATATATCATTGAAACCCGCTCCACTCGGGGAACTGCTGGAGATATATTTCTTTGAAAAAGACCCGCTCCACTCGGGGAATAGCAACCTTCTGGCCTGGCTGCTGAGGAAACACCATTGTAAACCTGCCGGAGATAACCACCATGACTCGGCTGGAGAAATCCACAGACCCTGGATCTGCTGGGGATTTGGCTCCCTATAACTCTTCTTGGGGACCTAGCTGGGAAATGAGAATAGTTGGTACAGAACACCCATCGACTCATCGAACCACGGTATCTACCTCCCAATCTCGTATCATCTTTCCACTTTTGAGAATTCCCAGACTCGTCTGGACCTTTTCTGCTCCATCATCTTATATTCCAAGTCGCTCCGCGCTCGACGAGAGATGTACTCCTGGGAGTTATACAGAAATTTCAATCTTTCGACTTTGAAGAGTCTTCTTGATTAATTGCAAGGGTCGTCGGACGCCTCTCGTCGTCTCTTCGTCCTTTCTTCATGCACTCGTCCCTGATCGGGCTCTGCGGGGAATTACATACTTTCCAATCTTCCGACTTTGAAGAGTCTTCTTGATTATCATCAAGGAACGTCGTACGTCTCAACGTCTTCGTCGTTCTTTCCACTATTCGTTCCTGAGCGAACTCCCTGGGGATTTGTTTTGTCAACAGCTTCCACATCACAACCTGCAAGTGAGTGAAGAATATCTAACAGCACCTGCAAAAGAGATCGTTAGATAAAACCGTGCCCCGGGCGTGTCAAGATTTCAACACTTGGGTCACTCAACCTTCCGAATAAGATTTCAAGTTTCAATCTTATAAACATGCATTGGAAGGAACCTGTATGTGTTAAAAATGCAAGATTCTTTATCAAAAATATCTGGATGTTTTTGCAATCAAAGCGGCAATGAAAAACAAAAACAAAATTATTTGACTGAATATGCATTTTATTGATTGGAAAAGTGTGGCTCAAATTGAGCAATACAAAAGGAAGCAATTCCTGAAAAGAGGTAATTGCGCTCAAAAGGAAAAATCTATCCTAATGGCAATGTGAAACCCGTGATCTCATCGAGTTCCAACTCGGTTACACCCCATATGTCCTCAGACTCTCCATGCTTTCTGCCTTCTGAACAAGACGTTTCCGACTGATCCCTACAGGGTATTATCCATGATGCTTTAACCAAAGCGCAAACGATCATGCTGGACGCAGTTGTTCGTTTCAATCCCTCTTTTGCCGGGACTGCCCTTTCGGGTTTTCAGTCCACCGGGATACCCTTTTTTGCCCAAGTCGCCTTTTCAGGTTTTCGACTTGCCGGGTGTACAATTTTTTCATTTATATCCCTAATTTTTGCCCGAACCTTTTTTCTGTTTTTGGTTCGCCGGGATGCCCATTTTTGCCTGGACTATTTTATTCTTTTCGTCCAGCGGGTCTCTTATACGAAGTATTTTTTAACTGCGTCCGCATTCACAGGGGATGGAAAATCTTCGCCATCCATGGTCGTTAACAACAAGGCTCCACCAGAGAAAACCTTCTTGACCACGCTGGGGATTCACGACTGAGTGTCCGTTTGCCCCTTCGATCGTTTTGAGGAGGAAGGATCCTTTTCAGTACCATATCACCCACGTGATATATCCGAGGTCGCACCTTCTTGTCAAAAGCACGCTTCATCCTCTGCTGATATAACTGTCCATGACAGATGGCTGCCAGCCTCTTTTCCTCTATCAGGCTCAACTCTTCGTACCTGGTCCTTACCCATTCAGCCTCTTGCAATTTCACGTCCATCAGGACTCTCAAAGAGGGAATCTGAACTTCAACAGGTAATACAGCCTCCATCCCATATACCAATGAGAAAGGAGTTGCCCCAGTAGATGCACTCCTCGAGGTTCAGTACCTGGGCTACAAGCTTCGTACTCCGCCACCACTGTGGGTACACTCAAACGTTAGCCGGGCAATAAAATCTTATTCACCTTAACCTCCCCATCAGACATCAGAATCCGTTCGGATTCAGGGTCAGGTCCCTCCTCCGGGATCGGTCACTCTCAATCTTTCGATTTGAGTACCTCGAGATGTCCTCATCAGGGAACTCAAACTTCATCGGTTGATTATCCTCCACGGGTTGCAGAGAGATGTAATCAGACAATACACCCCTTGATTGCTTTCTGAGCGGATCACAAATCAGTCAACATTCTTTTGCTCTCCCGCAACCCGTCCGGTCGACGCTGGCTTCTCAAACACATACTCGATCGGATCCATCTCGGAAATCCACAAAGTGGCATGAATCAGCATATACTGTCTCAGTCGGCGAGCAGCCTATGCCAAAGTACAGCAAGTTTTCTCGAACAGTGAACGTATTGTTTCACAGTCGGTACACTTTTTGCTAAGGTAAATTGCATGCTCTTTTCGACAAGACTTGTCATGCTGACCCAATACACCTTGTGGATCCCTCGAAGGCCGTCAAGTACAGAACTGACAATTGCTCCTCCCACAGGAGATATCAGAATCAGAGGTTCCTGCAACTTATTCCTTTATTTCTTTCAATGCCCCTTGGCAATCATTATTTCGCCTGACCGTTCGATTTTTTTTCAACAGTCTTGAATATAGGTTCATACGTGGCTATTAGATGAGATGTGAACCATGACAGGTAGTTCAATCTTTCTAAGAAACCACGAACCTCTCTTTCCTTTTTCTCGGTTCAGGCATTTTGTTGTCGTTTTTTTTTTTTTTTTAGCAGGATCAACCTCGATTCCTCTCTTATAACGAACCCCGACGATTTACCGGATTGCACTCTGATAGTGCACTGACTTGAATTCAACCTCAGTTTGAATTGTTTCAACCGGTCAAACAACTTGCCCCGGTCCGCCAGATGCCCCACTTCTGACTGGGACTTTGCTATCATGTCATAGCATTCGATATCATGATGAGTCACATCATGAAACAAAGTCACCCTGATACGTGGCATCGACGCTCTGCTTCTCAAGAGGACAGTCTTCTTTCCATAGTAGCTTGAACATAATGATATCGATATCTGTCCCGGCATACCCTGACATGACCAGGTAGAGACATCCACATGCTCTTCCAACAAGCCTACCATCCTGCTTTCAACTTGCCTCTGAAACGGCCCGGATTTTCATCTCCTTCCTGACCTCGGCGGTGCGTGGAATAACAATCTCAACCCGCTCCTCGGGCGGCTGAATCACCTTCTCCTCTTGTTTCAACAACCTGGCTAATCTCCCAGCAGATCACAATCCTCTTCGTCTTCTTCTTCAGCAAGATAGATCGGTTTGTCGAAGTCATATGAGGTGTAACCAAATTGTTATCAACGAGATCCGGAGAATTATTTTTGAATTCGGAACAAGACAAATCAAAAAGGAAAAAACAGAAAACAAACATTGCCATTTTTATTTGTTTTTAAACTGCAAAAATAAATGAAAAACAGGGAACACCGCTTTTTGACTGAAAAACATCCTTTTATTCATGATGCAGAAAATGCAAATTTATGAACATGAGGTGGCCCTTACAATGAACCATTACGTGTCGGGCAACACGTATGGCTTTCATGCATATAAACTGAAAACAAGAAATTATTACTCTTCAGGATGAGTGACAGTGCTGATCTTTTTTAATCCTTCCAGCTTCCTGGTACGCACGGCTTTATCCAACCATTGAACTTGCAGTTACCATCAGTCTCTTCACCCATCCCACAGGCGTGATCCGAATCTTCAGCAATTGCACTCACCATCGCCTGACCATGTGCCGGCATGGGATTGGCATTAACATTTGGCGATGGTGCAAAATTGATAGCCTTGGAATCCACCAGGTCTTGGACTACGTGCTTAAAAGCTTTGCAGTCCTCTACACTGTGCCCGGGAGCACCAGCATGGAACTCACACCTGACATTCTCATCGTAACTGGCAGACCTCTGATCAGATTTCAACAGAGTCAACATCCTTGGCTGTACCAACCCAAGATCCTTCAACTTTTTAAACAGAGAGGCGTAAGTCACAGGCGGCTTATTGAAATGACGGTCTGTCGTCCTTCTTCTCACTTGGCCCACTGCTCTTTGTGTCCTCTGTTGAGGTAGTGGTTGTCGCTGTAGTGCAGATGAATCACCAACAGGAATGGTTACGGTGGCAGCATAAGGGTGGTAACGATCCTTACCGTATTCTCTTTTAGTCTGCGCACCACCTGATTCAACCTTCTTCTTGGGCTGACCACTGTCAAGGGATTTCTTCACCACAGAACCAGAGGGATTTGTTACTTTGGATGACGAAACCTTTCCCCGAACTTTCTCCTTGATCATCCAGCCCTCAATCCTTTCTAATCTCTCGGCCATGACTTTCTGCCCCAAGGCAAGCCCTTGCACAACACTGAACAAATCCCTCACCATCTCTTTCAGTTCGAGGATGTCGGCGTTGGGAGGATCCATCAGTTTGGATTTGTTGCCCCCAGCAGGATATCTGAGCAAACGAGCTATGCGCACCGGTTGACACCTACAAAACAGCAAATGGGTCAATATGCATGAATGCAACATCTATCCATATGAGGAAGACTCTGTCCTTTGATTCTGGTTTCATCAAGACAGATAATATTTTGACATCCACATTCTGAAATTCAAGATGTCTCTCAACCAGATTCTCAATCCATCATACTCCCCATATGGCCAGACGTAGGTTTGATGCAGATGAATGCAAAATGATGCAGATGTATGAATGCAATGCATTGCCATCCTCCAAGTCATCTGATCATCTGCGCTGAATCACAGCTCGGATCTCTGAACCGATCACAACCATCTGAAGGCGAAAATGTAACCACAAATCTGACCCACGGGTTCCGAAATAAACGGAAGAAAGATACATCATCATCATCATCAAACCATCTCTGAACAGATACCATAACCACTGAATCGGCCCGGGGAATCCTGAAATAAACGGATCCCCACTGATAAATAACTCGGCCCGGGGAATCCTGAAATAAACGGATCCCCACTGATAAATCACGGACAGCACTCCGGCGTCTCGGCAATAAATGACCATAAATCCGACTTATAAATATGACTCTGATCCACGGAACAAAAAGTCACCATCTGAGTCACCAACAGAACATGCATCTGTAAGAATCACCCTCCCCTCACAGGTAAATTCTAAACAGGTCATCCTAAGGCGGACAATAGTCTCGACAATCGGGCAGAGATACTCAATGGGTTTGCCCTTTCGGGTGTGCCATTGTAGCTCTCCTGAGATCGTCTGAACCAAAGATCCGGGAAATGATCGGTCACCGAAGTCAATAGCCCAAAAGAGATAACCCAACCAAAGTGGAAAATCCCACTGGAAGAGCATTTCTCAGATGAACCTCGTCCGGCTTGTGGTATGTCACGTCGCAACATCATGCCCAACCGACATGTGAGCGACGCGAGACCACGCTAATCCTAGGTGTATACTCGGGCCTGGGTTTTAGCCCCACTCAGAACACCCACCCCAAACAGAGGAACCACCTGCATAGAGGACGGCAACAACATGATAGTATGATGCATGCAAATATTTATGCAAATATATACACACACTGGTTAGAATAATAAATGCAATAAATAAAGCAAAACAAGCAACCTAAACTACCCTAAAACGCTAGGAAGGACTCGCTTAGGGACGGTGGACCAGCATAGGTCTACAGCGAGGTCCCCAGCAGAGTCGCCAGCTGTCGCATCCTGCGAAAAATCAACCGGCGAGCTAAAAACAAAACACACACAGAGCCGCCACTGCGCGTTATTTATCCCAAAATAGGGAAAGGAAACGCTCAGAGAAACCTGGAAAGAACATGGTCTCGCGACCAGAGAGAAAGGGTAAGGGAGTCGGTTACGCAAGGGGAAGGTATTAGCACCCCTCACGTCCGTCGTACTCGACGGGATCCACGTCCTAGAATAAAGAAAAGGTTGCTAAACATCACACACACACACGGGGAACGCAGGTGGGGTTAGGAGGAACGAGCTCGATAAGGTATCGCACCTTATGCCTACATATCTTGTCTGGAACAAGAATCAGAGCCACTGTAGTTCGGCTTACGCACGCCAAACAACACAAAACAATCAAACAAACAAAGGTGGCAAACATGGAGCCCGACAACCACTTGATGGAATTACGTCGGCATCCGAACCAAAACACGCACACAAGGGCAAACGTGGAGCCCGACAGCCAATCCTGGACTTACATCGGCATCCGAGCCAAAACACAATCAGATAACAAGTAAACGCACGCAAAAAAGAAAAAGGTTGCCCGGAGTGGTCTCGCACGACCACCTGCCTACATACCTCGTCTGGAACGAGGATCAACGCGATGTAGTTCCCCTGAAAGGGACTGAATTGCTAACCAGAAACCGGGGAAAGACACACTACTAGGGAGCTGGACTCGAGCCTAGTGTTGTCATGCATCGTTACCCTAAGTTCGGTTTTCTATCCTACTTGCATAAGCAAACTATTCCTATCCAGGAAAGAAGCCAGCACATAAGCATACAAAATAATTCAAGCATACATCAAATGAGAACAAGCATCTCAACCAGATATCCACACAGCACGCACTATAACCAAACAAGTGGCTCACACAATAGGTTTGACTGCCGAAGCAAGTCGTCTGTACGGGCTGGGTTTGCTCTTAACCTTGCCATTACGAGGCTAAGGTGAAGCAGATGAAAGGATGAAGTGAGGATGAGACCTCACAGCTCTTATCCCTAACCAGGGAGAGCTGACAAATGAGCATGGGTCCAGAATAGGGGAACCCTTTTATACTCGATGACTCTGACACAACAGATCTTGGGCTTTTGATCTCAATGCTACAACCATGTAATGGGAGCAAGGAGAAGACTCACAGAATAGTGGGGGGTAGACTGCATACCCCTACCTTCCACCAATTGCCTTGATTAAGGACTTTCACCTGCTTAGGCACAAAATTAAACAACCACAATCATTGCCTCTTAAGGAGGACTTCAGACATTTATTTGCCCGGCCCGGTAACAGCCGGGTCTCCAGACTACATGAAGTCAAGAGGACCTACCTCAATGCAAGTTGCTTAAGCAAAGCAAAGCAAAAGTTCACAAGGAACTGAGCAACTAAAAGTACCTGGAAACAGTCACACACAGTTAGTATTCAGACAGACAAAACTAAACAGCAAGTGTTCAATCAATCAAACTATACAAAGCAATGCACAATAAAGCAAGCTCAAAGCTCAAGCCTAAGCTTCACCACCTACAAAACAATGTTATGTTAGTGTACAAACATCAAACAACATCAATTAAATTTAACTTGATTCATTCTCCATGTGCATTATGCTTTTGATCCTGAAAAATCAAGCAAATATTAGCAACAAGACCACTAGGCTAAGCCTAGGGTCCAAAGCAAGAAAAAATCCCTAAACAGCAAGGTATTCACCAACCAAACTCAAATTAATGTCAAACAAGAGCAAACACCATTGGTCTCATGTTTATATCATTCATCATGCTCATGCTATGCACAAAACAATTCAACTTATGTCAAATGGAGCACCAAACATGCAAACAGAACTATTGCGTTCAAATCCACATCAAAACAAATCCAAAAAATCTCAAATAAATTACACCTAAACAGGGGATATTCAAGGACTACCATGTCAAATTTGAGCTCAATTGGGCAAATGGAACCATGTCAATGAAAATCAACAAAAACAGACACAATTATAGGCTCCAAATCACAACATCAATACATACATCCACTTCAAAAATTCATATCTCAATGAAAACAAAAAAGAAATGGATGAGACCAAAACAGGGATGTCATATTATGTGTCTATTACAAGCATATCAAATTTCATGATTATCCAATACCATATGAGCATTTCACAATCAATCTACCAACCTATGTCACACAAGCTTGTAAATTCAACCATCAGAAATGAAAAATCACAATCAATTTGAAAATGAAATGTAAAATTCCACAAAAATTCATACAACATCTCAACATGTTAATCAACCTTCATGCAAAATTTCATGTCATTCCAACAAGTCTAGGTCACTCAAAAAAATCCAGCAAATTGACATAATGAGGTGTGACACAAATTGTCACGCCTAAGTTCCAAAATTCATAACTCAATGATCAGGTATCAAAAACTCATGAAATTTACATGGAAATAAACAGCATCCAGTCAACAATCATCACAAAAATTTTCAAGAATTTATTTTACAATATGAGAATTTCATGATCAAATTGGTGCAAGGTGTCAAAATGTAACACATGTGAAAGAAGCCTAAGTCAAATGATAATTTTACCAAGCACAACTTTGACCAATAGGTCAAAAATCATCTACACTCAACAACAAAGTCAACAAAACAATTCTCATATTTTTCTGATTTTTCTGCAATTTTTTATGAATTATTTCATGTGTTAATGAATTTTTGAAGAATTAAATCAAATTAATTAAAACATTCAGTGGCACTTTTGCAATTAGCGATGGCGCGGGAGGGAAACACTAAATTTAAAAATTCAAATAGAAATGAAGATCTACAGCGCTTCCTTCATCACTTTCGCTCAAGCTTTTTTCCAGAATTCAAGAAATTCGAAGAACAACAAATCTCCATGGAAATGAACAAATAGATACTCGTTAGAACCGTCTCAACCTCTACAATCCAAATACTAACCTATTGTAACCTAACAATTCCTAAATCAAGCGGATCGAAGAGATTAGGGTTTGTGTTCAAATTTTCGAATCCAGATATCTTTCCCTAGGTTCATCCATTTGCAAAACTAAAACTATCATCATAACCTACACAGCATGCACTACCAAACGCACATGAACTTGAAGCAAATTATGAGATTCGAAAAAACCTCAAACCTGGAAATGGCGGTATTGTTCGTGATGTTTCCAGGCCTATGAGTCCAAAACAGCTGCGCAACAAGCTTCAAGAAGTTGAGTTCCAAGCTCAGGTTCGAACAATGTGGCTTCTAGTGCTCAAAATTCGATTTCACCATTGTTGAGGTTGTTATGAACAGTCACGATCCAAGCCTTTTCCACCTTCAATCTCCACAAACAGTTGCTAAGGATGATGATTGGAGTTCAGATCAAAAAGAATTTCGAAGTTTGGTTGAGAATTGGTGATGAACTTTTGATTTGAAGCTTTTTAGTTCTTGATGAAATTGAGAGAATTTTAGAGATTTCAGATCCAATTTGGGGAAATGTGTTTTTCTTTATATATGAATGCTTAATTATCCCTTAATCACCTTGTTAACAAAATTGGCATTGTAAGTAAAAATGGTTATTTGTAAGAAAGGGCAAAAATGGAATTTCACTATGCCAGCTCAATGACATCTGTTGACAGCTCATGCAAACTCTAAATATCATGTGTAATCCATTGCCACTTGCCTCACTCTCATTGGATGCTTATTTCTCAATTTCACTATGTGGTAGCAAAATATCCAATTTTACACTTCCATTTTTCAAGCCAAATCTCATACCATATGCTTTAGCCATGAAATGATGATTCAACCAAGCTTAAAATGCCAATTATGAGGTGTAGCAAAAATCCCCACTCAAAAATTCCAATTATTTTGAGAGTTGGACAATTTTGCCCCTGGTCCAATTCAGCTGTCCAGTTGAAAAGTGACTTTTTGCCTTGGCCATTTTTGGAAAAATCCAATTATGCACCATGAAAGTACATGTCAAATGGAGTTTGTGCATATAAAGAACTTGCAATTTGGACAAACCATGTGGAACTTATGGCCTCCTGATTACGGGTCATTTTTGAAATTCACTGAGCCATAATTTTCCAACCATACATTGGATTTTCAAGTTCTTGGACTTTTTGGAAAGGTGAGAACAAGATCTACAACTTTCATGTTGAACAAATTTGCATTTGAAGCTTCCTTGGACACGTGGCTTTGAGGTCAAAAACTTTCCATTTTTGGAAACTTCAATTACAAGTCACTTTCTATTTTTGGCAGTTTTTGTCCTGACTTGATTTTCTCCATTCTTAAGCTTTAAGATGTCATATAACACTTGTCCCAACATGAATAAAGTGTATCCAACTCATTTCCACCTCCAAATCCATCAGATCATGTACAGTTGACCACAGTTGACTTTTTCAACTGATAAATGAATCTGGCAATGCATAGATCAAATTGAACCCCAATCTTCAACTGAAATGGCTCAAGGGTGAAACCCTAGCCTCAATAAGCACAATATAATCACACAATGAACCCCATAACCATCATGAACCCCATCTCCTGATCATGCCCTGACTGGCCCAATGCAACTGATTAGGGTTGACCAGTGGTCAAAACCCTAATCTCAAGGAATCTTCTTCAATCTCCTGATGACATCCAACCATGATGATGATGATGTATCATTGCAATCAAGATGAAGATCAATATCCTTTGAGAATCACAAAACCCTAATTCACAGCCCAATCCTCAGATGGCCAATGATCAGTCAGTAAACCCTAGGCTTGCACTTTGACTTCCTCATCTCCTGGTCAAGACTTGTGAGGATGACTTGCACAATGTAACCACACGATATGCAATATGCAATGCCTAATGACCTAAAAATGCATGCAACATGTTAATGCTAGTCCCAAGAGAAGAGGGCAAATTTTGAGGTGTTACAGTAGAGATCATTGGGACTCGTATATAATGTTCACGGCCATTCTTGAATCAATTCTTGGTTATGCTCTTTGTTCATGAGGGTCTCAAACCCTAGATGTGAACTTGATGAATCAATGGAATCATGCCTTTCCTACAAAAGAGTTAGACAAATGCAAAGACATATTTTTGGTATTTTGGTTAGTGAAATGATAAAATACAAGTATGATATAATCACAAAGTGCTTGGTGACCTCTCCCAAAATAAACCCAATGAAAAGGGGTAAGGAGGATGCCAAGGTATGATCCCAATGCTAATGCTTATGATGAAATTACATGAGGGATCTTAGGATCAAAATTGGGGTCTTACACATACATTGCATGGGAGAGCGATAGTGAGCCCTCAAGCGATGATAACTCAAGTGATGAAGAAGAAAAGGTCAATCTTTGTCTTATGGCTCATCAAAAGAAGAAAAGGAATGTAAGTCATTCTAAATATGATCATGTTGATAAAATGTCTTATTTTGATTTGCAAAAAGCCTTTAGTACTCTACACAATGAAGCCAAGGAAGCTTTTAAACGCTTATCCTCAAATAAGAAGACTTTCTGGTATTTAGAAAATAAGGTTTTTGATTCCGAAAAGGAATTAGAAACTTTAAAGATATTTATGATAAAGGCTACTAAAGGCAAAACTGAAGATGATAGGGGATTTTGATTTAGATGGTCTGGATGTGAAACTTCTCACATTTTGCAAAGAGAGATTAGAACTCTTCAAGCTAAATTAAACAAGGCTTTACAACCTAAAGTTACTTTTGCTATTGATCAATCACGTTTTAGAAGTAACATGAATAATCCTTATAAAAAATACACTTATGTGGTAAAAAATCAAGTTAGCAAAAGCAACTCTCATCCGAACTTAAATTGTTTATATTGTTGCAAGAGGGGACACATTATTGCTAAATGTCGATTTAGAAGATTTTTGGTTCCTAAAGGCATTTTCCAATGGTTGCCCAAATGAAACCAAAGTTTGACTCACACACAAGGACCCAAGGAAAATTGGGTACCTCCTTCCCTTGATTAATTTGTAGGTGGAATGTCTTGAGGCTACGGAGAGAACATGGTTTCTCGATAATGGATGCTCAAGATATATGACAGGTGACATTTCCTTATTCTTTGACTTTATGGCTAAGAAGAAAGTATCTGTAACCTATGGTGATAATAGCAAGGGAGTTATACTCGGAAAATATAGTGTATGTAATCCCTCATCTACTACTATCTCAGACGTCCTTTTAGTTGAATGCCTTAAGCACAATCTTATTAGCATTAGTCAATTATGCGACAAAGGATATAAAGTATCATTTTCAAAAGATTGTTGCATGATTGAACATAATGACAAAAGGAATGATGTGTTTAAGGGCTTGAGGGTAAATAACATATACATGCTTGACTTGAATGAAGTATCTTTTACTAGCGATAAATACGACTTATTATGTCTTGAATAGGATACTCATTTGTTCTATTCTCAACAAAACTCCTTATGAATTGTTAAAGGGAAGGAAACCTAATGTTTCACATCTTCATGTCTTTGGATGTAAATGCTTTGTGTTAAATAATGGTAAAGAAAACCTTGGTAAATTTGACTCAAAAGCCGATGAAGGTATCTTTCTCGGGTACTCTCAATCTAGTAAAGCATATAAGGTATACAACAAAAGGTTATGTATCATTGAAGAATCTGTGCATGTTTCCTTTGATGAATCTTATTCGAAAATTGCCAGAGAATGTATTTTTGTTGATTGCTTTATATTTATGCTTGTTTATTCCTTAATTAATCACAATGATAAGTGCGAGCTATGTGAAGGCATTCATCATTTAGCGTCAATAGAGGTAATATAATTCCTATCTATTTGAATTATCTTGATCATTTATATATGTATGTATTTGTTCTATATAATGTACTTTGTTGATGTTTATTTTATGGTTTGGTCTAAGCTTAATCTATTTCTATGTTTGAAATATGTGTAAACTTGCTTAGGAATCATATTTAACATGCATTCATCATTATGACCATTGTTGCATTTCATGTTTGCATGTTATTGTGTTTAGTTTATTTGTCTTGGAACTTATGTTAAACAAATTTGGCTATATAGTGTACTAAATTTCTTTTTTTAGTTATGTGTCTTATTTATGATTATATTTCTTACATTAACTTCATTTTATGTGAATGGTTGTTGATGTTAATCTGTTGCAAAGTGGTTGATTATGTGCTTATGAATATATTTTGATTTTGTTTGACCTTGCCCTTGTCTCTTTTTGATGTTGTCAAATGGGGAGAAGCAATGGAAACACAACTTATGATCATGATAGCAATTTTTTTTCAAAGGAATGCATAAAATTAGGGGAGGATGTCTATCAAAGTACGCGATATGAAAGATTGTGCCACGAGTTGCCATCATCTAAAGGGGGAAGTGAGGGAAAAGGTTCTTAGTCCTTATTTTAATGATGTCAAACCTTTTAGTAGCTCATACTGTGTACTTTGGATGTTGTCATCATATCGTAGATTGCATTCATTTTTTAACATGATCAAAGTATCAATTCAATGTGTCTATGCATATAGGAGCATCTCATATATGTCAATATTTCACTTGATCATTGTTGGCACCTTAGGTCCATAAAATAATGGTTTGGGTTGACCAAAATACATCTTAAAAACTCATTTTTTACCATTTAAAATCTTTGAGTTGACTCATAAAATCTTTGAGTCGACTCATTCATGCACGTCATTTTATTTGTAACTCACGAGTCTGAACAGGTCGAGTCTTTGAGTCGACTCATTTACGGAAAAACAAGATGAGTTGACTCATCTCTTGTTTGAGTCGACTCATAACCTATTTTATTTGAATTATGTTGTTGTGGGTTTGAACAAGTCGAGTCTTTGAGTCGACTCATTTTTGGAAAAACAAGATGAGTCAACTCATCTACTATTTTAGTCGACTCATAACCTGTTTTATTTGAATTGTGTTGTTGCGGGTCTGAAGAGGTCGAGTCCCTAGGGTGAACAGGTCGAGTGGTCGCTGATTTCACTCATTTTTCTGCTATGTATTTTTGCTAAAAGTCCTGCTGTGTTTTTCACTTGGTCCATATATATATATATATATATATATATATATATATATATATATATATATATATATATATATATATATATATATATATATATATATATTTGAGTCTCATTTTCAAATTAATAACAAGAAAAGAGAAAGATATACACTAAATTTCCTCTTCATCTTCATTCTTCATTGCATGTTTCAACAACTACACATAACAATTTTTGTTGATCATAATGCATTATTGTGGTGATAACGTCCAAATAGGATTGTGTATCTTAGTTTGGATATAGGTTTTTAGTGGGTTTTTCTTGAATAAAATCTTAGGTTTGGTCCTCCAAGATTTGGGGTTTCTTGCATAAATCTTTGCTTCATAGATTCAGTCGAGTGAAAGGTTTGAAGAACTGAGGGTTCATTCGAACGAGTAACGATAATCGAAGGATTGTGAAGAAAGGTTTGGGTTCAAGCGTGTCGCGATTGAAATCAGCCGAGCTAGAGTTTTGAAGAACTTGAAGTTCTTGCAATAAGGTATCTACAATCGAAGGTTTCACGCATATCTGATCGAAATCAACCGAGCTAGAGTTTTTGAGAACTTGAAGTTCTTGCAATAAGGTAGCTACAATCGGAGGTTTGTTCTGAACGTTTGAAGGACTTGGTTCAACTCAAATCAGGGGGAGAGAAGTGAATAGGATCTACAACAACACTTAGGTTTGCTTGGTGGTGATTATTTCTTCTCTTATATAAACTTTGCGAATTGATAATAAATATCTCAATTCTAGTTTTAGAATTGGGGGCAGACGTAACCTAAGCAAGGACGAAAGGGGAACTGCCTAAACAAATTTGGTGTTGTTCTCTCTTTCTCCAACTCTTTAGTTTCTGCATAAATTGAACCTTGTGTGAAACTAATTGGTAACTTCATCTCGCTTAATTGTTGTGCATTAAAGTTGTTTGATAAATTGTTGCAACCACTTTGGTTGTAACTAAGGAAAATTCTTCACTATCAATTATAGTGAAATTAAGTCTTGGTGTAGTGTGCACACCAAGTGTTTGATAAAATTAACTTCAGACAAGTTTATCAATATTTTGCTTGTTTTCTCATTGTTTTAATTCATCATTGGTGGTAGCTATATCAATAATTTATGTATTTGATCGATTGATTAAGATTGTTGTTGATTAGCTTTATCTTAGTCATTCCATTAGGTTTCACGCATATCCGATCTTTCCAGTAACATATTGTTTAGACGATCGTGGCCTAGGGAGCTTTCGCAACCTTTAAAAACAAATTTAAAAAGCGCTAAAAATTTTAAATACTGATCTATTCAACCCCCCATTCTAGATCGGTACTATCGTCTAACAGAAGGGACCACTGGTGTAGAAGATACAACTGCAGTTGATCAAGAAGATTCATTTGAGAATGTTAATTTGAATGGGACCACTGAGGGTATTGACCAAAAAGATTCATGTCAAGATGTTAGTTTGGAGGGGGGCATTGTGTCTGAGGATGCAATAATGGATATTACTTTAGAGGGGATCACTGATTGTATGATATGTGATCAAGAAGTTGATATATTGGAGGACACACCGTATCTGGTACGTGTTTAAAAAGATTTAGTAGCTATGGGACTTATTTGTAACCAAGTTGAAGATGAGGGTCTGGAATATAATCAAGAAGATGAAGATGGTGGTAGTGAAAATAACAGTGCTTTGAATGTGAACTTTGAGGATTCTTATAAGGATGTTATAGGAATTGGTAAAGAAATTATTTGTGGATAAAGAGGATGGCAAAGGAAAGGGGAATGACAAAGGAAAAGTTAAAAGAAAGGGGAAGGGCAAAGAAAAATATAAAGGAAAAAGGAAAGGCAAAGGAAAAGGTAAAGGGAAGGGGAAAACCAAGGTTTGGAGACCAAGTAAACAAATGGATGTGGAATAAGTAGTTGAAGGTGGTGGCTCAGTTGATAGTGAAGATGAAGAGGTTCCAAAGAAAAGTTATAAATGTTTGAGTGTCATTTAGGAATATGATATTGATGAGTTACCCCAAGAGTATGATAGTTAAGATGAAGAGGTGTTAAAATGTGATTTTCCAACATTCAAGCTTCAGAAAAGAATGACGGATTACAAGTGGGAGTTAGGGACTTATTTTGCTACTAAGGAAAAATTTAAAGAAGTAGTTAGAACATATGTTATTCATTCAAATAGAAACTTGAAATTTAAGGAAAATGATAACAAGAGGATGAGAGCTATATGTAAGAAAGTTTGTCTATGGTATATATTTTTAAAGGAAATAAGTAATTCCTTCCTCAAAACATGAAAATTATTTAAAAGTTAATAATTATAAACAAAATTATGTTATTTCTTAGATTTGATTTGGAAAAAAAAAGAAATTAGTAATATATAATAATTGAATGAATTGAATTAAATTTATTTAATTAAATTAATAGTTAAATAAATTAATAAATTAATAAATATAAAATAATATAGATAGCTGTTAATAAATATTTTTTATATTAAAATAATAATAATATAAAAATAAATAAATAATTATTATACTATACAAGATATAGTTCAAAGGTAAACAAATCACTAGCCGCCTTAAAAAAATCAACTTAACCATTTAATTTTATCAAAATAATCATTGAAAGTTTATATTAATTTTACAAAATTAATTGAAGATATATATTTTGAAGTATTAAATATATCAGTTAAATAAAATTGTTTGGACATTGCATGAATTAATGTTGTCATTGTCTACAAAATTTACATTTTAGGATTAACGTTGTGAGTAGCATTTTAGGATTAACCTTGTCACTACTAAAAAGCATTTAAGCTTTAATAATTTTTTTTTTCATAAATCTATATAACTATTTTTATAATCCTAACCGATCATCTTAGATCTTAAAATTATTGTATGCAATATTTCATTTCTGTTTTAAATTAACTATATAATTTTAATATTTCTTTTTCAGCAATTAATTATTAAATTAATTCCAATAAAATACAATATTTATTAAATGAAATATTAATTTATGAATATAAAACTAACAACTAAAATAAAAAACAAATTAATATTTTAAAGTTTCTTATTGATTAATACTATTTCTTGTTGATGTTATGAAACTATGAGAAACACTTTCATGATTACAAAATAAATAAAAAATACTTGAGCACAACATGCAAATATTTCTGTGAATCTATATCATCAATTATTGAACAAAAGAGATGATGAGAAGAACAAAAGAAAAGAGATGATGAATGGAGAAGATAATGAAAATTGAAAAAAAGGAAAAGGAAGAGACAATGTGTAAATTATATTATTGGGTGTACTTTTCTAAAGTTTGATAATTGGGTAGTAAAATAATACATTATATAATAAAACAAAATAAAAATAATTATTAGAAAGATCCATAATTTTAATAATATGCATTTTTTTTTGTCAATCTTTAATTTGTCAATAGTTAATTTACCAAAGTAATCAAGTTTATTAAAGTTTGTGATTTTAAATTATACTAATTCAATTGTGTAGTTTACTTTTACAGTTATATTGCTTCATGAATATGGAATTTGTTAATCATCAAATTGATCAAATTTATAAAAGTTTACAATTGAATTTTGATTATGAACTTCAATCTATTATTTAATTTTGAAGTGAAAAGGATATCGTCTAATTTGGAATTATTCGAGTTAGAAATTTGTTAATCATTAAAGTGGTCAAATTAATTAAAGTTTATGATTCTAAATTATGGAATTGAATTTGATTGAGATGTTATGTGAATAACACATTTGTGTTCAATGATATTTATTATTATAAGAAATGTATAGATTATCCAAAGATGGATCATTACTTATAACTAATGAAATTAACGTATTTGTTTTGATACTTATTATCCAAAGATATACATGCATGTTTTAAGTGATTTTATTGACCAAAAAAGTATGTTTGTTTAGCATCATTAAAATTTATTGAAATGTATTTAAGTTTTACCCAAATGTGAACTTTGATATATGTTTATAGATGATTAATTTAAATTCATAAAATTTATTTAAATGATTAGTGTATATGGCTCAACCTAGAGGATTTGCTACTACGGAAAAAGAAAGTTTAGTGTTTAAATTAAAGAAGTCAATATATGGACTAAAGCAAGTTTCCAGACAATGGTATCTTAAATTTAACAATACTATTTTGTTATATGATTTTGTAGAGAACATCGTAGATCGGTGTATCTATATGAAGGTCGGTGAGAGCAAATTTATAATTTTAATTTTATATGTTGATGATATTTTACTTGTTGTCAATGATCTTGCTTTGTTACATGATGTAAAGAAATTTATCTCCAATAAATTTGAAATGAAGAATATAGGTGAGGCATCATATGCGATAGGAATATAAATATTTCATAATAGATCACAAGAATTGTTGGGATTGTGTCCCATAAAGGCTATTGGTCAAATGCAATGTTCCAAAAATGAAATAGAACGAACAGAAATGGAGTCTATTCACCATGCATCAATGATGGGGAGCTTAATGTATGTACAAACATGTACTCGGTCGGATATCAGTTTTATTGTTGGTATGTTGGGTTGATATCATAATAATCCTTGAATGGATCACATGAAAAGCTGCAAAGAATGTTCTTAGGTACTTACAAGGCACCAAAGATTACAGACTCGCATATAGAAGGCCATATCACCTTGAAGTGGTTGACTACTCGGATTTAAACTTTATAGGATGTGTGGACTCAAGAAAATTCACATTTAAGAATGTTTTCTCCTTACTGGAGGAGAAATATTATGGAAAAGTTGAAATTGTGGTACGCTTTGAGGTCATAATACAATTATTGTGGTTATAGAATTTTACCTTGGGGTTTGAAATTGTCAACAATATAGTTAGACCGCTAAGAATTTATTGTGATAATTCTACAACTGTATTATTCTCTAAAAATGATAAGTATTTAAAGAGTGTTAAATGCATGAAATTGAAGTACTTATTAGTGAAAGAAGAAGTTCAGAAATAAAAGGTGTCATTTGAACACATTGATAAAGATTTAATGATAACAGATCTGTTAACTAAAGGTTTACCGTCCAAGACATTTGTTGGCTAGAAAAGATGGGCATTATGTAAAATTCTTTGTTAACATTATAATATAATCAGTATACATACATGTATAATTTAATGTTCATATTATATAACATTTGTGAATTCATTTAAATATATGTTTCTACTTAGTTTGTTATCCATATTATGTTCTATACGTTATTGTTAATATGTGATGACAAAAGTATCTTTGAAGAGACATGAAAGATAAATGATTGTATCCCTTAAATATTTGAATTAGATTGATTTCTGATACATGGAAGTAATCACGTTAATGAATAACTTGTGACTGTCATGATCCGGTCAATTATGGTATAAGATTGAAACATCAAGTTGTCACATAAGTCAAATGGGAGATTGTTGGATTAATTTATTAATCCATTAAATATGACTCGAGTAAATTAAATATTGACTTAAATAAAAGATACCTTAGGCTGATGAATAATTAATTCAATGAGTTTTTTATTCTAAATTTCAAAATAAAATTTAAATTCATCTTCTCTCTCTTCATGGCTATTGAGATATGATTGTTGGGATAAGATGCGACTCTTGGAATAAGATGCCTATAAATAAGCACCACTAAAAAATCAACTGAAAGTGTTCTCATTCTTTTTGGTTATTCCACAAACATAGAAATAAAATTATCTTAATCATCAAAGATACATAAGGAAGAAGGAAGAGCTTAGAGAATAATTCAGACCAAGAACAAGAACTTGACAAAAATAGACGTCATGGATCTGAGTACATTTCTTTAATGTTTTCCATAGAAATTAAAGCATCGTGAAAATCATGATATCAAGATCCTAAACATGAAATTTTCAACCACTATGAAGTACGGACACCGAAAACACATACGCCGATAATAATTTAAAGAATTAATTAACTAAATGTAATCACAAGTATCAGTGTTATACATAACTATAAGAGGCCATATGTGAATAAAGCTCATCAGGTGGAGTTTTGAGAAAGTAAATATACACAGCCTTACCATGTAAGTAAGAGAGATTGTTTCAAGAGAAAGTAAATATACACAATCTTATTATCGTGTCAAAGCTGACTAAATTCAATATTCAACATGCAAGTGCTCTCATATAAGTCGTGAATGTTTCAAGAGACTGCTCATAATGACAATATTTGATGGTTTTAGCTAATAAGGATGGAGACTAGCATACACAAAATTCAAACTCCTTTAGAATACAGAACCTCCATGAGATTGTAAAAATATCATCAAAACCTTATCAAATGAAGTTATTGATCATCTAATATGATGTTATGAGCTACCTCCCGAGTAGCAACTATTACTTCTAGAGCTGTCTAAAACGCAAGGCATATCACAAATGTAGCAGGTGCTAGGTGGTCTGTTACTTTTATAGACGATTGTACCTGAGTTACTTGGGTGTTTTTACTCCAAAACAACTCATGCGTCAGTACTGTTTTTCCAAAGTTTTTCTATATGATTAAAAATCAATTTGGAGTAAACGTCAAAAGTCGTAGGTCTGATAATGGAAAAGAGTACTTCAATCATGTTCTTACTTCTTTCTGTTAAAAAGAGGTAATCATCCATAAGTCTTCTTGTGTTAAAACACCACAACAAAATGGAATTGCATAAAGAAAAAATGGGCACCTATTAGACCAAACCCGAGCATTGTTGTTTCATCAAAATGTTCTAAAATATTTTTAGGGGAGGCTGTTCTCACTAGAACATATCTTATTAATTGATTATCTTCTACAATATTAGGGTTCAAGAGTCATATGGATGTTCTTTCTTCCTTCTATCCAAATTTTTTAGTAAGTAGTAATCTTAAACCTAGAATCTTTGGGTGTGTCTCATTTGTCCATGTGCATAGTCAAGATAAAAAAGACTCCACCCTAGAGCCCTAATATGTGTTTTTGTCGGGTATTCTTGTTTCCATCCTCCATCTAAAAAAAATCATGTCGCGAGATGTTACCTTTCATGAGGAGGAACCGTACTTCACTCAACCTTATCTTCAAGGGGAGAATTTTAAGAAAAATAAGCTTGAAAGTCTCGATCTTTCTGGTCTTAAGTCAAATAAACTCAATTTGTCTAGTATTAAGTTAAATGCATCGGGTCATTCTAGTCATGGCTCAAATACACTGAATCTCTCTCATTTTGATCATGATTCAAACACATTCAATCTCTCTGGTCTCTAGTCAAATCCACTTAATTCTTCCAGTTTTGAGTCAAATAGGCCTAATCTTTATGGTCTTAACCCAAACACACTTGTACCAGACCCATCTGAGGCTGAAGATGTAGGAGTTGAGTCAACTCAATCAAATACACCAGTAGCTGAACTTTGACCTGAAGTGGATGTAAGATATGGAAAGAATCTGATTTACATGAGAAAGTCAAAGGTCATTCCTGAATCGACACAAGTTCAAGAGTCTGACTCGACTCCTTCAAATGAGGTAATTAATTCTTATAAATTACAAGACAAAATGATGACCCAAACTACAGATGATAACCTAGAACTTCCAATTGCTATTAGAAAAGGTACCATAAAATGCACCAAACAACCTTTATATCCCTTTTCAAACTATCTTTCTTTTAAAAAATTCCCACCTACCAATAGATCCTTCCTTACAAACCTAAACACTACTTCCATACCTATTAATGTTTCTGAGGCATTGTCTGATTAGAAATGGAAGCAATCCATGAATATCGAGATAGACGCATTGAAGAAGAATGAAACTTGGGAGTTAGTGACTTTACCAGAAGGAAAGAGGCCAGTTGGATGCAAATGGTTGTATATAATAAAATATAAGGCTAATAGATCAATCCAAAGATATAAAGCCAGGTTGGTTGCCAAAGGGTTTACACAAATTTATGGAATTGACTATTCATAGACATATTTCTCCAATTGCAAAGATGAATACAATGAGAGTAATTTTGTCACTTGCTGACAATTATGGTTGGAAATTACAACAATTTGATGTGAAGAATGTCTTCTTACATGGGGAACTTGAAGAGGAGATTTATATACAGGTACCACCGGGGTATGAAAAAAATATGTCTGACAATACAGTTTACAGGTTGTAAAAGACGTTATATGGACTAAAACAAACACCTCGGGCCTGGTTTGAAAGGTTCACGAAGGTTATGACATCTTTAGGGTACAAACAAAGTCAATGGGAGCACACTTTATTCATCAAACACTCGCCACAAGGGGGAGTAACTGTTTTGTTAGTATATGTATATGACACTATAATGACATGAGATGATTGGAAGGAGAAACAAATCTTGAGTCATTGTTTGGCTTGAAATAAAAACTCTTGGAAACCTAAAGTACTTCTTGGGACTTGAGGTGGCACATTCCTGAAAAGGCGTTTTTATATCTCAACAAAAATACATTACATATTTACTTAAAGAGACAAGAAAAACAACTTGTAAACCTGCGAGCATTTCTATAGATCCAAATCTTAAACTGGATAATACAGAAGAAGATGTTGCAATAAATAAAGAAACGTAACAACGTCTAGTTGGGAGATTAATTTACTTGTCCCACACTAGACCTGATATTTCATATATTGTAAGTATGATTAGTTAATTCATGACTATCCTAAAGAAATCCATTTACAAGCAGTTCATAGATTCTCCAATATCTCAAGGGAACTCTAGGAAGAGGAATTTTATTCAAAAGCAATGGAAATACAATCCTTGGGGCCTATACTGATGCAGGTCAATTGTTGATAGAAGATCCACTACAGGGTACTGCATCTTTCTTGGAGAAAATCTTATGACTTGGAGGAATAAGAAGAAAAATATAGTGGCACATTCTAATGTTGAAGCTGAATTACGAGCCATGGCACAAGACATTTATGAATTACTTTGCCTCAAAATTATTTTAGAAGATTTGAAAATAAAATGGGAGAGACCCATGAAACTCTATTGTGATAATAACACAAATTAGCTATAAATATAGCACATAATTCAGTTCAACATGATTAAACTAAATATATTGAGGATGATAGACAAGTCATCAAGGAGAAACTTGACAATGGGCTGATTTGCACCTATATGTGTCTTCACAAGGACAACTTACGAATATTCTCACTAAAGGATTGTGTAGCTCAAATTTTGAACGAATTGTATCTAAGTTGGGAATGAAAAATATTTATTCACCAGCTTGATGGGGAGTGTTGGAAATAGAAAAAATACATGGTATGTTTCCCATTAAAATTAGCATTTTAGTCTTAGATTCATGTATATTTAGATTCATGCATTTAGGAAGTCGGACTATTATTTATTTCTCCTTGTAAATAGTTGTTGAGTGTTTAACTCACTCACACATTCAGAAAAAAATTTATTTCTATTTTTCACAGTAAATCCTCCTTGACCATGCAAAACATACAAAAGCTCCATGCTATCTTCCGTATAAGTAGCAGTAGTTTGGCTATAAGAACCCCCAAAGCTAGCATCCCAGTATGAGATGGAGAAAAAGCCAATGCCGATAGACTGAATTATATGAGTCTGTTTGTGTTACCTGGCCTGATGTAGCATCCCGTAGTTGTATGGTATGATCACGAGTAGAAGTCATCTAAAACATTCCTTTAACAATCATCAAAAAATACAATACATTAAGTCTCTATCCATCCAACAAAGAAAAAGATACAAATACTATGAGATAAAAAGAAAGACTTGCGCCAAACATGTAAGGATACCAACAGAAATCATGTATAGACTCTCTTTCACTCATGACTAAACTCGCAGCATATGAATCTGTAAAGCCAATAAACAACAGCAATAATAACAAAAACAAAAAACTTGGAATTTGATCAAAAACATAATTGGGAATCCAAGAATAGATGATGTGATTGCATCGTTTCCATTGACTATGATAGGGATCAAGAAAGCTCGGAATTTTCATAGAACCATCAATAAAATTGAGTTTATTCTTACCACCCAAAGCACGTTGAATGGATCTACTCCAGCAAAGAGGTTCGATCCATTCAACTTAGGAGCTACAATCACAAAAGGCATGATGAAGAAGGATCGATGAGAACGAAGAATCAATTAGAAATGCAGAAAACTGCAGTAAAGATGTAATGAAATACGCAGAAAACTACATGAAAGTTCAAAATGCAAGAAACGATGAAGGAGAAGAGAAAGCTAGTAACTAACTTCAAAGCATTGTAACTAACTCTCTATGGTGGGTAATTGATACCATATTGTGGAAATAAAATGAGAGTGATAGAAACTCTTCTCTTGTTTAATAATGATCAATACAAAGAGTTTATATAGTTACAAATGTATACTCTACTTCATTTGTTCTATCATAGCATAACACTGCTTGTGATCAAGCAACAAACTAATAACTAACTATTAGTCTTCATTAGATCTTGTTTCATTTTCTTTGTTGCCTTGATGTAATGATCAAAATCCCCAATGGGCACGAAAAATATTGAAAGTTAAATAGCGGTCTTTTTTATTACTATTTATGCATGTTACAAATCAATGTGTTATTATTACTATTTATGCATGTTACAAATCAATGTGTTATGGGGAGTGGTGATTGAGAATCACAGGAAATAATACAGCAAAACTGTTTTTGGTACTAGTACAAATGCAGAGGTTTCTTCAAAAGAAGCTAATAAAATCAGTACTATCAGCTTCGCAAATATGAATCATTCTTATGACTTGAATACACGGGAAGATCAAGAGCTCTCTCAGCAACTTTGCGATCTTCATGAATCTTAGCAATCAAGCTTTCAAGGGATGGAAAATTTTCCTGCAATGCACAGTGCCCAATTTTAGAGGAATTCAAAAGATGGAGAGCAAGACAAGACAAGCATGATGCAGAAATGTTGTAAACAGCTCTACCTCAGGACGTATGTAACCAACTATAACCAGCCGCAGTTCTTCCCCGTAGAAATCCTCAGTGAACTCATGAAGCAACCATGGTTCCTAAAAGAAAAACCTATATCATAAGGAAATTCTGAGGTAAATAGTTATAGCCGGAGGTTTAAAGTAAGCAACTTACTATAGTTTTTTCTTTGTTGCTGAAATATGGATTCCAACCAATGCTCATCACCATTTTAAAAATACCTCTTGCCGGCAATCCAGCCCAACCAAAATAAACTCCTGCAGGATGCTCTGAAAGGAGATCTGAATAGTCCTTTGTTGACAAATTAGCTGAAAAAATAGTGCACCAATACCCTTAGACTCCGTTTAGGAGTTTGGAGGGGGGAGAGGAGTAGAGAAAAAAATAGATAAACCTTTTAACTTTTTTGAGAGATTGTATAAAATGAATGCTTGAGATTAATATTTTTTTTAGTATTTAGAAAATTATAACATAGATTTGAATCTTGATAATTTATCAAAACCCTCCAAAGTCCCCCTCCAATACAATTTTTGAATTCTCAATATTAGGAAGATTTTGTATTACAAAGAAAAATAAACTCCTCTCTTTCCAAACTTCAATTTTTTCCACTCCATCCTTCATTTTTCTCAGAGCCCTCCCCACCTCTCCTAAACTACCAAACAAAGCCTTATTAATTATTATACAAATAGGCCTAAAATTGTTTAAGATGGCATAATCCTCATAGTCATGGGGAAATTCAAAAATCGGAATCTCAAACTTCTAATAAAACAAGTAACCGCTAAATATAATTGTGAAAAACCTCAGGGCATCATTTTGAATTACCCATCTTCTGGCTCCTCTACATTTCAGCTTCATGCCATATTGCAAAAGAAAATGGTGAAAACTGAAAACGAACCTGTAGGGATTCCAAGTACTTTCGACCCACGGCCAAATCCCTTGATGACAGGACCACCAATATACCAAGGATCTACCGGCAAAGTTCCCTCCACCCCTGCAATAATTTATAATACTAGTTCAAATGAAAATGCCATGCCAATAAAGGAAATGCACAAACACAATATTATTATTATCTTAAGGTATTCAGGAATTACAGTCGGCAAACGGTGGTAGACCCCACTTTTCAAGTTGCAAATCAAGTAAGGAATTTATCACCTCATCTGCTGCAGTAAAGAGATGAGACTGTTTCGGGAGTGATGGTACAGCAACCACCTCCATTTCAGCAGTCTTACCTGCAGTAACACCAGGTCTGAAGTAGCCAAGTAGATAATTTTTAGAAAAAACATATGGGGCAAATAGGCAATCTTAACATATTTTCAACATAGAAATCACGGTAGAGTGTAGACCAAAATGGAAGGGGAGGTTTCTGCCCAAATGTAAAAAGTATCGGACAGAGATTATTTTGTCTATCAAGTTAAATACACAACTTGAGTGTTATGGTCCTCCGCCACTAGATTTATTTCGCAACTGAACATCTAATTATAATCTTCAATGGGATCACTAGGATAACATATCCAAGCATAATCATTGGAAGGAGGTGTACAATGATTAAAGATCACCAGTAATATTTAGAGTATTTTCTTTTTATATGAAGAGGAAAAAGAAAGAAAAGATATCTATAATTCTAGGTATTAATTACAAGGTTGGGATCCATTGACAGTGGGTTATAAATTTTACGTTGACACTAAATCTTATCCCTGTATTTTTATTTATCCTAAAGGCTATAACCTATTTAATAAAATAACACATGTAACCTACCATGCCTCTACTTCACAGTCTCTCATCATCTCTTTCTTGGCTTCCCTACCACACCCAACAACCAGTGTTTGTTCTACTATGCCAATTCAACACAAATAAGCTACCTACCATGTAAGCCAACATATTTAACACAAATAAGAGTGTGATTTGGTAGCAAAGCTAACTTTAATATAGTGTCTTTTGATCCTATCCCATATTACAAATATGATTAAGAGAAACTTCAACAATTTTAAAGAAGTTTCTTTTTTGAAGTTTAATGAATGATAGGATAAAATTTTCAACAAAAGGTTTAAACCATCAAAGAAGGCTTGAATATGGTAAATAAATCAAACAGAGTTAGAACAGAAGGACGCTCACAAAGAGTCTTCAATCACAAGACAGCTGGAAGGCTCCATGCGTAACCTCCTAGCAGCTTCAAAGAATCTGATGCGATAAATCACAATTTGAAGTTTTTAGAAGAAAATTATCTTACTTGTATAGTAGACAAGTAACCCTCGTTAATCAAGGATAAACAAAACATTTTTTGCATCTCACATGTCAGGGGAAGGCTTCCCTGTTCGAACTTCGTCTCCTCCAATTATGATAGAGAAAGAATTTTTCCATCCTGCATGGGAAGAACATAAATTAAGAAACTAGCTCATACTTTCATTATCACAAACAATGACAAAAGGAATACAAGAAGACTAAGGTTTTTGAAATAAATCAATACCTTCGTGAAAGGATATTTTGGCATCAATGCTCTCCCTTGGAGAGTTTGATGCTAAGACCATTGGAACTCCATTGCTCTTCAAATGTTTAATCAACCGATTGGCACCAGGAAGTGCTTTAATGTTGCACCACCTAACATGAGAATCAAGCAAAAACATCAAAGAAAAATTCCTTCATTTCTTTGAAATGCGACAAGTTCAATTGGATTGACCAACCAAGCAACTGCGTGTGAAGGAACACTAAGCGACAAATGAAATTGACTTGCATATCCAATATGAAACATAATACCCAAAGGTTTCCAATTGAACAGATATCATATCTGACCATAAAATAACTGATTCGGGACAAATTTTCCAGATATTTTGATTCACATATGTTAAAAAAAAATCCAAGGTAGAGAGGATTGAATAGGGTTCCTATAAAATGAGGATTAACTTAATACGGAAGAGTGGGTAGTTATGGCCAGTAATTAAAGAAGTTAACAATTGAGATTGTAATCATATTTTCATTCTAACTGTTAGGAACCTCGACTCAGCAATCGGCAATCAGCAATACTACAATGAATAAAAAGTTAAGCCAGTGGTTTACGACAATATTGGTTTAGCAAACCTATAAACATCAACTACCCAGAGTCAAGCTCCTACAAAGGAAGAGTCTATTCAAAGAAAAGATAACAAATTCCTTCTCCAGAGTGCATACAGCCAGGAAACTCCTAATGAATAGCCTATTCAACTAAGATGACAAAAGCTAATCCACTCAAAAATTAGAAAACAAGGTAACAGAATAACAATGACAGAGGTCTAGCAATAGCTGAGTACTCTGGGTCACAGAGGTCTAGCAATGACAGACTATGAAGTTATTCAAATTTCAATGACTAAAATTCCTCACTTTTCTCTCTAAAGGAAATTTCTCAACAGAGAATCTAATGCAAACCATCTCCTAATCAATGGCACAGCAGAGCACCTTCTTTTATATCAAAAACTCGTTGGAGAACAGTTCTCAGTAGACAATAGCAACATATAACATTTACAAAATAAGCTCCAAAAGTGAATTCTTTAGCCTTAAAAGATACTTACTGATCGGAAAATAGCGGTGAAATCTCAGAAATAAACTGAATTGGCGAGCAAGGAAGTCCATAATCTTCAACAACTGCAGAAGCAGCTTCTAAAGGTGTTTTCCCGACAATTTTAAGGGTTTCTCTTCCATCCCATTCTTTACCATATTTTCCTAACGAAACCTTCAAAACATTGCAAACAATGCCATCTGTAATCATTCAAACCACAATCAACAACAGTGTTAATGATAGTTGATACTGTTATGGAATGAGAAATGATGAAACATCTACCTGTGTTGAGCAAGGTGCCATCCAAATCAAGAATAACGCATTTAATCAACTTTCTGAAAGGATTTGCAACAGACATTGTTGAACTGGAATTGATGACTGCAACAAAAAGGAAATAGGAAATGGAAAATTTGGATAATTGTTGGTTGAATTGAAGTAAGGGAGAAGCAGTGGTTGAAATTCAGCTACGTTTGCTATCATATTTTCCTTAAATTAGAGGATCGATGAGTTGAATTTTAGGTAAGGGTGAAATTGATTGATAATGAATTGATGAGGTAAACGGTAATGAAACGAAACCCTAACGGAGAATTATTAAAATTGTATAATCTATGATGAAGTAATCGATGGAGAAAAAAAAAAGGAGAAAGAGAAGGAACCTGTGATGGTTGAAGATTGGGATTTAGCCACTAAAATGGTGGACCAAAAAAATAACCAATATTATATCGCTATTTTCATTTGCAAACTCAAAAAAGAACCGTAATATATATAAAATTTTAAAACATTTTTTAATTAATTTTTTTCCTATCTCTGGATAAGTTCTAATAGTAGCGGAGTCTCTTTGGGTTCAAATTCTAATAGTAACGGAGAATATGAGAAGTATTTATAGGAGACTTGAAGGATTAGTCTTTTGCAATGGTGCGTATAGGATATCCGATTTATAAAAAAAAAAAAAAAATTGACAATGCTCTAAGATAGATTGAATAAATTAGACACTATTTGTTAATGATAATGGTTGATGAAGAGTAAGAGTTTTATCAACAACATTTCCAAAGCTTTCTTTCATACATACACTTTAATATTGGCATGTCACTCTCAATATATCATTGAAATCAAAGATGCAACAAAGCACCCATCAAAATACACAATTATATTACTTTTATACATATATTTATTTATAGAAAATAGTTGGTGTAATCGTCAAATTTGTCACTCCATAATTCATGATTCGGATATTTTCTTCATACAACATATCTGTACACTTTTTTTTTTGTATGTATTGTTATCATATTTTAAATATAACATCTCTTGGGAAATATATACAACAAACCGACATTACATTCCAACACTGCAGAACCATTTACCTCAGTCCTCAGTACTACTATGAGTTTCTGTGTTTCTGCTATTTGTGTGTTCAATGTATACAGCACTATAAGAGACAGCCCTGTGAATAAAGCTCTCATCAGGTGGAGTTTTGAGAGAGTAAATACGCACAGTCTTACCCTGCAAGCAAGCGAAACTGTTGTCAAGATTTGAACCCGCGACCTTTAACCTTATCATGGTGCCAAAGCTCACTAGATTCATCATTCAAGCCGAATGTTTCAAGAGACTGCTCGGTAATGACAATATTGGATGGTTTTAGCTAATAAGCATGGAGACTAGTATTCCTAAAATTCAAACTCCTTTGGGATGCAGAACCTCCATAAGATTGTGAAAATATCATCAAAAAGTTGAATTGTCGCATTGAAGCTGTTTATCATCTAATATGATGATATGCTATGAGCTGCCTCCTATGTAGCAACTGTTACTGCCGGAGCTGCCTAAAACTCAAGGCATATCACGAACAAGAAACCTTGCATTCCGTGTCCCCATATCATTCAATATTTCTAAACACTCTTGCAAATCCGAGTCGTTTACTAACATCACCCATTCTTCTTCATCATCTAGATATTTGAGCTGGAAGGTCCCGTATTGCAGTTTGAATCTTGCTGCAACTTCTTCATATAGTTTAAAACAACCTGTGAATGGATCAAACTTGAAGCGAATGGTGTCTTCTCCATAGGTAGCTTTCACAGTGATTTTTGACCTGCTATCAACGATGGTTGATTTGGCTTTGGACTGCTTCTGGTTCTTAAAGTTCTGGTAACTAGATGAACTCTCGTGCATGATTGAACCCGAGCCACTAGATGAGTCTGTCAAGCTCGAAGACGTAGGATTGCTGCGTTCAACAACTTCATCGTCCCCATCCGCGCCACTGTCCATGTCATCAGCAACAAAGGAGTTTATCTGGCCAATAGCATTACCTTTTGCAAGAACAGAACTAAAACAAGCTTGTTCAGGAAAATCATGCATTGCAAATGATTTTGAATCTTCACTGCAATCAATCATAGATGCGTTGGTTCCCTTCAATTGTCTATCCAACTTATTTGCCGAATTCTCACCTTCACTACAAAGTGCAGGAGGCACCGAGGCAGCATCTTCTGAAATAGGCTCAGAATCTTGTGTAGTACTTTTCTCCTGGAAAAGGAGATTTTTACTTTCATCAATTTCTTGGATGGTTGTCCCTCCTGCCACAAATGCCCCCATGGAAGGATCAAACTTTAACCCGCCTTCAACTCCCTGAACAGAGTCAAGCACAGTCTGAATTTTCTTCAAAGAACGATTCACTTTATTAATCTTGCGGGATGGCCATCTTGAAATTCCGTGATGCCTGCATATCCTTTTCAGAGTTGTCGGGCAAACTGCTCAAAGAAAAACAAATTGTTAAAAACAAACATGTTTCAATGCATAACAATACTTTCAGAAATATAAAACATCTTTAGACAATGAAAGGGCATTTTTTTTTGTTTTAAATAGAGCAGTTGTGGTAAATGGATGTCAATTTAAATCGTTAGATACAATGATGATATTGTTATTTAACTACACTAAGCTTTGAAGCTGTCATACAGCACATCTCACTTTGTAAACATCTCTCTTGTATACTATGTTTCAATATAAATTTCAGTCAGAACCGTTTCAACAATTCCATCATAAAATACTTATTTTGCTTTAATTTTTTATCCTAGGAAGGAAAAAAAATTCACAAGGCTTCTCAAAACCTAAATGTGTTTGGATAAGAGATTTTAAAGAGGAAGTATAATCTTTGCAAGAATTCAGAATACTTAAAATAACCTGTTTGGGTAGTTAAAACAGAAATTTGAAAACTCACAAGAATTTTAATCAGGTTACTTTTTTCTCAAAAATGAAGAATTGAAATTCTACATCTAGAGATTAAGTTTTCAAAATGCACCAAATATAATAACAAGTCTTACTATCAATGGTTGTGCCTTCAGCTCTACATTCCATATAGAGGAGCACTACTTGGTCATTTTCTTGCAGAGATCATGTGAAAACAACAACAAACAAGCCTTATCTCACTAAGTGGGGTCGGCTACATAGATCAACTTTTACAGAATGTTCTATCCAGGACTATACTTCTAATCCGAATCGTTAATCTCGAGATCTTTCTGAATAACTTCTCTTATAGTTTTTAATGTCTTCCTCAATCTCTAGTTGTTTGACTCTTCTCCATCTGATTTACTCTCCTTACCACAGAATCTACATGTCTTCTCTCTACGAGCTCAAACCACCTAAGTCTATTTTCCACCATCTTTTATACTCTAGGTATTACCCCAACACACACTCTAATATATTCATTTCTAATCTTATCCTGACTAGTCTTACCACACATCTAACAAAACATCCTCATTTATGCTACACTTACTTTATTCTTGTGTCGATTCTTAACCACCCAAAAATCTCTCTATGACATAGATCATGTGAAAACAATGTTGTAAAAAACCTTGTCATTGTATGGGGAAGGTTAGGTATATGTGAGAGTTAGGAAGGAAGAGAAGATGGTGTTTGTGGCATCAATCATGGGCAGATGACGGTGTAGAGAAGGGTATGCTGGTTTAGGGTAGCTATAGCTGAAGGTAGATATAGTGTGATTGGTCAACGGAGGCTTTGCTTTTATGTTGGTGCTGGTGAGGGTGTATAATGTTGATAAAAGAAACGTGTATACTCGTTATAGCAAGAAACGGAAACAGATATCACAAATACTGATCCAAACAAAAAATAAATCAATCGTATTACCGGTTTAAATTTAAATTGTTGCATTCTAATTCCATTGTATTTAAAATGATCTAATATTTTGAATCACTTCATCCAAACACAACATTAAGGCATACATTTCAAATTATTGTTGAGACTCATCTATAAAACTCAAGCAAGTGCAGATATGATATAAATTGACAACCATCGCCATAATCCAAAATTAATAAGCCATGTCAATAAATATACAGAAATTAGGACAAATAACGTTGGAGCCTAACCACCAATGCTTTTTGCAGCATCCTTCAGACTACCAGAAAAGTATTGCTGGAGAACACCCAAGCTAACTTTCTTCTCTGATGTGGTTCTACTTTTCTCAGCTCGCCTTTTCGATCCATTTTTTTCCTGCACCAAAAAAGTTGAATATCGGGGAACTTTAGAAACAGTCATACCATCAATAACATGCAAAAGTTGATGCATAAATGAAGTGTGATAGAGTAATAGAGGTTTAGATTTTTGGTCCCCTGTTCTACTCCATGATTCACAGCCATTTCTAACAAATGTTTCCTTAGATAGAGCAGTCAAATTAAAACTCATGCATTAGGATCAAGGATAGTAGAAGTGAACCTGGTTAGAAGGCTCTTTTCCACTGTTTCTCAGGTCTGAAGCCTCCGACGACAGCTTCTGGACAGAGCTATGGTTTTCATTTAAAGGTATCTGAGAATTTCTCGTGGACGAGGGGGGAAAACTCGGGACATTTTTGTTTCCAAACCCCGCATGTTTACATTCTATTCCTGACAGTTCAGCACCTGAAACTGTCCTCAAACTCTTACAAATTCTCTGCATGGTACCCGAGAGGTTGTCTAATAAAAGTTGCTGCTCTGAACTCCCTTTCATATTGATAGGCAGAAAGAATTCCAATATGTAATCATCATCATTAGTATAGATACTCCTTAGCCTGATTGCAACTGCAGCATTCAAATTGAACTTCCGTGCATGATGAACAAGCGGGTACTCGCTGATATCATATGTTTTCACGTCAGAATAGAAGTAAGGGTGATTTGATTGAAGAGCTTTCCCAGCTACACCTTTCCCTTCCTCAAGAGGATGTTCAATGCATGCACGCACAAATCCTTCCATCACTCTATCAGTTATATAGCAAGCTGACTCTTCAATACACAGTATGCTTTTCTCTTTACAACTTGAATTGCCCTCTTTAATTTGTATTCTAGTAGTTTCTTCTCTTGTGCCCTCAGTGTGAAAACAAGGAATCCATGTTAGTGCCAGTGGCAATCTATGTGCATGACACACAGATCGTAACACATCAATTATCTCTGTTAAAGCAGCTCTTTTATTGGTCGAAAGACACTGCAGAAGAAACAATATTCTAAGAAGTGCAAAACCAGTGGATAAATAAAAATAATGCTAAATAAAATACCTCGGGAAGCAGCCGAATAGGCACAGTAGTCCTTAAATTTACAAGCTGCGGAAAAACATGAGAAATACATGTATCATTACTCATTACTACCTTCAGTTTTGATAAAATATTCAAATTTATAAAACATAAAAATGCATTACTTCTAAGAAATTGAAGAGTGGATCAATAACTCGATAGACTGAGATATGTGGTGGTCTTTCAAAGATCTTGGCAAAAGATAAAGAGGTTTCTTGGTCAAGTGAATGTGAGATGCAGTTTGAAATAATGCAACTACTCATAAATGTGCCCCAATGAAAATGGACGTGTCAAAACCATATCATTATTAGGGAGCAGCTCTCAATTATAGGGATTTTTTTGTGTAGGAGTCCTATCTATATTTCCTTATTTATTTTGATCATATTCGTATATATATCTGATGTATTGCGAACATAATTCATTCAAGGAAATATATTTTACCCTATTTGTTCACAGAATGCATATACAAGACAATTATAGACTAGAAACAAATAAGGTCAATGAATTTTAATTTTTCAATTTAGCTATGATCCCTAATGCAAAGAAAGGACACGAGACCACGCGATACACATCCATAAAATTTTACTGCCTAAGTGCCCCTAAACCATGGTGTGGAACAATATTGTACATTATTAAGTATTGACCATACGATACTTTGCCAGCTAAACTACAAAATTCTCCACGATATATTTGTATTTAGACATCTAAGTCCTCAATGGTAATGCAAGAATAACAAATAAGTCTCAAATAATGTATTTGTGCAACACATATCTGCCAAAATAAATTCCGAACAAGTTTGCATAATTTTGTGGGCTAAATTCCTTAAATACTTAGCAAACCAGGGCAATATAGATCCAAATGAATTCACGGTAAAAGATAAATAAATTGAGGGCAAAGAAATTTCTGAATTGTATGTGAAGGGAACCAGGTCAACTTGCATCAGACTCGACACAAAAAGCATTGAGGCAGGTGAAGTGCAAAAAGGAAAGCTCGAACGGAAACAACAAAAGAAATGCCTACCTGAAGTGAACGACAAATAATTTCCAATTCTCTGTTAAAATCAAGCTTTTCCTTCGTGGTGACAAGTTCCAAGACAGCACAACATGGCATTCCAGAGTGCAGATCAAATATGGGAAAAGCAATTGATCCACGAACATCGTGATTTCTTGCCTGTTCAACCCTCAAGTACTCACTTGGATTGTAATAACCAACATTGGAAGTCCATTCAGGAACTTTGGAGATAAAAACACGACCAGGAAGTCCCGGTAAACAGCCTGGTTTTCCTTCTGTAGAAAATATAAATGTCCTCGACACTTCACGATACCCTGCAAGCATTTGATCTAGTAAATAAGGTTGCTCACTAGTGCTTAAGAAGATTTGACCATCATGCTTTATGGGTACCCAAACTTGTGCCAATATTCCCCCACCAGCTGATTCTTTAAAGAAGGACAAAGCTTTCAGCATTTTTTCATCAAGTGACAAAGTATTAACACGCTGCGTAGAGTCGTTGATTTTTTGCTTAGAACTTAAGTTATTTGCATCATTGTTGTTGTTGTCTAAAAAACCACGTAGGGTGTCCATTTTCTGACGCACAACTTTCTCCGCAAAAACGGGGGAGCTATCCAAATTATTGTAATTTCCACTAACTCCTGGCATATAGAATTGCCCACAGTTCTGTTCAACTGGATTGAATCCATCCGGTGATTGATATAATACCGAGGCAAGAGATGAAAGCTCATTAGCCATAATCTGATCAGTCATGGATGGGCCAGAATACAAACCAGCATAATTATCAAAATTCATGAGCTCGGAGAAGCTGCTAGGCATATCCTCTGACACCAAATTGCTGATTCCACCATCTAATGATGCTGATCCTTCCATCTCAGTTCCCGGAGACTGCCAATACCCAAATCCTCTTCCCTTAGGATAAAAAGGGTACTCCATACTTAGATTAGAGATGAAAACCGATTGAAGTATAACAAAATTTAGGGTTCCTCTACGTAAAAAAATTCACAAGAATTGCTTCTTTGTTACCAGCATTCTTGAAGCCTATAAATTTGTGCACTCCAATCAGCTAATTTTATAATAAAGCAAATTAAACAAGAGCAATTGAGTATAACCCCTATATAAAAATTTCCAAAATCTACAAATCCAAACCGCACAATAATCAACAAAAAAAAAATCATAAGAATTGCTGCAGATTTGAGCTTGTACGGTAAGCACTAAGCATTGCACAGGCGGATGCTCCACAGCTCAAGTGAAGACATTGATTAAAAATTGAGCTTAAAAACTTTTGAAAATAAGAAAAACAATAATCTCAACTTCTAAAGCAAAAACATATGCTACATAGGTAAAACATTTCTCCTGTTAAAATCGCTCGCTCTTGCCTACAAGAAACTTGCATGAGCAAAGTTCTCTTGATGACAAGATAGAATTCTATTAAGAATATTTAGAATTTGATAATGCCAATGAGTATCAAAGTTTTAAAAAATCTGTCTGTTACCGCAAAAACGGCTGCGTCAAAACGGTATCGGAAGGTACAGTATCGGAAGGTGCAGTATACCGTTATTCACCATTTCTATGATAAAGAACAAAATGTGGTTAACTCACACCACGACGACCGTAATCAGTGTCGCAACTCGCAACACTTGTACCGATCAAAATCGTGAAAGCCTTTACACGACAGTTATTTAAAACCTTGATGAGTACTGTGCCATTGAGCTGATTTAAATTCCTCTAATTACTAACTATTGATCTATCATCTTTGTAAATCATTTTCATCATTAGAAGCGTCCACCGTCACCACTCGTTAATTAAATCCTATCTTTTGGAACACTAGAAATAATCACAATCCAGGAATAGCAACATAAACCCTACAGTTCCTCATACCTCAAAGCTACACACCAAAGCCCCAAAAGAGAATTTCAATCTTCAAAATGACACAAACGAAACAAATGCCTCAAACAAAGCCATGAAAATCCAACTGAAAAACACAATGAAATTAGGGTTCCCAAATTTTTTGCAAAACCACAATTTATGAAGTATGAAGATTGTGAATTGTAATTATAACATCGGGTATGTAATGCAAAAAGTTAACAAGAAGAAAAACCCTAGAAATTGGGGAAATGTTGAACCCTAGAAATGGCTTAGTAAATCAATTGACAACCGACCTTAAAATCCTCGAAGGTGACGAAACCTTGTTTCATAAAATTGACGAAAAAAGAGACATCTGAGGTGTGAAGTGAAGTGAAAGCAGTTAAAGAATTTGGTGGGAAGTGTTTAGTTGCTATAAAAGGAAAGAAAAAACAAAGCATAGTTCGGACGAAAGATTCAGAAATTGAGTTTCTATAAATGGTATGACGGTGTTTCCAAGCCGTTTTCTACCTTTCTACGGACGGTGTTCCCTACTATGTTTTCTCATCATTTTCCTTCGGGTTAAACTTTATTTTTTATTTTATTATAAATAAATAAATAATTTAAATAAAGGCTTTGTGGACTGTTGTTGGTGAGATTTGTAACAATAATTAAATGCACTCTTATTTTCTCGAAGAATCTCATAAATAAGCATGTTATGTGAAAAATTTTAAAAAATTTAAGAAATATGATAGACATAGTTAAAGATTCAGATTTAAAACATTGGTTTGTTTTAAAATTTATTCTAGTGGCAGTATCCTAAAAAAATGTAGATGTAGAGTAAAGTGGAGTGGATATATTATATAGCATGAATCTAAAATTTTAGTCATACATATTTAACGGACCAATTTATTTTATCATTATGTTATATTAGTATATAAGATTTATTTTTAAAATATTGAATTTAAGATTTATTTTTAAAAATATTAAGTTTAATCTATGCACTTGAAATTAAAGAACATGAATAATAGAACATTTGTTTCCCATAGAAGAGGTGGGTATTAGAAAGAAAATGATTGTAGTTAACAATTGATTTTGAATATGTGAATCAAACGGTTAGAATATTCAGTATGAATTTAAAGTTTATGAGATAGTAAAATGGTATGAGATAGTAAAATGTGAAATGTCTGCGGACTCGCCCTACCACGCACTTTTTTTTTCATTTTTTTTTTCAGATGAGACAAAGTTTTAGATCCACATTCTCAAACAAAGTTTGTCCCATTTCATTTCATTTTTTACGGACTTTTGTAGGATAGACATACTCGTTTGTCACCTCTAATTTAATCCTTATATTTTATTGTGATCACATTCTAGAAAATCTTCCTATATATTAAAATAATAAAATAAGAGGATAATATTTATTTTGTCACTATTATGTCATATAATTGAGTTTTGAAAAATTCTATTAAAGAATTGAATTTCTTAACATTTAAATATTCTTTTTCTTTTGATCATTATAAAACTCGATCATTAGAATTTTTGATATGACAAACTGTATTTTATATTTTTATCTTTTTAATAAGTTTAGCTTGATTTTTTTTATTTTTTTTTATTTTTAAATTTATTTTACATTTTTAATATTTGTTAGACGATGAAACTTTAAAAGATAAAAAGATGAAAAATTTATACTAAAGAGGTATTTTTTTAATTTGGTTTCAAAAAAAATTCAAACTCTCTCATTATTTTACCTTATAAAGTTTCAAAATCTAAAAAAACTACGTGAATTTAAAAATAATAAAAAATTTATTTAAAAAATCAACTAAACAAGTTCATCATTAAAAAGATAAAAATAGAAAAAGAAAGTCTATCATGTTAAAGATTCAGGTGATTAAGTCTCATCAGAGATCAAAATAAAAGAAATTTCAAATGTTATGGAGACAATTCAAATTTTCTTTTTTATATAGGAGTTTTTCAAAACTCACCTATATCGAAGAGGCAAAATACCTATTAACCTTAAAATGAATTACTTCTTTCTATAGTTTAGGTGAGTTGGGCTTCAGATGCTCACCAAGATCAGGGCAATGCCTAAAGACTCAAAGAATGTTTATAGAGATATTCATAGATTACTCACTAAAGAGATCCTCGCATCGATAGTGAGAGTTGAACATACGTCATCTCGATCTGTGAGTCAACTCCTTACCAACTAAGTCAATCTACTTGACAAATGAATTACTTCTTAATATTCAAAATATAATAGAAATCAATTTGAGATGTACCTTTTTAGTTTACACAAAAGGAGTGAGTTCACATGTCTTTTTATGTATCACCGACAAATTTTTGTCTCGTATTCTATTTTTTATGATAAATATGTGTGATATGTTTGTTTATGTATCAATGTCATATAGTTGTAATAGATGGTGGAATCAACTAAAAAAAATGGGATGGACACTAAAATAAAATAAAAGTTATAAATAAAATGCAAATCATACATATAAAACATTTAAATCAAAATAAATATAAAGTTTATCATCAAAAAATTAATATACATGGCTTTAAAATACCTCTTAACTAATTAATTTACATGTTTCGACTGCCTTGAAATCATTATTAATAAACTCATAACTAATATTTGTACTAATTTCATTTTTAATATAAATTGGCGTGCTATCTCCTAGAACTCCAACTTTCATCTTGTTTCTCAACTTAGTCTTGATGATTTTCGTTACAGAAAAAGATCTCACAAATGTGGTCGTAAAAATTGGAAGAGTCGTGATAAAGTGGAGTAGTCTATCAATCAAAAAATATCTTTGAGTATGTCCAGTTACAACCAAACATGAGTATAATTCTTAAATAGTTCATAAATCATTCAAATTTGATTCTTAGTGTGCAACAAATAGAAAGTTTTGGAGTTGAAATTCCAAGTTATTTGTCTCTTGATCACTAAAATTTATATTTATAAAATAATATTTTTCAACTAGAGTATATGTATTATCAATGTTAAAAGTTTTGTATACATCCTTAGGAAACACGTCACAAGAAAGTGTCAACAAATCTATTGTTTGTTTACTAAATTTGTCATTCAACCCTTGTGACTATTTCTCAATGGTAGTAAAAAAGATTTCAACTCTAAAGTAATCTTCTATTATGACTTGGCTCTTTCAAGGTGAGAGTGCCTTAATCTTGTTACTGAATGAGAATCATTAAGGTTAGGAATCTCAATAACACACTTTTCACAAAAAGATGTCACTATAGTAAATAATTTATCCCAATTGTTTTCTTTCAAACCTTTAATAAGAGCTTTTATTGAACGAACCAAATGCATAACATTCACTACATCCTGATATTGTTTTTGTAATGCTTGACGAAGCACATTTGTTAAATCCATTGGACTAGGATAAGTTTATTGGGATAAAGAGAGGACGGTTTATGACGAAGCGATCCAAATTATGTGTATTAAGACTGGGCGAGCACACGAATAAGGGCTCCGAATTTCCCAAAATGCACTCTAAGTCGCCCTGTTAGGCTTAGGCCTAGCCACCCGATCCAAACCCATGTCTCTCTCTTGACTCAATTGGTAGATCATGTGTTATACTCAATAAAATAGAGAAAATTGGTCAAACTAAAGTGAAAAAAACATCCTCCCTATAATGGGGGATCAACTGCTCCCTCACTACACGTTTTTGTATGAGAAGTGGAAGAAATAAGTTTGGCCTCTTGATGGTGCAGTTCAATGGTGTGCCTATATATTCCCTAATTCTTTAATGGAGAACGGATTGTGATTTCCACACATAAACACATATAGAGGGTCTCTCACAATATCTATATGAACATGTTCTCAGAAATCACCACATATTGTAAGACACTCAAATTCTTCAAAAACAAGGGTCATCACCCTCATTGTACTTGTAGAAGTACAATTGGCGCTCACTGTGTGGCCTAGTAAAATTGACTTGGGCCATACTCATCTTTAATTCGTAAACTCACTCAATCAACCTCTTCAACACAATGACAATACAAAGTGCCTCAATATTTACTCACTTAACTGCACCCATCTACATCATAGTATTAGAAAATTGGTCAAAATAAATTAAAAAATATGTGATATTAGATGAAATGTAAATTTGTAATAAATAAAGTATAAATTGTTTATGCATTAAAAAGCATGGAGGCAATATTAGAAAATTAATATTCCATGCGTTTCAAAACAAGTATCATATTTATAAAAAAATATTTGTTTCAAAATAAATATTATTTTCAATTCCCAATGTAATTTATATTATAATAGTTGGTACTGAAATCTTAAATTAATAATAAGTAGTTCTTTCTCTAAGTAACATTGCAATTTTATTTGATGCAATATTTCAAATAATTTATCTTTTTGAATGAAGTGCAATCGAAAGTGTGTTCCACATGAATGTTTTACATGTTTCACGATATTAAAATAGATAAAGAATCATTAAACTTAAACCTTTTATAAAATAATACAAACTTAAGAACATAGTAGTTGTTTACCGAAAGGATTAAATGTTTGAAATAAGTTTTATAAATATAAAAAGAAAAAGAATGTTATATATAAAAATATTGTACAAATAAAACTTTAATGGCATAATCATACTTTATGAATTGAACATAACACATAGACAAACACAATAGCTTAATAGTACAACAAATTAATATGTGTAAATAAAGCATACAACCAAAATACAAAAGTAATAAAAAAAGTATAAAGGCAGCATACAACCTACGAAAAAATATAATAATAATATATAAATATAAAGTAGATATAAATCCTAACAGTTGAATCATTTAAATTGCAAGATAAAAGTTGAGATGAATATTTTGCTTGTTTCATCGTAACTGTTGTATGAACTATTGATATGTGCAAGTATACACGGTCAAATAGTAGCAAATGATGTAACAATATGAGTATCGATCCCACAAAGATTGTAATATCTTAATTTGTTTCTTAAATTAAAATTTTGTGAATAGTCGTGAGCGGAAAGATAACAATAATAATGGATTGCCACAATTTCATGTTGAAATACAATAATTGATAAGTAATGATGACTAATTTAAATCAATAATAAGAGGCATGTTGAGCAATACTTCATTTAATGAAGTTCATATTTTATGACTGTCTGATGAGATATGTCATGACAACTAAGGCAGAAAGTGGTATAGTGGTGTGTCTCTATAACATCAAGTATATGAATCAAGTCAAGTGAACAACTCTCGAGGTCTCACTATAACAATAAAACATGTTTATTTTTAACTTTTGATTTCCCATATGGTTGTAGTCATTTATTTTTAGAGTGACTAATATAGTGAATTTACATATCATACTATTTTCAACCACAATTACTTATGAGGTACATTAGTTAATGAAGTTCTCGACCCTTAACCAACCTTTACCTATTTATAAGGTAGTCAGGCAAAGAAACAAATATATAACATTATTTCACATAGTAAAATGTATCACTTCAAACCATATCATTTGACATAAAATACTACTTTTCATTAAACTTCACATTGTTTAACATAAAGAGTTTTAGCTCATGATGAGTAAAAGAAATACAACAACACGAGTTCTTACATTCAACATTTCTAAAATCATAAATGAAAAGAAAATATAAACTTAAGTATGACACTATACTCGTTGTAATCTCTCAATATGCATGAGGCGAGTTATGTCATGCTAGGATGCTCAACACTTCTTCAATGACGAGAGGATGAAATTAACTCTTACTATTGGTTCATATTTCTTCTCCTTCTTCTTCAATAAGATATTTTTCAAAGTAATTTTCAAGTTTCAACTTTTGAACCATTTTCCAGTTTGTCTAAGAGGTTCCTTTTATACCCTTTGACTTTTAGGGTTATGTCTTGTCATTGAATCATGGCCTTTGTGTATATTCCTTGCTTATGTCCCAATAAACACATCATATTCTTTCTTTTTTCATTTAAATTAGCTTCATGTAGTACAATTTCCCAGCATGCATGGGACAACACATCTTGTGGTAGCTCTACTGCACAGACAGACATAACACACACAATTTTGTACATATCTGCTTTTGCAGAGTTTTTTCTTGCGATGCTTGATCTCATTCATCCATATTTTCAGCTTACTTGACTTTAATATTCACATTACTTCAATTTTTTCCATAATGCCATAGACCTTTTATCCTTATAAGTTATTCTACATCTAAGATTTTGTTGAAATTTGAGGTAGAAATTACACTTCCTGTATGTCGTGCCAGAAATTATCATACACCAGTCCTACCAGTCCTACATAAGTGGCAAACACATAAAAACTCATAAAAGAAAGCACATGTTCTACGTCACTAGGAACCGTCGCCGACCAAAGGTAAGGTTCCATCCACCACCCTCAGGCTAAACCTAATTCACCTGCACTCTTATAGTGGCTAACTCTTAACAAGGGTGTCTCATCTATGTTGAGAAGAGTGCTTCTTAAACATGAAATCAATAGTAAGTGAGTGACTTATGCCATCCTACATGGAGTTACACCACTATATGCAATCACATTATTTCACATTTAAGAGACTAATTATTAAAAATGTGGAGTGAGCTTTATAGGATAATTGACCCATAAGGGAAGCCACAAGAATATAATGTCTTTTTTTTTCTTTTTTTTTACCAATTCCTTAACATACGATACTGTTGGTCGTGACAACCTTCTCTTTGTTTGCCCGATGGGATAATTGTATGCCTCAAATTTCTATATGCACTTTTAATTGACGGGCGCCATAGGACTGTCAATGTCTTTGTAGACGTTATTGTTTGACAATCGTAGATGCCCGACTGAGTCTAGGAATAACCAGACGTTAGTTATTTTAAATAGATGGACGACAACCTCTTTGTCTCTCTTTACTTAGAGGTAGACGCTCTCCATAATCCTCTAAAGCTTACCTGGAAGTGTGCTTACAAGGGTGTGTGAATTAATCTCTCTGGGTAGTACTGAGCCTCCCTTATACAGAGGTATTGCTATATGAAGATAAATTTCCATAAGAGCTTCTTCATCTAGTCCCTCATTATTCCTAGGAATCAGATACAGTATCCTTATTTGTAATACTACCTCTTAGCGAGTCGGTGAAGTCGAACATGGAGTAAGATGAAAGTTCCAACTAAAGGCATCCTTGATGATACTTCACTTCACTGTCACCAGGAGTCTAAGTGCATTTACCCCGCGTATTATTCTCATCAGAAGGAACAAATTTGTGTTGCTCTGTATGAGTAAGCTACGAAGTTATTGAAGATCAAAGGATCTTTGTTATCACAAAAGTGTTGGGTCTGAACCAACTTAACTCATTGTTAGGTCAAAATCAAGATGGGCAAGATCATGAAATGCAATCCTTTCAGGTGAATATCCTCTATTTCAAAAATGGTTAAATATGATAAGAATACGCTCACTAGGGAGAGAGGGAAATATGCAAGATTGTGTATTCAAGTTAACTTAGTGAAACCTCTGCTTGCAATGTTCTCGATCAAAGGCAAACATTACAAAATCGAATAAGAAAATACTTCACCTTTTTTTGTCTATCGTGTGGGCGATTTAGTCAGTCTACTAGTGGATGCCCTAATGCTAAGGTTCCATAGTTTAAAGTCAAAAGACCACATAGGTACTTAAGGAAAAGCTTAAGGCGTTCTTATTGTTGAAGATGAGGTTAAGGCTTCAGGACGTTGGACGGTGGTTCAGAAACCTAGACATACGAGAAAGCAAAAAGTTAAGTTTGCCAAGGATGTCATAGAGGTTGATAAAGTTGGTCCTATTGGGAAGAGCAACAGAAGTAATAGTGGAGTTGGTTATAGATTTCAAGACTTTGGTGAAGCCATTGCTGATGTGGAGGAGGAAAAGGAGTTTGAAATTCAATCTTCTAGTCCTTCCAAGGATCCTTTTAGAAATTCAGTAGAAGCCAAGGTTGTGGGGACATTAGTTGTCAATAAATATTATAGAGGGAATAGAAGGATGGGAAGAGATTTAATTAAGGAGCAGGATAAATAAAAAAATTCAATAGTGGCGGCTTGAGGAATTTAAAAAGGGAATGACAAAGGTGCATTTAATCGTAAGGGGGTTAGGAGCTAGATAATCTGTTGTCAGCTGAGGAAGTTAGTGATCTTGTTACAAGTAAAGTATAAAGGAATATTCATGTTTAATGAATAAAGGATCTATTAAAGATGAAGGGGCACTCAAAGAAATAGGTGTAATAATCGGTCTCCAATTCTACTTGTTTTCTAACACTCATTTGGCACAATTTCACGAAGTCGATAACACATTATTCTACCTGTCATGTTATTTTGTTTAGTAAATTAGATGTTTGCATTTCTATTTCAGTTTGATGATTATCTTTGGTTTACGTCATTATATTCCATTTTATATCTCTTTGTGATAGTTTTATTGGTTTTAGGTGTAAGCAATAATACCCAAGGACTCGCCAAGGGAATCAGACGTTCCGGACTCGTCGAAAGAAGAAATTTGACGGTACAGTAGCCCTGACACGGTCACTCGTGTTACCAAACACGATCCGTGTCAAGAGAAAAGGAGTCATGGGAAAAAACAGGGAGCTAACACAGGTTCCCGAGTCAGCCACCTTGGAAGGGGCGTGTTAGAGCAGTGAACCAGCCAGCCAACACGGTCGGTCGTGTTATCTGACACGACAAGTGTTGACTTGGACACCTCATTTTCTAATTTTTTATGTGTTTTAGCACGGCTGATCCCGGAGGGCATTGTGGACATTTGCTACACCAAATATTTGATCGAGAATTATTTAGGGGATTTTTGGAGACGGAGAACGAGACTTTTTACACAATACAGATTTGGTAAGATTAAGATTGAAGCGATCAAGAGTTGCGGAGAACAGAGGTCCTTCAAGAGCGGATGCGATTGAAGATCAACGAGATTCCCTTATTCTTGTAATGTTTAAATTTTATATTGTATCTTATTTGAATAATATGAGTGGCTAAACTCCCAAATGCCAGGGGGTGTCCCTGAATTGATCCTGTAATGACTCTGAATTAATAATTTCCTTAATGTATGATGTTTGTTTGTCAATTTCATTGTGCAATGTTTGTAATGCTTTCTTTATCAGAAAAATAAGGATTATTATATGATTAACAATTTGCGGGATTACAATTGTTAAGGTTTTGCGCAGTGAAACTATAATAGATATCACATAAGGCTAGGGATACCATATGGTTACCGATTATATCTTGTTATTTCATACGGCTTGGTTTCATTGTAATCGCCTAAGGACTTAGAGATTAGAATGAATGACCAAAGGTTTCCCTCTGAAGTCTTAGAAGGAAACAATTTTAAGATCCGATAATTACAAATTTTGAATTGTTTAAGGAGATATACATTCAAGGTCATTACAGGAGATATTCATACACCGTCCTTGACATATTATTATACATTGCGAAAAATATTTATTCTGCTCTCTTTTCTCATTCCCGTAGACAGTGACTTTTTATAAACCCCTAATTATTTGTTTTATCCAATTGAATCACAATTTAAACTCGTATTGCTGAGCAGTCCTCGAGATCGATATCTGGGAAACATCCTTATTATTACTACATTGGCAAAATAGTACACTTGCTATTTTCCCGATCACGTAATAACCTTGATCAACTTGGCCCTAAAGTCTTGAGAGCCCAAGATGCTAATGTGGAAGTTAGTCTAGAGCATAATCCGTCCTGCTCTCCTAAAATTCAATTTGTTCCTGAAAACTGTCTCAAACCTGGTGAAGTGAAGCTAAAGATGGATGAAGTTGAAGATCCTAAGTCTAAGGATGATGAACACAAAGTGGATTTGTTGAGGAAACTTTCAAGGATCTCCATGGGGCTACTTTCAAGCACTAATTTCTTCATGAAGTGGGAAATAAGAACTTTGCTCGTGTTTGCAATCACTATATTTCGGAGAATCAACATGATATACTCATCATTATAGACTCATATTGATCCTAGTATGCTCTGTAAAAAGTTCTCTCAATTGGATTTTGATGGATATATCTATTCTGAAAATAAAGGCTTTGCTGGGGGATTTCTACAGGTTGGAAACAAAATAAAATTCAAATTAAACACCTTCAAAATCACTTCCAATTCTGCATGTTGGAGTTAATAGCGGGGACGAAGCAGATTGGAATTTCACTGTTGTATATGCCATCCCTCTTGAAGAGGGTAACAAAGAATTGTGGGAGGAGATAGTCAAGTAAGCTGTTAATTTTGATGATGGTTGGATTTTGAGTATTGACTTTAATGATATTAAGGAAAAGGATGAAAAGCACCGTGGAATAGCCCTCTCTGATAAGAAATGTGCTTTGTTTCATGAGAGGTTAAACACTTGCAAGCTTCTGTATCCTAGTGCCATATGTCATAAATTCACCTGGCGTAGTGCCATAGGACATGGAGGCTTGTGTGTGTTTGAGAGATTGGATAGAGATCTTAGAAACAATGTTTTGAGGTTGCAATTTCCTGATGCTTATTTTCGGGTTCTTATCAGATTATAATACTCATATCACCACCCTATTCTTTTGTCCCATAAAGATTATCAACGAAGACCTATGGTTAAGGACTTTAAATTTGATTGTTCCTAGATTTTGAAAAGTCCTTCAACAATATGATGTTGTTTTCCTGGAAGTCCAATTTAGGTATGCTGCATAACATGGAGGAAGTTAGGGAATATGCTAAAAGTTGGAATATGCATATTGTCCAAAGTTTACTCAAGGAAAAGAAAGCTACCATGTGAAGACTAGAAGGGATACAAATAAAAGCTCATGAAGGAATAACTCATGGTAGTCTTAGAAGGTTGGAAGTTAGTCTGCAATAGGAGCTTCACAAAATTCTTTGTCAAGAAGAACTTACCTAGTTTCAGAGAACCAATGATCAATGGCTAGCAGATGGAGACAGAAACACGCGCTTCTATCACGTTAAAGCTCTTCAAAGAAGACGACAAAAGCATGTTCAAACTATTAAGGATAATAACGAGAAGTGGTTAACTGGATCTCTTCACATTAATAATTCTTTTAAAGAGAGTTTCAACAACTTTACACTAATGGCACTAAAGTTGTTGAGGGATTTTTGACTCTCCATTTGTTTTCTTCTCTTACTGAGGATTCCATGCTTTGTATGGCAGTTGAGCTCACCGTGGATGAAATCAAGCAAGCCTCTTTTGAGATGGCGCCTTGGAAATCTCCGGGTCGTGATGGTTCCCCTTCGGTTACTATCAAACTTATTGGGAAATTATTGGCGGTGATGTGTGCGAGTATATTTTGCAGCTATGGAGGCATCCTGTTCAAATTTCTGAATCAATTCTATGAATACTTGCCTCATCCTTAAAACTTCATAGTCTGAGCTTATTAGTCATTTTCGTCCCATATCATTATGCAACACTATTTACAAAATTTTGAGCCAAATTATGGTGAATAAATTGAAAGGGTTTATGGATGACATTATTTCTCCACATCAAACTGGTTTTATTCATAACAGGAATATTTAGGAAAATATCGTGGTTGCACAAGAAATTCTACATGCCATGTACCATTTAAAAGGTAATTATCGCTTCTTTTCTATCAAGGTTGATTTAGCCAAAGCCTGTGATCGTGTTAGCTGATGATTTGTGGAGAGTGTGCTCAAGGAGCTTTATATTCCTTATTGTTTTAAGGATATTATTATGTGAGCTATCACCTCCGTTCAAATGCGGGTAAACTGGAATGGCAATAAAGGAAGTTATTTTAAGTCCAATAAAGATTTAAGACAAGGTGACCCTGTCTCACCTTATCTCTATGTGCTACGTATGGATAAATTATCTCATCTGATTTTGGATGTGGTGGAAAACAAGCGTTGGGTTAGTATTAAAGTTGGCAAGAATGGTCAAATGGTTTCTCACCTTATGTTTGACGATGATCTCTTGCTTTTTGGCCAAGCTACTGATAGCCAAATTGTGAACATGATGGAAGTGTTAGAAGACTTATGTGCTACTTCAAGTTGTCGCATCCTGCGAAAAATCAACCGGCGAAGCTCGAATAAAATACAACACAGAGCCGCCACTGCGCGTTATTTATCCCAAGATAGGGAAAGGAAACGCTCAGAGAAACCTGGAAAGACATGGTCTCGCGACCAGAGAGAAAAGGTTCGGGAGTCGGTTACGCAAGGGGAAGGTATTAGCACCCCTCACGTCCGTCGTACTCGACGGGATCCACGTCCTAGAATAAAGAATAGGTTGCTAAACATCACACACACACGGGGAACGCAGGTGGGGTTAAGAGGAACGAGCTCGATAAGGTATCGCACCTTATGCCTACATATCTTGTCTGGAACAAGAATCAGAGCCACTGTAGTTCGGCTTACGCACGCCAAACAACACAAAACATACAAACAAGCAAGGGTGGCAAACATGGAGCCCGACAACCACTAGATGGAATTACGTCAACATCCAAACCAAAACACACTCAAAAGGGCAAACGTGGAGCCCGACTGCCAATCACTGGGCTTACGTCGGCATCCGAGCCAAAACACACAGTCAGATAACAAGTAAACACACGCAAAAAATAAAAAGGTTGCCCGGAGTGGTCTCGCACGACCACCTGCCTACATACCTCGTCTGGAACGAGGATCAGGGCGATGTAGTTCCCCTAAAAGGGACTAAATTGCTAACTAGAAACCGGGGAAAGACACACAACTAGGGAGCTGAGACTCGAGCCTAATGTTGTCATGCATCGTTAACCCTAAGTTCAGTTTTCTATCCTACTTGCATACATAAGCCTATCCTAACCAGGAAAGAAGCTAGCACACAAGCACACAATCATATCATACATCAAATGAGAACAGGCATCTCAAACAAGCATGTCAATCATATATCCACATAGCACGCACTATAGCCAAACAAGGGGCTCACACAATAGGTTTGACTGCCGAAGCGAGTCGTCTGTACGGGCTGTGTTTGCTCTTAACCTTGCCATTACGAGGCTAAGGTGAAGCAGATGATGGGTGAAGTGAGGATCAGACCTCACAGCTCTTATCCCTAACCAGGGAGAGCTTTTGACAAATGAGCATGGGTCCAGAATAGGGGAACCCTTTTATACTCGAAGACTCTGACACAATAGATCTTGGGCTTTTGATCTCAATGCTACAACCATGTAATGGGAGCAAGGAGAAGACTCAACTGAATAGTGGGGGGTAGGCTGCATACCCCTACCTTCCACCAATTGCCTTATTTAAAGGACTTTCACCTGCTTGGGCTTAAAAATAAACAACCACAATCATTGCCTCTTAAGGAGGACTTCAGACATTTATTTGCCCGGCCCGGTAACAGCCGGGTCTCCAGACTACATGAAGTCGAGAGGACTTACCTCAATGCAAGTTGCTTAAGCAAAGCAAAGCAATAGTTCACAAGGAACTGAGCAACTAAAGTACCTGGAAACAGTCAAACACAGTTAGTACCCAGACAGACAAACTAAACAGCAAAAGTTCAATCAATCAAACTATACAAAGCAATGCACAATAAAGCCAGCTCAAAGCTCAAGCCTAAGCTTCACCACCTACAAAACAATGTTATGTTAGTGTACAAACATCAACAACACCAATTAAAATTGATTTGGATCATTCTCCATGAGCATTGCTTTTCTTGTCCTGAAAAACCAAGCAAACATTAGCAACTAGACCACTAGGCCAAGCCTAGGGTCCAAAGCAAGAAAAAATCCCTAAACAGCAAGGCATTCACAAACCAATCTCAAATTAAAGTCAAACAAGAGCAAACATCATTGGTCTCATGTTTATATCATTCATTATGCTCATGCTATGCACAAAATAAGGCAAACTAGTTCAAATGAAGCACCAAGCATACAAACAGAACTATTGCATTCAAATCCACACCAAAACACTTCCAAAAATTCTCAAATAAATTACACCTAAACAGGGGCTAATCCAGGTATGCCATGTCAAATTTGAGCTTAATTGGGCAAATGGAACCATGTCAATGAAAATCAACAAAAACAGACACAATTACATGCTTCAATTCACAACATCAATGCATACATCCACTTCAAAAATTCATAACTCAATGAAAACAAAAAAGAAATGGATGAGACCAAAACAGGGAGGTCCTAACATGTGTCTAATACAAGCATATTAAATTTCATGATCATACAATACCATATGAGCATTTCCCAATCATTCTACTAACCTATGTCACATGAGCTTGCAAATTCAACCACCAGAAAGGAAAATTCACAATCAATTTGAAAATGCAGTGTAAAATTCCACAAAAATTCATATAGCATCTCAACATGTTAATCAACCATCATGCAAAATTTCACATTATTCTACCAAGCCCAGGTCACACAAAAAAATCCAGCATCCTGACATAATGAGGTGTGACACAAATTGTCACACCTAAGTTCCAAAATTTGCTGCTCAATGACCAGGTATCAAAAATTCATGAAATTTACATATAAATGAACATCAATGAGTCCACAATCATCACAAAAATTTTCAAGAATTTATTTGCAAGCATGTGCATTTCACAATTAAAATGGTAAAGTGTGTCGAAATGTCATACATGTGAAAGAACCTTAGGTCAAACCAAAAATATACCATGCACAACTTTGACCAATAGGTCAAAAAAAATCTACACTCAACCACAAAGTCAACACAAAAATTTCCATATTTTTCTGAATTTTCTATAATTTTTTATGAATTTTTTAAAGGTGTTATGTATTTATTTGGATTTTATGTGAATTAAATTAATTAATTAATTTAGCAGTGGCAGTATTGTAAATAAGTGGAGGCGGGAAACATGTTTTGAAACTGGAACAAACCAAAATCGGATCAGACTGTAAAATTTTCCAGAAAGCTTCTTCTCCCTCGCGCGCCATTACGCTCATGTTCATCATCAACACACAATTTCGACTTTGCTCATTTCATCACCAAATTTAACAAATTAATAACCGTTGGAAAGGTCTCCTAACGTAGAATCCGAATATGTAACCTAATCAACCTAAATCTAACTGTATAAACCGGATCGATCATTTAAAGGTTTGGTTTCAAAACTTAAATTCAAGATTATGCGAGCTACAGTTATCCATTCGCAAAACCAAACATATCACTGGATTCTACACTCAACAAACTATAGAACGCCTATAACCAATTGAAGAAACACGGAATTCGAATTCTGACCTTAATCTTGAAGACAGTATTGATCTTGATGTTTCGAAGCTTTTAGGTCCAAAACAGATGCAGAAAAAACTTCAAGAAAGTGAATGATAGGCTCAGGTTCGATCGATTCCACTTCTAGTGCACGAATTCTTAGTTTACCATCAATGGAGCTCGTGAGAACAGTTGTAATTCGAAGCTCTATTCACTCCACTCTTCCAAAACAGATGGAGATAATGAAGATTGAAGATCAACGCAAGAGGAACTTCGCAAATTGAGCAAGAAATGAGGAAGAATTTTGGATTTGAAGTTCTATGTGTTCTTGATGAAATTGATGAATGTGAGAGGTTTTCAGATCCAATTTGGGGAAATGTGAAAATCAGTTATGATTAGAATGTGTTTTTGTTTATATATGAATGCTTAATTATCCCTTAATCAAGTTTAATCAACCAAATGCATTGTTAAGTGAAATGGAAATTTTCAAAGTGAGGGCAAAATTGGAATTTCCACATAACAGCCAATGCCACCTGTTTTGACAGCTCATACACCTTCCCAATGTCATATGTGAGCTGTAGAAACTTGTCCCATCCTCATTGGATGCTTATTTCTCAATTTCACTATGTGTTTGCATTTGTCCAATTTTAGCCATTTCACTTTTCAAGCCAAATCTCAAATTACAAACCTTTGCCATGAAATGATGATTCCAACAAATTTTAAATACCATTCATGAGGTGTTGCAAAAATCCCCACTCAAAAATTCCAATTATTTTGAAAATTGGACAATTTTGCCCCTGGTCCATTTCAGCTGTCCAGTTGAAAATTGACTTTTTGCATTGACCACTTTTGGAAAAATCCAATTATGCACCATGAAAGTACATGTCAAATGGAGTTTGTGCATATAAAGAACTTGCAATTTGGACAAACCATGTGGAAATTATGGCCTCCTGATTACGGGTCATTTTTGAATTTCACTGAGCCATAACTTTCCAACCATACATGGGAATTTCAAGTTCTTGGACTTTTTGGAAAGGTGAGAACAAGATCTACAACTTTCATGTTGAACAAATTTCCATTTGAAGCTTCCTTGGACACGTGGCTTTGAGGTCCAAAACTTTCCATTTTTGGAAACTTCAATTACAAGTCACTTTCTATTTTTGGCAGTTTTTGTCCTGACTTGATTTTCTTCATTCTTAAGCTTTGAGATGTCATTTAACACTTGTTCCAACATGAATGAAGTGTATCCAACTCATTTCCACCTCCAAATCCATCAGATCATGTACAGTTGACCACAGTTGACTTTTCTGCTGATAGATGAATCTGGCAATGCATAGATCAATTTGAACCTCAATCTCCAACTGAAATGGCTCAAGGGTGACACCCTAGCCTCAATGAGCACAATATAATCACATAATGAACCCCATAACCAACATGAACCCCATCTCCTGATTAAACCCTGATTGGCCCAATACAGCTGATTAGGGTTGACCAGTGGTCAAAACCCTAATCTCAAGGAATCTTCTTCAATCTTCTGATGACATCCAACCATAATGATGATGATGTATCAATTCAATCAACATAAAGACCAATACCCTTGAGAATCATAAAACCCTAATTCACAGCCCAATCCTCAGATGGCCCATGATCAGTCAATAAACCCAAGGCTTGCACTTTGACTTCCTCATCCTCTGACCAAGACTTGAGAAGATAACTTGCACAATGTAACCACATGATATGCAATATGCAATGCCTAATGACCTAAAATGATATGCAATATGATTAGCTTAGTCCCAAGAGAGGAGGGCAAATTTTGAGGTGTTACACAAGTCAACAAATAAGCAAGGAGAAAACTAGAATAATGTTTTCCAACAATACTCGTGTGGGAATTCATAGGAACATTGTTGTTTTGTCTGGTTTTAAAGAGGATGAAAACCTGGGTATGTATTTGGGGGTACCCTTGTCCGGCAAGAGCCCTGGGTACAACAATTATCAATTTCTTATCGACAAGGTTTGTACCAAGCTTAGTCATTGGAAGTGTAACTAGTTGTCCTTGGCCGGGAGGGCGACACTTGTAAAATCATTTATATAAGCTCTTCCTACTTATTCTATGATGAGTAGTAAGGTTCCTAAGGAAAGTCTTAAAAAATTCAAAGGTTGCAGATAGATTTTATTTGGGGTCACATTTGTGAATCTAAGAAGATGCATACTATTCGTTGGCATGATATTTTCAAACCTAAGCGTATTGAAGGTTTGAGGTAAAAACACCTTGTTAGGATGAATGAAACTCGTGTTTCCAAGTTGAGTTGGAAGCTTAAGTGTGGAGACAAGGCCTTATGGTGCCAAATTTTGAAGAAAAAAATACAGCAGAAAAAGGATTGATGGGAATATTCAAGAAGTCAAGCCTTATTATTCGAGCTCGTGGAAGAATTTGGCTAAAGAGTGGGTGACTATCGACAAGCATGTTATGTGGGAAATTGGTGATGATACCACGATAAAAGCGCATGATATTTGTTGGGTGCAGGCTAGTGTCAAGCTTCGAAATATGTTGATCAATCTTGGCTCGTGTTCATAGGTAAATCCGCTCATAGATTTGGTTGATAGTCAAGGAAATTGGAATTGGAATATTATTAATGATAATATTCCTAGGGACTGTGTGGAGAAAATTCGCGTCGTAACTCATCCTCAAACGAATAGCTGACACTAAGACAATAGTATTTAGAGCGAAATTGTGAATGGCTTGTTTTCCATTACTAGCTCTTATGAGGTTCATAACTCTCCCAATCAGGTAGTGCAAGCTAAGAACTAGGGCAAGATTCAGATGCTTGTTGTTCTTGAGAGAATTAGATATCTTATGTGGATGATTGAGGTTAAATTTTTAAAAACTAACTTGTTTCTCTTTATGCGTAAACTTTGGGATCCATTTTGTGGAGATTGCAATGGTGTTATCGAGTCCTTACTACATGTATTTTGCGATTGCTTGGTTGCTAAGAATTTGTGGATGAGTTTGGTTGAAGCTAGCCATTACTCCACTTTATTTTCTCTTGCACTTCATGAGTGGATTTACCTTAACCTTTTTTAGAATCTGGGCATTCATAGTTTGGATTGGGCAGCTTTATGGGCCACTTCCTGTTACAAACTTTGGTAGTGGATACATCAAAAAATTCACAACTCCGATTTTATACTTCCAGAGTCATTACCAACTGAGATTAAGCTTGTACATGGCTATTACAACAGAGATATGTCACTTCAGAAGAAGGTCTTGAGTAACGTCCAGGCTATGTATCTTGTGAGGCAGGCCCCTGGTGTAGAAGATTGGGTGACTACTAATGTCGATGATGCTGTCTGCAATAATTGCAGAGCTGATGATGACTGCAACAATTGCAAAGTGGGTGTTGAGGTATTATTAAGAATGCTTATGATGGTAGGATAAAAGGTTTTATCAAGTTTATTGGTTCTTGCAATGTCTATAATGCTGAGCTATGGGGAGTCCGTGAAGGAATTATATTGGTGGACATTGTGGAAGTCTTCAAAGCCATTTGTAGTTCCAAGCCTCTTAGAAAGTCCGGGTTAAGGTTGGTTCCCAAAATCTAGGATGATCTTAAAAGTCTAAATAATTATCGTATTAAGCATATTTTCCGTGAAACTAATAATTGTGCGGATCAATTAACTAAATTTAGTCTCTTTTCAAATTTTCCTTCTTATATTTTTGATTCTTCGTCCCTCTTTCATGTTTAGACTTATATACTGACTTAGACCCTCCTTTTGTCCAAAAATAATAATAATAATAAAATTATAGTGTTTGTTTTAAAAGATTTGATAAGTAAACACGAATCCTTACCTTAACACCTTATAAAGTTGAAGTATTTTTTAATTATTTATTATTTTTAATATTCTTTGATTAATGACACACACCTTAAAATTAAAATTTGTATTTAAAGTAACAAATCTCTTGTTTTAATATTTGTCTTAGATAAATTACTCTAAGTTGCATCTAGTCATTAACGCATGTCACATTTAGGTGATTGTGTAAATGAGATTTTTTTTTAATATAACCTGTATTTTCAAATAAAATTCCAAAATAATAATAAAAAAATTTAAAAACCAAAATAACCACTTTTTCCTACTGATGCACCAGTTCAACTGACACATCCAAATAACTTACAGAGGAGGTGCCCATAGCCTTGGCGCATGCATGCAAAATCAATGCATGTAGGCGTCACATGTAGTGGCGCATGCATGTGTGCATGTGTGTGCGCGTCACATGCATTGGCGCATGCATGTGTTATGTGTGTGTGGAGTCTAATGCATTGGCGCATACATGATTTGGTTCTTCTATAAATATCATGCGCATCTCCCATATTTTCTGACAACTTCTTACCCTCATTCCATTTTTCTTCAATTTCTTCAATTTTCTTTAATCATGTCTGAATACATTCACAAGAGAAATATCGATTATATTTAATCTTTTCAGTAGTGCAACCTCCGATAAAGATTCGACTTTGGAATATAGAATCGTTCGAACATCTTAATCGGACGTTGAACCATTGGTTAGATGGAGAAATCGCAGAGGATGGAAGGATTAGAAGAATTCAACGACTTGAGTCCACGTTCAACCAAAATGGAGAAGTTCGTGTATGGATGAATATTAAGACTGACAGAGACATTCACAAGATGATGTATAATATGTTCAAAATTGTTTTGATGGTTATAATCACATAGTTATAGTAATGGTATTTTATTTGTTGTAGTCTGTTGTGTTGTTGTTTATGTGTTGCTTGTGTGTTGAATGTGTTGTATTTGTTTGTGATGATATTTCATCACAAAGTTACCATATAAAATAAATTTTGTTTTTAATATAAAATAAAAGATGTACAGTTAAAATTATCTTGTTGTGTTTGTTCCAACACTGAGACAATTAGTAATATTATGATCGGGCTGGCGACATGAACTACATAATCGAACCATTTTGTTCGCCATATCCATTTCGGTTCTAATATGGGTGTTGTTTTGGCGACCCTTTTTCTTTCTTCATATTACTTCATTATTCCAGATAATGTCCCCTTGATATTCAGGTCAGTAATCCTCTTTTGCTACCACAAAAAAGCTAATTTTGTAAACATTGGAGAGACTTATGATTTGGTAAACGTCAGATAGTAAGTATGATGGATCACGTCGAACCTTTGAACATGCCGCTATGACATTGGAGCAAGGCATGCGAAAGGTTTGGAACTTTCTGCAGTCGCACCAACCTCTATCTAGTTCCACTATGTATTGTCCCTTCGGTATGCCTTCATTATGATCCATGGACTCAACAACACTGTACCAACCTTTAGTACGGTCAAACACTGTGACCACATGTGTGTTAACTTTGGCATCTTCGTGTCTAATGAATTTCATTGAAGCATCACTAAACAACTGCCCAGATTGTAACACCGAACTCCATTTGAACGCCTGGTCTCAAACAACGCCCCTAGCCTGAAATAGGTTGCTTGCACTAAAGCGATTATAGGTAGGTTTCAGATGTCTTTGAAGACATAGTTCATTGATTCCATATGATTTTTGTCATGTGGCCCCAACGTTGACTGTTGTCGTATGTCCTAGTCCATTTCTCCAATGGAATACTTTCGATCCGCCGTACTACATTTGCGTTTGACAATTTGATATCTTCACGATAGTGTTTGAAAGAAGGTTCTGTTAATGCATACCCTGCATTGACAACCTTCTTCTGCAACGTTTTGTCTTTGATCTCCCGCATAAAATTTTGAGCGATATGTCTAATGTAGTAGACATGCGTCGACAGAGGATCCTGCTAGCCATTGTCAATGTTTTTGTAGGCACTCACTATTGAAGGGTGTCAGTCAAAGATCAAACATAAGTTAGTTAAGGAGCAACGTGCAATCGGAGATTTTTTAGGAAAAATTCCATCCCTCAGTAGTCTCCCCTTCAACTAGGGCAAAAGCGATTGGAAAAATGTTGTTGTTGCCATCTTGTGCCATTGCCATCAGTAGCGTACCTTTATATTTTCCGTACAACCATGTACCATCAATTTGTATAATAGGTTTACAGAAAGCAAAACCTATGATGCATGGTTGATACATCTAGAAGAGTCGTTGGAATATTCCATTTCCAATAACACAAGTCCCGTATGGGGTATACGCCGACAATGTTTCCAACTTGACAATACTTCCTGGAGCATACTGTTTAAGAGCCACAAAGTATTTTGGAAGTTGTTTGTAAGACTCCTCCCAATTTCCATACACTTTTTCAACCGCCTTTGTCCTAGTTATCCAAATCTTCCTGTATGATGGAGTATAGTTGTATTGTGTTACAATATGCGAGATTATCGTTCTCACTTTTACCGATGGATTGTCACTAATGATAGATACAATTTCATTGCATATTAGCTGAGAGATAAGTTTGCGATGGTCTTGCATTGGGTTCGTGAGCATGCATGTGTGAATTGGACCCATGGAACCAATCTCCCAAGAATCACTCCTCTTCCGGTAAGAAGTTGACAACCGGAAAAGGCAGAGCTCATTTCGACAATAAATCTTATACATCATTGCATTAGTTCGATCAACTCTATAATCAACTGAGAATTCCATGTGATACCTTTTAATGGCTTTTACACAGATTCAAGCTTGTCATGCGTTGAGGTGGACAATATACATGACTAGCTGGTAATGGCTCCTCTTCTTCTTTATCATTCACCATTGAATCAACCAATAACTCGACTTCTTCTTCTTCCTCATCAATAACATTGACTTCAACTTGTTTGTCGTCATCAGTTTCACAAAACACTTGTGACTGATCAACGAATAGATACACCTATTGTTGTTGTGGTAATATATATAACTCTATATCATTGTACCTAGATTTTTCATGACTAACAAACATATGTTGAACATCGTCATCATCTCAAATCTTTAACCGATAAAACTTTACTTGGTTATTTGCAAACCACACCGGACTTTTATAGATGATTTGTCCCACATGACTACATTGCAATTTCTTTTCTATTCTTTGTTTCAAATGTGAAAAATTTGATCGTCGATTTATTGTAAATCGAGTTACTTCTGTGTTACGAAATCAAAAACCGAATAATTGATACTCAAATATTTCACCATCGGTATGAGCGCTGATCATGTAATGTGGTGATGAATACATTTTTTTAAATGTAAGTTTAGTGTTTGATGGTGAATGCATTGGTCTCATATTAGCATGCAGTTAAATAGGGGAGACGGTGAATGTACTGATCACACAAATAATTTGCAAATACACTGAAATGCCAAAAAAATACTTGTACATTTTACTAATGCGCGTATTTGCTACAAGCATGGGGTTGGTCAAGAATATCGTCACTCGCCCCGGTAAACGAGAAGCCATTCATATCCCCATTTGCAACAAAATAAATATAAAAATTTACCATCTAATTTATTATACTTTATATTATAAGTAACTGTAAATAATATATTTCAAATTTTTTCGATCTAGGTGGTCAGTTAAAGGGATGAACTACAACAGGTGTCTGAAACACGTTGTAGTAGTCTATCACAATTTATTAGACCACATTGAACCAGACGATATAAAACTACTACACAACTCTACATTTGATTTTAAATTTTTTTATCCAATTACATATCATTTAATCATGTCATATTCTTGTACAGTTTATCTGGAGGCCATATTTGGGTTTTGATCATCAGGTTAACCATGATGATGCTGCAGTTTGGACAGCAAAAACACCAATTATTCGGTTCGCTACTATGGAGATGCACCAGAGTGACCGTGTAAAGTTGCAGTTGCAACAACAAATTCCAGAATCTCCGTCGTGTTTGAGAGATTAACATCAATAAAGAGTCGATGCCCAATGAGATTATTCTGACTGGAGAGACTTCCCAAAAGTAATGTGTCGTCATTGAAGGAATCAACGACAACACATCTTAAACGAACCAGTCATGCAGGGTGCTAGACCAACTCAACATTATATGACATGGTTTATGTCGATTACAATGCCATAATTTGTGTCTGAGCCAAGGTGTTTGATTGATCCACGCCAACGAGCTTCGTCATCATACATCCAACAACAAATCCCCGTCCAAGAACAATGTCAACCCACCCAAACCCAACGACCAACCTCACACTATCACCCTACCATATACACCCAACAACCAAACACCCAACCTCGCAACCCATTCACGCCACACACCCAAACTCAAAATCAATAATCAAAACCTAACCACCAACAACCATACGCAGCTACCACAACAGTCTATAGCCCAGATGATTCATACAATTCAACATCATGCCATCGTAGATCCCCTACCAATAAACACCCAAACATCCCATCGCCACAACATCCAACCATTGTTTGACTATAGTACACCACAGGAACCATTACTTTGTTTCCAAACCAATTTAATGTCCCAATTTGGGCAACCATACCTTCCACAATTCACCCAACCACAACGGCCCAACTACAACAACATGGACACCGAACTCAATTACGGAAATACCGTTGGCAACAACCCCCCAGCTATTGGGGACAAATGATGACATATCTATCAAATACCATTGTACCTTCCACCAGACATTCACACCAACCACCATTAGATCATGTCAGCACTCAAAGACCCCAAACACCTTAGGAAAATCGTGGGAGACCTCGAAGACAGACTAACACACCTGAATGTAGAAGAGGGGTGCGTTTCAATGGACAGGTCGTTGAATTTCTTGTCAATTCTATGTAATTTTTCATTATAATATACTATAATTTTTATTTTCAGTATTTCATTTAATTAATTATAATTATAATATTTAAGATTAAAAACAACAATATGAAATGAGCATACGCCATATGCATTGGTGCATACTCTGTCAATGCATGTGACATCAAGACATGCATGCGTCAATGCATGTGGCGTGTACATGCATTTATTTTGCATGCAGGAGCCCAGAGCCTTGGCGCCTCCTATGTAGATTAGTTGGATGCATCAGTTCAACTGATGCATCAGTAAAAAAAAAAGAAAGTGATTATTTTAGTATATTTTTTGAAAATTTAGTTATTTTAAAATTTTATTTAAAAATACTGGTTACTTTAAAAAAAAGTATGTAAATAATACTTAAATTATAAATTAGTAAGTTTATTTTTAGATGAAAACTATGGATTATTTATTGCTTCTCCGAAAATATACCTCTAAGCAATAAAGGCATACACCCTTAAAATTTTTATAAAAAAATAATCATAAAAATTTGTCAATATTTAAAAAAATAATTTTTAGTAAAAATAAATATGAGTAGTTTCGTGTCACTGTATATTAATATCGTATAATATTAATTAAGATGACTTAACAAACTAAAAGTATAAATTTAATTCAACAATAATGGTAAAAACTTCATATAATTTAAAAATTAAATTAAAAAGATATGAATAATTTCAAAATTAAATTAACAATTTTATATCATTTTACTTTTTTTTTCTTTCTGTTAATACATTTTTTCAAAATAATTTCTTTTGATGGATATTATTTTTTTATTAAAGAATCTAACATTTCTACTTTTATTTTCTTTGCATTAGTACATTTTTTTTAAAGGATTTCTTTTGGTGATATTATTTTTTCATTAAAAGGATTCTTCTTATATTTTATATTTGACTCATTCTTCTTACATTCTAAATGCATACCTAAAATACATCATATTGGTCATAACAATACTATATTATTCTATATAATAATGATAATAATACTATTACTATTATTTTATACACAACCCTTTCAATTCATGAACTCATAGTAGCTTTAATTTTTATTTTCTGAATCTCACCTAATAAACAAAGACTTAAATTTTGATTGTTGAAGTTACACTCATTTGGCCGAAGATGCTGACTTTATGTGTATTCTATATTTCATCAATTAATTTTTTAGAACTACCCTTTTGGCTTCATGAATAAGCCATAGTCAAAAATACTTATTTAAATAATTTAAACGCATTTAATATTTAATTAAAATAAAACAGTATTTTCATTATTATAAAAAAACAAACAAACGGTATTTTCATTCATTCAGTGTTATTATTAGAGGGAAATGGCGAATGAAGCAAGCATGGAGAAGAAGAAGCTCTTCCCGAATCTCTGAACTTCAATTTTCTCAGATCTCTCTTTCTATCGTTCGTTCAAATTCACATCAATCAATTCGAATCGTTCCTCTACGATCCTTTCATTTCGTTTTATTCCTAATCGGTTTTCGGTATGATTTTCGTTTCTGCTTTAAACCTTCGTTTTCCGAATATTTTTGACGATCGATTAGTACTGATTTGTTGTGTTTATTGATATCGAGTAATGTTCTGTTTATTTGTAATTTTGTTCAGATCATTTTGTTTATGTGTTTGAATTTTGAAATTATTGAAAATTATTGTTGTGCTGTTAGGAAATAGGAATGGAATGGGACTGATAAATTAGGGTTTGTGTGAATGTTTAATTTGTTGACATTGTTGAGTTTTGTGGTAGAGGTTGCTGAGAAAGTGGGAGTGAAGAGTCTGATGTATTGTGAGGGGGAGGAGAAGCAATGGAGTTGTGGAAAAGCTGGTACTGTGAATTTGCGAAAAGTGAGCTCGTTAGTGCGCGACATTCGAGATCCTTGCCTTTCTCATTCTCCTGTAAAGGTTGTGCTGTAACTGTAAGACTGCACTCTACTGGGTTTTGCTAATTTATTTGCTTTAATTCTTGTGTTGTGCGTGTTGTTTTTAACTCTAACAATGATTTCCTCTGTGTAAAATGGGATGTGGATAATCAGCCAAATGTATGTTCTATAGTTTGATGTTAGTTCATCAAGTAATGATGCCCTAGAACTTCAAGGCCAATTGCACTTTCCAAGGTCCTTGTTGTATAATGGAATGCATGTTGAGATTGATACTAGGTGAGAAATATCGGAAACATAATCTCTAACAACACTTTTTCTTGAACAGATAAATCTCGTGTGGACCCCCCATAAATTATGTGGGTTTCATTCCTTATGTTTAGTGTCTCATATTAGGTGAGATATGATCAGAAGATTACTTTATTAGTAGGAGGCATCCCTCATATTAGAGATTGATTTTGTAGGGATGAGTTAGGTCTAACTCGTTTATCCAATATTCATTTGGCCACCCACTATCAGGCCACTCACATCATGCTCCAATATCGCAAAGGGACGTGTTAAAGAGTCCCACATTAGATGAGATATAGTTTGAAAATAAATTTATAGCTGAAGGACATTCCTCACCTTGCAAGTCGGTTTTGTAGGGTTGAATTAGGCTCAACCGAAAAGACTTTATTTAGTGCTACTTATTCCCATTGGGGTGGCACTCATAGGGAGTGTGTTGCTAACATTTTTATTATAGGATATTCCTATTGACCTCTCATTTGAAATATTGGGCATAAGAGGGGACCTTGTTGTTTAAAGTAGAAATAAAATATTTTTCATAAAATTACTTGTTTAATGGTTTTTGTTTACTATGATCATCATCATGGAGCAGGTACACAGAATGCTTAAGCCAGACATATGGGAAGCTTTGTCTGATAGTGAAGGAAAGGTTTTAGGATTCCGGAAGGCACTGAAATTGGTGGTGCTAGGGGTACGTTGTTATTCAAGCCGAGTTCGCGTCATTATTCAAGCTGAGTTTGTTTTTCTATTTAATATCATCACCTTCATCAATATAGTCATTTTCTTCAATTTATGATGCTGCATGCTCATGAATTTCGTGTTCCTTCTCTGTTTTATGGGGTTGAAAATAATACCGGTTTGAGTATGGTGATCGGCTCAGTTCCCATAAGCAAAGTCTTGTGTAAAAATTGTATGAACGGAAGGAATCGGCCTGGTCCCCTGGAGAGAGTTTTGTCCCTTAAGTATTGTACATCTAGGTGCTGCTTTCATTGTTTTCTTAATTTTTTTCAACAAATAACTTGCTCAATCAATAAAAATGTTGTTTCCAGTTATCACCAATTCATTAATAGGATGAGAGGCTTCGTCATTTGTATGTCCATAACACTCTTTGTTTATCATAAGCACGAGCCCTCTTCACCTTTTGGGATCTTGTCAAGCTATTCAACAACAGCTTTTGCATTGTCCAATCACAATGCCAGAATCATGACTACTTCAACTTTGTTTGTGAAAATAAAATAAATTTAATCATCACATTGTTTTTCTAAACATTTGCAAATAAAATATTACTCTTACATTGATAACAATTTGTTTGACTAGTTCATTATTTCTAGACTCTTTATTGGGTTGCTTTTGATGGTGAAAATAAAGCACATTAAATGTGCACCAGGTTCAATTTGTCTAGCCTTTTCGCATGCAGAAATTAAGGCCTGAAAAAAATGCATCTAAGCTATCATATTTAATGATAACTTTTCAGTACACTGAACGCAATCTAGATTCAACCCATTTATCTTGGTTGCTTTGGATACAGAAACTGAGGCCTAATAAGTTGCTTTTTATTTCATATTTACTATTTGCATATAAAATGGCTTTTATTAATTTGTGCCGATTGCTGTATAATATAGTCAGATGACATGCAGATCTAATACTCAACAAGTAATACATCATGTAACCTCTAACTATTAATTTAAAAAAAAAACCATCCCTTCAGTTGTGGGTGCCAAGATCCAGCATGTGATAGGCATATTATATATGTTCAAACTCAAAGTACTCCTTATATTGACTTGCGCAGTGCTCCCTGCTTGAGCTATCATTTGCGGTTAAATTAATCGCAGTTTGTTCTGAATCTACTTTATTCAAGAGTATATCTCAGCCTTGATGTTAGGTTACTCATAGATGTTTGGTCTTGTAAAGTACATGTTGTAAGGAAGGTGTACCAAAATCCCATTTCGGCTAGGTACATGGCCAAAGTACTCCTTATTATGACTTGAGCAATTTTCCCCCATGAACTAATTCTTGGAATTGAGCTGGGTCTAGTCCATTTTCAATCATAATAATAGGCCATATTCACGGTCTCATTAAAATAATATAATTAAAAAAATATACCCTACCTTAAGTCGTGAGCAAATTTGTGAGTTTAATTTTCTTTTACATCCATATAAAAATATTCAAATGTACTCGAGACATCAGACATGCAAACTGAGAATTTCTTTCTAAAATCAAGGCTAATATAGGAATTTTTGTTCTTTTCTGATTTATTTCCTTTTCTTCCCATGTCGGTTAGGGTGTAGATCCATCAATTAGACCCGAAGTTTGGGAGTTCTTACTAGGTTGTTATGCACTGAGCAGCACTGCTGAGTATCGAAGAAGGTTGAGAACAGCTAGAAGGTGCAGATCAATCCACTTCCCTTAATTTCTTTATCTCTAGTATTTACTGGATATTATAGATGCTTATTTTGCATGTAATGAATATTGCATGTAATTTCTTTTGCATGTGGCCATATGTCAATGCATTCATGAATACGTGATGTAGAATTGTGGGAAAACAGCCGCAATAATGTTGCCCAGCCTTTTAGACCATCCCAATTAAAATATTTTTATTTTTATTTTAATTTTTTTTATGATGTTTCATGGATGGATAAGAACCTATCAATCAGAATTCATTCTTTTATCAGGGGCAGACTTTAAATTGGTGTGAGTAATTCAATGGAAAATCAATCAAGTATTCTTCCAATTTGATTATCCTAGGTGGGACTTTATTCCAATTTTTCCAAAGGCTACAAGACGATTTCTTCCGTGTCTAAACCCATGACTAAGTTCTCTGCAAAGGCCCATAACAATTCATTCCTTTGAAATCTGTCAGGCAACTACATGTAACTGTCAATAGAAATGTGGTTGTAAAATCCATTTAGCTTTCAATGGAGACACAATTTGTTTCAGCTTCTGTACTGTAGCACCTTTCTTGGATTCTTGAATATGTAGTTATTACTTATTGACATCCTTGAGAAATTACCATTGCAGGGAGCTTTATAGGAACCTGGTTAAGCAATGTCAAGCAATGCATTCAAGTGTGGGGACTGGTTCATTGGCATATGTTGTTGGATCCAAAGTTATGGATATGAGGACCTCCTCTAAAGATGAACATAAAATCGAAGCTAAACTAGAAAGATCAATATCTATTGATAATAATGTTGAAGTAGAACAGTGTCATGGCAGGAGCATTATTAGTGCCAAGGCAGCAACCGCACGTCATCATGAAAGCTCTGATAATTGGGCTGACCAAGTTAATTTGAGAGCAAGCATAGGTAGTAGTGCAATTTATGATTCTTCTGGTCATCTATGCTGCAGTTCCCCAAAGACAGGGAGAGAACCAGATGGATCACATAATATGATTGACAGTAGTTTTGATTTTCCTCCTTTACCTGTCACCAATCTGTTTGAAAAGAGCGATGAAGATAAAAACTCGGTCATAGAGCATGGCAATAAACTTTCTGCACGTAAACTAAGATTAGAAGATGACTCAATGCATAGCTTCGATGTCAATAACAATGTAGACTTAGTTATTGAATCAAATGGCCAACCTCTTACTACCTTCCATCCTGTAAACTCTGAAATTGAAATTGCTTCAGCTGATGAAGATGAACCAGAATTTTCATCTGACAATCCAGTTTATGAAACACGGATAGTAAATCAACTAAAAATATCAGATGTACCACAGCCAGCGATGACAAGTGCCTCGATGTCTCAAGGATGGGCTGCCAGTGAAGATAGAGTATCAGAATGGCTTTGGACTTTGCACAGGATAGGTATATAAGTTGTATACTGTGTTTGTTCTTGAATGTTTTATTCTGCTATTGTTTCATGCTAACAAGCTTAATCCTTTTCTAGTTGTTGATGTTGTGAGGACCGATAGTCATCTTGAATTCTATGAGGACAGGAGAAATTTAGCTAGAATGTCGGATATCCTTGCTGTCTATGCATGGGTTGATCCGGCAACAGGGTATTGTCAAGGTTATTTTTTTCCCTGTAAATTTCTTGACTTCTTGCCAATGCGGGATGCTTGTAACACTAGTTTTGGACCCAAAACTTACCTTCTTTTTACTGGCTATTGGGTTTTATTTTAGGTATGAGTGATTTGCTGTCTCCCTTTGTGGTAATCTTTGAGGATAACGCGGATGCATTTTGGTGTTTTGAGATGCTTTTGAGAAGAATGGTATTTGCGAATTCGGATAAGATTCAAGAACATAACTTTGTTTGCAGTGACTGACTTGTTTTCTTTGACCTATCTCCAGAGAGAGAATTTTCAAATGGAAGGCCCAACTAGGGTGATGAAGCAGTTGCAAGCATTATGGCATATTCTTGAGCTGTCAGACAAAGAACTTTTTGCCCACCTATCAAAAATTGGTGCTGAAAGCCTTCATTTTGCATTTCGTATGTTGCTAGTTCTCTTTCGGAGAGAGTTATCGTTTAATGAGGCTCTTTCAATGTGGGAGGTTTGTGCAACATTCTTCCAACCCCCTACCCCCACCACACACAAAAATCCCAGTGATTGTATAAACGTATTATTTGTTCCACAAACTAATTTTATTATTAGCAAAGTAGTCCCTTCTTTTGTATGCCACCTGTGCACTTAACGGTGAAATGTAGCAGAGTAACATTTGGTAAACAAAATAATTTATGGAACACTCGTTTGGAAAAGAAATTGAAAATGGGTATCAACTTGGAAAACTACAACACTTTGATTGACCAAAAACTTGTTTAATCCCCACACATTTTTTCAAACTTTTGAAATTCAATTAGAAAGTTAATCCTAGAGAAACCGATAGGAATGAATCGGACCCCACAAGTGATGATGGGGATGTGTTAGTTAACAAAGATAATTTTGGGCCTAAACAGTGGAGGGTATATGTGAGAAAGAATAAGAAAGGCCCAATTAATTAGTATTCTCCAAATAAATAGGAGTCTCAGTTAGTTTGTTAGTATTTCCAAATAAATAGGAGTTAGTTTAGTATTCCCCATATAAATAGGAGTGTATGGGGCAGTAGCTAGGTATGCTATTATTTTCTGTTTTTCATATTAGGGTTTGGGCAGTGAGAGAATTGTTTTCTCTAACTGAGGAGCAGTAGCTCTGGAACTTTTTCGTTTTCATATTCATTAATAAAATAATTTTCTCCATTCTATTCTACCTTTCCTCTGATCTATCAATTGGTCCGACCTGCCGGATACATGCAAACCAGAATGGCAGAGAGAATTACTGCAGTTGAGGAACGCTTGGGACGTGTGGAAACTAGTATTGAGGATTTGCGTACTTTCATTGCTGCGGAGATTCAACGGGCGATGGTGAATCGTGAATCACCTCAGTCAAGCGGTACAACGGTTACCTCACCGTTGGATGAGTTTCGTTTGTCCGCAAAGAAGGTGGAGTTGCCAGCATTTATCGGTGACGATCCGGTTGCGTGGATCACTCGTGCTGAGACATACTTTGAAGTACAACGAATCTCTCAGGATGTTCGTATTCAGTTGACAAAGTTAAGTATGGAAGGCCCTACTATCCATTGGTTTAACCTATTGGCGTGATTCAATTGAGGAATTGTCATGGGAGAACCTCTGTGAAGCAATGATGGCGAGATTTGGAGGAGGGCGTTTGGAGAACCCCTTCGAAGAACTCAAGGATTTGAAGCAATCTGAGACGGTGGAGGATTACATCGTCGAATTTGAATTGTGTTCATCTCAGTGTGGAAGGTTACCAGAACAACAATTTCTGGGCTATTTTATTGGTGGTTTACGTCACGACATCCGTTCTCGGGTAAGAACATTCAAGTCGCACAACCGGTATGTGGCGATGCAATTGGCACGTGATGTGGAACGTGAATTTGCTGAAAATTCAGGTCATGGATCTGGTTCACGTTACAAACCGGGTCATGGCTCTTGGACAAAATCTCAAAAATCTAATTGGGCTTTTCGCGAAGGGGAAGGAAAAGGATCTGCAATTCAGACCCAAACTAATAACTATTTGGGCAAAACGCGTACTGCTTCGGGTTCGGGATCTCAAACTGGGTCAACACGCCCTACTAATTCTACAGCATCTTCTCGCCCAAATTTAGGTGACAACTTGCGCCGTCATTCTCGTGGTGTCCGCCATCTACCAAGTGCAGAGGTTAATGAGCGTCGTGCGAAAGGACTCTGTTTTCGTTGCAACGAACGATGGGATCCTCTCCATCAATGTGCAACAAAACAGTTACGATTGATTATCTTGGGGGATGATGAAATTGTCAACGATGAAGGAGAGATTGTCGTGTTAGAGGCTGAGTTGGAAGAAGAGGTCACACAAGAGGAATTAGAATGTAAAATTATGGGCCTGTTTGGTGTATCCACTAATCTAAACTAGGTCCGGACGATGAAATTGGAGGGATGTTTACAAGGTGCATCTATTCTGGTTCTTATTGATAGTGGAGCCACACATAATTTCATATCCCCTAAGGTGGTGGAAACCCTCTGATTGCCTATGGTGCCTTCTAATCCCTTGGGTGTTAAGTTAGGAGATAGTCATCGTGTCCTAAATAGGGGTAGATGCAATGGAATTCAGCTGAACGTGGGAGCGGTGCAAATTTGTTTTGATGCTTATGTACTGGAGTTAGGAGGTGTGGATTTGATTTTGGGAGTTGTGTGGCTGGAAACTTTGGGGAAGGTGACCATGGATTGGAAAGAAATGTCTATGGTGTTCAACCATAAGGGCAGTATGGTGAAATTACTTGGTCAAGCTGTAGATGATACGATGGCTACATTCCAAAGCATTATCACTCCTTCTCGAATGATAGCAGGCTGTGAATGGCCTACCTTGATGGAGGTGCTAGGATCACCGGTGTCACGTGTCTCTGATCATCAGACGAAGGAGTTGGGAGGATTGTTGGATCGTTTTGTTATTGTGTTTAAAGAAATTCAGGGTCTTCCTCCGCCAAGAAACACTAGCCATTCAATTGAACTTTTACATGGTGCTGGTCCGGTAAGTGTGCGGCCTTATAGATATCCTCATTTACACAAGGATGAAATTGAAAAACAAATTCAGAGCCTAATGCAACAAAGGGTGGTGAGAAACAACACCAGCGCTTTCTCTAGTCCCGTCATTTTGGTCAAGAAGAAGGATCAATCTTGGCGGATGTGTGTAGATTATCGGGCACTCAACAAGGTAACAAGTCAAGACAAGTACCCTATTCCTGTTGTAGATGAATTGTTAGATGAGTTACATGGTTGTAGTTATTTCTCTAAGCTCGATCTTAAAATCTGGTTATCATCAAATCCGTATGAAGGAAGAGGATATTCATAAAACGGCTTTTCGGACTCATGAGGGTCACTATGAGTTTTTGGTAATGCCGTTTGGCCTCACCAATGATCCCGCAACCTTTCAATCGGTGATGAATGCAATTTTCAAGCCCTTTCTAAGGAAGTTTGTCCTGGTTTTTTTTTGATGATATCCTTGTATACAGTAGTAGTTGGGCTGATCATTTGCAACACTTGGAGGTGGTTCTTAATATTCTGAAGCAGCATCAGTTTGTGGCAAACCGGAAGAAATGTACCTTCGGTCAGCACCAAGTGGAATATTTGGGCCATGTCATTTCCAAAGCAGGGGTTGCTGTTGATCCTGCCAAGGTTAGCAGTGTGTTACAATGGCCGATTCCTAAGAATGTTAAAGGAGTGCGAGGGTTTTTGGGGTTAACTGGTTATTACAGAAAGTTTATAGCCAACTATGGAAAAATTGCTAAACCCTTGACATAATTGACAAAGAAGGACGATTTTAGCTGGAATGCGGCAGCGACTGAAGCTTTTGAGAAATTAAAAGTAGCTGTTACAACTGCCCCAGTTTTAGCCCTGCCTAATTTCAAGGTTCCATTTGAAATTGAATGTGATGCCTCAGGAAAAGGAGTTGGTGCAGTGCTGTTGCAATCAAAACATCCCATTGCATATTTTAGCAAGGCTTTTGCATCATCGAGGTTATCCAAATCTGCCTATGATAAGGAGTTAATGGCTTTAGTGTTAGCTATTCAGCACTGGAGACATTATTTGTTAGGAAGGAGGTTTGTGGTCTATTCTGATCAAAAGAGCCTAAAACACTTGTTGCAACAACATATTACTACGACAAATCAGCAAGAATGGATGGCTAAGTTGTTGGGTTTTGACTTTGAGGTGGTGTACAAGGTGGGAGTGGAAAATAAGGTGGCTGATGCTTTATCTAGACAACACGAGGATGCAGAGTTGCAAACTATTAAATCCTACCCTATTTGGCAGCAGAGCAGCCAACTGCAACAAGAAGTATCAAATGATCCTTTGCTTAAAAATATTGTGGAGGCTATTCAAAAGGATCCTAATGCTAAACCTGGTTTTGCTTTAAAAGGTGGCATATTATTCTACAAAAATAGGTTAGTAATACCTGCTAGCTCACCACTTATTGAGGAGTTACTCAAAGATTTTCATTCGTCTCCGAGTGGGGGTCACTCCGGCTACCTACGCACTTATAGGAGAATGGCAGGAACTTTATATTGGCAAGGGGTGATGCGGAGGGTGCAAGATTTTGTGAAAGCTTGTGATACTTGTCAACGACAAAAATATGCGGCAACTACTCCTAATGGATTACTACAACCTCTTCCTATTCCGGTTTTGGTATGGAGTGAGATATCTATGGATTTCATTACTTGTTTGCCAAAAAGTAATGGATTTGAAGCTATATTGGTTGTTGTGGACCGTCTCTCCAAATACAGCCATTTCATTCCTCTTAAACATCCATTTACTGCTCGCTCAATAGCTGCTATTTTTGTGAAGGAAGTGGTTAGATTACATGGAATTCCGGAGTCTATTCTTAGTGATCGTGACCCCTTGTTTGTGAGTATCTTTTGGAAAGAGTTGTTCAAGTTAGTTGCACGGTGCTTAAAATGTCCTCGGCATACCACCCACAAACGAATGGCCAAACAGAAGTGATTAATCGTTGCTTAGAGGCCTATCTACGTTGTTTTATTGCAGATCAACCTAAGACATGGGCACACTGGATTCCGTGGGCAGAACTGTGGTACAATACCACATTCCATGTGTCTACAGGGTTCTCCCTTTTCGAGGTGGTGTATGGCAGAAAACCTCCAGTGTTGGTGCATTTTTTAGAGGGCGAAACCAGAGTAGAAGCTGTAGCGCAGGAGTTAAGGGACAGAGATGAGGCGTTGCGTCAATTAAAAACTAATTTACTCAAAGCCCAGGAGCACATGAAATACCAAGCTGACAAGAGACGCAAGGAAGTGCAATTTGAGGTTGGTGATTGGGTTTTCCTCAAATTACGTCCTCATCGACAACACTCGGTTGTGCAAAGAATCCATCAAAAATTGGCCCCTAAATTTTTCGGACCTTATCAAATCATGAAGAAGATAGGACAAGTTGCTTATAAGTTAAAGTTACCACCAACATCTAAAATACATCCTACCTTTCACGTGTCGCAATTGAAGAAAGCGGAGGGAAACTATACTACTACTACTACTACTCAACTACCTATCAGTTTAGAGTCAGAAAAAGGGGACATTACTCCGGCCAAGGTTTTGTCATGGAGGGATAAGTTCGATGGTGGACAGCACAAGAGACAATGGCTGATTCAATGGGAAGGGATGGATGTTGGAGATGCTACTTGGGAAGAGGAACTGTTATTGAAGAGTCAATTCCCTGATCTACGCCTTGAGGACAAGGCTAATGTTGTAGGTGGGGGTGATGATAGGAATGAATCGGACCCCACAAGTGATGATGGGGATGTGTTAGTTAACAAAGATAATTTTGGGTCTAAACAGTGGAGGGTATATGTGAGAAAGAATAAGAAAGGCCCAATTAATTAGTATTCTCCAAATAAATAGGAGTCTCAGTTAGTTTGTTAGTATTTCCAAATAAATAGGAGTTAGTTTAGTATTCCCCATATAAATAGGAGTGTATGGGGCAGTAGCTAGGTATGCTATTATTTTGTGTTTTTCATATTAGGGTTTGGGCAGTGAGAGAATTGTTTTCTCTAACTGAGGAGCAGTAGCTTTGGAACTTTTTTGTTTTCATATTCATTAATAAAATAATTTTCTCCATTCTATTCTACCTTTCCTCTGATCTATCAGAAACCTACTCACTTGCATTGCATGTCTGCTTCTGCTGGAAGCGATATGGTTGCTAGTAGTGAACAAGAGTGAAATATGATCCTAGTTTTAAGGCTGATTGCCGTCGGTTCAAAATCACGCATATCTAGTTTTTTTCTTGGAGGTTGAGTTGCAATTTAATTTCTAACAATAAGTTAATTCAAAGGCAGAGATTGGCCTTCCATACCTTGTGAGTATTGATTTGATCAAGTTTATTGGGGTCTTATCAAAATAATCATATGATTTTTGAAGAGTAGTTATGAGTAAGTGTTTTTATTTTTGGACACAACTTTGCGCATATGGATTTGAAAGTATTGTTGCAATGAAAATTATGCCTGTAATTCTGAAACAGACAATATTTTGTGCCCTTTATTAATAACCTTTTTGATACATCATTGGGTTAGTCTGTTGATACACGATAGTAATCTTGTAAAATGCAGATGATGTGGGCAGCTGACTTTGATGAATCCTGGACATATGATTTAGAGGAGAATTGTCTGGAAGCATTGGATTTACATCTTCCCAGAGACTCAAGCAGTTATATAAAAGAAGCACTTGCTGATTCTGATGATGATAGTATCAAGAGTGGTTCGCAGTCAAATCATAATGAAAATGACAGCACAAAAACCAGCCCGCAGCCACATCACGGGAACACTGATCACCCTGTATCTGATGTCAAATTGAAGTTGCATGCATCCAATACCTTTTGTGGCTTGGCAAGGAATATCTGGCCAAGAAATGATCGAGTTCAAACAAGAATAATTTCCTCCTTGGCAAGGAAAGGAAACGACGAATTAGCCACCTTCTGCGTTGCAGCAATTCTTGTTTTAAACCGCCAAAAGATTATTCGAGAAACCCACGCGTTCGATGATATGATAAAGGCAGGTGCATTGATATTTTGTTTTTACCCAGCAATTAATGGTCACTATTAAAATTATAATAATTATATTCTCAAATTACACTTTTTTGGTGTTTTGTTTATCATGTCTGGTGTAGGGTACCTTGGTTTGGTTTGGTTTATGTTTTAATCTGGATTCTGGAAATATGAAGTTGGAAGTGTATTGATTTTGTTGTTGCGAATCTTTATTCTGTTAAGCACTTTGTATTATCCCTATGTTTTCTCAGTCATTTGCATAATAATGACATCTCGGTGTCATTTTTGATGTGTCTGATGTACTTTTTATACGTGATTAGAGTTTGTACGTATTATAGTTGATAATTTCCATTTAATAATAGCTTTAGCTCTCTTCTCTCAGGTACTTTCTCAGTTCTTATGTTTCAAATGACGCGAGCTTATGATTACGTTACATGTGATTATTATTTGTCTGACTGAAACTCTATTGCCAATATTTTAATTCTGTGCATTCTATTCCTTTTGGTCATGCTTAGTTATATCAGTTTTTTTTTCCTTCCAGTTAAGTCCTCTATGCTGGTTGTCCTGAATCTTACTTGAAAACCAATACATACGCATAGTGATGCCCATATGTACTTATACTAATGCTACATGTTCACTATTTTGTTTTTATGGAAATTTTCTTCTACGCGGAGTTTAATTCACCATGTCGAGAAGGAAGAAAGGAAATCAGCCAAGAATATTGTGTATTTTCTGACTTAATATTTCATGATTATATGTTCCAGATTTTCAATGACAATATGTTGGAGATCAATGTAAAAAGATGCATAAGGACAGCAATCAAACTCCGAAAGAAATATTTTAACAAGGCAAGTCCTGAATTAGTTAATTTTCTCTACTTGCTACTCATATAAGAGGGCAATAAATTCTTTTGCTAATTTTTTTTGGCAATGTTCAATATTCTTATTTTAATCTTTAAGTGATCAAATAATTTGTGGAAGTACTGCTGCTATGTATTGTTATTGATCTATGTCTGGTTCGGATGAACTGCAATGCTTGCATTGTTTCTATATTCATGCAAGATAAAATTTAGACCAAATCAATTGCTCTCTGCTGTTCTTTATTCTTATGTGGCAGTGCATTTAGAACGAACTTCCCTCCAAATACATGACTTGCTTTTATCTATATTTCTAAGATTTCCGTGGTAAAATTGAAATTTAATCCCTCGACAGGCAACCAAGAAAAAGAACCGCGCTGCATAGAAAAGAGACTAGGGCAATATCATTTTTATATGCTCTTAAGGCAAAAGCACCGAAAGGCACCGGGGAACACTTATGCGGCCATCCTTTTCCAAATTGGATCCCGGTGTTAATTGTTTTATTACTTATCCACTCTGGATGGGAGACTTTGTAGCTTAAAGTGTTTTTGCTTTTGGAGTTTCATCCAGCTGTTGTACCCTTATTGTCATCATTACTCTTTTTTATGAGGTAATTTCACCTTGTTCTGCTTTACATTTTGTCTGGCTGCTTAACTTTGAATGCTTTTTCATGGATTTCTAGATGGTCTTTCCCAAGTATGCTGCTCACGCAATTCAGTTCCTGTTTTTGGAAATTCGATGTTAGGATTAGTAACGGAAAGAGCGTATTTTACAAGGCTCTCGTTCTGAAAGCTTTGGGCAAAGCTAGAAGGAGTAAACAAAGAAGTTAATAGGTGCATGTGGTTGAAGGAAACAAATATGTTGGGAGTTTATGGGATTCTGACATGTCGTTGCTTCTAGTTGTTTGAAACTCAATCCTGAAGCAGTTAATTTATAACTTAACAACGTCGCATCTTCCCCATGTTGAAAATTGTGTAGCCCTTTAAATTCCTTCGCCAAGGCTGGATGTCACTAATGGAATGAACACTCCAGTCCCTGTTGAAGGGATTCTGGGACTTATTTAATATACCTGCTTCATACTCGCTCCATCTCATTATAAGTGTCTTATTTGGAATATTTCTGTCTAAAATCAATTACTATCACTTTAGAATATCAAAACAACATATATTTACTTTTTACAGTAATATTCTTATTTAGTTAAATAGTCAACCTACCTATTCTATTGCTACTACTTTTAAGCACTTAAATAATTTGAGTATTTTAGGCTATACAAAATTTTTAATTGCAAAATTCAAAATAACAAACCATTATCTTAAGAAATATGCGTGACACAAAGAGACACTTATAACAAAACAGAGGGAGTGCGTTGCAAAGGATTTGTCTTTCACACTTCATTGCATTTGATTGTTAGTAAATTAAATTTATGTCTGGTTGATTAGCACCACGCAATATCCATTTGACAATTCACTAGCTGTAGTAGCATTGCTGATGATATTTCAATAGTGATTTTAATTTATTGAATGCTGGAAATCTTTCTCTAGAAAATTGATTTTGGACTAGTTATTAAATGGCAAAGTGTTGCGATTGATTAGAAACTTTGTTGGAAATTGATAAATTCAGATTTGAGTGCAACATATATTTTTTAAAATTTCCAGTTTATCTTTATTGTCTAATGAAGGAGATTTATTCTGTGAGGGATGTTTCCTGAAGATTATATTCAAGATTTGTTCCCTTTTGTAGTGTTTGATTTTTTACATTCTTATGTTTATCTTTGATCTTTTACATTATATTTCAGTAGGGATTAATTTATTGAATGCTGTAATATTTCTCTAGAAATTTGATTTTGGATTGGTTATTGAATGGTTAAGTGTTGTAAGAAATCTTGCTGGAAATCGATTAAATCAATTTTAAATGCGACACATCATCTTTTTTGGAATTTCCAATTTTTCTTTATTGTTTAACCATGGGCGTTAATTCTGCAAGGGATGTTTCCTGAACACCATCTTAAAGATTTGTTTCCAGAAGATCATGTTAAAAGATTTGTTTCTCTTTGAAGTATTTGATTTTTACATTGCTTATGCTTTATCTTTTCTTCCTCTTGAAGCCAGTATGAAGGTTGATAAGTGGATTTTTCATCACTCTGGTTGCTTCCATGTCTGACAAATTGGCAGTCTTGGACACGTGAACTGGTTATGCAGATAATGTTCTTTCAACTTTTGTCCATCTCATATTTCTGGACAACATCATGCATATAAGCTATTACAACTTAGAGCATTTGGAGTGGTAAAAGCACATGCATACAAGAAGAAATGGAGGGTAGATACAGGGGAGAGAATTGTCGCAGTATACGCCTATATACGGTAATATAGAGTTAATCTTTGTGGTGGATTTGAGTTTGCAGAAGAAATGATATATAATATGATATAATGGTTTATACATACCACAGCAATTTTTTTTGTAACTTCTTAAATAGTATCTTACAAAGGACAAAGGAGGGTGCAATTCTTATCCCTTTTCATGTATTATTCATTACCTTCAGAACACAGACAATTAAGTTTAAACAGGGCATATCTGAATCCACACTAAACGTTCAATTTCTCTTGGTGCTAATTTGGGTTTCCCTTATTTGTGAATCGACAATTTTGGCGTATCTGTCCTTGATTTCCGGTTAAAATATTGATATTTCCCATTTTGTACATGGATTCTGCAAAAGTTCTCCTAAAATCTTCGAATCCATCAGCAAATTCTCCAATGATCTCTTTAGTATCGTCACCATTTAGTAGTTGTTGATCAATTTCCAGGACAGCTTCGTCGCGCAGGATCCTATTGTAGTATGATTCTCTGAAGGTGTAATCTGAACCAGATTCTGGGTTTAGGAATACCAGTGGGTCATGTTGTCCTTTCTTTGTTTTCGGGGGACAAAGTTTTCGCATATAGTCTCGAAAAGTAGCATCCATGCTTGGGTCTGAGTTTCCAGTACCACTGTGATTATACAGCCTATCGACAATGTGGCTACAATGTGTTTGGCCCAATGTGTGTGCCCCTGTGTGATATGAAATAAACTCTCATTTAGAACATATTATTAGCATGTAGTTTAACTGGATTGTAATGTTGCCTTACCTAAGAGTGTTGTCAAATCTATTACATCCAAGTCCCTTGATTTGAAGTATGTTAGAGCATCCTGCCATGAGATGGATGGTGATGGCAGGTCTACTGATGCAGCATCTGATTTCATGCCATCCTTTCTTCCTGTGAAAACTGGATAACCTGGTGCACCTGCCTGTTGACATTAATTCTCAAATCGGTTACTGTTTGTTAACATTTACTCCTACCTCGAGAGAAGATTTTGGTGCAGAGGAGATACTGCAAGGAATTCTATGTTAAGCAGACTAGTTGAAAGAATACCATTTTAACAGCATCTCTGGCGGCGAGATGGAGTATATCAGCGCAGGAGACAATCCCAGGGCATCGTGATTCCAGAACGGTTTTGATCTTGTCAATTAATACAAATCCTCCAAGCCCCCGGTTCTGTGGTGCTCTTTTTTCTGGATTTGGTCCTTCGTCAAGCAGTATTGAAGCATCACAGCCCTATGCCACATCATGATTTAAGATTCAGGAGAAGTAATGAAAAACACAACTTATGTATTTCTAATGCTCTGAAAGGTATGCATAACACTCGTCCTATCCTTCAAACTTGATGAACTTTAAATTCTAAGTTGGATTAGATTGATTAGCAAGAGTTGGTGTTTCTAGCCTACTATGTTTTCAAATGCAACCAACTTGCATATTTTTCAGTTTCAAGGGTCTGTTTTTATAACCTATCTTTTAGTTGTTTCTGTTACCTAAAGTTCCTTTCAGCCATTGACCTCACAGGACATCTCTTTCTTAGCTTAAAAAGTTGAAAAAAAGGAGAAAAGAAAATACTACCCGGTACCAACGTGAATATAAAGGGAAAGAAGTGAGTACATACAGTGACGAAACAGTCGGAGTAAACCAAGCGTAGTAGCTTAGCAGTAATACTTTTGTCATGATCATATATCAGCTTCACTTGGTGCCGGACATACTCCTCTGCGTAGCGGCATGTAGTGTTGAACTCATAGTAATGCCACTGCAAGTTTGGATGTGGAGGTGCTGCTGCTGCCGCCACTCCTTGACACAAACTGAATACTGCAAAAGATATTATTAGTGGAAAAGCAACATACACAAGTCTCCCCATTAGGGCAAAACAACTCTTGCTCTTTCCTTGTATATTACTAAGCTTGTTGTGTAGGTATTGATTGCAGTGGCTTGAAACTTATTGCATCTTGCTACTTATATAGCAATATACAGTCCGAGTGGCAATAACTAACCAGCCAAAGAAAGAAACCTTGAAAAATAAAACTAATGGGTTTCAAGTTTCAAATTTGAATCTTTATTGATATTAAAATCTATAATAATATAATCCATGCATTACTTACGGCACCGTGTGACGGTAGAGAGAGGCATGGAGCTGTTCACATGCACCAATGCACTTTCAACATCCTTCCCTCTAAAGACGTGGGTTGCAAGTAACGTGTTTTCCATGTGAACTCTACTTGGATTTAGGGTCTCATTAAGTTCTAATGCTCTAGCCACCATCATAATGCTTCTGTTTAAAGATCCAATGTCTACTATAAATCTAGAAAAATTAGCGTTTTCTTCTGCAAGTATAAAGTTGATATTGGTCCGAAAATTAGTTTAATAAATATCTGTGTATTGTCTCGGATTTAAATTCAGAAATTGAGTGTCTATATCATTATGTAATTACTAATTCCGAGTATTTTTTTAATACTTTAAAATTTACTAATTGAGTATTAAGATTAAAGGTAATGCACTTTCATCATCCATTATGTTATACAATTAACTTAAAAATATCAAAGTAACTTGGTAGAATATATATTGATTGACTTTGTAAAACTATTTTATGGACAATACACTTTTTTTTCTTTTTTAAATAAAATTAATTTAAAATTGAAATTTATTTTGACATAATAAAATATAAAAAATAATATGAATGATTAACGTTTGGTGCTATACCCAATTAATTTTAATGTAGCATAATGTCCACCTATTAATTCTTCTATGGTATGTCATGTGCCTTATTTATAAGTCTCACTTATTGATCATAGGTTTAGTTTGGTGTATTTGATTAGAATTTTTAAAAAATTATTGAAAACTGAAAAGTAATATTGATATTCCATCAATATTTTTATATGATTTAAATAATGTTTGTGATATTCAATTTCGATATTGAATTTCTTAAAGTTCGATGTACAATATAAAGGCATTCAATCCCGTTTTTTTACCACTTATAAAAGTTTAGTAGTATTAAAAAACTTTCAACTTTTAATAAATTGTTCTCTAAAAGCAGTTTTACATAATTTTTAGAATTTGTCATGCTATCCTTTCATCTTACCCCAACATTCCCGTATGCCTATGAATGTTTTTACCATAATATCAACTAGAGTAAGACCCGGGCGTAGTTGTAAATTAATTTATTCTTTTTTTATTGAATTTTAAATATGTTAAGAAATTATTTTAAAAAACATGATTACTAAATTTATATTAGAGTAATTTATTGTGAATTATATTTAGACAATCATATGAATTAATCACGTATAAAAATATACAATTTCTTATTAGATGATTTTTATTAAAAATGAGAACTTTCTTGTCTTTTCCAATGCTCGAACCCGTGATCTCTAATGGAGATTAAATGTTGTATTTGTCTAGAATTGTTTGTGATATTCAATTTCGATATTGAATGTCTTAAAGTGACACAAATGAAATAGAATCGTTAACCTGTGTCGGGGTAATATAATCTGATGCTTCAGATTTAATAGATTATATAGATATAGATGCTTGTAAATTAAGAATGACATTCGTAATTAGTTTTGCAAATTTAAATAACTATAAAATAATTTTTGTTTTATTTTGATTCTCATATCTTTTTAGTAGTTATCTTTAATTTGTATATTTAATTTTAAGTTGTTAAAAGTGTGTATTCTAAGTGTTAAACAAAATTAAAAATTTATTTGTAAATATTATCGAATAAAAGTTGGAATAGTGATTTTTTTAGATCAATTTTTTTTTGTTAAAAATGAGAATTTTCTGTCTTTCCCAAGTTTCGAAGTTGTGATCTCCAATAGAGATTAAATATTATATTTGTTTATTTAAAAAGTAAAAATAAGATTTTGGAGGTATCACATAGGACTATGGGATGATGTGACACAAATAGAATAGAATTGTTAACCTGTGTCGTAATATAATTTGATACTTCATATTTAATATATTATATAAATATATCGTAATATAATTCAATACTTCAGATTTAATATATTATATAGATGTATAGTAATATAATTCGATATTCCATATTTAATATACTATAAAGATATCTTTGAAGTTTGCTAATATACACCCACTTAAAAAATTAAAAAATTAGTAATGTTTTAACCTCCACTATTTGCCACTTTAATGCACCGTAGCTAGTAATAAATAAATAATAATAATAACTCTCTTTAAATTGTTAAAATATAAATAATTTTAATAATAATAATAAAATAACGGGGATTTTAAACCCCTAATAAATGAATGAAATCAAAAGAATAAAGAAAAAAATGATGGTTGCCACTCAAAAATACACACAAGGTGTATGATGCTAATGCACACCTACACCTACATGGACGTGTATTAGCATTACCCAATATCTTTTGTTTTTAAAAAAAATAAATTTCACATTTCATTTGTTATTTTTCAAATATTTTGGAAAAGCTATGGCATCTACTAGATTTTTTTGAGTTATCTACCAGATATTTATGAGTAAATTATTTTTTGTATACCACATTTTAAAGAAAATTCATGCATTTTTATAGGCATTTTCAAAATATCTTGTAAAATTTTATATTCCACGGACATTTAAATTGGAATTTCAGAAAAATGTGATAACCAACATGCATTTTTACCGGCATTTTTGAAATGTCGGGTAAAAATGCACACATGCGTAATGGATATTTCAAAAATACCGATAAAAGAGCATGTTGCTTACCACAATTATAAAAAAATTCGATAAAACCATGTTAATTTCTGGATTTAAAAAATGTGATAGTCTTATTTATTTATTTAGATTTTACCGTAGTGAGGACTTGAGGAAGAGACAACACGATTACTTCTAAACGAACTTACAGAGTAGAGATAACAACTTTAGAGAGCTCTTGTGCAAGGGAAGATGACAAAGATAATTCACATATCTGGACGAATAAAGTAGTTTCCACCAGTTCTCACAGGAGGAGGATTGAGTAGTCACGCACACCTCATACTCTCCAGCGTATAGAGCGTGGAGCTGGACGAGCTAGAGGTCTTGATCTAGATCCCGATGTTGTTCTTGATGATGATGTAAAGATAATAACTCCAGAGGATATAAAGACTCAAGATGAGGCTCAGGTTGACACAAAGGTGGCAGCTAAGACTGACAAGGAGGTGGTTGCTCAGGCTGACACAGAGGTGACGATGATGGCTCAGGCTGATATGAAGTCGTTTGTACACACATATGAAAGATCCTATAGAGGGGCGAATGATCCTACCTTTCTCACGGTGTATGTCGATCATGTGCCATTTAGACTATGAAAATGAGAGGTGTCAGACCCCAATTTTGTCCTAGCTCCTATTTATTTACTCTTAATTCTTGTTACATGTTGCATTGCATAGCTTTAAGTTTCATCTGCATCAACATGCCTATTTTATTTAGTCATACATTTCACCAGTCAAGGTTTTTTCATCTAATCTTTCATTCATAAATCATCAACATTAGGTCAAGCATTTGTTTTCTTTTGACCATGAGGTTTATTCATGTGCACCATTTCATTAGTTATCACTTCTTGTCATTATTTGTATTTGAGGCTAAAGTCAAAGTCCAAAGTTTAACTTTTGACTTTGTATTTCTCACTTGATAATTGCATTTTTTTAGATTTTTCTCTTTTAGATTTTAAAATTATTTTAAGTTGATTTTGGTATATTAATTAAATATCCAAGTTTGGTTAAAAATCAATTTCAAATTACAATGACATTTTTTATTAAATAAGCATTTGAAAACAAAATAGAGTTAGAATTAAGATGGTTTTATCATTTTGATACTCTTTACAAAGTTTTATTTTACTTTACATTTAGTTACACCCCCATATTAGGAAATATTACATAAATACAAAAAAGATGAAAAGCCTAATTTGTTGGAGGTCCCCACTTGAGATGGCATGCCTATTTCATCTGATACACCATCATATTTATGCCTATTTTCCTTCATCTTCACCACCATGGTCATCGACCTCATTCCTTATGCTCCATACTCCATGCCCCATGTGCAACATACATACACAATGACAAAAAGAATAAAACAGTTAGTTATCATCATCATATCATTGCCAATCATCCATACATCATCAAATCACAAGAGGGACCATATAACACAAAGTCACACACATAACAAACTACCATAATTTACAACAAATGCATCTCAAATTATAATTTGGACAAACACAATTGCAAATTCATCTCAATTTCACCCTAACAAACTCAATTAACTCAATCAAAACCATCAATTACACATTAACACACAAATCATTATATGTGAATTAATCCAAACCTTCAATTCCATTTCCCCCCAAATTCATTCATTCACACAAATCATAACAGACTCACATGCTTGCAAAAAACAAATTTCAGAGACTCATACGAGTCTCATCTTTCATAAAATCCCATTTTTCTGTCCTATAAATAGAAGCTTATTGTTTCCTTCATGATCATCACAAAAACACTCAGAGCACTATTACTTTGCACAAATCCATCCCAAACCCTATAAAAACTCTAAGAACTTAAACCTCATCAGAGCTTCACAGTGAAACTCTAAGTTAGGTGAGCTAAGCCTAAGCACTATCAATAACATGCAACTACAATCACTCAGCAACAATAATAAAAATAGGAAAAGAAGGGAGCATAAAAAAAATCAGAGGAAGGAGAACAAGATTACCTGGTGGATTCCTCACTCCGGGAACATCCGAATCGATAATTTTTTTCCTTTTATGTTCATGTCAAGTTGCTTTTAGTTTTGTTGTTGTCGATGCTTGTATCGCTATTATTGGAACTGAACTTGCTTGGCGTAAAACTTTTATTTTCTCTTTGAGATTCTGATTAACTTGGTTCCACATTGGTTTATATTTTTTCCACAATTTCATGTTGGGGATGTGGTTTATTGTAAGGTTTAAGGGTTATTTTGACTGATTTGGACATAAGAGGATTTAGGGTTTTGAAGCTCCGATCTAATTTTGGAGGGTTTATGTTTGGATTTGAGTTTAGAATTGGGTTTGGGGAAGAAAGTTAATTAGGGTTTATGTTGGAAGAAGTTTGATTTGAGAGAGGGGGCTGAAATATGGAAAAAGGGGTTACTCTGGTTAAGTTTTCCGATTGAAACTCAATCGGATTCTGGAGGTTATGACTAAGAAGGGGGCGGAGCCCAGTGTTCATGATGAACACTGACGGAGTTCAAGAAGAGAGAGGGGAAAGCTTTTTAAGTTTTGATGAAAAGAGTGAGAAATATTTTGGATTAATGACTTCCTTCTCTCACCATTCGTGTTTTAAGGTCCTCTCATATGGCATATGCATGTGCGACACTTTTTTTCAACGTGATTCAAATCCTTTCTCGAATTAGTGTGCCGTTGAAAATCTTTTTCTTAACAAAACTCGAAAGAAGAGGAATGTTGGAGTCTCGCATTCCATGAAACCCCTAAATGATCAATCCTGAGGCCTACGTCTTGGGCTAACCGTTTGTTCTTTCTTTCTTTTATAAAACACTTAATATAAACTTGGACAAAAAAAGTCCATTGAAGTCTAGCATTCCATGAAACTCTTTAACAATCGGTTCCGAGACACACGTCTCGTTCTTACCGAGTGTTCGTTGTCCATAAAACAAATTTCATAAATACCTTAAATGGAAAAGGAATGTTGGAGTCCCGTATTCCATGAAAACCCTGAATAATAAGTTCCGAGGCACACGTCTCATTCTTATCGAGCATTCACCATTCGCCTAAAAAATACTCAACAATGCTTTAAGCCTCCACGCGATCGAAAAGTTTTTCAAAAAGAACATTGTTTTGTACGTTCTAACATGAATACAAACAAATGCTTTAAGCCCCCGATTACGAGCATAAGCAACATTTAAATAGTAGTTTATTAAAACACACCAACCAAATCGTAGTTTTCTACGCCAAACTACGAAGGTTTGAGTTCCTCATTATACCCGAGGATATGTAGGAGCAAGACCTGCAATCTCGTCAAGCTCCCTAATAAAAACATTTATGCGATCATTTTTTCTTTTCCCTTTGCACTTTTTATCACTTAAAGAAAACACTTAACATAAGCTACCGCTTAATCGCAAGTTTTACTAAAAGGTTCTCGTTGAGTACAACGGATGTGGCAGGTGCTAATACCTTTCCCTTGCATAATCGACTCCTGAACCCGAATATGGTTACGAAAACCATCTTTTTTATTTTAAATAGTTTTATCGATATTTTCCCTTTCCTCTTCTGGAATGAATAAATTTCAGTGGCGACTCTGTTCGAATCATTTTTCATGGGCATGCGAACGCCTAACGAAGGATCATATTTTTCGAGATGTGACGGCTAGCGACTCTGTTGGAAATACTTTTCTCCTGCAAGAGAGAGTCAAGCCTAATTTAGTTGACTCTACGATAAATGTTGGCTTTATTTATTTGTTTCACTTATTTGTTTTCTTTACGCTTTATCTTTTTATATATGCTTATTATCATACTTATCTATGGATCCTGGAATGATATATTGAGTAAAGATCTACACCCCAGCTTTGGGAAAAGAAGAGAGAACACTTAGGTTAGAATGGAAGTTGTGTAGTGCTAGTCCCCAAGGACCACTTCCTATGTGCCTAACATGAAGACTCTGCCTATAGTAGAAATTTTTGTAGATCTCGTTCTATGATGGATAACATGTTGCATAATGTTGATTCATGAAGGGTCCATGACTCCAAGGACCCCTCTTAGAACCAATTTCTGCATTGGCAATTGTGTAGTGTTAGTCCCCAAGGACCACTCCTTGTGTGCCTAATATGAAAACCCCGTCCATAACAGACCTTCTCGTCACTCTCGTCACAAAACAACTAGCATGTTGCAAGATGTTGATACGATTAAGATCCATGACTCTGGGAACCTTATCCATCAACCTTAGAATCTATCCTGTGAGGGGTTTATGGGTAGAAAGCCTAGAATTATCCGTTATAAAATCCACTTAATATGGTCTTATGAGTTACTCATGATATCCCGAATCTAAACATCGGTCATTCATGATCATTTGCATAAGCATCATGAAACTCATACAAAAATTTGTTTTAAGGGAATATTTATATACATAGTTGTTAGCATTTTGATTCGTGATGGGTTCAGATAGGAGAAAGGCTCTGCAACTCAAGGCCAAGTTGCCAGACATCATAATTTTGTTAAAGATCCTAGATAGAATACCTCCATGTTTCAGTGGAAGGAAGATTTGGAAAGATTTTAGACCTTATCACAGTAAAGGTTCAACTACCAACTATCACTATCTTGGTCCATTTTACGATCCTTCTCTTCATAGTTTTATGTTGAAATACTTCTAGTTGACTCCAACCTTGGAGGAATTTGAGGGAATCTTGGGGTTCTCTATGAAGGGAAGAACACCATACACCAAGACTGTGCAGGTGCTAAAAGTAGAAGAAGTAGCTATCGCTCTTCAAATTCCTGTTTCAAACGCCATGGATAATTGGAAGGAAAAAAAGGAGACTTCTCTGGGTTTTGGAGATATTACTTGGAAGAAGAAGCTGGGAAGTTGCTTGTAGCAAAACATTGGGATGCACTTAGGAATGTGTTATCTCTCCTTATATATGGGCTAATGCTTTTCCCAAACTTTGAAGGATTCATAGACTCATCTACTATCAATGTCTTTTGGGATGTTTGGAAGGAGAAGGAGATCCCAATTCCTCCACTCCTAGATGGCATCTTCCACACTTTGCATGTTCACCATGAGAAGAAAAGTGACACTCTGCTTTTTTGTCTTACATTGCTCTACACTTGGCTTACCTCACATGTTTTCAAGCCCAATGCCTCCATCGGTGAGATGACCAGTGGAGAATGGGGTAGAACTTTGGTGTTCTTATCTTGAAATGATATTACTTGGTACAATAATAAGCTTAATGTCGAGGAGATTATCTTCAGCTGCGGCAATTTTCCCACCGTACCTCTGATAGGGTCCAAAGGTTGTATAAGCTACAATCCTATTTTAGCTTTACAAAATTTTGGATACCCGATGTTGGGAAAACCTGATGATGGAGAATTAGAATAGATTTTCTTACACGAAATGGGTGCTAATGATCTAGAATTTCTCCACAAGATCATCCAGTATTGGGAGAAATTTCACACCAAGGGAGCAAAGTTGAAAAAAAGGAATTACGTGACCAGGAAACCTTATCAACAGTGGATCATCGAGAGGTTTAAACTTGTCAAACTCCCATTCTCCATAGAGATTCCTCCTAGTCCTGCTTCCCCAGAGACTGTGCCTGTCTCCCTTGAAGAAGTGGATGGGTTGAAATCCATAGTAGCCAGACTTGAGAAAGAAAAGGAGGAGCTACATCAGAAGCTTTATAAGGTCACTACAAAAAGCTAACAAGGAATGGGAAGCCTGGTGGGATAGATCCTTCGAGGAAAGGAAGATAATGAAGGAAGCTTTAGAGGTAAAAATTGAAAACCTCTCAAGGAAACTTCAAGGAGCCCAAGCTCACGTCGTTCAAGAAACTCGACGTCGATAAGAAATTGAGAGAATCTACAAAAATCCTCATGAACTCGAAGAAGCCATGACAAAGCTACATGAACTTAGGAACAATGCCCAATTCTTAAGGAAGTTCATAGAGGACGTGAGGTTGCATTGGGAGGCCAAGTATGGAGAAAAGGAAAAGGAGCTATAAGAGGAAAAAGCAAGCACTCTCTATTCAAAGATAGAAGATGGCAAGTAGTTCGTGAAATGTGAGGAAGTGGTTAAGCTAGGTAATCACTTGATACACATTTTTCCTCCAAGGCTAATGGATTCCTTTGAAGAGATGACCTATGAGAACATCCTGCCTACTGTCTTCAACTTCATTCTCCTCTGTAGAGATATGGTCAAGGCCTCAAGGAAGAATTGAACCACCTGAAGAAGTTGGGAGAGTTGCAAAAGGATAGGATATATTTACATTTGCGTTGTCTTAGCCTATAATCATCATATGTACTTGACTTTGAATTAATGAATGATTGAATTGGCTTACAAGTTATTGTCTCTCTTTATTACTCTTACACTTTCAAATGTCTAACAATAAAAAAATTCAAAGATTCCCTATAAATAAAATCAATAAATATACAAAAATTTCACATGCATCTGCATTAATCCATGAGCATGCACTTCCTTAAAAATAGTAAAACCCTAGCTCATGTAACCTTGTTTCCATCCTCAGAACCTGTATCCACCAAGATGATTCCCCAATATCCCTATGGAACCAGAGCTAACATCCGAAGAAGGATGGACGAGATAAGAGAAGAAATTAATGACCTAAAGGGATCGATGGAGAAAATGATGGAAATTCTACAGGTATTAACTACCATAAAAGATCCTCATATGCCCACCCTGATCTCTAAAGTCGTAGAAGTTTCCTTTGAACCACAACATCCTCTAAGGATCAACACTACATGGCCAAAGTTTGGTTTACTGCCAAACTACTCTACACCCTTCGCTAAGGCTTCAAGAGTAGGCCCATCAACTCAACAAGTAATGCAACAACCTCCAGTGGTTCATACAATGGATCCAGGGGCCTTTGATGATCATCATTATGCTTACCACAATGTTGGTTCAACAACGACGATCAGGAAGAAAAAGGAGAGATGATCGATGTCAAAGAAAAATATCAAACCCTAGAGAAAAGGGTCAAATCCATGTAGGGAAACAATATTTTTGGTGCAGTAACTATGGACACGTGTTTAGTTTCGGATTTAACCATCCCAGTTAAGTTTAAAACTCTCGATTTCGAGAAATACAAGGGCCACACTTGTCCAAGAAGTCACTTGGTGATGTATTTCCGAAAAATGGCCGCCCATACCAGGAATGATAAACTACCCATACTCTGTTTCCAAGACAGATTGAGCAGAGCCTCACTAAAATGGTATACGGGTTTGGAGAATAGCCGAATTTAGAGCTGGCATGATCTAGCTGATGCTTTTCTTCGATAACACAAATACAACTTCGACATGGCATCTGATCACACACAATTGAAAATATTGGAAATGAAATAAAATGAGTCCTTTGAGGAATATGCTCAACGATGGAGAGAGCTAGCTGCCCAAGTCGCACCCCCTTTGTTTGAAAGGGAAATGACTGGAATATTTGTGGATACTCTGAAGGACCCCTATTTTGATAGTCTAGTAAGAGGTAGGACCTTCGAATTTACTGATTTAGTCGCAACCAAAGACCGGATCGAGAAAGGTTTAGAATGTGGCAAAATTCATATCAACACTGAGGCATCCAATGCTCCGAAGAGGTTCTCTGGAAACTTCGAGAAGAAGAAAGAAGGAGAGGCCAATGCCATCATGGGAGGAAGAAAGAATAAAGCCCAACAAAATGTTCCAGTATCGTACCACAAAGTTGCTGCCATAACACTTACACCATACCTATAACAATTTCCTCTACAACAACCATATCAATTATCGGCTTACCAACCGCAACAGTTGTATCAACATCAATGGTACCGAACACAACAACATCAACATCAACACGCTCGATAATTATGCAAACTAAATCAACAAAGAACAAGAAGACCAGAAAGACAGTTTGATCCCCTGCCTCTCCCATATAACCAGTTCCTTCCTAATTTATTAAAAGGTGGGTTGGTCACTTTGAAGGAGTTAACGCCTGTAATCCCTCATTATTCACTGGGCTACGATGCCAATGCTCATTGTGAGTATCACATGGGTTCCCCGAGGCACATAGTGGATAACTATAAGGCTCTAAAGCACAAAGTCCATGATTTAATTGACTGTAAAGAATTTACATTTACCCCCACGGGCCCGAATGTTATCTAGAGAACAATGAAAGCTTGAAAATTTGTGTACAAAAGCTGATTAATTGAGGTACCATCTAAATTGGACGACTAGCAAAGAAGTAAGAGGAAATGTATATGCTGGAAATTCCTTATCCAACATTGGAAGTTCAAATCCCGATCACTCCCTTGGTGATTCAAGTCCTTGCTCCATTTCCATACGAGGGCATTAAGGTCATTCCTTGGGTATATGAGCCCAAGGCGTACAAACAGGGGTATGAAAATCAACCTCTGATCATTAATGAGCCAAATCTCACTTCCGTTGTGGGACCCGAAGGGATGATCCGTAGTGGTCGAGTGTTTGTGCCAAAAGTTGTTAAACTTTTAACTAAGGCTAAAGGAAAGGAAGCTGCAAACGATATTCTAATCTATGCTCAGAGTGTTGAATCACAAGAAGGATTGTCATCCCCTAAAGTTGTTGCATCCTAGAAAGAGGCCGAGGAGTTTCTCAGGACTATCATGAAAAACGACTACAAGGTAGCCGATCAGTTGATCCAAACTCCCTCCAATTTCAATGCTATCTTTATTGCTTAGCTCAGAAGCATATAAAGATTCATTAATGAAAGTGTTGAATGCAACACATGTTACCAAGGATATTAAAATTGACCATTTTGATGACGTATTAGCAAATATCACAACCGGTAATTTCTTGGGAGTCAATGACGATGAGCTGCCTTCTGAAGGAAGAACTCATAACAAAGTTCTGCAAATTTCTTTGAAAGGTGTAGACACACTGTTATCCAGTGTGTTGGTGGACACAAGATCCTCTTTGAATGTTATCCCGAGGACTATCCTTTTTAAACTATCCTTGGATGGGGTTAAGACGAAGCTAAGTACCCTTGATTGTGAAAGATTTTTATGGCTCCAAGCGAGCTATAATTGGGGAAGTGAACCTGCCAATCAAGATTGGTCCAACCACTTTTTCCATTACTTTCCAAGTGATAGACATTTATCCCGCATACATCTGTCTGCTTGGGAGGCTCTAGATTCATGCGACAGGGGCGGTCACATCCACCAAAAGCTTAAATTTATCAATCATGATAAAATGGTTGTAATTTATGGGGAGGAGGATATCCTAGTCAGTCATCTGACCTCCTTCCAATACATCAATGTTGATGGTGAAACTATTGAGATACCTTTCTAATCTTTGGAAGTGGTGAGTGTTGTAACTATTCAGCCAACATATGGGCATCTAAAATCTAAACCATTAATGGCCTCTTGAAAGAGCTAAAGCCATTATGAAGGATGAAGATGTCCAAGGTTGGGGCAAGTTTGTAGAAATCCAGGAAAAGAAGAACCGGTTTGGGTTGGGATTCCAACCATCCTTCAGGGGAAAAGATGATCAAGAAATCAAAGGGCCAATTTTTTCGGTGGAAGAAACATTCACAAGTGCTGGCCACATATTTGATGGTCAGGTAGCAATGATTGACAAAGCAACATACAATGAGGCAATGTCCAGTTGGATACACCAGGCAGAGCCCGATGAAGAACTGAAGAATTGGAAGGCTATTGAAATACCTTAAGTCTTTCACTTTCAAACATAATTTTACTGTTTTTATCAAAACTATATGCTCTGCCCAAGGCATAATGGCATACTGTAGGGCCCGCTATTTTAAACTTTGATTATCATAAACAAAATGACAATTTTCATGTAATTATGTTCCTTTTCTTTCGTATTTTTCTTTACAGAATAAATGGGAATGTTTTACACACCCATTTTCTAAAAACTACATAAATCATAACATGCAGAAACACCACTGAGACCATTGATAATAGTTCTGATATGGTCCCATGTGACTTAGATTTTCCAATCAACCAAGTTGTAGAAGAAGGCGAGAAAGATTGTGAACTCCCTGAAGAGCTAGCCATAACGCTCAAGCAAGAAGAAAATGTCATTCAGCCGCACCAGGAAGACATCGAGGTTATCAATCTAGGAACATAGGAAGACAAGAAAAAGTGAAGATATGTGTCGCCTTATAAAATGCAGATAAGACAAAAATGATAGAGCTTCTTCATGAGTACGTCAATGTATTCACTTGGTCATATCAAGATACGACTGGGTTGGATACAAACACCGTCGTTCACAAGCTGTCGCTTAGGGAAGAATGTCCTCCTGTTAAAAAAACCTAAGAAAAACTCGCCAAGATATGGCCCTCAAGATCAGAGAGGAAGTTTGAAAACAGTTTAACACTGGATTCTTAGCAGTAGCCAAGTACCCATAATGGGCTGCCAACATCGTTTCAGCACCAAAGAAGGATGTTATAGTCCTATATTATGTTAATTACTGAGACTTAAACAAGGTGAGCCTAAAAGATGATTTCCCATTACCTCACATTGATGTATTGGTTGACAATACGACTCCGTTCTATGTATTTTCCTTCATGGGTGGTTTCTCTGGGTATAACCAAATTGAGATAGCCTCGAAGGAATGGAGAAGACAAAATTTATAACCCCTTGGGGAACCTTCTGCTACGAAGTGATGTATTTCGGATTGAATAATATTAGGGCAACATATCGATGCACAATGATGAATCTCTTTCATGACATGATTCTTAAAGATATTGAGGTTTACGTTGACGATATGATTGCAAAATCACATACCGAAGAGGATGACATTATCAATCTGCAAAAGTTGTTTACTCGATTAAGGAAATTTAGGCTAAGGCTTAACCCCAACAAATTCACATTAGGGGTTTGATCCGGAAAACTGCTAGGTTTCATTATGAGCCAAAAAAGGATCAAGGTAGACCATGACAAAGTCAGATCCATCCAAAATATGCATGCTCTGAAGATAGAAAAAGAGGTTCGTGGCTTCTTGGGAATATTGAGTTATATCTCCAGATTGATTTGGCATCTCACCGCCACATGCAAACCAATATTCAAGCTTTCGAGGAAGGATCAAGTGATCGATTGGAACGACGACTGCCAAGAAGCCTTCAACAAAGTCAAAGAATATTTGCAAGAACCATCGATCTTGATACTCTTGTTGAGGGAAGGCCTCTCATCATGTACTTGAAAATGCTCGACAAATCTATAAGTTGTGTGCTGGGGCAGCAAGAAAAAACTGGTAGGAAAGAGCACACCATTTATTATCTAAGCAAGAAGTCCAATGACTGTGAGACCAGATACTCATTGCTCGAAAAGACTTGTTGTGCACTCTCAGTGGATACTCGACGCCTTATACAATATATTTTGACCCACACAACATGGTTGATTTCCAAGATGGATCCCATAAAATACATATTTGAGAAACCGACTCTCACCGGAAGAACTTCCCATTGGAAAATGCTATTATCAGAGTATGACATTCAATATGTCACACAAAAAGCCATCAAGGACAGTGTGCTGGAGGATTATCTTTCCCATCAACATGTTGAAGATTACCAGTCTTTGAGGTTTGATTTCCCAAATGAGGATATCATGGCCATAAAAGATTATGGGATCCCGATGAAGGACCTGAACCAGAGGAGAAATGGACTCTTATGTTCGATGGTGCTTCAAATATAATGGGCCATGGTATTGGGGAAGTCTGATGTCTCCCAAGAATTATCACTTTCCTTTCATAACTAAGTTTTGATTTGGTTGCACAAACAACATTGTTGAATATGAAACGTGCATATTGGGACTAGAGGAGGCTATTGACTTGAGGATCAAAGTCCTTGAAGTGTATGGAGACTCTGATCTAGTAATACATCAAATTAGTGGTGATTCGGAAACAAGGCATCCGAACCTAATTCCATATCGGGATTATGTACTGAAATTACTCCTAAAATTTGACAAAATCACATTCTACCACATTTCTTGAGAAGAAAATCAGATGACAGATGCTCTGGAAACTCTATAATCTATGTACATATTGATTTGGCCCAACCATCGGCCTTATATCACAGTAAGGAATTTCGATGAACCTGCTCACTATTTGGCAACAACAGAAGAATCAGATGGCAAACCATGGTTTTATGATATCAAATGGTATCTTGAGAAATAGAAATATCCAACAAATCCTTCAAGCATAGATAAGGTAACTCTAAGGAGGTTATCATCGAATTTCTTCCTAAATGGAGACGTGCTATACAAGAGAAACTATGACATGGTCTTACTTAGATGCATGGATAGACAAGAAGAAGACATGCTCATAAAATAAATCCACGAAGGAACCTTTGGCACCCATGAAAATGGACATATGATGGCCCATAAAATCCTGAGGGCAAACTACTATTAGTTTACCATGGAAGATGACTATTTCCATTACTCCAGGTTGTGCAACAAATTCCATATATATGTTGATAGGTGCATGTGCCACATTTTCCTTTGAATATCCTGACAACACCATGGCCTTTCTCCATGTGGGGATTAAACATTATTGGGATGATCGAACCGAAGGCTTCGAATGGACATCAATTTATATTGGTTGCCATAGACCACTTCACCAAATGGGTCGAAGTTACGTCTTACGCCAATGTCACTAAACAAGTGGTCGCCCGCTTCTTGAAGAATAATATAATATGCCATTACAGGGTTCCCAATAAAATCATCACTAATAATGGGTCCAACCTCAACAACAAAACGATGAAAGAGTTGTATGCAAACTTCAAAATTGAACACCAAAACTCATCACCATATTGGCCCAAGATGGACGGCTCCGTTGAAGCAGTAAAAAAAATATCAAGAAAATCATCCAGAAAACGGTGATAACATATAAGGATTGGCATGAAATTCTAACTTTTACACTGCATGGCTATTGTACATCAGTACACGCTTCGATAGGGGAAACCCCTTACTCATTAGTCTATGGCATGGAAGCAGTCCTTCCAGTAGAAGTTGAATCCCCCTCGTTGAGAGTCCTGATGGAATCTAAGCTTGATAAGGCAGAATGGATCCAAACAAGGTTCGATTGAATCAACCTTATAGAGGAAAAAATGCCTGACAGTGTTATGCCATAGCCAACTCTATCATAGGCATCTTAAGAAAGCATTTGACATGGTTCTTCCTCGATCATTCCAAGAAGGCGACCTTGTGCTGAAGAAGATCCTCATAATTCACAAAGATTCCAGGGGCAAGTGGACAATAAATTACAAAGTCATATTTGTTGTGGTAAGAGCCTTTTCTGGAGGTGCTCTGATCCTCACAACCATGGATGGCGAAGAATTGCCACTTTCTGTGAATTCTAACACAGTCAAAAGATGCTTTGCCTAAAAAAGTGGAATACAAAACGCCTCTAAGTCAAAAGCCTAAAAGGGCGACTTAGGCAAGAATGACTATCCCGATGGACAAAAACATAAAATAAAAGTCTAGACAAAAATTAGGGATAAAATCAAAAAAATCTGAACCGCTAAGTCGAGAACCTGAAAAGGCGGCTTAGACAAAAATGGGTATCCCGATGGACTGAAAACCCGAAAGGGCGGTCCAAGCAAAAGTTAGGGAATTTTCCAAGGCAAATACCTTGGACCGTGAGTCCATGTTGGCATGGAAAGCTCTAAAAAGATAAGAATTGATCCAGTCGCTCTCCTCATAAGCAATGTGTTAAGATCTTCGGAGAAATATGGGTTATAATAGTGTTGTAATTTAATGGAAACTCAACAGTCCCCATTTCCATTTTATTTTTTTTAGCACAACAATTACCTATTTAAGTAATTTCATCCTTATGTGTCATTTCTCATTCACGGGTCAAATCAATAAAAGATGATTTTCTCATTAAATGTGCCCAATTGATTTTTACTTTATCTGCTTGTTTGCAGAATATCGTTATTTTTGATAAACACTATATTAAAACTTTGGTAAATAACAAAATTATTTGAAAAGAATAGTAAGTTGCTTTTAATTTTTGAAATTTATAAAGGGAGATCAACAATCCTCGATAATTCCCTCATCACGCAAAGACATAAAATCATTTGTAGGTCGCCATGGCCCTGTTAGCATGGCATCCAAGTTTTCTTAGGAATTCACTCACACGTAACTTCTCAGCAACAAATACAACTTGGGGAACCAAGGACATCCACGTTAGCATCATCAAAGTTCTGAGTGTCGATGAGTCATATCAACTCAACTTACCTAGTCTTTCATTGGTCAAAACATTGAGTCCAATCTCTTTTGGCATCAATTTTAAAAATACGATGTTCATCGATAACCCATAATCCAACAATATTAGAATCATCAAAATATAATTTAGTCCCCAAATTTCAGTTTTGCTCGATATTTCTGAGGAATAAAGATCAATTCCAAAAAATTCCAATCAGTCATTTGCATTCGTACATGCATTGATTATGACATCAATCATCATGTATAACATTTCCCGTAAGGTGTTATGTCAAAAAAATCACCCTACATAACATTCTCATCGAGGTGAAGCATTTCTCCATTGAAAATTAAACATGCATACATAACATAAGTCAAGATCCAGGATCAATCATGAGTATCCAGGTCAATCCTCAGCTAATTCAGTGGTATGATGTTTCTCTGAGTGAGTTCCTACCATGCATTGTTTTCTCATTAGGTGTTCCCTAGTGAGTTTTTTTTCTTCAACCTTTTGTTGATGAGGATGTTATCCTTATCCGAGTCAGTGGTATTTCTCTGAGTTGAGTTCCTATCTTGTGTAGTGTTCTCATTGGGCGTTCCCCGATGAGTTTGTTTCCTTTAACCTTTTGCTGACGAGGATATTATCCTCAGTCGAGTCAGTGGTATTTCTATGAGTGAGTTCCTACTTGTAACACCTCAAAATTTGCCCTCCTCTCTTGGGACTAGCATTATCATTTTGCATATCATTTTAGGTCATTAGGCATTGCATATTTCATATCATGTGGTTACATTGTGCAAGCCATTCTCCCAAGTCTTGATCAGAAGATGAGGAAGTCAAAGTGCAAGTTAGGGTTTTGTTGACTGATCATTGGCCATCTGAGGATTGGGCTATGAATTAGGGTTTTGTGATTCTCAAAGGATATTGGTCTTCATCTTGATTACAATGATTCATCATCATCATCATGTCTTGTTATCATCAGAGGATTCAAGTGTTGAAGCAGATTCCTTGAGATTAGGGTTTTGACCACTGGTCAACCCTAATCAGTTGCATTGGGCCAATCAGGGCATGATCAGGAGATGGGGTTTATGATGGAGATGAGGATCATTTTATGATTATATGAAGCTTATTGAGGCTAGGGTTTCATCCTTGAGCCATTGCAGTTGAGGATTGGAGCTCAGATTGATCTATGCATTGCCAAATTCATCTATCAGTTGAAAAGTCAACTGTGGTCAACTGTACATGATCTGATGGATTTGGAGGTGGAAATGAGTTGGATACACTTCATTCATGTTGGAACAAGTGTTATTTGACATCTCAAAGCTCAAGAATGAAGAAAATCAAGTCAGGACAAAAGTTGCCAAAAATAGAAAGTGACTTGTAATAGAAGTTTCCAAAAATGGAAAGTTTTTGACCTCAAGACCACGTGTCCAAGGAAGCTTCAAATGAAAAATTGTTCAACATGAAAGTTGTAGATCTTGTTCTCACCTCTCCAAAAAGTCCAAGAACTTGAAAATCCCATGTATGGTTGTCAAGTTATGGTCCGGTGAATTTCAAAAATGACCCATAATCAGGAGGGCATAACTTCCACATGGATTGTCCAAATTGGATGTTCTTTATATGCACAAACTCCATTTGACATGTACTTTCATGGTGCATAATTGGATTTCTTCAAAAATGGTCAATGCAAAAGGTCAAATTTCAACTGGACAATTAAATGGACCAGGGGCAAAATTGTCCAACTTGTGAAATAATTGGAATTTTTGAGTGGGGATTTTTGCAACACTTCATAAATGGCATTTGAAACTTGTTGGAATATTCATAACATGCTAAGGCTTCATGGTTTGGAAAATGGTTTTTGAAATGAACTTGAATAATTGAACACATAGCCATTCACATGTGGAATTTCCAAAATACACATCCAATGAGCATAAGCCAAGTTGCAACAGCTCACACATGTCATTTTGAGAGTGTGTGAGCTGTCCATGAGCTGGCAATGAGCTGGCATATGAAGTTACATTTTTGCCCTTGGTGTGAAAATGACATTTTTACTAATCATTTCCATTTGGCTAATGAGAGTGATTAAGTAGTGATTAAGCAAGAGTATATATTCTTAATCATCTGTAAATCATAACAGAATTGATAATTCATCAAAATCAGATCCAAAACCTTCCAAATTCACCAAATCTCTCAAGAACACTTCACACCAAAATTCATCAAACTTCCTCAATTCTTGATCATTTGGCAAAAGTGTTTGTTGATTCGAGCTTCATTCATCATCTATTTCTGCTGTTTTTGGAAATCAACCTCAGAAGCCTTGCCAATTGCGACTGTTGCAAGTGAAGTCTTCCATGGCCAATTCCAATTCCTCATGACTGGAGCAAGTTCGCGCTAGGCAAAGGCTTCTATTCATCTTCCCTATCATCAGGCTTGGACTGTTTTGAAGAAACACGTACAAATTCCTCACGAATCTTCACTGTTTCCAAATCAAGGTCAGGAATCGAATCTTGCCATTGCCTTAATGTTTATGTGTGTTTTGAAGAGCGTAGAACGTAGGTTATCATGATGTAACTAGTTTTAGGAATGGATTAGTGTAGCTCATGAAATTTGGATTCAAAGTTTCGAATGCAAACCCTAAGTCGATCGATCCGTGAGATACATGAACATTTAGGATAAATTAGGACGATATTTGAGATCCTCGTGTTGAGACGGTTCCAACCATATGCGGTTTGTGGATTTTGGTGATGGTTCGTGGTTCTTCATGTTCTTGAGTTTCTGGAAAACGCGTGAGGAAGAGAGTGAAATTCTGGAAAATAATGGAGTTTGATCCGTTTTTCGGTTTGAATTTTTAAGTTCGCTGTTTACCGCGCCAGGCTGATGGTAATTACAATAATGCCATTCGTTCACTTTAATTAATTAATATAATCTAAATAATTATTAAAAAATCATAAAAATCTTAAAAAAATCATAAAAAATATTTTAATAATCAGAAAAATATGAGGATTTTTTCTACAGCTTCCATTTTGTCTCTAGTTTTTTATGAGTATGATTTTGCAAATTGTGCTTGGAGAAAATTAGGTTTGACCTAGGGTTGTTTGACATGTATGTATTTTTGACACATTTTGCCATTCCTATTGTGAAATACTCATGCTTAAAAGAAGTTCTTGAAAATTTTTGTGGTGATTGTAGACATGTTAATGGTGATTTACATGTAAATTTTGTGAATTTTGGATACCTGATGATTGAGTTATGAATTTTTGTATCTAGGTGTGACAATTTGTGTCACACCTAGTTAGGTCAACTTTCTGGATTTATTTTCATGACCTAGGCTTGTTAGAATGGAATGAAATTTTGCATGGATGTTCATGAATATGTTGAGATGCTATGTGAATATTTCTGGATTTTTATGTGGCATTTTCAATTTGATTGGTATTTTTCATCTCTGTTGGTCAAATGTGCAAGCTTGTGTGACATGTGTTTGGAATATCCTTGTGAAATGCTCATATGGTATTAAATGATGATGAAATTTGGTATGCTGGTTGTAGACACATGATAGGACATGATGCTTTTGGTCCCATTCATTTCTTTATTGTTTTCATTGACTTATGATTTTTTGAAGTGAATGAATGTGGTGATGCTATGGTTTGGCTCATATAATTGTGTCTGCTTTTCTTGATTTTCATTGACATGGTTCCTTCTGTCCAATTGAGCTGAAAATTGACATGCTATACCTTGAATATGTCCTGTTTAGGTGTAAATTATTTGAGGATTTTTGGAATTGTTTTGAGGTGGAATTGAATGCAATAGTTCTGTTTGGATGTTTGGTGTTATGTTTGACCTAGTTTGAATTGTTTTATGCATAAAATGAATATGGTGAATGATATAAACATGGGATCAATTGCATTTGCTTTTGTTTGACATTAATTTGAGTTTGGTTGGAGATTGCTTGCTGTTTAGACATTTTTGCCACTTTTGGACCCTAGGCTTGGCCTAGTGGTCCAGTTTCTCACATTTGCTTGATTTTTCAGGATGAAAAGCACAATGCTCAAGGAGATTGAATCAAGTTAATTCAATTAAGTTTGTTTGATGTTTGTACACTAACATAATTTTGTTTTGTAGGTTGTGAAGCTTGAGCTTGAGCTTGTAGCTTGCATTTATGTGCTTGTGTTGTTTGTATAGTCTGACTGATTAACATTTGCTGTTTATTGTTTGTTTGTCTGAGTGCTGATGATACTTGATTGATTTCAGGTACATTTAGTCGCTTACAGTTCTTTAAGAACTTGCTTGCTGCTGCTTGGTTTTTGAACCACTTGAGGTAGGACTTCTATTCTTCATGTAGTCTGGAGACCCAGTTTGTTATTTGGCCGGGCAAAATGTCTGAAGTCCTCCTTAAGAGGCGATGCTTGTGATTGTTTACATTTGTGCCTAAGCAGGTGAAGACCTCTATGAGACAATTGGTGGAAGCCAAGGGATATGCAATCTATCCCCCACTATTCTGTGAGTCGTCCCTCTGCTCACACGGCTGTGTGTTGATGCATTGGGACACAAACCCAAGATCTCGTGCTGTTGCACAATCGAGTCAGAGTCTTTGAGCGTAGAAGGGTCCCTCCATTCTGGACCCACGCTCCTTTGTCTGAAGCTCTCCCTGGTCAGGGATAAGAGCTGTGAGGTCTCATCCTCACTTCACCTTTTCATCTGCTTCACCTTAGCCTCGTAATGGCAAGGTTAAGAGCGAATGCTACACATGTACAGATGACTTGCTTCGGCAGTCAAACCCATTGTTTGAGCCCACTTGATTGGTTATAGTGTGTGCTATGTGGATATTTGTTTGAGATGCTTGTTCTCATTTGATGTATGCTTGTGTGCTTGTATGCTTGCTTCTTTCCTGGATAGGATTAGTTTGCAATGGTGCAAGTAGGTAGAAACCTGAACGTAGGGTAACGATGCATGACAACACTAGGCTCGAGTCCAGCTCCCTGGTAGTGTGTCGTCCCTTGGTTTCTGGCTAGTTTTTCTTTCCCTTGAGGGGGAACTACATCGCCCTGATCCTTGTTCCAGACGAGGTATGTAGGCAGGTGGTCGTGCGAGACCACTACGGGCAACCTTTTTCTTTTTTGCGTGCGTTTACTTGTTATCTGATTGCGTGTTTGGTTCGGATGCCGACGTAAGTCCAATAATTGGCTATCGGGCTCCACGTTTGCCGTTTTGGTTGTGTTTTGGTTCGGATGCTGACGTAATTCCATCAAGTGGTTGTCGGGCTCCATGTTTGCCATCTGTTTGTGCGTTTTGTGTTGTTTGGCGTGCGTAAGCCGAACTACAGTGGCTCTGATTCTCGTTCCAGACGAGATATGTAGGCATAGGATGCGATGTCCTATCGAGCTCCCTTCTCTTAACCCCACCTGCGTTCCCTGTGTGTGTGTGATGTTTAGCAACCTATTTTTTATTTTAGAACGTGGATCCCGTCGAGTACGACGGACGTGAGGGGTGCTAATACCTTCCCCTTGCGTAACCGACTCCCTTACCCTTTCTCTTTGGTCGCGAGACCATTTCCTTTCCAGGTTTCTCTGAGCGTTTCCTTTCCCTATTTTGGGATAAATAACGCGCAGTGGCGGCTCTGTGTTGTGTTTTTATTTGAGTCCCGCCGGTTGTTTTTTCGCGGATGCGACACTACTCTGCATTTTTTTCTCATTGATCGTTCCCATTGAGTTGTTTCCTTCAAACCTTTTTTTTATAGGAATTATATCTTTTAGTGAATCTTTCTCGTCAACCTTTTATTGATAAGGATAGTGTTACACGACGAATCTTTTCTTCTGTAACCTTTTATCGATGATATCCCCAAGAAAGTATTACCCGTTGGAGCTCCAATATTACCCAACAAGTTTGTTCTATTAACCTTTTGTCGATAGTCTTATTCCCCAATAAGTTTTACTGCCATCCTTTTGATGGCAGTCCCCTAATCGTTAATACTAATCATCATCCTTTTGATGATGACCATCATCCTTTTGGTGATGGCGATATTTAAAGTTTTGATTTTACCGTCATCCTTTTGATGATGGAAATATTTGAATTCACTTTAATTTTACCTTCATCCTTTTGATGATGACATTGTTTAAAGTCACTTTAATATTACCATCATCCTTTTGGTGATGACGATCTTTGTAGTTGTGATCTAACCGTCATCCTTTTGGTGATGGAGATCTTTGAAGTTTTGATTTTACCATCATACTTTTGTTGATGGCAACCTTTAAAGTCACTTTTATCTTACTATCATCATTTTGGTGATGTCGATCTTTGAAGTTGTGATCTAACCATCATCCTTTTGGTGTCGACGATCTTTGAAGTTATTTTGATCTTACTATCATCCTTTTGGTGATATCAAGATATGTTTTTTTTATTTTACCATCATCCTTTCGATGATGGAAATCTTGAAGTCACTTTAATGTTACTATCATCATTTTGATGATGACGGTCTTTTAAGTTATGATCTAACTGTCATCCTTTTGGTGCCGACGATCTTTGAAGTCATTTTGATCTTACTATCATCCTTTTGGTGATAACAATATATGTTTTTGATCTTACCATTATCCTTTTGGTGATGGCGAGTTTTCCGGTGATAACCATCATCTATTAGTAATGGTTATCTTTAAAATCATGAATTCATCGTCATCCTTTTGGTGGTGGAAATCTTGGAAATATAATTAACTATCATCCTTCTAGTGATAACAAGCTTTGTTGTTGATCTTACCGTCATCCTTTTGATGTCGATGATTTTTGCAGATTATGATCTCACCATCGTCCTTTTGTCGATGATGATTTGGCAAGTTATTCAGTTTCCACTCGAGGGTTGACGTTGATCTGATATCTTATCCCAATTGTTAGACGATAGGCTTCGATCTAGAGGAGGGGTGAGGTGTGAATAGATCACTGGTTAAAAACTTTAAACAAAATACACTTTTGAAAATTTTATGGCAAGCGGAAGTAACCCGAATTGAATTGTTTACCCGAACCTCTATTGAAAAGCTCGGTTATGCATTAATACTATTAACATATGATAATTAACACAAATTGATCAAAGACTTTGGATCACTGTCAATGGAATGCTAAGCTACAAGGATAGTATATTTCTAATGATCAATCACAAAAAAAAATCTATTGAGATAAATTATCGAACACCTTGTGTGCAATCAATTTTATTTGGAAATTTATATGATATTATTGATCTTAAAATCCAATCACAATCTAAAGGATTAAGATCAATTCAACAACACCTATTTCAAAAGGTAATCAAAAATATTATCCAAATGAATTAATCGCACAATCAATGAATTCATCAATTTGCAAACGAAAAATAAAATAGATAGAGAGGGAGAGAGAGTACACAAATATTTGTTTAGGCAGTTGCCCAATCGACCTCACTATGGGTACGTCTGCCCTCAATTCGAACTCTAATTGAGATAATGAAATTAACCTTACTTTGTAAAAGTATATATACAAGAGAGATGTATCAATCCAACCTTATAGACCTTAAGTTTGATGTTGAATCTGACACCTTCTCTTCCCTTGATCAAAGCTTGATCAAGTAACCCAACAATGTCGATTTGATTCACCATCTCACGCTACCTCTTTGTAAGAAACCCCATGTTCTTCAAAGCTTCACTTTATCTAATCCAAACCGTGAATTGTTGTAACCTAAGATTTACTAATATGATCCACCGTCCCACGCTACTCCTTTGCAAGAACATTTCTTTCTTCAAATCCTTCACTTGATCGGATCCAAATTGCATAATCTTGTCCAAAACCTTCAAATCCCAATTGGTCTTGAAGGAAAACCCCAAATCGGTTTTCTTATTTGAAATCATCAAAGATCTCAACCCAATTTATAATTCAATAACCTAAATTGGACGTTATCAACCCTAATTCTAGATGACACCCAAACAAATAATGATTATGTCTAGTTTATTTGTGAGTATGCATAGAATGAGGTTGAAGATTATGAGAATGATTTGAAATTAAGTAAATATCTATGTCCTAAAAATAAGATTGAGTAAAGATAAATCTCCTAAAAATGAGATTGAGAAGACAAAAATGAAGAGAAAACCCTTTGGCAGTGTATTCGGCAGCTTGATGTATGCTCAAGTATGCATTAAGCCTGATATTGCTTTTATAGTTGGTGTCTTGGGACGATATCAGTCAAATCCTGGGAATGATCATTGGATTACTGATAAGAAAGTGATGAGATATTTGCAGAGAACTAAAGAGTATATGCTTGTTTTTAGGAGAGTTGACAACTTAGAAATAGTTGGGTATACTAATTCTGATCTTGTTGGGTGTGTTAATGATAGGAAACCTACTTTTGGTTACATTTTTATGTTGGCCAAATGTGCTATATCCTAGAAGAGTAAAAAGAAAACTCGTGTCACCTCTTATACTATGCATGCCGATTTTATTGTTTGTTATGTTGCTGCTACTCATGCTGTTTGATTGATAAATTTAGTAACTGGACTTCGTATTGTTGATTTCATTGCTAGACCACTAAAGCTTTACTGTGATAACAATGCAACCGTGTTCTACTATAAGAATAATAAAACTTCTAGCGGTTCTAAGCATTTGAAATTCAAGTATTTAAAAGTTAGAGATCTTGTAAAGAGAAATGACATTATTGTTGAGTACGTTAGTAGTGACTTCATGCTTGCGGATCCCCTAACCAAGGGACTTAGGCACATTGTGTTCAAAAATCATGTTGAGAACATTGGAATTGTGAGTTCTCTTGATGTCATTTTTATCACGTTGCATTTTATTTTGAACACTTAAAGTGTTCGGGTTGTCAAATATTTTCTATTTAAAAAAATTGATAATGCAATGATTATTATTATTATTATTATTATTATTATTATTATTATTATTATTTGTCATTGTTTATTTATATGTAAATCGAGACTCAAGGTAATTGAGCATAGTGCCTGTGATCAATATTAGTTTGGAGTTCAAGGTATAATTATAACTTTGAGCTCGAAATCTTCGAGACTACTATACTGATGGTCGATGCTATATTGAAGGTGAAGTATAATTTTAAGCTCGATGTTGTCAGAACCACTCTGTCGACGATCAACGCCATATTGAAGTTGAAGAATTATGGTTTGTAAAACCATGCAATTTCTTTGACTTTACTTTGAAGTGTGTCATATAATTTTAAAAAATGTTTGTTTGACATGATAATGATATTCAAAATAAAAATAAATTATTAATCTCTCCAAGCATTCTTGAGGAATTATGAGAGCTAACACTTTTTAAATATGTAAAATTGTATCGGTCTTACATTTATTTAAAATTTATTTAGTTATTTGTTATTAATATTAGGCTTAAAAAGCCTATCGGTCCCTCTATCCTTTGGTGTCAAAATTGAATCCATGACCATTGTATTAACATGGTAGTACTTCACCCTTAGAGCAACCAACACATTCTTTTAATTTATTGTAATAAATTTATATATTATATAAATAGTTTAGAATTATCTAAATAATTTATTAAATAATTTAAGAGATTAATTATTATGCATTGTCAGTGTAAAAAAATTTACACTGTCAAAGCATCACAATCATACGTCTGTATTACTTTTTAAATGTTTCAAATAAAAGTCAAACCTTTCAAATAAATGAGTGGTTGTGATTAACTGAAGTGTATAAATTAATCTCATAATTTAATTATTTCATATCATTAAATAATTTAATTAATATTTCAAGTATTTAGTATTTCAATTATTTAATATTTCAACTATTTATTTTATTATAATTTCAATTATTTAATATTTCAATTATTTATTTTATTAAATAATTAATTTATTAAATATTTCAATTATTTAGTATCAAATATTTAATATTTCAACTATTTAATATTTCCTCTAATAATTAGTTTATTAAATATTTCAACTTTTAATATTTCAACTAATTAAATTAATAATTAATTTATTAGAAATATTAATAGTTAAATTATTTTAACTAATAATTACTTTATTAGAAATATTAATATTTAATATTTTAACTATTAATATTTCAAATAATAATTAATTTATTAAAAATATTAATAGTTAAAATATTAAATGTAAGAAATACTAAATATTTGAAATATTAAATAATTTAAATATTTAATAAATGAATTATTTAATAAACTAAAAAAATTAAAATATTAAATAGTTGAAATAATAGTAAAGTAAATAGTTGAAATATTTGAAACTTGAAATACTAATTAACCTATTTAATGATATGAAATAATTAACCTATTTAATAAATTATTTAGGTCATTCTAGACCATTTATGTAATATATAAATTTGTTACCATAAATTAAATGAATGTGTTGGTTGGTCAAGTAAAATCATATCGATAGGGTATGTCCATCACTTACATAATACAAAGGTAAATAAAATTTATTTTAATAAAAAATATTTAAATTAAATTATTAAATTTATAAAGTAATACATGTCTTTAAAATAATTTTTTACTTCTCAAATAATACTTTCATTAATATTAAATAAGAAATATAATAATGTATAAACATTATGTTACCAAAAAATTCTAATACCGATAAGGTACTCAAACAATAATTTACATAATCATAAATCATAAATATATTGAACAAAATAAATTATATTAATAATGACATACTGATAAAGTATAATTATTATTAATATAATATTTATTATAATTAAAATCCATTTAATTATTTAATTTTTTTTATATATTTACAATCATACGAATTAAGAATGCTTATATTTTAATAAATATATATATATATATATATATATATATATATATATATATATATATATATATATATATATATATATATATATATATATATATATATATATATATATATATATATATATATATATATATATATATATATATATATATATATATATAATTCTATCCACGACACATGTGAGATTACAATTATACAAATTAATAGTGATTATTTAATTTTCTAGAATAAAATTCTCAAGATAATAATATTTTAAATATACTCATAAGACTAAATTTTTTGATGCAGATTAAAATAAATAGATACAACAATTGAAGAGATACCCAAAAGGTGAGCAATGAAACAAAACATGACATAATTACCTAAAATACACCTACAAGAATCCACATTTTTTAATGTCAATGTGCAATTGAATTTTATCTTAGAATAAATTTATAATTCAAACAATAAGTATGAATGATTTATTTAATAGATAGATACAAAATTACAGTATATTATTATATTATAGAATAATAAAGAATAATAAAAACGGTTTATATTTTAGAATTACCGTTAAAAATTGTGACATAAGATTACTTTCCTCGTTGCCGTTTAGGGTTGTCATAATATAATAATTATTTAATGAGTTAACACATAAATAACTAAACCGCCGAAGACAATCATCTCTCGTTGGATTTAACTGAATGGTTCATCCCATTACAATTCAAACACAAAGCTTAAATAAATAACTCATCAATAATTAATGTTTATTCATGATTGATCATAATATAATTAATAATTAATTATTTCAATCCATATTTAATTAATTAAATAATTAATCTAACATATTTTTTATTACCTAGACTTTTTATAAAAATTTCAAATACATTATACCCTTGATTATTTTCACTTTTTTAGTCATGAAAATAAAACCACTAAACAAACACATACAATTAAGCCACAGAGATTGGTCTAATTAGTAAAGTTTCGGCACAAATTTTACTAAAATCAAAATTTAAAAATTGAGATCGATGTGAGGATTCCGTTAGTGAATAATATATAAATATTTTAAAAATTATTCTTTGAATTTTAAGCTTTTTTTTTTAACGATAATAATATAACATAGAATTGGTGAATGAATATACATTAACACATGTAATCTGCTCCTATATATATAGTAGGCTTGTAGCAAGAGAATATAAATATCACTGCAATGAACATACTAATAACTAATTCAGTGCAACTAAATAACTAACCAAGTGTAAATAAATATGTACTTGCAGACGATTTATAATACTCACAAAAATTATAATTAATCAATAATTTTTATTATTAGAATTGCAGGTAAATAAATATATATATGAATATTTAGATAACTATAATCTTTTAAATTTAATGTAAAAATAAACACAACAACTGAATAACTTCTTTAAGGCACTTTCAGTATTACCCCTTTAGAGGAAAAACAAGTTTAACTATATGTAATGGTAATTTAAAATATGCCTACACATTTTTGCAAATAATATCTCAATATATAAATAAATTATAAAATATTTAGAAAAAGAAGAAGAAAAGTGACATAATGATAAAATATAATTTGACTTAGTGCATCATAATTATTAAATTTAAAAAATTAATACTTTCATGAATAAATTGAAAGAAAAATGCAGCAAATGTTGCTTAAATATTTGATGAAGAATAATAAAATAATTATATCTTCTTTAAACATACTTTACCATGTTTGCTTTGAGGCAACTTAGTTTCAAAGTTTTTGACTTTTTAATACAAAAAATGGTTCCAGTTGGATTAGAGAGTGTATCACTAATTTTCTTTCTCTTATTTAGCTTGTAGATTGGAAAAGTGTTATCTAAACATGATGTCCCAAAAATAAAAATTAAATAAAAGTAAACAAAGTTAAGCTTGTAATAATCCTCGTATAAGCAAAAAGTGGAAGCAACTTGAAGCTAATCTCTCGGTGCAAAAAGGTGTTAACTTAATTCTACTATTCGACTTGAAGCGTAATAAACTAATAAAATATTAGAAAAAATACTAATATTAATTAACTTAAATTGAATTACATGCGGGGCGAATTTTATAAATTTATTTTAACGACATGCTTGATCATAATATCCACTGATTCCACACTTCAGCGTTGTCTTTCACTGTTGAGGCCTCCCAAGACTCAAGGTGTTTGATGGATCCCATGATTCACCTGAAGTGTTTGGTGGGAGGTCCTTAGGATATTAATGTTACCCATGAAATCTAGCATTTATTCCCAACTTAGTTGGGACGCGTTGCCGTAATCGAGTTTGGTGTCCCTGTCATCGTAGTTTTGTGGGTGCTCATTGGATTAACAGTGGGCGGGATGTTAGAAAAATGGGTATGATAATCCTGGATAACTTCGAAGAATCGTGTTCGTACACTTTCCGAACAAAGTATTTCGACCCTATTCTTGCCTGGGTTCACGAAATCTTTGTGGGGATAATTCTTGAAGAACAATTTGTTTCTGGCAAAGAGAGATGTTAAGGAATGTAGAGAGAAAGTTTGATTTCGTTATCACTTTTCAAACTGAGGCCAAATGACTCCTTATATAGGAGATCAATAACAGAAACCGAAAAGACGCAACTGTTCAGAAACGGTTACGTCGGTTGGGAAAGGATTCGAAATTCAAAAGAAAATTTCGAACGTTGGAACCCCGTTTCAATTATTCGCATTCAATTAAACGTTTACTCGACGAGCGTGCACTCCGCACTACCCCTAACTCGTTTCCAAGCTTTAACGCATAATTGCATCGGCCTATAGTAAATCACATTACTACTAAAATACATTGATGATATTAAAATCACCAACAAATCCCCCCCATTTTAGTGTAATCCTTGATTTACTCAGTATATACAATTATATATACAAGGGTATAACACACAGGTATAACGATCAAACAAATGCATAAATGAAAATGTCTTACGATTGAATTTTCATCTTAGTACAAATACACATTCCAAATACTCGAAAATCGGGGTGTCATAGCGATTGAACCCGTCAATCCATTTGAGTGTCTGAAGATATAGTACACATATGTTTCTTACAATACTCTACTATTCATACTTGACACTTTACAAGCCATGTGTCCTTATCCATTAATAAGCATATAGGAAGCCAAGTCCAAGCTTCTTGAAGCGGCAAAACTTCATGCTCACATAGGTGATTCTTTTAATCTTGCACCTGCATTTGCAATTTTCCAAAAGAACCATTAAGAAGATATAATTCAACCTAGCCATCACTTGCAGGTCTGAGCACATACCTTGGGAAGATAAACACAATTGCTCCAATCTCTAACTATGATCTTTCCACATTGAATTCTGCTTCTAATGTTGTATTAGAAGGGAATTGGGTATACCATAGCTAATAGATTTAAATGGACTTTAATCCCATCCCAATTACCGACTTCTTCACTAAGTCTCTAGCTAACCCCTTCGTCAAGTGGTCAGCTAAGTTTTGTTGCGACCGAACAAACTCAATAGATATCACCCCATTCATGATTAATTCCCTAATCATACTATGTCTAACACCCAAATGTCTAGACTTTCCATTGTATATTTGACTATAAGCTTTAGCCAATGTGGCAGTACTATCACAACGGATAGAAATTGGTGATATCGGTTTAGGCCATATCGGAATCTCATATACCAAATTTCTTAGCCATTCCGCTTCTTTACCAGCAGCAGCTAATGCTACAAACTCAGATTCCATTGTGGAACCAGTTATACATGTTTGCTTCTTGGAAGCCCATGAGATGGCACCTCCCCCAAGCAAGAACACCCATCCACTTGTAGAGGATGAATCTTCAGCATTATTTATCCAACTAGCATCCGAATAACCCTCTAACACCGAAGGAAATCCCATATATGACAATCCATAATTTATTGTACCCTTCAAGTACTTGAATACCCTAGTTATCGCATGCCAATGATGTCTACTAGGATTACTAATAAATCTGCTCAACTTTCCAACCGCATAAGCAATATCCGGTCTAGTGCTAATCATAGCATACATCAAAGAGCCTATAGCTTTTGAATATTCGAGTTGATCCACAGGTTTACCTGTATTTGGCATAAGCTTTTCTCCCGGATCCATGGGAGTACTTACTGGAGAACAACTTTCATAATTGAACTTCTTGAGTATTTTCTCAATATAATGAGATTGCGTAATTACAATCCCCTTATTCTCCCGTTTAATCTTAATACCAAGAATAACGTCCGCTTCTCCCATATCCTTCATGGAGAACTTTGATGACAAGAAATTCTTTGTTTTATCAACTTGATTTTGGTCGGTGCCAAAGATCAACATGTCATCAACATATAAGCAAATGAAAACTCCTTTACCGGAAGTATCAAATTTGTTATATACACATTTGTCAGCTTGGTTTAGAATGAAACCATTAGACAAAACAACCTCATCAAACTTTTGATGCCACTGCTTCGGAGCTTGTTTCAGCCCATACAACGACTTAATTAGCTTACACACTTTATGCTCATTACCAGGCATTACAAATCCTTCAGGTTGCTTCATATACACTTCTTCCTCCAAATCACCATTCAGAAATGCTGTTTTGACATCCATTTGATGAATCACTAGATTATGAATAGCCGCCAAGGCAATCAACAATCTAATAGTAGTGATACGGGCAACAGGAGCATAGGTATCGAAATAATCAATCCCTTCCTTTTGTCTGAAGCCTTGGATAACTAATCTAGCTTTAAACTTGTCAATTTTACCATCGACTTTCATCTTATTTTTGAAGATCCATTTGCAACCCAATGGTTTGCAACCTGGTGGTAAATCAGATAATACCCAAGTATTATTTTCCATGATAGAACCAATCTCTTCGTCAATTGCTTCTTTCCAAAAAGCAGAATCTCGAGATTTCACAGCTTCATCATACGTTCTTGGATCCTCCTCTATACTATAGCAATAATAGTATTGAGTGTCAATCTGATCCTTTGATCCCTCAACTAAATATAGTTGAAAATCAGATCCATAAGATCTAGATTTTCTAGCTCTTTTGCTCCTACGGGGTTCAAGTGTCTTACTTGGCACATCATTTGAATGATCATCCCTTAGAGATTCATCTGAATTAGGTATAGAGTCCTTTGGTCTAGGTATAGAAGAGAAACAATTCTCATCAAATATGGCATCTCTCGATTCCATAATCGTGTTAATAGAAATCGAGTCATTAGGTTCTATAACATAAAACCTATAGGCCTTGGAGTGCTCAGCATATCCAACAAAGATGCAAGCTACACCCTTTTCACCCAAAGTTTTCCTTTTTGGGTCCGGGAGTCTAACCACGGCTCTACAACCCCAAACACGTAGAAACGTTAAGTTGGGTCGTTTCTTATACCAAAGTTCATATGGGGTAGTCCTGTTCCTTTTATTAGGAACCCTATTTAACAAATAGCAAGCCGTTAACATAGCTTCTCCCCAAAACCCTTCACTCAAACCAGAGTAAGATAACATGGCATTCACCATTTCCTTAAGCACTCTATTTTTCCTTTCAGCCACACCATTTTGTTGAGGTGTATATGGTGCCGTAGTCTCATGAATGATTCCTACGAATTGGAAAAATACAGGATCATAATATTCACCACCTCTATCTGTACGTAATGTTTTAATCAACACATTCTGTTGCACTTCAACTTCAGTTTTATAAATTTTGAATTTATCTAAGGATTCGTCCTTAGCGTGCAGCAAATAAACATAGCAGAATCTAGATGCATCATCTATGAAAGTGACAAAATATTTTTTATGTCCTAATGATGGAGTAGCATGCAAATCACATAAATCACTATGTATCAACTCAAGAATGACAGATTTCCTTGTTATACTTTTAAAAGGTTGCCTAGTGATCTTTGTTAGCATGCAAGTTTTACAATTTTCTACATTTTTATCAAAAACAGGAATTAAATCATCTTTAGACATTTCATGCATTCTTTTATAATGTACGTGTCCTAGACGAGCATGCCATAACGATGAATTGATAACATTCGAAGAAGACATAAATACAGAGCCATAATCATTAGGAACTCCATTCAAATTCATCATAAACATACCATTATTATAATATCCAAATCCTACAAACACACCAGACTTCGATAAAACATATTTATCGGATTCACACACTTGCTTGTATCCAAGCTTATTTAATACAGGACCAGAAATCAAATTCTTACGTAGTTTAGGAACATACAAAACATTAAACAAAGTAATAGTCTTTCCAGAACTGAATTCTAGCACCACGTTTCCTTTGCCTTCAACGGGAGCGAAGTGATCATCTCCCATGTAGAGGACAGAACCATCTTCCACTGGAACAAGAGTCTTGAACCAGAAACGATCCTTGCAAACATGTGTTGTAGCGCCAGAATCAATCCACCACGCGATAGCATCATCCTGCACATAGAATGCTTCAGAATTTAGTGAAACCGAATGTTTAATCAAACTATTCAAATCACGAATTGATTTCTGACCTTGGTTTTCGGATTGGTCCTTAGACCCCTTTCCTGAACCACTTGCATTCGCGTTATCATGCTTTTTGCCGGAACGACAATCCTTCTTGAAGTGACCTGTTTTGCCACACTTCCAGCATTCTAGTTTCGGTTTCTTGTTAGCACCGAAACTGCCCTTATTGTTCTTGAAAGCACGCTTCTTTCCTTTGTTTTTGTTGTTACCGTTCTTACCACCCTCTTCGACCATATTAACCGAGGGTCCAGCAATTTCTTTGCCTTTTCCTTTGTGATCCTCCTGCGCTCTTAGAGATTCTTCTATGCGCAAGTGACTTCCAAGTTGGATCAAAGACAGATCGTCTTTTCCATGCTTCAGATTGTGTTTGAAATCCTTCCACGAAGGAGGCAACTTGTCTATGATGCTTGAGACAGATATTGTTTCATCCATCTTCAATCCGTGTTGTGTGAACTGTCCAAGGATTCGGAGGAGTTCATTGAATTGTTCCATGACAGACCTCGATTCAACCATTTTGTAATTGTTGAAATCGGTTACCAGGAACTTTTTACTGGATGAGTCCTCTGCCATGTACTTGGATTCGAGACAATCCCACAATTCCTTTGCAGATTCTATGTTTTGATAAATATCAAATAAGGGATCAGACATACCGTTAAGAATGTGCCCTCTGCATACGTAGTCGTCGTTCTCCCATTTTGATCTACGTCTCAGATTTTCAACCGTGTCTTCCTCCAGAAGTTCTGGAATCGGTGTAGACAGGACGTGCACCACCTTCAACGTTGTCAACATGAAATGCATCTTCTTTTGCCAACGCCTGAAGTCTTGTCCTTGAAACTTGTCCAATTTTCCGAAGTTTGTAGTCATCTCCTTGACGGTGCTTCCTCCAGCCATGATTATCAGAAAATACTTTGTTCGTTTGTTAGAAAAATGGGTATGATAATCCTGGATAACTTCGAAGAATCGTGTTCGTACACTTTCCGAACAAAGTATTTCGACCCTATTCTTGCCTGGGTTCACGAAATCTTTGTGGGGATAATTCTTGAAGAACAATTTGTTTCTGGCAAAGAGAGATGTTAAGGAATGTAGAGAGAAAGTTTGATTTCGTTATCACTTTTCAAACTGAGGCCAAATGACTCCTTATATAGGAGATCAATAACAGAAACCGAAAAGACGCAACTGTTCAGAAACGGTTACGTCGGTTGGGAAAGGATTCGAAATTCAAAAGAAAATTTCGAACGTTGGAACCCCGTTTCAATTATTCGCATTCAATTAAACGTTTACTCGACGAGCGTGCACTCCGCACTACCCCTAACTCGTTTCCAAGCTTTAACGCATAATTGCATCGGCCTATAGTAAATCACATTACTACTAAAATACATTGATGATATTAAAATCACCAACACGGGATGGTCGGTTGAATTGGGATATTGATTTGTTTTGGAAGCAAAGCAATGATTGTCGTGGTGTTTGTGTAGGCATGTGTTGGTTGAATGCTTTGGTGGTGTGATGTTTAGGTGCTTTGGTGGTGTGATGTTTGAGTGTATGTTGGTTGGATGCTATAATTTGGAAGTGGTGGTATCATATGCCTCATTGGTGCTATGGTAAGATGTGGTGACGACTGTGTTTGTTGGTGGTATGAGTCATGTTTTTGGTTTTGTGTTTATGTGTGTGACATGTATTGGTCGTAGGTTTGAGTGTATGTGGTTTCGGAATGTTGTTGGGTTGGTTGTTGGATGTATGTGTGTTAGTAATCATGATGGGCGTTTGATGACGAAGCTCGTTGGTGTGGGTTGATCAAATACCTCGATTCATACACAAAATGAGTTGTCGTAACTGGTCTATATTAGTTCATATAATTTTATGTTGGGTTAGATTCGAATGACATGACATCTTCGTTTATGACTCGTTGATGACGACGCTTCCATCGATGACACGCATCATTAGCAAAGTCTCCCCAATCATGAAAATTTCATTGGGCATCGACTCTAAGTTGATGCCATTGTCCCAAATACGCCGTGTGATCTGGAATTTGTTGATTCATGTTGAACTGTAATTTGACATGGTCACTATGGTGCATCTCCACAGTAGTGAACATGATGATCGTTATTTTTGCAGTCCAAACTACAACATCTTCGTGGTTAATTTCATGGTCCAGACCCAGATATGACCTCTAAATAAATTGTAGAAAAGATGAAGATGTTCAAAATATGTTTCGTAGTCATGAATATGGGTGTACATGGGTTGGGTAAAACCAATAAAACCCACCCAAATCGATCCCAAAAATGGGTTGGGTCGGGTTATTGGGTGAACACGGTTTTCAAAAATGAAAAACCATTTAAAATAATTGGGTTATGGATAAACTCACACCAAACCAACAAAATCCATGGGTTATTGAGTGACTATTTTTTGTTATTTTTTGTAATTTATTAAGTGATGACTTTAATGAATTTAATCTTGGTTACTTTAATTACAACCTTTTAAAAATATTTTATTTTGTAAGTAATGGTTTTAACTTATTTAGAAAGTCGTGCTTTGATTATTTTGATGCTAATTCATGTAAGTTGTTAGTATTTTAAGCAATTCTAGGTATTACCGTAACGTAACTTTGGTTTTTGGAAATATGCTTATGATGAATTTTATTGTGCATTTAGACATTTGATGTTTTAAAAAGTAGCGGTAATAGGTTAAACTATTTATTAAAAAAATGTGACATATCATTTATAATTATAGAAGGAATAAAAAAAGAAAAAAATTGGGTAACACACTACCCAATCCAATCCACAAATATGTGGTTTTACCCAAACCTACCTAATAATATTCTGGGTGATTATTTCACCTCACCCATCTGGTGTATCTTGTATGGGTTGGGTCATGGTTTTGGCTAAATTCAACCCAAATTGACCCATGTACACCCCTAGTCATGAACATTTCGGATTCAACAATATTGAGTTATATATTTTACTACAATAACCTCAACAATCTCAGTTATCTCAGATTGTTGATTAGTCGTGATTTTTTTTGTCAAGATGACAAAGATAATTAAACCGAAGTTGATATTATTGATGATGAAGAAGAAGAATCTGAGATACAAGTTGATTATATGGTGAACGATGATTATGTAGACCACAAACAAGATCCATTACCTTTAATCCATGTGTATTGTCCGCCTGAGCACATAGAAAACTTGAACTTGAATGAAGATGAGACATCCTCAAATATTTTTACAACATGTATATGTAGTTGGAGGGAGCGTTAAAAGTTGGAGACAATTTTTGTGCAAAAGAATACAGTGTTACACTGATACGAGAGTACATCATTATGTGTCCTAAAGTGCTCTACATGTTTTGGCTGGCAGCATCTTACAAGGAGAGAAGTGATTCTTGGGAGATAAGGTCTATGGATTCACCTCCAATTGCATTACCACCAATCTGATGCAGGATCATCACAAACTAAGCTCTCATTTAATATGCCAAGAAATCTTTCCTCTTGTTAGCAAGGATGTATCATCTAAGGTGAGTACAATAATCTCCCATATAGTTACATGATACAGTTATACTTCCTTATATAAAAAGGCATGGGTAGCAAGGACTAAGGTTGTTGAACGAGTATACGGAAATTGGGAGGATGTGCACAAAGAACTTCTACAATATTTGGCGGAAATTAAGACATATACTTTGAGAACAGTTGCAATTTTTGAGTCACTGCCAAAATTTACTCTAGATAGAACTTGTGTTAGTGGAAATATAATATTCCATCGACTCTTCTAGGCGTATCAACCATGCATCAAAGGTTTTGCGTTATGCAAACCTATTATTTAAATTGATGGAACATGGTTGTACAGGAAATACAAAAGGAACGTTACTCATGGCAGTGGCACAAGATGGAAATAATAATATATTTCCAATTGCCTTCATTCTGGTTGAAGGTGCGACTGGTGGTGGTTGAAGTTTCTTTCTCAAGAATCTATAAATACACGTTACTCTACAACCCATCCTATATTTGATTTCACATAGACATGCATATATTGAGAGTGCATACAATAACCCTGATAATGGTTGGCAAGATCCTCCTTCTACGCATGTCTACTACATTAGAAATATTGCACACAACTTCACGCGGGAGATCAAAGACAAGATTCTTCAGAAAAAAGTTGTGAACATGGGGTATGAATTAACTCAACCATTATTCTAATACTATCATGAAGAGATCAGATTGCCAAATGCGGATGAATTAAGGTGGATCGATAATATTCCAGTGGAGTAGTGGACCAGAGCATTTGACAATGGTCAATGATGGAGCCACATGAAAACAAAACTCGCTGAATAAATTAACTATGTCTTCAAAGGCATAAAAAACTACCCATGACCGTGTTGGTGAGAGCAACCTATTTTAGGTTAGGATCACTGTTGGCGACCAGAGGTTCAAAGTGGAGTTCAGTGTTAGAATCAAGGCAGTTATTTAATGAAAGTTGTATGGAATTTATTAAGGAGAACTTCCAAAGATAACACGCATGCGGTTACAAACTTTGATTATCATAAACTCACTTTCAGTGTAGAGAAGACAATAGATTATAATTAGGGGATGCCAAAGGGATACTATCATGTCGAACTAAATAGATGTTGGTGTGACTACATAAACTTTCAAGCATTCCATATGCCTTGCTTCTATGCCATTGTGGCATGTTCATATGCTCGCCAGGCCTTCCAAACATCTATCAGATGTTTACAAAGTCTAAACGTATTAAATGTGTACAACAGTAGCTTCTCGGTGGTAGAAAAAAAGGAATATTGACCCACATATCAAGAGGACATAGTTTGGCATGACAAAAACATGCGAAGGAAGAAAAAGGGTCGCCCTAACAACACGCGTATTAGAACCAAAATAGATTTGGCTGACAAAATGGTAAGATTATATGGTATATGTCTTCAGCTCGGACACACACAGAAATGTTGTCCCAATCTCGAAACAAACTCCATAATATAATTATTGTATGTACTCTTGATATGTAATTCATTTTTTGTAACCATGAATTTTTATATTGAATGCAACTTCCGGTTTCAACAAAACAAACACAAATATGCCTAAAACAACAACACAAAGAATAAGTAAATTGAATTAACACTACAACATATCTAAGATAATACAACCATCAAAACAATATCATCTGGTCCATACATCATAACACAGACATCACTGTCAATTTTAGCTAACACCCACGCATGTTGTGCTTCGTTATTATCATTCGTAATGTTGAACACCAAAATAAGTCGGTCAATTATTCTAATTTTTCATTGTCTTTAATATCTCCATCTAACCAATGGATCAAGTTCCTCTCAAGAGGCTAGAAAGTATGGGTGTTCTAAAGTCAAATCTTCAACAAAGGCTTGAGAGTCGAATAACAAACATACTCATATCTTTTAATAATCATGTTAGGAGAATTGAAGAAAAAACTTAAGGATGAAATGAGAAGATGTGTGAAAATGGTGGGGAATGAAGGACCTATTTACGAAAAATGGGAGTACAGATATGCGTCACACCTATTGACGCATCCTTTGTGTCCTACAACATCGGCTTCAATAGGACTGACACATTGGTGGTGCATTCGTCGGTGTGTGTGGCGTATGGGTATATTTTTTAGTGCATGCGCCAGTGTGTGAGTGTGTGTGACGCCTCCTCTTTGCTACAATTTTTTTTGTTTGAAACATGTGTAGTTTGGTATATTGCGGGAAAAGATGATTATTGTGGTAAATTAAAAAAAACATGGTTATTATGAAAAAAAATCATATATTCTACTTCATTTCACTTTCTTTTAATCAATGCAATAATTTAAATTATTTCATCAAAATATCTTCGAGTGAGATTGAGATCTCTTTTGAAGTAAAAAACTCCTCCTTTGATGGAGCAATATTTATATTTTCAACATCATCTTTAACACTTTTTATCTATCTTATAAATTATCTCTATATTTATCAAAAACTCATTTTCTCATGAGATATAGGAAGAGTGTCGAGATGAAATCTTCATAATGATTCCACTTATTATTTAGGTATTTTTTTATTTGATAGAGTTTGGGAGAGTTTGGGGAGCGTCTGAAGTGTTAATGAGTCAAATATTCAGGATCGAAGAGACATTGACGTCACATATCCATTCAAAACCTTAAGGAATGAGAGCATGGGTCATTTCTTTTATATATCCAATATTTCCTACATTTATAATCGATGTGAGACTTAACCACTCAAATTTGAATTCAACAATCTCCCTAACAAGCGTGAGTCACCCAACATCACTAGCTTTGATCCATACTAGAATCCACTTCCGCTCTTCCACTGGGCCTAATCAGAGCTCTGATACCACTTGTTGGAGAGTTTGGGATGCACTGGAAGTGTCAATGAGCCAAATGTCCAGGATCTCAGAGATCTTAATGTCATATATCCACCCAAAACATTATAACAATTGAAGTATGTGTCATTTCCCTTGTATATCCAATATTTTTCCCACCTCTCACACTTGAATGCAACATATAAATTGGGTTTCGATTAAGGGTTATCGTCTTTGTATTAACTTGTTTATTTGAAATGATTTAAGATTCGTTTGTTTCATATTTTTTAAAATGATTTTTAATTAAAGTATTATATATTTCTGTTTTTAAAAAATTCAAAGAATTTTATAAAATAAAAAATTTCAAATGAAAAATTTATTTTAATATTTTTTAAAATGTTATTTTTGTTATCTCATCCTTTTACTATAATTTTTTTAAATATCAAAATTTTAAAAAAAAAATCACTTAAATTTGAAGCTATTTTAAATAACTTTTCATACAAATTATTTTGAGATACATTTTTTAAAACAGTTATGTGATTTTGACTATGTTTTAATATTTAATCATGTATATTTATATTATAAGATGTCAAAATTAGTCTTTTAATTTATAAAAATCAAATTTTAAAAAAATAGTATTTAAAAAAAATTATAAATAATATTTTTGAAAATTGATAACGCGAAAACGTATCGTATTTTTGGCTCTATATGCACTGCTTTTTACTCGATTAACATTATTTCTTATATAGTATTTTATGTTTATTTGTAGGTACTTATCGATTAAAAGGTTTACCCCAAGAAAAATGGAAAATAGCAAAAAAGAAAGAAAAAGACAAGAAAAGAGAAGAAAACGAGGTTTCCAATGGGATAATGGGCCACCAAAGCAAATGGGCTTGTGGCACCCATTACCCAAAGGATGTGGCGCTCGCCATATTGGGCCAAAAGGGAGGTGGCGCCTGCCACCAACCCTTGAAAAATGGTGGGCGGTTACTACAAGAGTGGCGCTCGCCACTCATCATGGAATTAGGATTGTGGCAACCGCCACAACCTAGTCTTCCTACTTTTCCTCCACTCTTTTAGCCACGGTTTCCACTAACTTGTGCTACAAATGAGGAATATGGAATGGATATAAAAAAGACCATTCAGACTCGCACGAGGAGGCTCTCTTCTTTCAGTTTTCAGTCTACTATTAATTTTTGTTCTGCTTTATTTTTCTTTTAATTTTCTAGGCAGTTTCTTACCATTGTAAAAGTGATAGTTTCTCCACATCAGGGACTATTACGGTTTATTATTTTTACGCATTTGGGATTCAATTGTAAGGGTTATTCATTGCCAAAGCCTGCCAGAATTATTTAATCGAAGATTCAAGATTCAATTCCAGTTCTTAAATTGCAATCCAGGTTTATTATTGTTTACTGTTTTATTTATTTATGCCTTATTGTATGTTTAATCCCCCAATTTCCATGTCTGTCACCGGATCTATGTCCGGCTAAACCTTAGGTATCGGTATGTAAAGACCATCGAAACGACGGGATTCAATAAATAATTGGTGTTAGTTTTTATTAAAACTTATTTTCCGGCTTTAGTTTCTTATATTAATCAAACTGTTTTTTGTACGAGAGTACAAAACAAACTAAGGTTACGGTCAACAAGAATAAGAGTTTGAGATTTTAACCAGATAGTTGAAACTAGGCATTAGTCCTAAACACATCGAGAGCGCTTTAGGATTAATTAGACTTTATCTATATTCAAAAAATACTTTTAAATTTAAAATGAGACCGCGAGAGTCAAGCATTCTGGTTTAGGAGTATGGTCAGAGTCAATAAAAACGAGAGTGTGAGACTAAGTCCTTTCTATAAATAATTTCTACTGAAGAATATTTTAACCAATAAGATTACACCAACTATATGTCAAATCCCCGAGCTTTGATGTATTACATATTGATATCCCCTATATCTTATATCTTTATCTTTATTCTATTTTATAGTTATTTCTCTTCATCCCTCCAATCTTAGAACAATCATTCGCCTTAGATTTACATAGTAACATTAGACCATGATACGTTCGATTATTAATCCTTGTGGGGTTCGATAATCTTTAAAACTACGCGATAGGACTGTGCACTTGCAGTCACGATTCACATAGACTTACCAAAGTTGCGATCATGTTTTTGGCGTCGTTGCCGAGGACTAATTTAGTCGATATCGTAACTCCAGTGTTGCCCAGTATAGACTAATTCACTCTTTTCTCTATTACTATGTATCACCCAAATTTTCTCTATGATTATCACTCCTAGTATTTTGAGGAATCGCAAGATTCCTATAAATCCAACCTGGAAATATTAATGGAGGATTTTATTGAGACACAAACTCACTCTAGGATAGAATCTATGATGGAACGCTCTGTGGCTACACAAACTCTTAAGAATGAAGAATTTAGAAAACAAAGTCTTTATACCAATGAAACCCTTACGCAACTGAACACTGTGGTCGAGTCCCTCGTCACTCACAACGAGGCATTGGAGACTCAAATCTCCCTGCTTGCGCAGCCATCTCTAGGATCATTCCCAGAGAAACATGCAGATATTGTAACAATCACCAGTGAAAATTTTACCAAAAATCCTAAGGAGAGTGATAATGAGGAGGGTTTAGGTGAGAAAAGAGTAGAGATTGAGAAAGAACCACCGACACCACCCGAGAGGGAGGTTGTCAAAGAGTTAGAGAAGGAAGAACTATGTGTTGTTCCTCCTCCCTATAAATCACCAATTCCTTTCTTGCGAAGGTTTGTGAAAGTTAAGGTAGACCCCAAATCCGAAAGGTATGAGGAGCTATCGGAAAATATCCACACCAATGCACTTTTATTTGAGACCCTGAACAAGAAGAGAAAATTAGAAGACCATGAAACTAGGGAACGCATTAGTATAAAAAGGGGGAAACCAGACTTTGATGTGGTGGATGCAAAAATGGAACCTAAACCTGAAAAGGTAGCTCTCAGGATATAGCCAAAACCACCACCACAAATTCAGAAGGATAAACTACCTCGTATAAGAAAAAGAAGAAAAGGTGACGGATATGAGAGATGGGTTGATAAGTGGCCATGGAAATCGAGGATAATTAAAAGTTTGACCGACCCTAGAACTCAAAACCCATCCATGCATCAAGACCCAGGTAAGGTAACTGAGAAGGAAGACGAACAAGAGGAAGATAAAAACGAAGAGGCCGTAGAGAAAGAAGAACCTTATGTGCCTTCACTACCGTATAAACCCCATATCCCTTATCCTTAAAGACTTGTTAAATCTAAAAGTGTAGGGCAATTTAAAAAATTCGTAGAGCTTCTAAAACAATTGAATATCACAATACCCTTTACAGAAGCCATGACTCAAATGCCCTCATATGCCAAGTTTCTCAAAGAAATCTTATCTAACAAGAAGAAGATAGAGGATAACGAAACCGCCACATTTACTGTTGAGTGTAGCGCCATAATACAAAACAATATGCCTCCTAAGCTGAAAGACCCAGGTAGTTTCTCCATACCCTGTGTAATCGGAAAGTTTGTAATCGACAAAGCACTATGCGACTTAGGAGCCAATATTAGTTTAATGTCCTTGTCCATATGAGAAAGGCTAAAAATGTGAGAGCTAAGACCTACGAGGATGTCCGTACAACTGGCAGATCGTTCTGTTAAATTTCCCGTAGGTATGCTAGAAAATGTTCCAATGCGCATAGGACAATTCTATATTCCTACAAATTTTATAATCATAGACATAAAGGAGGATTCCAACATCCCTATCATATTAGGAAGACCATTCCTAGCCATAGCCGGAGCTATCATAGATGTTAAAAGAGGCAAGCTAACCTTCCAAGTTGGTGAGGAAAAGGTTGAATTCATTTTGACGCAATTCCTAAAGGCACCAGCTATAGACGACACCTGTTGTCTACTAGATGTCATCGACGAATGCATAAGAGAAATGGAGAATGAATAAACATCATACTCCAAAATACTGAAAATTCCAAGGCCTCCTACTTTTGAAGATTAAAATTTAAGCAAGGAATACCGAGATGACAGCCTAAGCGAATGCTTAGCACTAACGCCTGATCATATTCCTTGCCTAAAGAAACCAACCCTAGAACTTAAGATGTTACCCAAAAATATAAGGTACGAATTCATAGACACTGGACTTGAGAGACCTGTAATAGTAAATGCAGACTTAGGGCAGATAGAGACCGAAAAACTTCTACATGTTTTGAGAAAATACCCAACTGCTTTAGGCTACAATATCTCAGATCTAAAAGGAATAAGCCCTTCCATATGCATGCATCGCATAATGCTAGAGGAAGACAATAAGACCTATAGAGAACATCAAAGAAGGATAAATCCCATTCTGAGTGATGTGGTAAAGAAAGAAGTGCAAAAGTTGTTAGAAGCAGGTATTATCTACCCGATATCCGATAGTCAATGGGTCAGCCCAGTACATGTTGTACCAAAGAAGGGAGGCGTCACAGTTTTTAACAATGAAAAAGGGGAATCTATAGCATAAAGAGTGGTTACTGGAAGTAGAATATGTATTGATTATAGAAAATTAAACAAAGTCACTCGGAAGGATAATTTTCCTTTGCCGTTTATCGATCAAATGCTTGAAAGATTGGCTAAGCATTCTCACTTCTGCTACCTAGACGGTTATTTGGGATTTTTCCAAATTCCTATTCATCCCGACGACCAAGAGAAAACGACCTTCACATGCCCCTATGGTACATTCTCCTACCGACGAATGCCATTCGGACTGTGTAACGCTCCCACAACATTCCAAAGATGCATGATGGAAATTTTTGCATATTTCATAGATGACATAATGGAAGTCTTCATGGACGATTTCTCTGTATGCGGACAGAGCTTTGAAGGCTGCTTATCGAATCTTGAAATGGTACTAAAGAGATGCGTAAAAGTGAACCTAGTGCTAAGTTGGGAAAAATGACATTTCATGGTCCAACAAGGAATCGTGCTCGGACACATAGTATCCAACAAAGGGATTGAAGTCGACAAGGCCAAAATAGAAGTTGTAGAAAACCTCCAGCATCCAAAAACCGTAAGAGAAATACGAAGCTTCTTAGGACACGCCGGTTTCTACCGGCGATTCATTAAAGATTTCTCAAAAATCACCAAACCACTGACTAGCTTATTAATGAAAGACGTCGAGTTCATCTTTCACGATAAATGCCTAGCAGCGTTTGAACAACTGAAAACAGCTCTTATTACCGCACCTATCATGCAACCGCCCGATTGGAGATTACCTTTTGAAATCATGTGCGACGCTAGTGACTATGTTGTAGGCGCAGTCTTAGGACAAAGAAGGGACAAGAAACTTCATGCAATATACTATGCAAGTAGAACCCTAGACCCTGCACAGATGAATTATGCCACCACAGAAAAGGAACTTTTAGCCGTAGTGTTTGCTCTAGATAAATTCCGTTCCTACCTAGTAGGAGCAAAGATAATTATCTATACCGATCATGTTGCAATTAGGTACCTGTTAAATAAAAAAGACGCCAAACCAAGACTCCTAGGTGGATCTTACTATTATAAGAGTTTGACCTAGAAATCAAGGATAAAAGAGGCACTGAAAACATCGTAGCTGATCACTTGTCAAGAATGGAAGGTATTGAACCTTATAAACGATGATTTTCCGTATGAAAGACTCATAGCCCAATTAGAAAGCAATACAGCTAAAGATGCGTTAACCCGTAAGGATACCAAAACAAAAGAAGTAGTGGAAGCAATCTACACCCAAACCACACTACCATGGTACGCTGACTTCATCAACTACTTAGCAGCTAGGGTGCTTCTGCCAGACTTGACCTACCAACAAAAGAAAAAAATTCTTCCACGATCTTAAACATTACTATTGGGATGAGCCTCTAATTTTCAAGAGAGGCACCGACGACATTTTTCATCGATGTGTCCCAGAAGATGAGGTAGAAAATGTAATTTCCCACTGTCATTCTGCTCCTTATGAAGGACATGCAAACACCTCGAAGACTTATGCTAAGATCTTGCAAGCCGGCCTCTTTTGGCCCACTCTGTGGAAAGATGACCACATCACGATCATAAATTGTGACCGGTGTCAACGCACTGGCAACATATCCAGACGCGACGAAATGCCGCTTAAAGGCATTTTGGAAGTAGAAGTCTTCGATGTTTGGGGAATCGGTTTTATGGGAAATTTCCGATCTTCTTTTGGTAACAAGTATATCCTTTTTGCGGTCGATTACATATCCAAATGGATTGAGGTCGTTGCCTCTCCAACAAACGACACACGAGTGGTAATTAGACTCTTTAAGCGAATAATTTTCCATGTGCCGAGACTTGTCATCAGTGATGGTGGCTCCCATTTTATTTCAAGGATTTTTGAAAATCTATTACTGAAATATGGAGTCCGGCACCACGTAGCAACACCCTACCACCCATAGACGAGTGGGCAAGTAGAAGTCTCGAACCGAGAAATCAAACAAATCTTAGAAAAGACAGTTGCCACCTCTAGGAAAGATTGGTCCTCAAAATTACCAGAAGCCTTGTGGGCATATAAGACAGCTTATAAGACCCCAATAGGAACCATACCTTTTAAGCTAGTTTATGGAAAATCATGTCATCTGCCGGTAGAATTAGAACATAAAGCATATTGGGCCATTAAGACCCTTAATCTCAATTATACTGCCACAAGCGAGAAAAGAATATTAGATATCCACGAACTAGAAGAACTTAGGCTAGATGCGTATGAGAATGCCCGAATCTATAAAGAAAGAACAAAAAAATTGCACGACAATCGCATATTAAGGAAAGAGTTTAACCAAGGCGACAAAGTACTCCTGTTTAACTCCTGCCTCAGACTCTTTCTCGGAAAACTTCGTTCTAGATGGTCCGGTCCCTTCGAAATTACCAATATCTTTCTGAATGGAGCAATAGAGATAAAAGGAAAAACAAGCGAACCATTCATAGTAAATGGCCAACGTTTGAAACATTACCACAACAGTGATAACAATGATTTCATTGCAAATCTTAAGCTTGCAGAGCCTCAGTCTCATTCAAAAGAATAGCACCTATCCTATATGTCGAGCTTACGACAATAAACAAAGCGCTTGGTGGGAGACAACCCACACTCTGTCTTTAACTATTTAATTTCATCATAAATTTATAATTATTACTATTGCTTAATCTTCATTTCTTTGTTTTCTTCTTTATTTATTTTTCATAAAGTTAATCAGTAAATTTATGTATTATTGACCATTACTAACTTAATGTTATTATCTACTTGATTTTATCTAGCTACTGACTATCACAATGCAACAAGTAGATTACATGGATATAGTCTTCAGAGGCAGAGCTCAAAGGAGATGTTTTGAGGCTCTAGCTCAGAGAGAAATGACACTAACCTTGTACCCAGATGGACACTCCATAACCAAGTTAGGTATAAGAGACAGTGTTACATTCCTAATTAACCAACTAGGTTGAGACACATTTGCTATCAGAAGAAAATTTAGTTCCTACAATAGGTTGACCTTAGAATTCCTAAGCTCCCTAGTGCACCTGTCAAACCATGGTATTGGACTTAACAAAAGCCTAATCACCTTTAGGTTATTTGATATGGATTACCGCTACACCCACAGAGAAATGGTTGAACTCCTAGATTGCCCTCATGGACCTGATACCTTTACCATCACCCAAGAAGAGATACTTGTAGACCATCAATTAGATCTCTTTTGGGGTAGCATCACAGGAAACGACCATCCCGAGCCAAACCTTATGCATTCATAGAACATCCATAACCATGTGATTCATTACTTCCATAAGATCCTAGCTCACACCTTGTTTGGAAAGGAACAAAATAGAACCTTTGTGTCCAAGGACGAACTCTTCATAATGTACTGCACATCACAGGCCCGACCTGTTAACGCTGCTACATTTATGATAGCTAATATGTACCGTATGGCACAAGAGGACTATGGACCAATCTTAGTGGAAGGCTTAGTGACCATGATAGCAAATGCCATCAGACTGAGACAGCCACTTATTAGGCTCACCCCTTTAGGTGGAATACGACCAATGAATATTGACTTTTGCTTCAACACCGGTATCATTAGGAACCTAGGTCTAGACGTGTTTGAGTTTCTAATCAACCACGAAGTAGTACACCTGTTTACCCTGTCAGACCCTAGGACGAGTGTACATGATAGGAACAATTGGCTCTATGATTTGGATGGACCCCCAGATGCACCACCCTTTCCACTAGAGACACCCCAAATCTACGACCACTATGATGATTATCTCTCTGATGCTGAATCATATGCCCCAGTTATACCTGTTGCACCTCTCACCGATCATGCTGCTGCCATCGAGGTTGTTCAGACAGATGTCGCCAATCTGAGAGGCGAGTTAAGCACCCTTCGTGTGGAATTCCACAGCTTTATGGACGCAGTGACAGAGAACCTAGATCACATTTACCAGCACTTCTACTCGTTCGCTCCTCCTACTAGCAGTCACTGTAATGGCTAATTTATTATAGTGTTACCGATTTACTGACCTTTATTTTATTTTATTTTCTTGTTGGGATTTTATTGTTATCTACTTTTACACATTGGAATTTATTTAATTACTTTATCACCTTTTATTCCAGTAGACAGATTATTTCATCTTTTCTCGTCTACCCGATTCTTTCATTCGTCAATTTTGCGATTAAATTCCATTCCAATATATCATGTTTTTCTATTCCCATACACTACATTATTGGTAAATTAAAAATTGCATGGTCAAAGCAAAATAAAAGCACACGCATGGGAAACCACACTGCATATGGCGCCTGCCACACACAGTTATAGCACCCATGTGAGGGTTGTGCCGCCCGCCACAGGGCCCATACTGGCGCCCACCACACACACCAAAAGTGGCGCAGGCCACTACACAAGCCTGTACGCGCAGGATGTGTACTTTGGTCCATTCAACTCACCTTTATTGTGATGTTCCTTGCATGCAGACAATGCCTTAATGCAATTCAACCAATTTCAAAACTCTTGGACCAAGGCATTGACTATGGTAAATGCTATTTATTTACCAATTAATTTTCCAACCACCTTCACCTCTATATAAACCACCAACATTACCTCAACAATTCATAACTCTTATTCACATATTTCTCTCCTCTCTTGCTCTATTCTCACTATATTACACAAGGAGTGTGAAATCCATTATGGCACAAATGAGGGAATACAAAATAGTGTTCAGAAACGGCAAGCCGGGCGAATTACAAGAGGAGACGTACACGTCTCTAAGCGCCAGAAAGATCGAATCAACAAGGTATGCCGATGAACACTGTTTATATGCCTTAGGAATTCAAGATAGTGTTAACTATATGCTAGACATTTTAAATTTGAATTATTTTCTATCTCTCAAAGACCTTGTCTATGCTCAACTAACATTAAAATTCCTAAGTTCATTAATCTTTAGTCCCACACCCAACACAAATTGCTCTAGTGGGACTGTCCAGTTTTGTTTATTTAATGTCAAATGCGCCCTTACATTTTCCCAACTAGCGGACCTGCTACATTTTCCCCATGGGGATGGCATAGTAAGTGAGGTCCCATGTACTGAGGGTTGGCAACGCGCCTTCCAACCATTTTGGAGGGCAATAACCGGTACAGTCACTCATAGTTTTGAGGGAAACAGAGCCACTTTAATTCAAAACCCGGCTATTCGATATTTCTGCCAAATATTGGCGTGCACCATTTTTGGCTGAGCAAATTCTAAAAGGTGAACGAAAAAGAACTCTTCTATTTATTCGCCACATTTTTGCCACAAAAGGTGAATATCATCCCGTTTATGCTATCTCACATGCAGGCCATTGTCAATGCGAAGCGATGCCCGATTATTTTTGGAGGTTTAATAACCTCCATAGCCAGAGTCCTAGGACTCAAAGAAAAATTCTTCAGGCTAACCCCGCTCCCGCATCATGCCATTGACATTGACATGGCAAGGAGCATGAAACTAGTAAAATGAAGGAGTGACGGTAAATTTAATTTAATAATTATTAATAATGTGTTACAAGAGTTTATCCTCCCAAATCCAAATCGCACAGAAGTGCGCAACCCGGATAATTATTGTTATACTAATGATCCGGTGCCTAACCAAGTCCCCGCGCACATTCCTAAGAATGTAGCTGCTGGCGGGGACACCGACGAGGATCACATTCCGGAGCAAACTGCTCCCACTACTGACCCACACACCACACACACTTCATTTGAAAATGTTGCAGGTACATCTTCCAGTCAAAGACCAAGAAGAAATGTGGCATCAGCCACTCTTGATGAGATCTATGCTGAACTGTTGCGGCGTAGAGAATTAGACGCTCAACGAGACCTACAAATCCAAACCATGGGAGCTCAGTAAACTGAAATGATGCAAATCCTTCGTCAAATGCAGCATGATCAACACGACTATGCCTTCAGGACCGAACAAAACATGTCTGGCTTGATCGGTGAAATGGCAACACTAACAATGCGTGTGGAAGGTCTCTAGAACTATACGCCACCTCACAAGCCAGGGAACGGTGGACATCCACGTACACGTGGCAGAAGGCATCAGTAGCAGCATAACCAGGTTCTACCTTTGTCTCCTATCTTACGTCATTGCATTAGGGACATGCAAGATTTAAGTATGGGGGAGGAAGCTTTACTGTTTTTTATTTATCGCTTTCTAGTTAGATTTAAATTACTGTTATTTCTTTTTGTTATTTTATAATTTTTATGGTTATTTTAATTTTTGTTAAAGTGTCAGTCGAGTTAAATATCAATGTGTTGTTGAGTCTTTATGCATGGTTTCCGATATTTACTGATTCTCCTGTTTACTTGAGTCATACAATTTTTTTTGCAAAAATCTAGACTTAGAGATACAGTCCATCTTTTGAAAATTCTGAACTATAAATCAAACTGAGGTTGAATTGTAGAGATTTGGAAAAGCTTTATAAGATCTGTATCGCTTTAACACCTGAAATCTCCCAAGTATTAGATCGCTTTGAGTACTTGTCATGCCATAACCTTAAATTCTATCCTTTAATATTTTCTTAAGTAGTTTATCTAACAGTCAGCACCATCCTAAGCACACACTATGCGAGAAGTCGATGCAAATAAGTGTATGATTTCAGGTTTAAAAGAAGAAAAGATTACAAAATGTATGAAAAACGTTGTTCCCTCTAAGTTAGGTGACCCTCACCCGGTCATTTAGCCCAACGGTATAACCATCTTCAAATGTTATTTGAGACAAAGTGCGAAAAAGAAATATATAAATAATGATGAGATCATAGTCACTAACCGACTATCTTATAATGAATGTGAAAGGATAACGGGCTTAATGTGATTGCGCCAGAATGAAAAAGGATAAAAAGAAGGTTTAGTAAGGTGGGCTTAGGTATGACAACGTGATTCAGATTGGTTTGTATAGGAGGGAGACTTATGGTTGCAACATTGCGACTGTGTGTTCTAACGATACCCTTAGTATGGAAGTGAGTACCTGTTAATACAAATTTGAACCAAAGTAAAGTTTATAGACTAGAATGAGTATTCGAATGCAATTGTGTTTTCTACGAGTCTTGATAATGTATGCTACAATACAAAACTTTTTATTCATGTACGCGGCATTTGCTTGAGGACAAGCAAAGGTTTAAGTATGGGGGAGTTTGATAACGCGAAAACGTATCGTATTTTTGGCTCTATATGCACTACTTTTTACTCGATTAACACTATTTATTACACAATATTTTATGTTTATTTGTAGGTATTTATCGATTAAAAGGTTTACCGTAAGAAAAATAGAAAATAGCAAAAAGGAAAGAAAAAGGCAAGAAAAGAGAAGAAAATGAGGTTTCCAATGGGATAATGGGCCACCAAAGCAAATGGGCATGTGGCTCCCATTACCCAAAGGATGTGGCGCCCGCCACATTGAGCCAAAAGGGAGGTGGCACCCGCCACCAACCCTTGAAAAGTGGTGAGCGGTTACTACAAGAGTGACGCTCGCCACTCATCATGGAATTAGGGCTGTGGCAACCGCCACAACCTAGTCTTCCTACTTTTCCTCCACTCTTTTAGCCATGGTTTCCACTAACTTCTGCTACAAATGAGGAATATGGAATGGACATAAAAAGGACCATTCAGACTTGCACGAGGAGGCTCTCTTCTTCCAGTTTTCAGTCTACGATTAATTTTTGTTCTGCTTTATTTTTCTTTTATTTTTTAGGCAGTTTCTTACCATTGTATAAGTGATAGTTTCTCCACATCGGGGACTATTACAGTTTATTATTTTTACGTATTTGGGATTCAATTGTAGGGGGTATTCATTGCCAAAGTCTGCCGTAATTATTTAATCGAAGATTCAAGATTCATTTCCAATTATTAAATTGCAATCCAGATTTATTATTGTTTACTGTTTTATTTATTTATGCCTTACTGTATGTTTAATTCCCCAATTGCCATGTTTGTCACCGGATCTATGTCCGGCTAAACTTTAGGTATCAGTATGTAAAGACCGTCGAAACGACGGGATTCAATAAATAATTGGTGTTAGTTTTTATTAAAAATTATTTTTTCGGATTTAGTTTCTTATTTTAATCAAATTGTTTTTCGTACGAGAGTACAAAACAAACTAAGGTTACGGTCAACAAGAACGAGAGTTTGAGATTTTAACCAGATAGATGAAACTAGGCATTAATCCTAAACACAGCGATAGTGCTTTAGGATTAATTAGACTTTATCTATACTCAAAAAATACTTTTAAATTCAAAATGAGATCGTAAGAGCCAAGCATTCTGGTTTAGGAGTATGGTCAGAGTCAATAAAAACGAGAGTGTGAGACTAAGTCTTTTCTATAAATAATTTCTACTGGAGTATATTTTAACCAATAAGATTACACCAACTATATGTCGAATCCCTGAGGTTTGATGTATTACATACCGATATCCCCTATATCTTATATCTTTATCTTTATTCTATTTTATAGTTATTTCTCTTCATCCCTCCAATCTTAGAACAATCATTCGCCTTAGATTTACATTGTAACATTAGACCATGATACGTTCGATTATTAGTCCTTGTGGGTTCGATAATCTTTAAAATTACACGATAGAACTGTGCACTTGCAGTCACGATTCACATAGACTTACCAAAGTCGCGATCAAAAATCCAAAAAAAAATTATTTAAAAAAAAAGTTAAAACAGGCGCGCCTTTAGTTGTTTAATAAAATTTGTCTTTTAGTATAATAGAAAAAATTATGGAATACTAATAATCAATTATATTTAAAATATATAGAATAATATAAAAATAATTGTTATAATAAAATAATACTAATAAAAGATATCATGATTGAATCGTATGAGGGAAGAAGTGTATCAGATGCAAATAATAGATCTCTTATGAATATAGAGCTGCAAAAACCACCGATGGAGGTTCATATAGAATCGTGCTCGGAGGATGAGGAACCAAATGATAAGCCACCTGATCACACATTAATGGAAAATGTATTAGTCGACATGCGAAATGACAAGGATTTGTAAGAGGTCGTGCAAAATGATATGTTATTTATTAGACAAGCTTGGGCGGATATGATAGAGGGAATGATGGATATTCGTGAAGGGAATCATCCATATTGGATCAAAGACTCACCTAAAGATCAAAGACTCACTCAAGCAAGTGAGAGAGACACCACATGTTCATCTAAAACCTTAAGACAATAAGTGTATGAGTCATATCACTTATAAAATGCTCAACCTCCGTTTTCCAAGCAATGTGAGACTTACACAACTCACACTTTTTTCTTAATAATATTTCTATCAAGTGTGATTTCATCCACTATTCTCCCACTCAAGTGAAATCTCTTTCATCCACATATCTGTATCACCCTTGACATACACCATTACCATGTCACGATCACTTCAACTGGACATGATGCATATCCATCATAATGTCATGAAGACTTTCAATACAAGGAGTCAACCTATTTATGTGAAATTCTAGTTATCAGACTTTAGATGTCACACGGGTTGTTATGACATCCAATTCTGCACAGACAGGAATTATGCAGAACTTAAATGTAAGTGCAGTAAATAACACAAGTAATTGTTTACCCAGTTCAGTCCAACATGACCTACATCTGGGGGCTACCAAGCCAGGGAGGAAATCCACTATTAGTAGTATCAATTCAAAGCTAAACTCACCCGTTTACAACTTATCACTTAATCCCTACCCAATGCAATTTCAATCTTAACCTAAGATCAGAGTTCCTACTCACTCCCCCTCAATCACCTCAGTGATTACTATCTTTAACCACTATTAAAGACAAGTTGAAGTCACACTTCAAAAACTCTTGATTGTGCTTCACAGCTTTAATCAAGATACACAGCACTCACGCTTAAAAGCTTTGAGTGACACAACACTTACAACTCAATGAACACCTTATACCAAAACAATCATCAACGTGATAATGACTTGGCTTATAAGATATGTCTAATACAAGACTCACAAAAATACAGCAGTGAAGTATGATGGACACACTTAATCTTCACGCCTCAAAATCCCTGAAACTGAATGAAGGAACGCCTTCCTTTTATATTGCAGTATCCTGGGCTTTTGCACCTGTATTCTCCTGAATTTAAGGTCACGCGAGTTCCCATAAATTCAACATTTAGGTTACTAACAAATAGGTTATTTGTTAGGTTCATTGAATGTAGCTTGGTTGTTGATTTCCTGGATTTTCTCTCAGTTGTTGAATCCCTGAAGAATAGCCTGAGAAAAAGCTGAAACAGAAAACTGAACAACCTACAATATAGCATATGCTGTCAGGCATGAATGTCACGACATTCAGCTTGACATCAAGGTCCATATGTTGAGTCTGTTTTTCCAGAAAACAGACTGTACAATCTGCTGACCTGTACATGATCAAGATGACCATACTACAGTAACAGCTTACATTAATAAATGTCAAAGTGTCCAACTTAACATTTACACATTTGGCCTTAAGTTAGTTCTGTTATTCTCTTGAAGAACAAAACTAAGTTACATGCTGAATTATAACAGAACACCACTCTGTCTAATGTTCAGTAGCTGCTGTCAATGATGAATGTCATAACATCCAGTTTGACATTCAGTCAGTAGGCCTTATGCTAGGTCTGGTCTTTCCTTGATAACCAGACTGGAAATAAATACTAAGTTCTAACAGAACACCTGCTGTTCTATTCCTTAGTATCTGTTGACAGGTATGAGTGTCACAGCATCCAGTTTGACATTCAATAAATCCTGTGTTAGCTAGTCCTGCAGTAACTACAATGTAGTCACACATACATGTTGTAACACCCTTCTAAAATACCCCAAAAGTTTAATTAAAATAGCAATATATCAATCAGAGTAATTATGCAATTAAGGGTGTCACACAATCATTTCACACCATTCACCATAATAACTGTCATGCTCTTTTATTAATTCAAAACATAAAGCATTTGCACAATACGCAGCGGATAGAAATCAAATCAATCATGCAGAACATGTAACACATTACATGTAAAATTATTCAACAAGGTAAAACATCCCGTCCCGATGTTACATCTATCAGAGCATGACCCACTAAGGAGACTACACTAGACTCCAAGCACTAGCTTCTACTCAATCACTGCTCGTTACCTGAAAAATAGTTGTAAGGGTGAGTTCCTCAATCGATATAATAAGCATTATAAAATATCATGCAATGTTAAGTAATTTAACACATTTCATCACCCTAATCATAACACACATTCAGTAACGGCACATCAACTCAAACATCATACTCAACACCAACATAAAGCACACGTATAATCTCAATTCATACTCAACACCAACACAAAACACACATATAATATTGGAATACATCCATTCATATTATACGCCATACATACACTATGCAATGAGACTCCATGCATGCGGTACCGACTATTCGTGAACATATAGTTCAACTTCACCGACCAAATCCAGGTACGGCTACCAAGCTCACTAGTCCCACTCATTTGAGACCTAGTGACTCACATCACTAATTCCTCACCATGGGAATTAGCTACCACCCCAAGGGCCATGCTATGCACGCTAATCACCTAGCATGCAAACATCAACAACAGTCCAAAATAACTAACATCACTAATTCCTCACCATGGGAATTAGCTACCACCATAAAGGCCACATTATGCTATGCCAAATCACCTAGCATGCAACATCAACAACAATCCACAATGGACATATGCTCACACTCTAAGCCATAAAACAGGCCATCCACAATTACATACATAATATATACATTCACAACATTATGCATATTTTCACACATCATCAGCATATTTATCACATAATTATATCATGTCATGCCAAATAATTCAGTCACAGTATTAGCACACTCTACTAATACCCATCCTACTCAAAACAACGGGAAATAATCCCTACTATATCACACACCGATATAGGCCAATCACCAATTATGTTCACAACATTAAAATATTAATTTTTCACTTTTCCAACAGTGTTAACCGGTTAACGCCCTGGGTTAACCGGTTAACGCAACACAGAACACGCTTTCTGGCAAAACTCAACAGTGTTAACCGGTTAACGCCCTGGGTTAACCGGTTAACGCAGACAGAACAGCAATATTTTCACAACCCACAACAGTGTTAACCGGTTAACGCCCTGGGTTAACCGGTTAACGCCCTGGGTTAACCGGTTAACGCAAGCAAAACAGCAATACCTCACAATTCCTAACAGTGTTAACCGGTTAACACCCTGGGTTAACCGGTTAACGCAAGACAGAAAGCTGTTCCTGCGCTAACACGGAGCAGAATGCAGAATTCTCCGCATTTTCCGCCGTTGGAGGACTTCCGGACCTCCGATTCCGATTCCGTAAAAAGCTATACGTTCGGGAAATCACAACTCACACAAATACAGATTCAATTACAGTTTTCACATCATCTATTCATCACAATTTTTCAACATTCATAATCTAATTAGGGTCAAATCAACGGCTTATCACTACCCATTACATGTTAACCCATAATACCCATTAAACGACGATAAACCCCCCTTACCTGAGTTAATCCGGCAATCCTTTAGCCTCAAGCTCTTCTCTTCTCCAACCTTCTTCCTCTTGCTCTGCCTCTTTGCCCTTTTCCTCTTTTCAGCCGCTTCTCTGCTTTCACGTAAAACCCTCTTTACCAAAAAAATGAAACTTTTTTCTTATTTCCAACTTATATACTTTCCAATAATTATTATTCCAATAATAATAATAATAATCCAATAATTCCAATTATTTAATTAAATTAATAAACATAATATTAACTTAAATTAAATAATTATCTTATTTTTATCGGGGTGTTACACATGTCATGACATCAGTCAAGACATTAGTACCCATCTAGTGTTTTACCATATAATGCAGCCAATTAAACACCTACAAACTCCCCCTTTGGCAAATTTTTGGCTAAAACACTTTGATCCCCATAACAGAGTTCATAGCAGCGGAATCACACACCTAGCAGGAATTAATACTAGCTAATACACTCAGAGTGGCAGCACACTCACACACATGGAAGTTAAATAAAAACTTCACACAGCAGCACACACATACAGAAGTTAGATCTAAACTTCAACACATAATCGCTGCAGGGGAGGAATTTGTCGTCATGAGAGTCTGTTGTAGAGACACCCACTCTGTTTGTCAGGGGTTACTCCCCCTTTTTGTCAAAAATGTTGCCAAAGCCAACAACATAACCAGAGAATAACGACAGAGTTACAGACTTGGTTTTACTTCACAGTTTTAACCAAGTTACCATCCACTTGATCTTGCTTCACAGCTTTGATCAAGTAACCACCCACTTTTGCTTTACAGTAGGTACCACCATATCAGATGCCATTATTTTGTTTCTGACATCCAGAACCACTCCTGCATGGACAGCATCCTTGAACTCCTGCAGGTACATTGGCCTTCTTACAGCAGGGTGTCTCCTTACCCTCTTGTATCCACCCTTGTTGCAAGTAGAATAGCTATGATCTGTTGACCAATCATAGCCTAGTACAGATTGTTTAATAGGCAGAGATATTAAACAATTTATCCCAAACATCAGTGGTTGCTATAAGGTCTCAGAGAGACATATTCCCAGTTTGCTCCTTAGGTTTTCAAACTGAGTAGCATCCAGAGCCTTTGTAAATATGTCAGCCAGTTGAAGGTCCGTGGCTACATGTTCCAAAGTGATCACCTTGTCTTCCACCAGATCTCTGATGAAGTGGTGCCTAATGTCAATATGTTTGGTCCTGCTGTGTTGGATGGGATTCTTGGAGATATTGATGGCACTGAGATTATCACAGAACAATGTCATGACATTTTGAGTGACATTGTACTCAGTGAGCATCTGTTTCATCCAAACCAGTTGGGAACAACTGCTTCCAGCAGCTATGTATTCAGCCTCTGCAGTGGACAGAGAGACACAATTCTGCTTCTTGCTGAACCACGATATGAGGTTGTCTCCTAAGAAGAAACATCCACCTGATGTGCTTTTTCTGTCATCAGCACACCCAGCCCAGTCAGCATCACAGTACCCAGATAGGATAGGCTCAGAACCATGTGAATACAGCATCCCATAGTCACATGTCCCATTGATGTACTTGAGAATCCTTTTGACTTGATTCAAGTGGCTCACCTTAGGCTCTGCTTGGTATCTAGCACATACTCCAACTGCATAAGAAATGTCAGGTCTACTTGCAGTTAGGTAAAGTAGGCTTCCTATCATGCTTCTATGGAAATAGTGGACAATGTGGTTAAGAGGAAGATCAATTTTATGTTCCTACAAGAAACTAAGGGGACAAGTGAAAAAATGAAAGAATTAGACATCTCAAGATTTAAGCTTTAGTACACTAGAAAAGTTAGATCAAGAAATAGGGTGGGGATTATTCTGGACAAGGAGTGGAAAAAAGATACTGTGGATGTGAAAATATTGAGATCGAATCATAACCTTGAAATTTATAGTGGAATACGACACCTTTAATGTTATTAGTGCTTAGAAACCTCAGGTTAGGTTAGCATAACACCTTAAGGTAAAAATTTGGGAGGATTTAGAAGGCTTACTTCAAAAAATACCCAAAGGATTACTTCACATATAAAGGTGGGGTGACATGTTATCAATATATTTCTTTCTTATTAGGAAGTCAGATAGGAAGATTTGCTTGAATTGTAAAGTTATTCCAAGAGAGAGATTAGCTGTCCAATATTGAGTATTGGCTATGAATGTAAGAGTCAATGGAAGAGCAAAGAAAAGAATTTACATGGGAGTGCCACATATCAAGTGTTACATTTGAAGGGTGAAAAACAAGAAAGTTTCCAACACAAGATCTTAGAGAGGGTTTGAACTATCACAAGAAAGTGAAAATGATGTATGGAATAAGATGGCCTAAGAGATTAGAAAAGTGTCTAAAGAGGCATTGGATAATCAAGAAATTTTGGACCTAGGGGTAAAGAATTGTGGTGGTGAAATGAAAGTGTTCAGAGTCAAGTTAGAGTAAAAAAAAGATTATTTTAAAGAATGGTCTAGATGTAAAAATGTTGAAACTGAGAAAAAGTATAAGAAAGTTAAGAATGAAGCCAAGAAGGCGGTTAGTGAAGTAAGAACCCAGATTTTGATAGATTATACTAATATTTAGGAATTAAGGAGGGAGAAAAATCTATATATAGACTTTCTAAGATAAGAGAAAGAAAGGCAAGAGATTTGGATCAAGTGAAATGTATTAAAGATGAAGAAGGCACAATATTTCTTCAATATATATATATATATATATATATATATATATATATATATATATATATATATATAATATATATATATAATATATATATATATATATATATATATATATATATATATATATATATATATATATATATATATATATATATAAATGATTGGTGGAAGACATATTTCTACAATTTATTTAATGAAGGGTATGATAACTCACTGGACTCTATCGGAATTGACATTAAAGAAGAGGGTTGGCATTATAATTGAAGGTGAGAAAAACATAAGAAATGGGGTTGAACTGTGTTAGCTTTTTCTTCTTTCAGGCTTTGTTAACTATTGCTTCTGATGACTCTCAAACAGATTCTGAACACTTAGTTCAGAGTTTGACTCAGAAAGGCTTGGTTAGCTTATAATTGATCTTAATCAAAGCATGAACCTTCAGTTTTGAGTTTGAATCAGAATCACTGAGAGCCTGAACTCTTGTATATCTTTATCAGGTTTTGAAATAGAATTCAAATTAGATGTAAATAAATGATAGCAACAGAATATAGTTCATAAGCAAGTAAAGTAAAAGCACAAGAGACGCAAGAAGTTATCCTGGTTCTTCTTACAATCTGAGAGTAATCTAGTCCCCTTGCACTTCTAAGGGATTTACACTATAACCAAATCTGATTACAAATGCTCAATCATACAAGCAAGAGACTTCCTTTACTTACACACACAAGTATAATACTTTCTTGCTTAAACACATAAGTTTGAGACTTTCTTGCTTTAGCACACAAGCTAAAGACTTCCTTTGCTCAAGCCCACAAACTCAAGGCTTCAAGTTCTCAAACGCACAAGCAAGAGACTTCTGACTCTATAACAAACTGTTAAGATATTTGGGTAATAACTACACTTGATATAAAATCATAAGTGTAAACAAAATACATCTTAGAAAGACTCTAAGACTTAAGAACTTCTAAAATACACAGAAAGTTAAGATGTTCTAAGTCTAATAAATTTGACAGAGTAACTTCTCTTTAAATGTAAATGTTAAGATTCTTGTGATATGGTGTATTGCAATGTCGTTCTTATTCTCCAGGTTTGCTGCTCCTTATATAGAGAGGAGAGAAAATAGATGTTGAAGACTTTCACATAAAGGTTGGTTAACCTTTGTACTTGATTAGACACATCAAGCAAACACCTTTCTGCAAGAGGAATGATTTATTGAAGCTCAGACAACCAAGAGAGAGATATTTCCTTAAGTCTTCACGTGATCAAAAAGGTTCTGAGTCTGTCAGAATTGCCTTAGTTGAAGAGCTTCTGCTTCAGAGGCTAGCTTTCCTTCAGAATTTACTCTTCAAATGTTGATCACATCAGGGTGCTCTTCTTGGCTTCTAAAGTTTCAGAGTCTGGTTCATTAGAGGCTAACTTTCTTCAGAGTTGACTTCTTCAGATTCTGGATCTCCATCAAAGGCAGAGTCTTCAGTAGTGATCTTTAAAGGCAAAGTGTGATCTTCAAATTCATATTCCTCAAGCATTTTTTTCATATGTTCTTAATGATATAATCCTACATACTTGAACAAATGTTAGAATACCCAATTGTTCTTTAATACTTTGTTATCATTGAAACCAAAAAGATATAGTATTAAATAATTTTGTTCCAATAATCTCCCCACTTTGATGATGACAAACAATAGTATTTAAAAATAATGGTTGTTGATTTAATTAACTTGTTGACTTCAGAATCAGAGGTTTGTAAGCTCGCCCTGAGTCTGATAGTCTAGAGAGCGGGGTTTGTAAGCTCCCCTTAAGTCCTATCCAACTTAATTAAATTTCTTTAATTAACATGTTGACTTCAGAGTCTGAGGTTTGTAAGCTCCTCCTGAGTCTGATAGTCCAGAGGGTGAGGTTTGTAAGTTCCTCCTAAGTCTTATCCTCGTTAATTAAATTTAACCTTGAAGCACAATAACTAATTCTTCAGAATTTAAGCATAAAACAATATCAATTAATCAGATTTAGATGCTTAAATAATTATCCTCCTTCTCTCCCTTTTGTCATCAATAAAAAGATAAGATATAAGAAGGAAAAGATACTGAAGAGAAAAAATGCATGGGAAATTAAATTTTGAGTAAAATAAATAAAAACAACTTTTGCAATCCCCAAAATTAAAGCGCAATTTTCAAAGAATTGAAAGATGGATAGATTGGTTGAGAATATTTATTCACTTCTCGAGACGGCCAAACAAAATCCTTTTACAACTTCCAATTATTGGAAATAGCAGAAGTGATAATTGGAATAAAGAGTTAGCAACCCTATAGTAGTATGCATTAAAGATCATTGGTGATTAAACTTCCACAAGCAACATATATGACACATAAAATCCATTATATAAGCACGAAAGCATAGGTTAAGACCACATATCTTCATCCAACTCTCTCTCAAACAAGATGAGCACAACAACTAAAAATTATGGAGACAAAAAATTCCAAGGAACACAATCTTCAGAGACATGAAAGAATCCAACCCTCTAAGTCAAGCACGTCCATTAAGGCACTAAAGCCAAGAAGGACTTTAGTAACGAGAAAGAAGTCCAAGAAGAAAAAGAAGAAAAAGAAGAAAAAGAAGAAAAAGGCTCCATAAAAAATAATCTATTTTGATTTTGACGTAGAAGATGAATGGGATGTAGACTGGGGAAACATTCTCATGGCTAAGTAATGTACAAAAGCATCTGTAAAATTATTCCAACTAAATGAAAGCTTAACTAGTTCTCCTTTTTGCACAAATACTCTTATTTTTTAATTCATTTGAATGATCTGCTGATAGAGAAGTCTCAGAATTATTTAAACCATTTAAGCCTCAGAAAAATAAAGAAAACTAGAGAAAGAAGGACTATTTTTAATTTTACCAGAAATCATAATAATTCCCTAATTAATACAGCTCAGTGTATGAGCAGACACAACATAATTTGAATAAAATGCATGTCCATATTCTTTTTAATCAAATATATCAATTGTAATGGGCTTGTTAGATATATCAGCCCATTGATGTTTGAACTGAATGTGCTTGGTTCTGGAATGTTAAACACGATTCTTTGTCAAATAGATAGCAGCAACATTATCACAAAAAATAGGTAAACTACTCCCACAAATATCCTCTGGCTGATATTTCATCCAGAGAAGTTGTATGCAATATTTAGCAACTGAGATGTATTTTTCTTCTGTTATGCACAAAGCAATAATTGCTTATCTTTTACTAGCCTATAATATTTGGTTTTCACCTATGAATTGACAATTTCCAATAGTGGATTTCCTTTCAATTCTATCCCCAATATAGTCAACATCACAAAATCCAACACACTTGTAATTTAGTGATTTTTTATAAAGCAACCCTATATTAGTTGTTCCCTTGAGGTGACTAAAGATCCTCTTAACAACAGTTAAGTGAGTCTCCCTAGGATCTGATTGGAATCTTGCACACGTACATGTAAGACCCCAATTTTGTCCCTAAGATCCCTCATGGCATCATATCATATCATTGCATTGCCTCAAGGATCATTGTGCATCTTGCCTTCTTCCCTGTGGGTGGGCTATCTTTTTGAGAGTGGTTCTTGATCACCAAGCATGTTTTGCATTTGTATATCATTGCATTTCTTTTTACCACTAACCAAAAGTACAAAAATATGTCATCTAACCTTTGTCTTGCAGATGAAGCAATCAACAGTCAAAGCAGTCAAAGGCAGTCATTGAGCAATAGATGTTGGTCATTCTTGAGAATTTGGACACCACAATCATTATCAAGAGTTCATATGAGCTATGATGTTATTTTGAAGCAAAATCCCAAGTGGTAGAGGCTTGAATTTCATCAGAACATTGTCAGGCCAACTGAAGACTTAGAAAGTCAACTGCCAAGTCAACTGTGGATTTGGAAGTGGGAAGTGATTAGAAATACTTCAGTCATGTTCAAACAAGTCTCATTTGACATTTCAAACATCAACATTGAAGAAAATAAAGTCAGGTCAAAACTTTCCAAAAATAGAAAGTGACCTATAATTCAAATTTGCCAAAAATGGAAAGGTTTTAACCTAACTTCAACTTCAAATTACATCACCAAGAAAGCTTCAAATGAAATTTTGTTGAACATGAAAGTTGTAGATCTTTCTCTCCCATTTCCAAAAAGTCCAAGATCATCAATTTCTCATGTGTGGTTAAGGAGATATGATCAAAACATGGCAAAGTGTACTTGAAGATTCAAATGGGCATAACTTCTCAACCAAAACTCCAAATTGGATGGCTCTTTTTGCATTGTTCTTATTTTGACCTATAGTTTCCAAATCATGCATTGCATTACACCAATTATCATCACATAAACATTTGCCAATTCACTTGATTTTTGGAGGGAAATTTTAAAATTTAAAATTGGTGCATTATTTGAACATTCCACCATTGCCTTTAGCTCCAAAATGATTTTTTGAGTGAAAACAAACACAATCCCGTGCACTGTTCACCATGCATTTTCATGCATAGGGTGAAAAAGCTAAATTGCACAAACACCTCATTTTGCTAATTCCACTTACCATTGGCTAAACATGATTAGAAGGGTGATTAGCATAGCATATATAAATGAAACCCTAACTGCTTTCAGCATTAACAACAATCACAATTTCAGATCTAGATCTCAAAACACCAAAAATTTCTCTCACTTTTTTCTTGCAATTTCTTCACATTCAATCCATTCTTCTTGCTTGATCCTTGTTTCTGAGTTGTTCTTGAGCAGGTTTACACGTGGAGTTGAAGAAAACAGTACAAGTTTGAAGCATATCGAAGCTTGAAAGCATCCATGGCAAATTCAAATTCTGGCAAGATCGTGCACAATTGAGCTGCGTTTTCTCTTCCAATCACTTGTACAAGCATTGTAGAAGAACTGTTGAGCATCACAAGGCCTGAACTCATCCAATTCCAGTTCTGCTTCTCCAAGAGGTTACAAAATCGATCTCTTTATTTCTCAAAATTCTTATGCTATTGCTGTAGATCTAAGTTTGTTGAGCATTTTGAGCTTTGAACCGTTGAATTTCGTGCATTATTGGCTGAGTAATGTTGATTTAAAGATCCATGCATGAAACTTGATTTGCTCGATTTGATCTTAACATGAGGAATTATGCTTAGTTGTTAGTTGATTCGTGACCCAGGATGATAGATCTACGTGTTAGTATGTTCAATTTTGAATTCTGGAGAAATTGTTCTTGCTGCATCTGCACTGTTCATGATCCACGATGAAGATGATGTTGTTCATGATTAGGCCACGCTTTTGATTCACTTTCTGCAACGCAAATCCGTTCCAGTATGTTAGAATAGGGCTCGTGTGTGATTGGTGCATGCGTTTGGCCATGCTGTGTTCTGATTGGTCCATTGCTTTGACCGCGCTTTGACCATGCCACGTCTTTAATGAAACGCTGAGTTTCATTCAGTTGAGCGCGCCACTATTTGAATTGTGCTTCACTTCGATTCCGCGCCAATGCATATTTTCAAATGCTTCACATGATTTTTCTTTTCCCTCCATATTTCCATGTACATGCTTCTCATCATTTTTTAATTTTTCATCATCTTTCAAAATTCATATATAATTGAAAATTGATCCAAAAATTATGTGGTTTTTTGCATTACATTCCTTATCTTGTCTATTATTTTTTGATCATTTTTCCATAAATTGTTCTTGGCTGGATTATTTTTTGTGTTAGGGTTTGTGAACATGTATGCATTTTGTATCTTGCCTTGCTATATCATTTGTGAAATGCTGGTATTTTATCCAATGAATCTGAAAATTTGCATGATGAAACTAGACACTTTGCTTGAAATATTGGTGTTGATTTGGTATTTTTACCATTTATCATTTCTGTTTTGTGATTATTCTAAGTTGGTGTGACAATTTGTGTCACACCTTTTGATGTTCAACTTATGTGATGTGTTTACCTTGCCAAATGATCTCCAATTGTCCTGATTTTTTGTGTGATGCATATTATGGATGTTGTGAATGAGCATGAATTTTCTTGGAATTATTTGAATCATTTCTGATTTAATTGAGATTTTTCATTCTGGTTGATCACATTTGAGCTTTAAAATTGCCTTGAACTTCAATTGATCATGAAATGCTTTTGGTATATGATATTGATGTGAGACCTTTTGGATTGTTTCAAGATGTGTTTGAAGTTGATTCATGTTAATTTTCAGCTTCTGTTTTGAATTTTTTCTCCATCTTTGACCCTAGGCTTTGACCTAGTGGTTTGCCTCTCATATTTGAGCTTTGACTTCAGGTTGAACATCCAAGTTACTTGGTTAATGATGCTTCATCACTTGAGCATTGTTGTTTGCCTTTGATTACTAATCTTTGTGTGTTTTGTAGGTTGATATTGACTCATTTGAGTTTGACTTTTGGCTTACACATTTTGTACATTGGGGTTGTTGGTTGCTTATTGACTGTTGTTTGATTGTCTGAATTGTGTACTGATTTGTTTGATGTTTCCACAGGTACATAAGTTGCTTTAAGTTCACTTTGAACTTGCTTTTGCTTGGTTGCTTAACCACTTAGGTATAACCTCTTTTCTTCATGTAGTCTGGAAGACCTGTCCTGTTATGTGGGCAGGCACCTGTCTGAAGTCCTCCTTAAGAGGCAATGCTTGTGATTGTTTACTCTTTGTGCCAAGCAGGAAAAGTCCTCCTATGAGGCAATTGGCAGATAAAAGAGATGTGTAATCCATCTCCTGCTATTCAGTGTGTCATCCACTTTGCTCACATAACATGTTGATGCATTGTGGATATTAACCCAAGATCTTATAGATTCAAATCATTTGTGGAGAAGAGTTCCAACTTTCTGAACTCCCACACATTCTATTGTTTAAAGCTCTCCCTGACCAGGGATAAGAGCTATGAGGCACACCCCTCATCTCCATTTCATATGCTTCACCCTAACTCTCAATGTTAGGGTTAAGAGCTCACAATACCCCATTCCAGTTGACTGTAAAGTCTAACCTTGTTTGAGCCTAATTGATTGTATATAGTGTGTGCTAACTGACTTGATTGTCTGCTTGCTTGATTCATCTGTGTATATCTGCTTGAGTGTGCCTTTGTGCATTTATCATCATCATTTGTATATCATTTCATAAGCTTTGCTTTATAGCATCTTGTTTTGTCCATGGAGGAGACAAGCATAAGTCCATTACTTGGCAGTTGTTCCTATGATATGGTAGGAGACTAGTATAAGTCCATTGATTGGCATCTGGTATCCATGTTTTGTTTTAGGAGATTGGTATAAGTCCATTGATTGGCATCCGGTATCCGATTTTGTTTTGTGAGATTGGTGTAAATCCATTGATTGGTATCCGGTATCCATGTTTGTTTGTGAGATTGGTATAAGTCCATTGATTGGCATCTGGCATCATTGTTTTGTTTTAGGAGATTGGTGTAAATCCATTGATTGGTATCCGGTATCCATGTTTGTTTGTGAGATTGGTATAAGTCCATTGATTGACATCCGGTATCCATTTTTTCATTTGCTTATTTGCATTGTTGCCTTATTCCATAGGAATCACTTGAATCATCTACATATGATCTCAAGAGGTGAACATCTAAGAAGTTTTACACTCCTCACCCTCCCATTTTGTTTCTTTAAACCTCCATGTGCATGCTAATCCAAAAACCTGAAAACTATTGTGCAAACATTTTCATTTCTTTTCAAATTAGAAACCTAGGCCTTAGGCCTTTGATTTTTTTCAAACTTCATTTTCATAATACTTCTTTTGAATTGAATCCTAATCATACTTTGACCACTTTTTGTGAATAAATCCTAATTGGTTAATTTCATTCATTCAATTGTTTTGTGGCTTTGTCCATTCTTGATAAGTTTTCATACATTAGCCATAGGTTTGATTTATCCTAGTTGGTTGATGTTAATCTCACCTTCTGTCCTTAGTGATTGAATTGTAAGACTTCCTTGCTTATTATAGGGTTAACCCCTCACTAGCAAGTTGAAGCTTTTCTCACATGGTGGAATTGTTGTTTGTATAAGGTTGAGTTTTCTCCCGTGGATAACGAAAGACCTTAAGGGCTTTTGTTTAAAATGAACCCACTCATATTTTGGAAATCTTTTAGCCGAACTACGGCGTTTTGATCCTTACCTTCCATGGAAAGGTACGTAGGCAACGGGTTCATCCGTTCAAACACAAAAATAATAAATTGTATATTCTTTTCTCATCCCTTCAATCCATGTTTGCACAATAAATATTTCATAAACAAATAACCTTTCGTACAACAAGTGTGAAAAGGGCTCCCTAGGAGTACCTAGGACGTTTTGGGTGCCTAACACCTTCCCATTGCGTAATTAACCCCTTACCCAGATCTCTGATCTTTTCATTAGTTTTCTATGTGTAAAACTTCTTAGACTTTTTTGTTCGCTTTTTAGCCATTCCTTTGGATAAATAAAAGTGCGATGGCGACTCGATTCTTTGTATACTTTGATTTTGATTTAGTCAATAAATCATAAAGTGACGAATACACCGCTACAGAAAAGTGGCGACTCTGCTGGGGAATGTTGATTCCTTGGTGGTATTGCCTACTTTTCACCCTTGTTGTGTGATATTGTTATTTGTTATATGACATATTTTTGTACAATTTGGGATTACTGTATTGATTGTAATGTTTGAATTGTTTGATATACAATTGTTGTTTGCTTGGTGATCTCTGTGAGATGAGTTCTATACCCGAACTCGAGTGCACCTTAGGATAGGAGAATGGCATAGTCTTGTCGACTTGTGTGGAGTATTCCTTAACAAGTTGACTTGCGAGTCCATTCACTTGGTGGAGGTCATGTTGGATTAATAATGTCACACAAGTTATTTGTGGTTAGGCATTATTCTTTCAATCAGGTGCCTTAGAAGCCAAGGACCTTAGTTTACCAAGCCCATCTTGGCCTATTTTAGGATGTAGTGCGGAGGTCGTTCAGATGTCAGATCTGATGCGATTGTCACGCGATACTACACTCATAAGAGTCTCTCTTGAGAATATTTTTGGAATACGAGTATTCGTTCCTCCGATAATAGTCGAAAGATGGGATGATGACTATGGGAACCTCTGGTAGAACATGCTCGGCAGGTATAAACCCTAGTACACTCCCTTGGGGTGGTTCTTAACCAAGACTCCATGCTCGTGACTCTCAACAAACCCGTGATTCATGGTTGAGTCGTTCAGACATCCTTAATATCAATGGAACTTGGGTGTTGATAAGGTGAAAACCATAATCCACCAAAATGGATGATTGATATTAAGGATGATTGAACTGGTTCATGTATCGTTAATATCAATGGAACTTGGGTGTTGATAAGGTGAAAACCAGAATCCACCAAAATGGATGATTGATATTAAGGATAATACGAACCATCTCATGACCATTGTCTGGTGTGCTTTGCTTGATCCTTGAGTGTGATTGTTGCATTCATGCATTCATCTGCATCCATATCATCAGATAAAAAGAAAATTTTCAAGGAACTCAAAGGAGTTTATTTGCAAAAATCTTCAAACATGGAAAAAACCAGAATTTTTTTTCCTAATATATCTGATGAGATATTTCCATATGCAATAAAATGTTAATATTTCAAAGTTTGCAAATAAAACCCTCGAGTTCCTTTGAAATAAAAACAAATCATGTGCACCAACATTGCATGCATCATTTGCATAAGCAGGTGTCATTCTCAGCCTCTGGTCTTGTGGTCTCAGTTGCTCTTCATTTATTTTGAAGACAAGCTGACTCACCGGTACTACACCAGAGCCAACTCTTCCAGATTGATGGATCATCTAGAGCAAGAGAACCGTGAGCTCAAAGAAGAAATCACCAGACTAAGTGCTTTTGATGGATTTATTCCTGGTTAGCCACTTGTCTTCTTTCTCATATATTGATGTTGAGGATGAAGTTGGAACGCCTTTCCAAGCTTTATCTATTGCTGAGCCAATTGAGAAGAAGTCTCCTTCATTTGCTTCCTACCGTGATGCGAAACTGGCCATTGAATGTGGTGCAATTGTTGGTTTAGGGAAGATGATTGAGCTTGAAGACAATAAGTCTCGGGCTGGCATTGGCTATTCTTCTAGGGCATTTAATGAGCAAGGGCTGTTCAAGAGTGGAGGTTTCATCCATGCTGATCAAGCTGAGGAAGCTGCTGCTATTCTGGAAGAGGATGCAGAGGATTTGAGCAACTTCATCATACCTGGTGGTGTCTGCCATAATTGGGTCGCTGTGGATGTTCCTACGGTCATTCATAAGTCAGCGTAATTTGTTCACTTTGTTCAAAACCCTTCTCCCACGCCAAAAGGAGAAGTGATGACATTGTTGGCAGCATTTATACAATGATATTTTCATTCAATTAATGCATTGTTAAACATTTGTTTTTCCATTTGTTTTCACTTTTTGCTTTTGCATGAAATCAGTGATCACAAAAAAAACCCTGAAAAACAAGAATAAAAGCATCCTTTTTCATCTGCATAATGGTTTGCTTGTTTAAATCCTAAAGCTTTTTTATTATCCAAAATCATTATGCAGGTTGGTTCTAAAACCCATTGAACATAATGATCCAACGCCATCTCCCAATTTTGAATTCCCTGTATTCGAGGCAGAGGAAGATGATGTTGCAGGGATTCCTGATGAGATTACCCGTCTCCTTGAGCACGAGAAGAAGATCATTCAGCCGCATCTCGAAGATCTGGAAACAGTCAACTTGGGGTCTGAAGATTGTGTTCGTATGGTGAAGATTGGGGCACTTCTTGAAGAGTCTGTCAAGAAGGGGTTGATCAGTTTGCTACGAGAATATTCCGATATCTTTGCTTGGTCGTATGAAGACATGCCGGGTCTAGATACAGATATTGTGCAACATTTCCTGCCTTTGAAGCCTGAGTGCGTGCCTGTGAAGCAGAAGCTCAGAAGAACTCATCCAGATATGGCAGTGAAGATCAAAGAGGAAGTTCAGAAGCAAATTGATGCGGGGTTTCTGGTGACTTCTACATATCCTCAATGGGTGGCCAATATTGTGCCTGTGCCTAAGAAAGACGGAAAAGTCCATATGTGTGTTGATTACAGAGATTTGAATAAGGCTAGGCCTAAAGATGATTTTCCTCTACCGCACATTGATATGTTGGTAGACAATACAGCTAAATTCAAAGTCTTTTCCTTTATGGACGGATTTTCCGGTTACAATCAAATCAAGATGGCACCCGAAGATATGGAGAAGACAACATTCATCACACCTTGGGGAACATTCTGTTATCGAGTGATGCCCTTCGGTTTGAAGAACGCCGGAGCCACGTATCAACGAGCTATGACTACCTTGTTTCATGATATGATGCACAAGGAGATAGAGGTCTATGTTGATGATATGATTGCTAAGTCCCAAATGGAAGTTGAACATGTTGAGCATTTGTTGAAGCTTTTTCAGCGTTTGAGGAAGTTTAGGCTTCGTCTGAATCCGAACAAATGTACATTTGGAGTCCGTTCCGGCAAGTTGTTGGGTTTCGTTGTCAGCGAGAGAGGTATTGAGGTTGATCCTGCAAAGGTCAAAGCAATACAAGAGATGCCTGCACCCAAAACTGAAAAGCAAGTCCGAGGTTTTCTTGGCCGCTTGAACTATATTTCCAGATTTATATCCCACATGACTGCCACATGTGCGCCGATATTCAAGCTCCTCCAGAAAGATCAGTCTCATGATTGGACCGACGATTGCCAGAAAGCTTTCGACAGTATCAAAGAGTATCTGTCTGAACCTCCGATCTTGTCTCCGCCTATAGAAGGAAGACCTCTGATCATGTATTTAACTGTTCTTGAGACTCGATGGGTTGTGTACTGGGTCAGCAAGACGAATCAGGGAAGAAAGAATCTGCTATCTACTACCTCAGTAAGAAGTTTACTGATTGTAAGTCTCGATACTCTATGCTTGAGAAGACGTGTTGTGCTTTGGCTTGGGCTGTTAAGCGTCTACGCCAGTACATGATAAATCATACAACTTGGTTGATATCCAGAATGGATCCAATCAAGTATATTTTCGAGAAGCCTGCTTTAACCGGGAGGATTGCCCGTTGGCAGATGTTGTTGTCTGAGTATGATATCGAGTATCGAGCTCAGAAAGCTATCAAAGGTAGTATCTTGGTTGACCATTTAGCGCACCAGTGTTGAAAAGTATATCTTCGGCAAATATTTTATATCGTATCCACAGAGATTGGTTGATATTACCGCCGTTCTATAATCCAAATGTTATAAGTTTAGAAAGTAACAAGGTTGTTTTGTTTGAAAAATTATCTTGTGAGTAAATGTCACTAAAAATAGTAGAATGGTTTTAATCAAATATAAAAGCTTGGCAAGATTGGAGTTCACTATTTCAAATGTTTATGCTTCCTTATGATAACTATATAGATTTAAGATTATTGATGATGTTCAAGTATCCTCTCAAAGTCATTTATGTCTAAATGATATTGTGATAATCACTATATTGATCCTTAGACGATCTCTCCACCTAACTATCAATATAGCAATCTTTAATGTTTAATACCAAAGATGAGCAATGAATAAATCTATCTCTACAACTTATTCACTACTTGAAAATCTGTTTTATGTCAAGACTCAAATAATCTCTCTCGACAACTACTCAAATCTGGTTTTCAACTTAGGGCAAAAACAGTATTCAATACATCAACAATCTTTATCATATATATAAATCAAATGGAATACATAAACATATGAGAATAGCTACTACCTCCAATCTTGACAAAAGGTAGTTTAGCTCCTCATCATCATTGTTCAAAGCAGAAAGATAAAGAAGAAAAACTCTGTTTTCTCTCTTACAAAAAGCTCTCAATATCAATGTGTGAATGATAATGAATGAATGCCCTAGAATAATGTATTTTTCTTTACAAAAAGGGTTGACATTTCCCTAATTGGTCATTCTCATCCAAAGCAGAAAAGCTATTCCAAGGCAAACACCAAAATGGCAAAACCAGCTGGCCTTCAAAACAGCACTTTTGACCCAAAAATCAGTTTGCTGGATTCGCAGGGTTCGCGGGGCGAACTGATGCTGTCTCATTCAGTTCGCTGGGCGAACTTTGTTCGTGGGGCGAACTGAAGCTGCCTCAACTTCCTTGCTTTGCACGCTTCATCCAAAATCTTCCATATTATGATGTTGCAATCCAAAAGCTTTCTCATCCAAAAATTCTACAAAACTAATAGAAATGTGAAATAACTATTCAAAACAAAATAAATTAAACGTAATTGCATTTATACGAATTAATAAGAATAAAAAGTGTGTAATTACATCAAAACTTGGTAAAAGGGACCAATAAAATGATATAAAAAGTAGTACTAATTGGTCCCTAACAACTCTCCCCAACTTAGCATTTTGTTTGTCCCTAAATAAAAGTTTCCACCCTCACAACCAAAACAGTGACACAAAAGATCGAAGTAAGGATCTACCAAGGACCTTCAAATGGTTCAAAAGTGTTTGGCACTTTCTCAATCCACCTATCTCAATTCTCGACAAAACATGAATAAGAGAAATGGTTGAGTGCAAAAATCATTCCAAGGAATTCAAAGCCAAATATGTCAACATTGAATCAAACTTACACACACATCATAATAATGATGAATAACATGAAGGGTTACTTTCACTCATCCAAGCAATTAAATCAACAACAACTCAAATCATGCGGTTATCACAACAAATACCAAATCATGTGAAAAATGAGAATCAAGAGGTCTTTCAAAGGTTGTAATGTGGCTTAGGTTACAAGAAAGGATATGATTAAGAGAATTCAACAAAGTTGCCTATCCTAAGGGAGCATTCCCAAACATTCGACTCTACACAATTTCCCTTTCTTCGATCCCTATTTTTTTTTTTCTTTTTCTTATTACATCCACACAACCATGAGCATTTTCTTTGATTTTTTTTTTTTACTTTTTTCTTTGCTCTATGGCTTCAAGGGTATTTTCTTTTTCCTGTTTCTTTTCAAATTTTCACCCTTTCATAAAAACTCACTTTTCCAAGTTTCTAATCAACTTTTCACTTTACTCTCCCCAACTTTAGATTCCAAAACCAAATTTATTCAATAATGCTCCCTACTTAGACATAAGCAAAAGGCAAATTTTTTGCAAACAACCCGGTTTGAGGTTTCAACTGATATGAAAGAAATTAGGATTCATTTATTCCACAATTTTCAATTGATTTTACAATGATCAATCAAATGAATCCTAAACTAAGCTCAAAGGGGTTTAACTAAGGATTATTCCTCACAAGGTTAGTTGATTCAAACTTTTTGGTCAAGTGGTTTTTCTCACAAACAATGCCTCTATCATTTTCAAAATTTTCACACAAAAATAGATTGATGCATGATTTAGCATGATAAGAATGAGTTAAAATAATGCTCGGTTTCCCGCTTTTTAGTGTACAATGGAAAGCTTCCTCACAAATGGTTAAATCCTATTTTGATTCAAAGATGACATACATTTCAATGAGTTTATGATATGAAATTTGCACAAACCATCAAACTACTCATGTTAAGTCTAAAAAGCGATAAAGTGTACCTTGAAATACCGACACTACTTCTTATCATCACCACTCGAAGTGTCCTATGCTTCTTTCTTTGCGATCATTTCTCGGTTGCTTTAAGCTTGACTTAAGAGTAAGAACAATTAAACAAAAAATGTTGGTAACCAATTTGATTGTAACACACTCAAATCTCAAAAAGTATTCATGCAATTATTAAGCCAAACTCTAAAGTTCAACAAACTACTCAATCTTCCTTCAACTCATCGCCATGGATTACACCACCTCCTACACCCCCCCCCCCCCCCAAAAAAAAAACATTTGGCCTGCCCTCAGGCCACTTAGCATAATCAACAAAATCCTCCTAGGAAGGGAATGGAGAGGGGAAGTTTTGAAATTTGGAGGTTTGGAAGTGGAGCAACGAGGTTGTTGAAAGAATCTCCTAAGTTCGTGAAAATAGGAATGAAACGAAAATGACATAAAAACAAAAAAAAAATTTTTCCAGTTCGCGGGGCGAACTTTGTTCGCGGGGCAAACTGAAGGAAATTTCAAAAAAATTAGTTCTGCCATTTATTGTTCGTGGGGCGAACTTTGTTCGCGGCGCGAACTGAAGCTGTGAATTCAGTTCGCGGGGCGAACTGTGTTCGCGGGGCGAACGGTAAAAAACAGAACCCAATTTTTTTCAAAATTTAACACAGCAGAAACTCACACAGCAGAAAAAAATGAAAATGCAGACTTACAACGTTAGGTTGCCTCCCAACAAGCACTTTGTTTAACGTCGTTTAGAGCTCGACGGTCCACTGATTAGCCCGGTTTAAATAGAGACACGACACCCACATCACAATTTACGTCGCCACTATGGTAGACTTTAAGTCTTTTACCATTAACAGTCCAGCTCTCTTGTGACTTTGGATCCTCGATCACAATGGCTCCATAATTGTGCACCTCTTTGACAACGAACGGTCCTGACCATTTTGACTTCAACTTACCAGGGAATAACTTCAACCTTGATTTGAAAAGCAATACCATTTGTCCGACATGAAACTCCTTGTGACGGACTTTTCCATCATGGTATTTCTCTTCAATTGCATCATTTCGGAAAGAATCATGCTTGTCATTTGGATGCTTCATAGCTTCAAAAAGATTAAAGGTCACCTCTTTGTCTTGCACTCTTACCTTCATTAGTCCATCATCTACGTCAATCATCATCCGGGCTGTTTTCATAAAAGGTCTTCCAAGAATTAGGGGCACATCACGGTCCTCATCCATCTCTACTATTACGAAGTCCACCGGAAACAAAAATTTGTCCACTTTCACTAACATATCTTTAGCAATTCCGTATGGTGAAGTGGTGGACTTGTCGGCTAGTTGCAGAGTCATCCTTGTCGATTTAATCTCAACATTCCCCAATCTTTTAACAATGGAGAGGGGAATTAAATTTATACTAGAACCCAAGTCAATCAAACCATTTCCAATGTATGTGCTTCCAATGGTTACTGGTAGAACAACTCGGCCCGGATCGGACTCCTTCCTTGGGAGAGTCTTTTGGATGATGGCACTACACCGTGCATCAAGCAATATGGTTTCGTCTTCCACATGTCTTATTTTCTTTGTGAGAATATCCTTCATGAACTTTGCATACCGTGGCATTTGTTCTAATGCATCAGCGAATGGAATGTTGATTTGGAGTTGCTTGAAGATGTCCATGAACCGTGCATAATGCCTAGCATTGTCCTTCTTTGATGGTGCGTGCGGATATGGTAAATGTTGAACTGGAATGACCTTCACTCCTTTGTCTCCTTTTTTTTTCTTTCTTGGTTCTATTTCCTTATTCATTTCCGCTTCACACTGCTGTTCCTCCATCAATTGCTGGTTCTGCTGTTTTCGCGGCGCGAAGGGAGATCGCGGCGCGAACTGAGCAGTTTCTGCCACTTTCTCCTTTTCCAGTACAGCATCCATATCATTCTCTACTATAATTTCCTCACTTTTTTCACCTGTCAACTCTCTACCACTTCTAGTAAATATTGCTTTACAGTGCTCCTTTGGATTGGTTTGAGTGTTAGCGGAGAAAGAGGATCCCGCAGTTTGTTCCGCCAATTGTTTCGCAAGTTGGCCTACTTGAGCTTCCAGATTTTTAATTGTTGCTTCGTTACTCTTCTGATTTGCCATGGAAGCTTGCATGAATTGTTGAAGAGTATCCTCTAGCTTGGAACTTCCTCCTTGCGACTGCTGTCCTTGAGAATTTGGATGTTGGTAAGGACTTTGCTGCTGAAAATTTTGATTGTTGAACCTTGATGGTTGATAACCTTGATTGTTCCTTTGATAGCCTTGATTTTGATTGTTCACATAGATTACTTCTTCTAGTGGAGGACAAAAACCAGTAGGATGATCTCCTTGACATAATTCGCAACATGCTACTTGATGTCGAACTTGAGAACTTTGAATCTCCTTCATTTGCTGTGGAAGCTTGGCCATTTGTTGAGTAAGCAACTCCACTTGTTGAGAGAGTAGCTTGTTTTGAGCAAGAATGGCGTCATTGGTATTTAACTCAAGAACTCCCGGTTTACGTTGTGAAGGACTACGGTCATGTTGACTTTGACGATCATTGAGCGCCATCCGATCAATAATGACTTTAGCTTCTTCCGCATTCTTTGACATAAGAGAGCCACCCGCGGTAGCATCCAAAAGTGTTATGTGAGTTGATTGGAGCCCATTTAGAAAAATATGGACTTGAGTGAGCTCATCAAAACCATGACCCTTGCATTTTCTCAACATTGACTTGAATCTTTCCCAAGCTTCATTTAGAGACTCGTTGCTTCCTTGAGTGAATACCGCAATAGCCGTTTTGGCTTCCATGAATCGGGATTGAGGAAAATATCTTTCTAAGAACTTTTCTTCTAGCAAATTCCAATCCGTCATCACTCTCGGTGCTTGATCAAGGTACCACTCTTTTGCCTTTCCTACTAAGGAGTGTGGGAACATCCTCTTGAATAATGCTTCTTCACCCGCTTCGTCTATTCCCGTAGAACCCGCAATCTCATAAAATTTAATGAGATGGGTATACGGATCTTCATGATCCATTCCGGTGAATGGATTTGCATAGAGAAGTTGGAGGATTCCGGTCTTCATCTCCGTATTTCTTCCTCCACGGGCAAATTGAGCATTTCTTCTTGGACTATTAGCGGACATTTCGGTACGATTATCATCCGCCATGTTTCCGTCACAAGCCTCTACAACCACTTCTTCGATTGGAACAAGTGCGGAAGTAGATGCTTCTTCTCTCCGGTTCCTCTCTTCGGCTAGTTTCCTTCTTCTTCGTGTTTTGCTATTGAGCTTCCGAAGTGTTCTTTCAATTTCAGGATCGAATTGAAGTTGCTCCTCGGTTGCTTTTCCTCGCATGCACTAGAATCTACAAAACTAACAAACCAAGTGAAACAAAAGAGGGATAACAATAAAAGTAACAAAACTTAAAACAATGAATTATTGCAATGCTTGTAATATCGACACCAATCCCCGACAACGGCGCCAATTTGTTGAAAAGTATATCTTCGGCAAATATTTTATATCGTATCCACAGAGATTGGTTGATATTACCGCCGTTCTATAATCCAAATGTTATAAGTTTAGAAAGTAACAAGGTTGTTTTGTTTGAAAAATTATCTTGTGAGTAAATGTCACTAAAAATAGTAGAATGGTTTTAATCAAATATAAAAGCTTGGCAAGATTGGAGTTCACTATTTCAAATGTTTATGCTTCCTTATGATAACTATATAGATTTAAGATTATTGATGATGTTCAAGTATCCTCTCAAAGTCATTTATGTCTAAATGATATTGTGATAATCACTATATTGATCCTTAGACGATCTCTCCACCTAACTATCAATATAGCAATCTTTAATGTTTAATACCAAAGATGAGCAATGAATAAATCTATCTCTACAACTTATTCACTACTTGAAAATCTGTTTTATGTCAAGACTCAAATAATCTCTCTCGACAACTACTCAAATCTGGTTTTCAACTTAGGGCAAAAACAGTATTCAATACATCAACAATCTTTATCATATATATAAATCAAATGGAATACATAAACATATGAGAATAGCTACTACCTCCAATCTTGACAAAAGGTAGTTTAGCTCCTCATCATCATTGTTCAAAGCAGAAAGATAAAGAAGAAAAACTTTGTTTTCTCTCTTACAAAAAGCTCTCAATATCAATGTGTGAATGATAATGAATGAATGCCCTAGAATAATGTATTTTTCTTTACAAAAAGGGTTGACATTTCCCTAATTGGTCATTCTCATCCAAAGCAGAAAAGCTATTCCAAGGCAAACACCAAAATGGCAAAATCAGCTGGCCTTCAAAACAGCACTTTTGACCCAAAAATCAGTTTGCTGGATTCGCAGGGTTCGCGGGGCGAACTGATGCTGTCTCATTCAGTTCGCTGGGCGAACTTTGTTCGTGGGGCGAACTGAAGCTGCCTCAACTTCCTTGCTTTGCACGCTTCATCCAAAATCTTCCATATTATGATGTTGCAATCCAAAAGCTTTCTCATCCAAAAATTCTACAAAACTAATAGAAATGTGAAATAACTATTCAAAACAAAATAAATTAAACGTAATTGCATTTATACGCATTAATAAGAATAAAAAGTGTGTAATTACATCAAAACTTGGTAAAAGGGACCAATAAAATGATATAAAAAGTAGTACTAATTGGTCCCTAACAACCAGCCGATTGAAGATCATCAGTTTGTTCAGTACGACTTCCCAGATGAGGAGATTCTGTATTTGAAAATGAAAGATTGTGATGAGCCTACACTTGATGAGGGTCCGGAACCTGGTTCCAGATGGACGATGGTGTTTGATGGCGCTGTAAATCAGTACGGAAATAGAATTGGGCAGTAATCATTACTCCTCACGGCACGCATATTCCGTTTACAGCAAGGCTAACTTTCAAATGCACGAATAATATGGCTGAGTATGAGGCCTGTATTATGGGATTAGAAGAATGCATTGATTTAAGAATCAAGCATCTTGATGTGTATGGTGATTCGGCCCTGGTTGTCAATCAGATCAAAGGTGAATGGGAGACGAATCGGCCAGGTCTTATTCAGTATAGAGATTATGCGAGGATGATTTCAACGTTCTTTACCAAAGTTGACTTTCATCATATTCCTCGAGAGGATAATCGGATGGCAGATGCGCTTGCTACGCTTGCTTCCATGATTGTGGTCAAATATTGGAATGAAGTTCCCAATATTACCGTGATGCGCTTGGATAGACCAACTCACGTATTTGCAGTTGAAGAAGTGAACGATGACAAGCCTTGGTATTTTGATATCAAGAATTTCCTCCAGAACCAGGTATACCCGCCTGGGGCATCTGTGAAAGATAGGAAAACTTTGAGAAGGTTGTCAGGCAGTTTCTACCTCAGTGGTGAAGTGTTGTATAAGAGGAATTTTGACATGGTTTTGCTCAGATGCGTGGATAGACACGAAGCAAACCTGTTGATGACTGAGGTCCATGAGGGTTCATTTGGTACTCATTCCAATGGACATGCCATGGCTAGAAAGATGTTGAGAGCAGGCTACTATTGGCTGACAATGGAGTCTGACTGCTGCAAATATGTGAAGAAATGCCACAAGTGTCATATTTACGCGGACAAGATTCATATTCCTCCGACACTTCTGAATGTGATTTCATCACCATGGCCTTTCTCTATGTGGGGAATCGACATGATCGGCATGATTGAACCGAAGGCGTCCAATGGACACAGGTTTATTCTCGTAGCAATTGACTACTTCACCAAATGGGTTGAAGCCGCTTCGTATGCGAATGTGACCAGGCAGGTGGTCGTGAAGTTTATCAAGAACCAGCTGATTTGCTGTTATGGTGTGCCAGATAAGATCATTACTGATAATGGATCTAATCTGAATAATAAGATGATGGAAGAGTTGTGCACTGAGTTCAAGATTGCACACCATAACTCCTCTCCTTACAGACCTAAGATGAATGGGGCTGTTGAAGCTGCTAATAAGAATATCAAGAAGATTATCCAGAAGATGACAGTTACGTACAAAGATTGGCATGAGATGCTGCCATTTGCTTTGCATGGTTATCGTACATCTGTCCGCACTTCAACAGGGGCAACCCCTTTTTCTCTTGTTTACGGCATGGAGGTTGTTCTCCCAGTAGAGGTGGAGATCCCATCAATGAGAGTCTTGATGGAAGCCAAGTTGACTGATGCTGAATGGATTCAGAGTCGTTATGACCAGCTGAATTTGATTGAAGAGAAGAGATTGACTGCCATGTGCCATGGTCAGTTATATCAGCAGAGAATGAAGAAAGCATTCGATAAGAAGGTCAAGCCTCGTGTGTTCCGAGAAGGTGACCTCGTGCTCAAGAAAGTCTTGTCTTTCGCGCCCGATTCCAGGGGCAAGTGGACTCCAAACTATGAAGGTCCATATGTTGTTAAGAGAGCCTTTTCAGGCGGAGCTTTGATGCTTACAACAATGGATGGGGAGTATTTCACTCGTCCTGTGAATTCAGATGCAGTCAAGAAATACTTTTCCTAAAAAAAAGTATGCAAAAGAAAAACAGAATTGCTCGCTAAGTTGAAAACCCAAAAGGGCGGCTTAGGCAAAAATGAGCGTCTCGGTGGAGAACCCGAAAGGGCTATCCAGGCAAAAATTAGAGACTTGGAAAAAAAAGAGAATATTTGTATCCCGTTAGATTGAGTACCTCACTTTGGGGCAATCTAGGCAAAAATTAGGGATTTGGCAAGTAACTGCGTCCTGACAAGACTTTCTGTTTCGCAGCTGCCTTTTCGTCAGAGATTCTCGATTCGTCGTCGACTGAAGCTTCGAATACATTGAGATTCAAATTGGTAGAGAAAGGATCATTATGTTCAATGTAGCCCTCTTCCAATATATATCACTGATTTCAAATTTGTACAGATCTATGGAGTCTTGCCATTTGCAAGCTACCATTCCATCAAATCAATTTGAGCTTTTATCCAATTATTTGCACTCTTATTTGTTTCAATTCAACAAATGTTTTGCATGTTTTAATTGATAAAATGTCATTGTTTTAAACAAATAAAATTTTTCAAAAAAATAGTTGTTTTAAACAAAGTGAACATTCACAATGATGAAAGGATACTCAAGAATTTCTCAGTGCTCTCCCGAGGGTGGCATGATTTCCAACAAGTAAGACATTTGTTCATATTCCTGGCTTGGTTGTATCCTCTTTTTCCAGATTGTTGTTGGGGTTGTTCCCCAAGCAGAGTGTTTGTTGAGAACTTCACAGTCCTCTCCAACAATATTTCTCTCCCCATCATGGGTGCTTTCCTTTGGAAGATTCAGTGGTGGATGGGTTGACATCCCGGTATTTCATCACTTTCCTCAGCACAGTTGCTAGCAGAGTTGTTGATATGATATACTACATTTATGCTATATCTCCCCATCAGAGCGCTTGTAGAGGTTTTTTCACCTCTTCTTCCTTCAGCAGAGCAGCATTCGGTGGTTGATCCCCAACTCTCCTCCTCATCCCCAGTTGAACCGCCAGTAGATTTGTGGTTTGGTGGATTGTATCTATGTGATCCCTCAATAGAGTTGGTATTCCCAACAGAGTCAGGATCCCCGCCAAGAGTTGGTATTCTCAACAGAGTTGCTTTTTTGTGGCAGTTTCTGCCTGTTGAAATCTCTGTTTTCCCCAGTAGGGTCGGTTGGTGATCTATCATCCAGAGATGTGGTATGTTCCCTGATGACTTTGATCCCTAGTAGAGTGGCTTGTTGCAGAATCTACTTGTGTGATCTACTTTTTCTCAGTGGGTTTATCCCCGATGGAGTGGCTGACAGTTTCCCAAGTAGAGTTGCTCGTGCGGCTAGATTCTACTTGTGTGTTCTGTTCTCTTCAGCAGTTCTTGCTTGTGCAGTGAACTCTTGTTTCCCAGTTGATACTGAGGATCCCCATGCAGATACCTCGGGATTTCTCCTTTCCCCAACAGATTTATCTTTATGGCTGTTTACGCCTGTTGTGACTTTCTGTCCCCCAGTTGGGTTGATTGTTGATCCATCACTCAGAGATTTGTGATTTCGTGATATCTCTGGTTTTGTTTGCTTCCCGCAGATCTTTGCTTTTCAGCATGTAGATCTCCAGCAGATTGGCTTTCCAGTTGGATTTCTTGGTTTTTCCTCTGGAAGTGTAGTACCGGGCGTTTGATTCCTGGGCCTGTTTGTGTTAGATATGTCTGTTTTGTCAGCATTCATTAAACATAAGTTACGCATATTCATGCATACTTTCAACATTCAGATATTCATGATTGCATTTTTGCCATATATCTCTTGTTTGTTGTCTCCTGCTATGGGTAATATAGATCTCCACAATAGATCTCCCCCAGGCAGATGTCGGGTGTTTAATCTCTCAATATAGAGTCAGCTCATAAGCAGAAAGTGTCTGTCTTTCCTTCTGCAATTCCCCACTGAGATATATCCTCGTGGATGACGGTTTCTTCCGTTTCCTCCCAACACATATATTGGGATGGGTTTTCCTATTGAGTTATATCCTCATAGGACGAGTCTTATTTCAGTCTGTCTTTTCGGTTTGATCCTGAATTGGCATTTGTCAACTGTTTCTCGTGCTTCCCTGTGGAATAAATGAATAAATTACCCAGTAACCGGCAATAATTCTTTTATCCCCAGCGAAATCTTTTGGGCCTCTACCCTTATACCGGTAGTTGTAAGTCCTATGTTCCTCTTGGCGGAATTTATGGTTATATACCTTTTATTCCTCAGTAAGAGTCGTTGGTTTTCTACCCAGTATTCGGTAGTTGTAAATCCTAGTTTTTCTGCTCTTTAGCAGTTGGTGGTTTGTTATAAACCCTATTTTTGTTTCCCGTGCGGAATTGTGGTTCTTTCATTCCCACGCGGACGTTTTGGTTTTCTACCCCGTGTTCGGTAGATGTAAACCCTATCTTTTTATCCTCATCAGAGTTGTTGGCTACTACCCAGTATTCGGTAGTTGTAAGTCCTATCTCTTTTCCCCTAGCAGAGGTAACCTTTGTGGTTCATTCTGGTTGATGGTGGATTTTGTGGTCTTCTACCCAGTATTCGGTAGTTGTAAATCCTATGTTGTTGTGGTTTTATTCCCAACGGAGTCTGTGCTTTCTTGTGGATAATTGCTGGATGCTAGCAATTTTATCCTTAGCCAGAGTTTTGGTCTTCTACCCCGTATTCGGTGGTTGTAAACCCTAATTTCTCCTCTTTGTAGAGTTAACCTTGTTGTTCATCCTAACCGATGATGGTTACTCTTTGTGGTTATCTTCATTCAATATTCGATGTTGATACTCCCTCCTTGCTTCTGGGTAATTGCCGTTTGCTAGCAGTTGTATCCTCAGTAGGTCCTTGTGGATAGTTGCTGTTTATGCAATTCATCCCCAGCGGGTCGTCTTTCATTTACCCTTTTGCCTGGTAATGATTGTTGCTCCCTTTGATCGGTCATCTTTATATACCTAGTTTTGGTATCCCGATGCCTTTCTGTTCGGATGATTTATCCTTTATTAACCCAGTAATCGGTTATGGATAACCTTCCATGCGAGTATGTTATCCACGTTCTGACGGTAATGGATAATATATCTCATGCACTCTTCAGTCGAAGCCTGTTGTGTTTCCCCAGTCGAGTAAGATTCGTTATTCCTTTGTGGAATCGAATATTTGTTGTTTCTTGGATAACTGCCGGATGCTTGCAATTTATCCCCTGTGAGTTATCTTTCGTTTACCCTATTGTTGGTGGTATCGATCGTCTCTCTTTTTGGTTGGCCACCTATTATATACCCAGTAACCGGTATCTCTGGTGTCTCTTCCTTTTCGAGTATATTATTCACGTTCTGACGGTAATGAATAATATATCTCTTTCGCTCTTTGGCTGGAATCCTTTGTTGATTTTCCCCAGCGGAGTAAGATTCGTATTCTTGGTAGAATCGAATATCCATCCTTTGATAAGTTTGCGTTTTGCTCTTTCAGGATGATGAGTGTTTTGGCATATATACTAATTCACGTTTTCGGTAGGTCACCTATTATATACCCAGTAACTGGTATCCCTGGTGTCTCTTCCATGCGAGTATGTTATCTACGTTCTGACGGTAATAGATAATATATCTCATGCGAGTATATTGTCCACGTTCTGACGGTAATGGATATTATATCTCATGCGCTCTTAGGGTTTGTTTCCCAGCTGAGTAAGATTCGTTTTCCCGTTGCGGATTCGAATGTCCATCCTGTAAGTCGATTTGCTTTTTCAAGCCCTCCTTTCGGATGATGAGTGTTTTGGCATATATACCAATTCACGTTTTGGTCGGTCACCTATTATATACCCAGTAGCCGGTATCCCTGGTGTTCCTTCCTTTCTGCTCCCTATTATGACCTTGGTCCCCTGTGGAGTCAGATTTTCCTGAGTTGATGTACCTTTTTCAGGTCTTTCTCAGATGTTTGGTTGATTGATATCTCTCACCCTTATACCGGTCTTAGATATTCATTCTTCCTGAGCTTGTTACCCTTATACCGGTAACACCTCATTCTTTGCTTCCCCAGGAGCGTCTCTTTGTTAGACGTTCCCCAGTGGAGTTTCCGTTGTGATTTTTGCCCTTTTGCTGTATTGGCGTTTTCCCCAATATATGCATTTTTCCCCGGCAGGGAGATTCTGTGTGAATCTTTTCCCCAGTCCGAATCCGGATTTTTATCCGAAGTATCCTTCGTGGATAGTTTGAGTCAGCTTGTGTCTTTCCAATGGATGTGTCTTCCTTTGGAATTCTTCGTTTCTTCCTAGTTTGAGCCCTTCACTTCCCAGTGAGGTCTCTAGTCCAGTCGTGTCTTGTTCACGCCGTGTCAGTTTTACCCTAATTCAGAGTCGTGTCCTGCTCACGCATTCTTTTCTTTCCTTATCCCCATGAGAGTCCGTTAGAGTCTCTGTTCCGGGTGAGTGTACTACTCCGATGGATCGTCTTTTCTTTGTGGACCCATATTCCCCACAGAGTTTTGTGTCTTTTGCATGCATACATCTGCATCATGAGGTCCCTTAGGGACCAAAATTTGTCTCATTTCTGTTATTTAAGCCCATTCTACCGCGTCGAGATGAAGATTTCTAAACTTCACTTCTCCGGATAAAATGACCTTAAATAGGGGCATCTGTAAGACCCCAATTTTGTCCCTAAGATCCCTCATGGCATCATATCATATCATTGCATTGCCTCAAGGATCATTGTGCATCTTGCCTTCTTCCCTGTGGGTGGGCTATCTTTTTTAGAGTGGTTCTTGATCACCAAGCATGTTTTGCATTTGTATATCATTGCATTTCTTTTTACCACTAACCAAAAGTACAAAAATATGTCATCTAACCTTTGCCTTGCAGATGAAGCAATCAACAGTCAAAGCAGTCAAAGGCAGTCATTGAGCAATAGATGGTGGCCATTCTTCAGAATTTGGACACCACAATCATTATCAAGAGTTCATATGAGCTATGATGTTATTTTGAAGCAAAATCCCAAGTGGTAGAGGCTTGAATTTCATCAGAACATTGTCAGGCCAACTAAAGACTTAGAAAGTCAACTGCCAAGTCAACTGTGGATTTGGAAGTGGGAAGTGATTAGAAATACTTCAGTCATGTTCAAACAAGTCTCATTTGACATTTTAAACATCAACATTGAAGAAAATAAAGTCAGGTCAAAACTTTCCAAAAATAGAAAGTGACCTATAATTCAAATTTGCCAAAAATGGAAAGGTTTTAACCTAACTTCAACTTCAAATTACATCACCAAGAAAGCTTCAAATAAAATTTTGTTGAACATGAAAGTTGTAGATCTTTCTCTCCCATTTCCAAAAAGTCCAAGATCATCAATTTCTCATGTGTGGTTAAGGAGATATGATCAAAACATGGCAAAGTGTACTTGAAGATTCAAATGGGCATAACTTCTCAACCAAAACTCCAAATTGGATGGCTCTTTTTGCATTGTTCTTATTTTGACCTATAGTTTCCAAATCATGCATTGCATTACACCAATTATCATCACATAAACATTTGCCAATTCACTTGATTTTTGGAGGGAAATTTTAAAATTTAAAATTGGTGCATTATTTGAACATTCCACCATTGCCTTTAGCTCCAAAATGATTTTTTGAGTGAAAACAAACACAATCCCGTGCACTGTTCACCATGCATTTTCATGCATAGGGTGAAAAAGCTAAATTGCACAAACACCTCATTTTGCTAATTCCACTTACCATTGGCTAAACATGATTAGAAGGGTGATTAGCATAGCATATATAAATGAAACCCTAACTGCTTTCAGCATTAACAACAATCACAATTTCAGATCTAGATCTCAAAACACCAAAAATTTCTCTCACTTTTTTCTTGCAATTTCTTCACATTCAATCCATTCTTCTTGCTTGATCCTTGTTTCTGAGTTGTTCTTGAGCAGGTTTACACGTGGAGTTGAAGAAAACAGTACAAGTTTGAAGCATATCGAAGCTTGAAAGCATCCATGGCAAATTCAAATTCTGGCAAGATCGTGCACAATTGAGCTGCGTTTTCTCTTCCAATCACTTGTACAAGCATTGTAGAAGAACTGTTGAGCATCACAAGGCCTGAACTCATCCAATTCCAGTTCTGCTTCTCCAAGAGGTTACAAAATCGATCTCTTTATTTCTCAAAATTCTTATGCTATTGCTGTAGATCTAAGTTTGTTGAGCATTTTGAGCTTTGAACCGTTGAATTTCGTGCATTATTGGCTGAGTAATGTTGATTTAAAGATCCATGCATGAAACTTGATTTGCTCGATTTGATCTTAACATGAGGAATTATGCTTAGTTGTTAGTTGATTCGTGACCCAGGATGATAGATCTACGTGTTAGTATGTTCAATTTTGAATTCTGGAGAAATTGTTCTTGCTGCATCTGCACTGTTCATGATCCACGATGAAGATGATGTTGTTCATGATTAGGCCACGCTTTTGATTCACTTTCTGCAACGCAAATCCGTTCCAGTATGTTAGAATAGGGCTCGTGTGTGATTGGTGCATGCGTTTGGCCATGCTGTGTTCTGATTGGTCCATTGCTTTGACCGCGCTTTGACCATGCCACGTCTTTAATGAAACGCTGAGTTTCATTCAGTTGAGCGCGCCACTATTTGAATTGTGCTTCACTTCGATTCCGCGCCAATGCATATTTTCAAATGCTTCACATGATTTTTCTTTTCCCTCCATATTTCCATGTACATGCTTCTCATCATTTTTTAATTTTTCATCATCTTTCAAAATTCATATATAATTGAAAATTGATCCAAAAATTATGTGGTTTTTTGCATTACATTCCTTATCTTGTCTATTATTTTTTGATCATTTTTCCATAAATTGTTCTTGGCTGGATTATTTTTTGTGTTAGGGTTTGTGAACATGTATGCATTTTGTATCTTGCCTTGCTATATCATTTGTGAAATGCTGGTATTTTATCCAATGAATCTGAAAATTTGCATGATGAAACTAGACACTTTGCTTGAAATATTGGTGTTGATTTGGTATTTTTACCATTTATCATTTCTGTTTTGTGATTATTCTAAGTTGGTGTGACAATTTGTGTCACACCTTTTGATGTTCAACTTATGTGATGTGTTTACCTTGCCAAATGATCTCCAATTGTCCTGATTTTTTGTGTGATGCATATTATGGATGTTGTGAATGAGCATGAATTTTCTTGGAATTATTTGAATCATTTCTGATTTAATTGAGATTTTTCATTCTGGTTGATCACATTTGAGCTTTAAAATTGCCTTGAACTTCAATTGATCATGAAATGCTTTTGGTATATGATATTGATGTGAGACCTTTTGGATTGTTTCAAGATGTGTTTGAAGTTGATTCATGTTAATTTTCAGCTTCTGTTTTGAATTTTTTCTCCATCTTTGACCCTAGGCTTTGACCTAGTGGTTTGCCTCTCATATTTGAGCTTTGATTTCAGGTTGAACATCCAAGTTACTTGGTTAATGATGCTTCATCACTTGAGCATTGTTGTTTGCCTTTGATTACTAATCTTTGTGTGTTTTGTAGGTTGATATTGACTCATTTGAGTTTGACTTTTGGCTTACACATTTTGTACATTGGGGTTGTTGGTTGCTTATTGACTGTTGTTTGATTGTCTGAATTGTGTACTGATTTGTTTGATGTTTCCACAGGTACATAAGTTGCTTTAAGTTCACTTTGAACTTGCTTTTGCTTGGTTGCTTAACCACTTAGGTATAACCTCTTTTCTTCATGTAGTCTGGAAGACCTGTCCTGTTATGTGGGCAGGCACCTGTCTGAAGTCCTCCTTAAGAGGCAATGCTTGTGATTGTTTACTCTTTGTGCCAAGCAGGAAAAGTCCTCCTATGAGGCAATTGGCAGATAAAAGAGATGTGTAATCCATCTCCTGCTATTCAGTGTGTCATCCACTTTGCTCATATAACATGTTGATGCATTGTGGATATTAACCCAAGATCTTATAGAGTCAAATCATTTGTGGAGAAGAGTTCCAACTTTCTGAACTCCCACACATTCTATTGTTTAAAGCTCTCCCTGACCAGGGATAAGAGCTATGAGGCACACCCCTCATCTCCATTTCATATGCTTCACCCTAACTCTCAATGTTAGGGTTAAGAGCTCACAATACCCCATTCCAGTTGACTGTAAAGTCTAACCTTGTTTGAGCCTAATTGTTTGTATATAGTGTGTGCTAACTGACTTGATTGTCTGCTTGCTTGATTCATCTGTGTATATCTACTTGAGTGTGCCTTTGTGCATTTATCATCATCATTTGTATATCATTTCATAAGCTTTGCTTTATAGCATCTTGTTTTGTCCATGGAGGAGACAAGCATAAGTCCATTACTTGGCAGTTGTTCCTATGATATGGTAGGAGACTAGTATAAGTCCATTGATTGGCATCTGGTATCCATGTTTTGTTTTAGGAGATTGGTATAAGTCCATTGATTGGCATCCGGTATCCGATTTTGTTTTGTGAGATTGGTGTAAATCCATTGATTGGTATCCGGTATCCATGTTTGTTTGTGAGATTGGTATAAGTCCATTGATTGGCATCTGGCATCATTGTTTTGTTTTAGGAGATTGGTGTAAATCCATTGATTGGTATCCGGTATCCATGTTTGTTTGTGAGATTGGTATAAGTCCATTGATTGGCATCCGGTATCCATTTTTTCATTTGCTTATTTGCATTGTTGCCTTATTCCAAAGGAATCACTTGAATCATCTACATATGATCTCAAGAGGTGAACATCTAAGAAGTTTTACACTCCTCACCCTCCCATTTTGTTTCTTTAAACCTCCATGTGCATGCTAATCCAAAAACCTGAAAACTATTGTGCAAACATTTTCATTTCTTTTCAAATTAGAAACCTAGGCCTTAGGCCTTTGATTTTTTTCAAACTTCATTTTCATAATACTTCTTTTGAATTGAATCCTAATCATACTTTGACCACTTTTTGTGAATAAATCCTAATTGGTTAATTTCATTCATTCAATTGTTTTGTGGCTTTGTCTATTCTTGATAAGTTTTCATACATTAGCCATAGGTTTGATTTATCCTAGTTGGTTGATGTTAATCTCACCTTCTGTCCTTAGTGATTGAATTGTAAGACTTCCTTGCTTATTATAGGGTTAACCCCTCACTAGCAAGTTGAAGCTTTTCTCACATGGTGGAATTGTTGTTTGTATAAGGTTGAGTTTTCTCCCGTGGATAACGAAAGACCTTAAGGGCTTTTGTTTAAAATGAACCCACTCATATTTTGGAAATCTTTTAGCCGAACTACGGCATTTTGATCCTTACCTTCCATGGAAAGGTACGTAGGCAACGGGTTCATCCGTTCAAACACAAAAATAATAAATTGTATATTCTTTTCTCATCCCTTCAATCCATGTTTGCACAATAAATATTTCATAAACAAATAACCTTTCGTACAACAAGTGTGAAAAGGGCTCCCTAGGAGTACCTAGGACGTTTTGGGTGCCTAACACCTTCCCATTGCATAATTAACCCCTTACCCAGATCTCTGATCTTTTCATTAGTTTTCTATGTGTAAAACTTCTTAGGCTTTTGTTCGCTTTTTAGCCATTCCTTTGGATAAATAAAAGTGCGGTGGAGACTCGATTCTTTGTATACTTTGCTTTTGATTTAGTCAATAAATCATAAAGTGACGAATACACCGCTACAGTACACATATTGAAAAAATATCTAGCCTAGAAGCTGTTAAGTAGAGTAAGAAACCAATCATACCTCTATACAACTTCTGACATATTTTGGAACTTTCTTCTTCCTTGTTTAAATTGCATGTTAGATGCATATGAGTGTTCATAACTTTGCAGCCTTCAAGCTGAACTTCTTTAGAAGTTTTTTAGTATATTTTCACTAATGTACATAAACTCCTTCCTTGCTTTGGTTGATCTAAATTCCAAGGAAGAACTTCAATATCCCCATCATGCTCATCTCAAATTTTGTCTGCATTGTCTCAGAAAATTCTTTGCAAAGAGATGCATTAGAAGAAGAAAAAAATATGTCATCAACATAAACTTCAACAATCAAGATTTCCTTATTCAGAGTTTTTCTGAATAATGTAGTTTCAACTTGTCCCTTTTGAAAGCCATTATCTAACAGAAAATTACTTAGCCTCTCATACCAAGCTCTTGGAGCTTGTTTGAGTCCATAAAGTGTTTTCTTGATTTTAAAAACAAAATATGGATGGACTGAATCCTTAAACGCATGGGGTTGTTTGACATACACTTCTTTAGAAATGACTCTATTTAAGAAAGCACTCTTGACATCCATTTGATATAAAACAATATCATGCTTAATAACATAAGAGAGAAGAAGTTTGATTGTCTCTAACCTTACAACTAGTGCAAAGGTTTTAGAGAAATTTATACCTTCTTGCTGATTGTAGCCTTGAGCTACCAGACTAGCTTTATTTCTTACCACCTATCCTTTCTCATTCAACTTATTTCTGAACACACATTTTATTTCAATGATGTTCTTCTGATGAGGTATGGGAACTAGATCCCGCACATAATTCCTTTGAAATTTGTTCCGTTCTTCTTGCATGGCTACAATCCATCCATCATTTGATAAAGTTTCATAAACAGAAGTTGGTTATACCATGGAGATAATACCCAACATTGACTGCTCTTCTCTGAATGCAGATTTTATTCTCAAATGACTATCTTTATTTCCAATGACTAACTCTTATGGATATCAGCTAATGAGATTGTTCTTAGAGGAACAACTTTGTTCCAACAATGCTCTTATGATAATAACCAAGAACCTTCTTAGAGGCAATTTAAGTTGGATAAGCTTTAGAGATAGGTTAGGCATCTAAAGCTTCAACCTTTGATTAAACAACATCAGTGTTTTGAGAATTTTCAAGAGCTTAAGAGAAGATTGACTACGGCTCCTATTTTAATTTTACCAGATCCGTTAGAACCTTACGTTATGTATTGTGATGCTTCTTTGTTGGGTTTGGGAGGTGTTTTGATGCAAAAAGGGCAAGTGGTAGCTTATGCTTCAAGGCAACTTAAAGTTCATGAGAGGAATTATCCGACGCATGATTTAGAGTTGGCCGCCATTGTGTTTGTGTTGAAGCTTTGGAGACATTATTTGTTTGGATCGCGATTTGATGTGTTTAGTGATCATAAGAGTTTGAAGTACTTGTTCGATCAGAAAGAATTGAACATGAGGCAAAGGAGATGGTTGGAATTCTTGAAAGATTATGATTTTGATTTGAATTATCATCCTGGAAAGGCGAATGTTGTAGCCGATGCATTGAGTAGGAAGTCATTGCACATGTCTATGTTGATGATTCGAGAGTTTGAATTGTTGGAGCAATTTAGAGATTTGAGTTTGGTTTGTGAAGCGACGCCTTTGTGTGTTAAGCTTGGTATATTGAAGCTTACGTGTGGCATTATTGACGAGATTAGAGAAGGTCAGAAGTCAGATTTGAAATTAGTCGATGTTATGACATCGATTAATCAAGACCAAGATGGTGACTTTCAGATTGATGAGAATGGTATCATGAGGTGTCGTGATCGAGTTTGTGTTCCGGATGTTGCGGATTTGAGAAAGAGGATTCTTGTGGAAGGGCATAGAAGTGGTTTGAGTATTCATCTTGGTGCTACTAAAATGTATCAAGGCTTGAGAAAGATGTTTTGGTGGCAAGGTATGAAGAAGGATGTAGCGGAATTTGTGTATTCATGTTTGACTTGTCAAAAGTCAAAGATTGAACATCAAAAGTCGTCTGGTTTGATGCAACCGTTATCTATTCCCGAGTGGAAGTGGGAATATCTCTATGGATTTTGTTTCAGGCTTGTCGAGAACATTGAGTAATTGTGAGGCGATTTGGGTCGTTGTGGACAGGTTGACGAAATGTGCTCATTTTATTCCGATGAGGATGGATTATTCGATGGAGAGACTTGCTAAGTTGTACATCGAGAGGATTGTGTGTTTGCATGGTATTCCGTCGAGCATTGTTTCGGATAGAGATCCGAGGTTCACTTCGAGATTTTGGGAAGGTTTGCAAAGTGCTTTGGGCACGAAGTTGCGTTTGAGTTCGGCATATCATCCGCAAACTGATGGTCAAACGGAGAGGACTATTTAGTCACTTGAAGATCTTTTGAGGTCTTGTGTTTTGGAACAAGGAGGAAATTGGGATAGTTTCTTGCCTTTGATCGAGTTTACGTATAACAACAATTTCCATTCGAGTATTGGAATGACACCTTTTGAGGCTCTTTATGGTAGAAGGTGTAGAACTCCTTTGTGTTGGTACGAATCGGGAGAGAGTGCTGTGATTGGACCCGAGTTGATTCAAGAGACTACAGATAAGATTAAGATGATTCAAGATAAGATGAAGTATTCCCAGAGTCGTCAAAAGAGTTATCATGATAAGAGGAGGAAGGCTCTTGAGTTTGAGAAAGATGAGCATGTATTTCTTCGAGTTACGCCAATAACGGGTGTTGGTAGAGCTTTGAAGTCGCGTAAGTTGACGCCGCGTTTCATTGGTCCTTATCAGATTTCCGAGAGGTTAGGTGAAGTGGCATATCGGATTGCATTACCACCGTCACTTTCTAATCTTCATGATGTGTTCCATGTGTCTCAATTGAGGAAGTATATTGCGGATCCATCGCATGTTGTTCCATTAGATGATGTTCAAGTGAGGGATAATTTGACGGTTGATACATCACCTATGAGAATTGAAGATCGAGAAGTGAAAAAGCTTCGTGGTAAGGAAATTGCTTTGGTGAAAGTGATATGGGGCGGAGCCGCCAATGGCAATATTACTTGGGAACTCGAGGATAAGATGAAGGAATCGTATCTGGAGTTGTTCGTTTGAGGTAAATTTTCGAGGCCGAAAATCTTTTAAGTGGGGGAGAGTTGTAACAACCCAATTTTAGTATTTATTTCTTATATTATTATAATTATATTTTATTTTATTTATTTGGCGTGTTAATTAATTAATTGGTTGTTAGGTAGTATAATAATTGATTATATTAATTAATTTGGTGTGTTAATCAATTATTTAGTTGATATGAGATGTAATTAAATAATTATATTAATTAACTTAGTGTGTATGTTGTGTTGGTTTAATTTATTTGAACTAAATAGAGATATTATAATACTATGTCTGATTGGGCCTAATAATTAAAATTAGAAGTATCATTCCTTAAGCCCAAATATAATAATACAAATAGTAAGAGGTGAGGAGAGTGAGGAGTATGATTCATTTGATCATTTGACGGCAACAGAGAAAGAAAAGAGGAAAAGTAAGGTGAAGAGGGGAAGAACAAGAGAGAAGCTAAGGTTCCAGAAAATTGAAGAGGTAAGGGGAGAATCCTTATTATTATGGGTTAGTATGATTGGGTCAATGGGTAGAAATATGTTTAGGTTGAAATCCCTAAATTTCATGGTTTTTGGAATTGTTAGGTTTTGATGAGTACTCTTGATTTGGGGTGATTTAATTGTGTTAAAACTGCAAATTAACTTTATATACTTAGAGTATTGTATGAGTATAATTTTCTGAGCGTTTGGCTTTTTACGGAATCGAAATCGGAGGTCCGAAAGGCCTCCAACGATGAAAACGCAGAAAATTTTGCATCCTGTTTTGTGTTAACCGATTAACCAAAAGCGTTAACCGGTTACGTGTTCAACAACTTTTCCTGAAATTGCGTTCTGTTTTGTGTTAACCGGTTAACCAAATGTGTTAACCGGTTACTTGTTAAAAATCTGCTCATAAATTGCATTATGTTTTGTGTTAACCGATTAACCAAATATGTTAACCGGTTAACACTGTTGGAAAATGACAAATTGAGACTTTAAAGGTTGTATTCAGTTTGAAATGAAATCTAAGTGTGCGTATTTAATAATTAGCCTATATTTGTGAATGATATATTGTTATGAATGTGTATATGTACCATTGGTGGATAATTCATAGAGTTGAATTATGGTGATATGTGGAATGTTAAGATGGTAGAGAGGATCTTAATTGCATATGTGTTGGTATTTGTACATTCATTCATGGCATGGTCGGCTTCATAGTGGAAGCGGTGAAACTGTGGGTTCACATGGTAATAGACGTTGATCCTTGAATGGAAATAGGCGTAACAGACGTTGATCCTTAATTGGAAATAGGCGTAGTGGCTTTGATCTTGTCCGGATCGGAAGCGTGGCTTGGATTCTAGATATTGAATCGGAAAACGGTGAAACATTGGGTTCACATTGCGGTACCACATGCATAGAGTCACATGTCTTGCATTGAGTCATATTAGAGTTATGTGATAATTGAATGTATGCATTGATGTGATTGTGAGGTGTGTATGAGATATGGTAATTGAATTTGGTGATGTTTGGATACATAACTTGGCAAAATATGTGATTATGTGATAATTGTAGTTATGTGTATATTTGGGAATATAGTATTGGATTTTTAATATTGTACTCCTTGAGTTGTGATGGATGTTTGAAACATGTGAAATAAATGTTGGTTAATATTATTGACATGGTTATACAAGGTGTGATGAATTCCGTTAATTGTTGATTTAATCATTGTGCCTTATTATACTTCTTCATAATGATTTGAATTCTCACCCTTCTGTTTGAATGTTGCCTTTACATCGGCATCGTGCAGATATTCAAGAGTAGTATTGCTGAAGTAAGTGAACGGTAGCTCACTCGAGATTTAGCAGGAGAGTTTCCGTGTTTTAGCCTAGAGACTAGGTAATGAGTCAATGCTCTAGTCATGTAACACGGGGTAGATTAGTAGTATTGAACTCATATCTTATTTGGATATGTATTATGTTATTACTTGTGAACATGTTTATTTGCAATTGTTGTTTGAGAGGCCATAGTGCCAAATATTCTGGATATGGTTTTACTTTATCTTGAGGAGATTATTGAGAGATGATCATGGTATGGGACATGAATCATTTTAGGAAATGCATGAATATTCATTATTTTCCGCTGCGAACGCATATTCTTGAATATTCATGATAATTGAAATGTGTTATTTTAAATGACCAGGTGTATTGTATATTGATGATGAATGATGTTTGGTTTTTGAAAGCTGTTGGCTTTTGAAAACGTCGATGTGACGCCCTTTTGTTTATATGCATGCTTATTCACTCTGATTAAATGTTAAGTATTTTGGGGTAGAAAAAGGGGTGTTACATAAGTGGTATCAGACCAGGTCGGTCCGTCCGACCAGGTTGTTTAATCAGGTTTGTTCCCTAGTTTGCGACATGTGTGTGAGAACACTGTCGATGCTTGTTTTATTCTCCATTGGCAGGTTGGGAATGAAATAAGTGGGGGAGAAGCGCCTGCTTCTCTTGGATGTTCCAATTGCATCGAGCTTGGACATTATGTTGTTGCATGCAAGAGTGCAGTGTTGGCTAGTTAACCTATTTTGAGAATGTTGTGCTTTTCCTGAACCCGAAGAGAGGTCGGATTCGAGGATGGTGTTGGTTAGAATTTAATCGGGTGTATATCAACTGTTTCGAGAAGACGGTTATTTTTCCTGAGGTTGGTGCTAAGGAAGATTGACTTGTGTCTGCTAAGCAAGTTGATGAATCGGTGCAAGGTGGTGCCGAGTTGTTTATGTTGTTGGCAACCTTGGATATTCGTGAGAAGAGGACGATTGAAGAATTGCCAATAGTTTGTGAGTTTGCGGAGGTATTTCCGGAAGATATAAGTGATTTACCGCCGGAACGTGAGGTTGAGTTTTCGATTGATTTAGTTCCTGGAACTAGTCATGTATCGATGGCTCCCTATAGAATGTCTGCTTTTGAGTTGAAAGAGTTGAAGAGTCAACTTGAAGACTTGCTTGAGAAGAGGTTTATTCGTCCTAGTGTGTCGTCGTGGGGTGCACCTGTTCTGTTGGTCAAGAAGAAAGAAGGTTCTATGAGATTATGTGTTGATTATAGACAACTGAATAAAGTGACGATTAAGAACAAGTATCCACTTCCGAGAATTGACGATCTGATGGATCAGCTGGTTGGAGCTTGTGTGTTTAGCAAAATTGATTAAGGGTCTGGGTATCATCAGATTCGTGTAAAGGCTGAGGATATTCAAAAGACTGCTTTTCGGACAAGGTACGGTCACTACGAGTACTCCGTGATGCCTTTTGGTGTGACTAATGCACCTGGTGTATTTATGGAGTATATGAATAGAATTTTTCATGATTATCTGGATAAGTTTGTTGTTGTGCTCATCGATGATATATTGATTTATTCTAAGAGTGAAGAGGATCATGCCGAGCATTTGAAGATTGTGTTATCGGTGTTGAAAAAGAAGAAGTTGTTTGCTAAACTCTCTAAATGTGAGTTTTGGTTGAGTGAAGTAAGTTTTCTTGGTCATGTGATTTCGAGTGGTGGTATTTCTGTGGATCCTACGAAGATTGAGGTTGTATCTCAATGGGAAGCTCCTAAGTCTGTTGCTGAGATTAGAAGTTTCCTTGGTTTGGCTGGTTATTATAGGAAGTTCATTGAAGGATTTTCTAAGTTGTCGTTACCATTGACGCAGTTGACTAGGAAAGGTCAAGCTTTCATTTGGACATCGCAGTGTGAAGCGAATTTTCAAGAGCTTAAGAGAATATTGACTACGGCTCCTATTTTGATTTTACCGGATCCGTTAGAACCTTACGTTGTGTATTGTGATGCTTCTTTGTTGGGTTTGGGAGGTGTTTTGATGCAAAAAGGGCAAGTGGTAGCTTATGCTTCAAGGCAACTTAAAGTTCATGAGAGGAATTATCCGACGCATGATTTAGAGTTGGCCGCCATTGTGTTTGTGTTGAAGCTTTGGAGACATTATTTGTTTGGATCGCGATTTGATGTGTTTAGTGATCACAAGAGTTTGAAGTACTTGTTCGATCAGAAAGAATTGAACATGAGGCAAATGAGATGGTTGGAATTCTTGAAAGATTATGATTTTGACTTGAATTATCATCCTGGAAAGGAGAATGTTGTAGCCGATGCATTGAGTAGGAAGTCATTGCACATGTCTATGTTGATGATTCGAGAGTTTGAATTGTTGGAGCAATTTAGAGATTTGAGTTTGGTTTGTGAAGTGACGCCTTCGTGTGTTAAGCTTGGTATGTTGAAGCTTACGTGTGTCATTATTGACGAGATTAGAGAAGGTCAAAAGTCAGATTTGAAATTAGTCGATGTTATGACATCGATTAATCAAGACCAATATGGTGACTTTCGGATTGATGAGAATGGTATCATGAGGTATCGTGATCGAGTTTGTGTTCCGGATGTTGCGGATTTGAGAAAGAGGATTCTTGAGGAAGGGCATAGAAGTGGTTTGAGTATTCATCCTGGTGCTACTAAAATGTATCAAGGCTTGAGAAAGATGTTTTGGTGGCAAGGTATGAAGAAGGATGTAGCGGAATTTGTGTATTCATGTTTGACTTGTCAAAAGTCAAAGATTGAACATCAAAAGTCGTCTGGTTTGATGCAATCGTTATCTATTCCCGAGTGGAAGTGGGATAGTATCTCTATGGATTTTGTTTCAGGCTTGCCGAGAACATTGAGTAATTGTGAGGCGATTTGGGTCGTTGTGGACAGGTTGACGAAATGTGCTCATTTTATTCCGATGAGGATGGATTATTCGATGGAGAGACTTGCTAAGTTGTACATCGAGAGGATTGTGTGTTTGCATGGTATTCCGTCGAGCATTGTTTCAGATAGAGGTCTGAGGTTCACTTCGAGATTTTGGGAAGGTTTGCAAAGTGCTTTGGGCACGAAGTTGCGTTTGAGTTCGGCATATCATCCGCAAACTGATGGTCAAACGGAGAGGACTATTTAGTCACTTGAAGATCTTTTGAGGTCTTGTGTTTTGGAACAAGGAGGAATTTGGGATAGTTTCTTGCCTTTGATCGAGTTTACATATAACAACAATTTCCATTCGAGTATTGGAATGACACCTTTTGAGGCTCTTTATGGTAGAAGGTGTAGAACTCCTTTGTGTTGGTACGAATCGGGAGAGAGTGCTGTGATTGGACCCGAGTTGATTCAAGAGACTACGGATAAGATTAAGATGATTCAAGAGAAGATGAAGTATTCTCAGAGTCGTCAAAAGAGTTATCATGATAAGAGGAGGAAGGCTCTTGAGTTTGAGAAAGATGAGCATGTGTTTCTTCGAGTTACGCCAATAACGGGTGTTGGTAGAGCTTTGAAGTCGCGTAAGTTGACGCCGCGTTTCATTGGTCCTTATCAGATTTCCGAGAGGTTAGGTGAAGTGGCATATCGGATTGCATTACCACCGTCACTTTCTAATCTTCATGATGTGTTCCATGTGTCTCAATTGAGGAAGTATATTGCGGATCCATCGCATGTTGTTCCATTAGATGATGTTCAAGTGAGGGATAATTTGACGGTTGATACATCACCTATGAGAATTGAAGATCGAGAAGTGAAGAAGCTTCGTGGTAAGGAAATTGCTTTGGTGAAAGTGATATGGGGCGGAGCCGCCAATGGCAATATTACTTGGGAACTCGAGGATAAGATGAAGGAATCGTATCTGGAGTTGTTCGTTTGAGGTAAATTTTCGAGGCCGAAAATCTTTTAAGTGGGGGAGAGTTGTAACAACCCAATTTTAGTATTTATTTCTTATATTATTATAATTATATTTTATTTTATTTATTTGGCGTGTTAATTAATTAATTGGTTGTTAGGTAGTATAATAATTGATTATATTAATTAATTTGGTGTGTTAATCAATTATTTAGTTGATATGAGATGTAATTAAATAATTATATTAATTAACTTAGTGTGTATGTTGTGTTGGTTTAATTTATTTGAACTAAATAGAGATATTATAATACTATGTCTGATTGGGCCTAATAATTAAAATTAGAAGTATCATTCCTTAAGCCCAAATATAATAATACAAATAGTAAGAGGTGAGGAGAGTGAGGAGTATGATTCATTTGATCATTTGACGGCAACAGAGAAAGAAAAGAGGAAAAGTAAGGTGAAGAGGGGAAGAACAAGAGAGAAGCTAAGGTTCCAGAAAATTGAAGAGGTAAGGGGAGAATCCTTATTATTATGGGTTAGTATGATTGGGTCAATGGGTAGAAATATGTTAAGTATTTTGGGGGTAGAAAAAGGGGTGTTACAGAACCTCTCATTAGAGGCAGCGTTCTCATCCTCACGAGATTCAGAGCCTCGACATGGGTCTCCCCTTATTTTTGAAGAGTTTTCCGAGCCTCCTCCACACGACGGTCCGCCTCAACAAAAAAATTAGAGGTCTCCTGATTCTAATTTTTCTCTGCCTTAGTGGAAGCTCTAAACCCAATTATCCGGGCAACCATATTTGTTGGAGAGTCTTGGGGCTTCGTCTCTTCTTGCAAAGCCTTGACAAGCTTGACCTTTTCATTTAGGTGGGCAAGTTCCTTCTAGAAAGCGGGGAACTTTTGTTCCATGGCTTCACATTTCCCCTTATAAGTATCCCTCTCCTTAAAAGGTTTACCTACAACTAAGACGCCCTTTCTTCCAACAGCGACTAGAGAAAACAAATAAGTAGCCTGGTTGGTGTGGAAGGTGGCCTTAGAAAGGAGTTCCATTTTTTCTTCCTCATAAATATTTTGTGTTGGTGTAAGCCCTAGAGGCCAATACTTTTGGTACTTGTATCGAATTATTTATTAATAATAAAAGGCTTTTTCTTTATTATGTTTGTTTATTAAAATCCCTAGAATAACTAGTCCATTTAATGTATCAAGTGTGACTTAATCATGAGATCCCATTAAATATAAGGACACTATTCTTAAAGTATTTGTAGTCGAGCTTTATTGTGAAGTGGGATAACATTAAAGCATTAAGACTATTATGTATATAGACTGATGATCACATCTCATGGATCATGGATAAGGAGTTATCAAGTCTTAAACATAGGTATGAATATTAGGAGTAATATTTATAATGGATTGACCCGTTATGAGAATAATACATAGAATGTTATGCAAAATGTCATAAGTTATTCTCATGGTGATAATGGTGTATACCACCCTTTGACCTGAAACCACTATGGACCCTAGATGTAGAGTTAACTTCTTTATTATTGATCAAACATTGTCCGTAACTGGATAACGATAAAGACAGTTGATGGATACTCCACGAAGCATGCTGAGGGACATGAGTGACCTATATGGAATTTGCCCATCCTGTGTAACAGGATAAATGTCTAAGGGCCCAATATTGAACTAGACAATGATGACACAGTCTACGCCTTGTGTTCAATATAGACATAAGGGCAAAAAGGGTAATTGTACACACAAGTATTATCACAAAAAGGGATTTGTCATATCACATGACATTCGTGTCTTAGGTAGCAGTGATGTGTTGCTAGATACCGCTCACTGTTTATTATGTTAAATATGTGATTTAATATAATTGCCAATGTCGCGAAAACATACAAGGTCACACACAAAAGGACAAATTGATGAGAGATAGAGTAAATAAAGAACATTGTAAGGTACGATGTACTTAAGTGAATTGTAGAACATCGTAAGGTACGATGCCCTTAAGTATAACACAAAATATGGTAAGGTATCATGCACTTAAGTGATTTTCTGTATACCATAAGATATGGGCCACATACACTTAAGTGAGCTTTTTAGCTTGGAGCCCACACAAGTGGTTCTATAAAGAGTACCCTTGTGCAAAAGCATTTCACTTGATAAAATTTAGTTTCTCTCTCTCTCTCTCTCTCTCTCTCTCTCTCTCTCTCTCTCTCTCTCTCTCTCTCTCTCTCTCTCTCTCTCTCTCTCTCTCTCTCTCTCTCTCAAAGCCTTCATTTGTAGTAGCTAGCACTGAGACTAAAGGAACCCGTTCGTGTGGACTGAGTAGAGGCGTTATCACCATTCAACGTTCGTGATCACTCCTTAGATCTACATCAAAGGTTTCAATCGTCACAAGAGGTAACGGTTTTTATCACTGATCATGCTCATTCGTAAGGATCACTAAAGGAATTTTTTTTAATTTCCTCTGTGTTTTGGATCCCAATTTTCCTTCAGTGGTATCAGAGCCACTTATGAAACCATGCATCTAATAAATGTTTATTTTCTATATTTTATGTATTAATACGATTAAAATACATAATGAATTAAATAATAAACAAGTAATTAAATTCGGCATCATGTGTGTACGATTTGGATAATTAATGTTGAATATACTTCGGAATCTGACGTTAGTATGGTGAAGCAGCGATACATCGATCGTCCATAGGTTACACAAATGAGATCGATTAGTGTGTATATATATATATATATATATATATATATATATATATATAATATATATATATATATATATATATATATATATATATATATATATATATATATATATATATATATATATATATATATATATATATATATATATATATATGATATAAATAATTTTGATGCAGAATATGGTATATATGATATAATGTTTATATTTCGTTCATTCAAACACTTAATGATTGTCATTCCTTTGAGCGACCAATGATCATTTGCTTCGGAATACGACATTAGTATGGTGAAGCAATGACATGTTGATCAATCATACTGAATTATCAATCAAGGTGTGTTTGATGGTATGAAATTGCTGCATTAGGGTTCATGGCGGTACAAGGGTTGTGCTGTCAAAGAGTTATGCGATTAGGATTGTGACTGCACAAGAGTTGTGCTTTAAAGTATCAAGTGTTTATGCAAAAAACGACATCGGTTTCAAATGAACCACCGTCCGCTGACCAGACAGCGGAACCCCCGGCTAACTCTGTGTATTGTGATCTATCGCCGGAATTTAATTTGGTTTATTTAATTAACATAATTTAAATTAATAATAATAATGTATTTATTATTATTGTCTTGTGGTGATCAGTTATGACCTTAGTTTTCCTTTATTTTGTTTTTGGGATTTTAAAATAAGGCATGCATGTCATGCCTCTCTTTAAATCTCTTAATGTAACTTATTTTCTCATCTCACTCCCTCGTATGTAAAACGAGTTTCTTTTATGTAATGTAACGTTATGAAGAAAGAGAAGAATACAATATCAAATGAGGACAATCTTAAATATCTTGCTTAGAGAAACTTAGATCGTTATTAGGTTAACTTAGGTTCTCTCATTGGCTTGGGAGAACAATTGCACTAGGGGCCATAACTGTTTCATTTTGTATGTATGTTGATGGATGTGAATATATGTTGATGTATGTGAAAGATGATTTATATGATAAATAAGCCGGTGAGATCAAAATAATTGCAAATTCCCTCAAATTAAATATTAAGTTTATGCTTTCCAAGTTTTAGCACTCATCAAGACTAGTATCGAATAATGTAGGTTTCGCCTACGCGAGGTGCATGTTTTATATTAGTAAGGTGTGATGGGATAATTGTAATATCCCATTGCTAAAACAATGGGTAAAACTTAACTAAACAAATTATAATAAGATTATATATCTTTAGAATCAAGATTTCGAAATGATCCATATGATGGATTGGGATAAGGAGTTATTCACCCAACTAAAATATTCGCGAGTTGTATTAGATACAATTGGAAGGAGTTCCTACCTAAATAACATAGTTTTGTGTAATCTGCCTACGCAGACTTAAAATAAAGTGAAATGTGGATCTCTACCCACTAGAAAATCTTCCAACGGGATTTTCCGAATCAAATGGTGAGGGTCATTTGTTTTGAGTAAAATAGTGGGAGCATATTTAATTAAAGGACTAATTGAATATGCTATTTTAATGATACTTATATTTTCATATTTTTCATGTAGATTACCATGACAACAAACACTTATAACAATATTTTGGGATCAATCCTTGATAAGGAAAAATTCTTTAGGATAAATTTTCTAGATTGACACCGAAATCTGAGAATTGTCCTCAAGCATGATAAAAAGCTGTATGTCTTGGAGGAACCTGTTCCTGAAGAGGAACCTCTTAGTTCTGCACCTAAGGCAGAAAGAGATAATTATAAGAAGCATGTTAATGATGCCAATGAAGTTTCTTACCTCATACTAGCTACCATGAACTCGGAGTTGCAAAAGCAACATGAGAATATGGCAGCGTTCGATATGATCGGACACCTGAAGATGCTCTATCAAGAGCAGGCAAGGCATGAAATGTTTGAAGTTTCGAAAGTCCCTTTTCAAGGAAAGTTAGCTGAGGGATCCCCTATAGGTCACCATGTGCTCAAGATGATTGGATATATGGAGAACCTTGAGAGGTTTGGTTTTCCCCATGGAAAGGAACTTGCGACTGATTTGATCTCGCAATCATTTCCAGAGAGCTTAAGTCAATTTGTCCTTAATTTCAACATGAATGATATGGAACTCTTCCTGAACTGCTAAGCATGTTAAGAACTGCTAAGTAGAATCTGAAGTCAAAACGGAAGTCCATTATGATGATCGAAAATGGAAAGAAACAAAACAAAAGACCTACCAAGCAGGGTGGTAAAGGGAAAGACAAGGAAGTTGCCAAACCCAAACCCACTGCTCCTGCTTTGAAGCCTAGTGGAGGAATAACAAAGGATGGCACTTGATTTCATTGCAGTAAGACCGGACACTGGAAGAGAAACTACCCAAAGTACCTGAAAGATAAGAAGAATGGAGTAGAGACTTCAACTTCGGGTATTTTTGTTATTGAAATTAATATATCTACTTTTGCATCATGGATATTAGATACTGGATCCGGTTCTCACATTTGTACAAATATGCAGGGGCTAAAAAGGAGTAGAGACTTGGCAAAAGATGAAGTTGACCTACAAGTTGGAAATGGAGCAAAGGTTGCTGCTTTAGCCATATGAACTTATGTATTGACTTTACCTAGTGGTTTAATAATTCAGTTAGAGAACTGTTATTATGTATCTGCAATTAGCAGAAATATTATTTTTGTTTCTTGTTTGGACTAGTTTGGTTTTTCATTCATAATAAAGAACAATTATTGCTCCATTTATTTGAATGATATATTCTATGCTACTGCACAAATGAGCAATGAACTATATGTCCTTGATCTTGAAATGTCTATTTATAACATTAATACTAAAAGGATGAAACCTAATGAGTTAAGTCCAACTTACCTTTGGCATTATCGATTAGGCCACATAAATGAGAAGCACATTTCCAAACTCCATAAAGATGGACTCTTGGACTCTTTTGATTATGAATCATATGAGAAATGCAGATCTTGTTTAATTGGAAAGATGGTAAAGTCTCCATTAACAGAAAAAGGTGAAAGAGCTAATGATCTTTTGGCCCTCATACATATTGATGTATGTGGACCACTGGACATACCAGCCAGAGGAGGTTTTCAGTACTTCATCACATTTACTGATAATTTCAGTAGATATGGTTATGTGTATTTAATGAAACACAAATCAACGTCCTTTGAAAGGTTCAAGGAACTAAAGAACGAAGTACAAAACCAACTAGGTAAGAATATTAAAAATCTTCGATCAGATCGAGATGGTGAATATTTAAGCCTAGACTTTGATGAGCATCTGAAAGAGTGTGGGATTCTATCCCAACTTACTCCTCCTAGAACCCCCCAATGGAACAGTGTATCTGAGAGAAGAAATCGAACCTTGTTAGACATCGTCTGATCCATGATGAGTCACGTTGATCTTCCAAACTCCTTTTGGGGACAAGCACTATTGACAGCAGTTTACGCACTTAACTATGTTCCATCCAAAAAGGTTGAGAAGACATCATATAAGATATGGAATGGTAAGAAACCACATATGTCTTACATGAAGATTTAGGGGTGCGAAGTTTATGTGAAACGACAAATTTCAACTAAGCTTGGGGCCAAATCTGACAAATGCTTATTTATGGGGTATCCTAAAGAAACAATAAGGTATTACTTCTACAATCCTTCTGAGGGAAAAATGTTTATCGCTCGAACTGGAGATTTCCTAGAAACGGATTTTATTTCCAAAGGAATTAGTGGGAGGAAAGTAGAGCTTGAAGAAATTCAAGAATCACAAAGCATTGATACACATATGGAGGAATTAGAGCAGGAAACACAAGTAATTGTGGAAGAGAAACCTGCTCAAGTAGAACAAGACCAACGTAGGTCAAGCAGGATACATCACCTACCTAAGAGATATGGATATCTCATAACTGATAAGGTGATGTATTACTCATGGATCAAGATGAGTCTGTCACCTACCAAGAGGACATAACTGGTCCTGAGCCTGAGAAGTGGCTAGAAGCCATGAAATCTGAAATGGATTCCATGTACACAGACCAGGTTTGGACCTTGGTAGAGCCTCTTGTAGGAGTTAACCATATAGGATGCAAGCGGGTCTTCAAAAAGAAGACTGACATGGATGGTAAGGTACATACCTATAAGGCAAGACTAGTTGCAAAAGGATATAAACAAATTCATGGGGTTGACTATGATGAAACCTTTTCACCAGTTGCAATGCTTAAATCTGTTCGGATTTTACTTGCTATCGCTGCATATCATGATTATGAAATATGGTAGATGGATGTCAAAATTTCTTTCCTTAATGGGAATCTTCTTTAGGATGTGCACATGAGACAACCTGAAGGATTTGACATACCAGAAAAAGCCTAAAAGATATGCAAGTTACAAAGCTTAATCTATGGATTGAAGCAAGCGTCCAGAAGTTGGAATCTTTGTTTTGATGAAACAGTAAAACAATATGGATTCATCAAGAATGAAGATGAGCCTTGTGTCTACAAGAAGGTTAGTGGGAGCATGATCGTCTTCCTGGTATTATATGTAGATGACATATTACTTATTGGAAGCGATGTCCCTACCCTACAACAAGTAAAGACTTGGTTGGGGAAATGCTTTTCTATAAAGGACCTAGGTGAAGTAGCCTATATATTAGGAAACAAGACCTATAGAGATATATCATAAAAACTGCTTAGCCTAAGTCAGAGTACATACATAGACAAAGTGCTAAGACGCTTTAATATGCATGATTCCAAGAAAGGATTCATACCTATGCGACATGGCACGTGTCTATCAAAAACACAATCCATTTCAACTAAGGAAGAAAGGGATCGCATGAATAAGATTCCATATGCATCTGCAATAGGATCTATCATGTATGCCATGTTATGTACTCGACCAAATGTCTCGTATGCTTTAAGTGGAATGAGTAGGTACCAATGTAACATAGGTGATGCTCATTAGGTAGCTGTCAAGAATATCCTTAAGTATTTGAGAAGGACTAAGGACTGATTCTTGATATATGGAGGTCAAGAAGAGCTTGCTGTAATTGGATACACCGATGCCAACTTCCAAACAGATAAGGATGACTTTAGATCGCAATCTGGTTATGTGTTCTGCTTAAACGGTGGCACTGTGAGTTGGAAAAGTTCAAAGCAAGATACAATTGCTGATTCTACAACCGAGGCCGAGGATATTGCTGCCTCAAGTGTAGCAAAGAAAGTTGTTTGAATCAAAAAGTTCATTAGGGAACTTGGCATAGTTCCTAGAATTATGGATCCCATTGATCTCTAATGTGATAACAATAGTGCTATCGCACAAGCTAAGGAGCCTAAATCTCACCAATGATCCAAACACATACTTAGGCGCTACCACCTCATTCAAGAGATAATAGATAGAGGAGATGTGAAAATATACAGAGTACCTACACTTGACAATATTGCTGACCTACTAACAAAGCCTTTTGCGCAGCAGAAACATGATGGTCATACTAGATCTATGGGTATTAGGGATATGCTTAATTGGCTCTAGTGCTAGTGGGAGATAGTTGGTGTAAGCCATAGAGGCCAATACTTTTGGTACTTGTATCGAATTATTTATTAATAATAAAAGGTTTTTTCTTTATTATGTTTGTTTGATAAAGTCCATAGAATAGCTAGTTCGTTTAATGTATCAAGTGTGACTTAATCATGAGATCCCATTAAACATAAGGACACTATTCTTAAAGTATTTGTAGTCGAGCTTTGTTGTGAAGTGGGATAACATTAAAGCATTAAGACTATTATGTATATAGACTGATGATCATATCTCATGGATCATGGATAAGGAGTAATCAAGTCTTAAACATAGGTATGAATATTAGGAGAAATATTTATACTGGATTGACCTGCTATGAGAATACTACATAGAATGTTATGCAAAATGTCATAAGTTATTCTCATGGTGATAGTGGTGTATACCACTCTTCGACCTGAAACCACTATGGACCCTAGATGTAGAGTCGAGTGCTTTATTGTTGATCAAACATTGTCCGTAACTGGATGACCATAAAGGCAGTTGATGGGTACTCCACGAAGCATGCTGAGGGACATGAGTGACCTAGATAGAATTTTCCCATCCTGTGTAATAGGATAAATGTCTAAGGACCCAATATTGAACTAGACAAGGATGACACGGTCTATGCCTTGTGTTCAATATAGACATAAGGGAAAAAAGGGTAACTGTACACACAAGTATTATCACAAAAAGGGATTTGTCAAATCACATGACATTTTCGTATCTTGGGTAACAATGATGTGTTGCTAGATACCACTCACTGTTTATTATGTTAAATACATGATTTAATATAATTGTTAATGTCATGAAAATCTATAAGGTCACACACAAAAGGACGAATTGATGAGAGATAAAGTAAATAAGGAACACCGTAAGGTACGGTGCACTTAAGTGAATTATAGAACATCGTAAGGTACGATGCACTTAAGTAGAATATGAAATGTGGTAAGGTACCACACGCTTAAGTGATTTTCGGTATACCATAAGATATGGGCCAGATACACTTAAGTGGAATTTTTAGCTTGCAGCCCATACAAGTGGTTCTATAAATAGAACCCTTGTGCGGAAGCATTTCACTTGATGAAATTTCATTTCTCTCTCTCTCTCTCTCTCTCTCTCTCTCAGCCTTCATTCGTAGCAACTAGCACTGAGACTGAAGGAATTCGTTCGTGTGGACTGAGTAGAGGCGCTGTCACCATTCAACGCTCGTGATCACTCCTTAGATCTGCATCAAAATTATAAGGAATGCTTCCAAGGCTTGTGCTCAACCAAAAATTAGAACACCTTTAGGTAAGCCCATGACACCTGATGAATCTGGGAGGGAGTAACCTTCAAGTGCTTCTAGACAACCACCTCAAATTCAGAAAGTTGTAGTCACAGTTCTATTATGGTGAACACACACTCGTAAAAGGGAACCAGACACTCTTCATATGAGTTACATATCCTTTTTTTAACCCACAAGAAGGATCGACCAATCCATCAAGCCGTCGACCATGATATCGGTAGCATCTATGGTCTCTTCGGTATTCATAAAGGATGGGGTTCCACCACTTCTGTAACAACTCAACTGTACTTGTTTGCATTAACTGGCTCCACCAATGTGACACCCCTACGGGATAACTTATTAACTTTAAAATACTCGTCGGACTTGAGCCAAGAAATTATATCTAGATGACCCATATGCTTCAGGTGGGTCTTGATTTCAACATCACTAGGTTCATGGTTGTAGGTCCTCTGGTAAGTTTGAACAAATATCCCAATGCATTATCTTATCAACTTAGCAGCTTGTATTTTTGCAGTAGACAAAATAAGATGGGGCATATGAACAACCGTATGGGCCTTTTCACCACCTTCATCTAACAAAAGGACCTCAAAAGAATCCAAGGAAAAAGATTTCTCACCCAGATAGCCTTTTCGAATCAGAATCATCAATCAAGGATATAACTTCGTGGCCCATGCAATCATCAACAGGGGGAGAGTGATTTGAATTAGTAGATGTTCCCATTCTTATGATAGAAGAACTGTCACTTTCATAATCATTAACTATGAAAATGGGGTTATCACTCATCTTGACCAAAGAACAAAAAATATTGAAGGTAAAATCTTGAGTTAAGAAGGGTACATGGTCATGCAAGGTTGATGAAGCAGAAGCAAACACAAGGGAGAAAGGAAGAAGCTTTAAGTGGAGAGTTGCAACTATTATGGTAAAACCTTCCATGAGGGAGGAGAGGAATACACCTTCAAAGAAAAAAACACTTGTGAACTTGAAACTGAATTTCAAAGATTATGAAAAGTTTCCTCCATGCTCAACCACCTCTATATATAGGCGAATATGATTAAACGAACCAAATCATTTGTAAAAAGAAGTTACAAAATCAACGACTGGATTTTCCGTTGGAAACACAAACAAACTTAAGTGCACTATAAGAAATGTCATGCCATAACTAGTCATTTAAGCCAACGTGTCAGAAAGAAGTAGTGAAACCTTTTAATGATGGAGATGCATTTAATGTGTGTGTTCCCTACTACTTTTTCAATTGACTCTAACTGTTTCCAATCCTATTTCGAAGCAAACGATGTCCTCGAAGGCTGGCCACGACCGATAAAGACTTCCCTGACTCCCTAAGCACCTGACATGCTTTGGGGGCAACTGTTATGGACTGACCAAAGGCCTAAAAATCCAAGCCCAAACCCATGTAAATATACTCCAAATGACCCAAGGTATAAAAGTTATCACACGATAATTTCAAGGTATACTTTCTGATATCCACTTTTCACTACACTCATCTTGAAACTTGAACTGATTTAAACGTTAAAGTTCTAACCATGTAGGTATATCCCACGCCGTCGTATCGAAGATCTGCGCCACCAATATAAGATTATGCGTCACTAGCTTGCACCTGATTCTAATTCCAAAACAGAATAATATTATATATTTTGATCATAGCCACCAAGCATGCAAATACACATGAAATAGTCGTTTTTTTGTAAGCAAGGTTTGATTAAACGAGTACTAGGGGTACTCAAAATCCGATTACAAAAAGAACCCCAAAAAAATCGGGAAAGAAAAATTTAAACCAACAACAATTAAGGACAACAAGAAAAAGGGTTCTTGCAAAAGTCGTAAAATCTATCGTTGGCTTGCGGAATATTTCCTATAATAAACTATTTCCAGATTTACAACTTAATATTCCAAACCAAATCTCGGAGATTACAAACTGCCCCAATGAAACATATGTCATTTCTAAGCACTCAAATACTCCATATAACAACTAACCATACTAGCCCTTTTCCCCCCTCTATTAACCTTTTTAAGCCTGAAATTACCAATCCAAAGTAAATAGTGCTACCACGCAGAATCGTTACCCGATGTAATGATATCCAACCAATATGAAATATTCCGTCAAACAACCGAGGCAACTGCATATCTAAAGAACAAATGCTCCACCTCTTCATCAACAGAGTTACACAACACACAGTCAAAATCATTTGATGCTGAAAGAACGCCTCTCGAACGTAACTTGTTCTTTGTTGGCAACCTATTATGAAATCTCCTCCAACCAAATGCTTTTACACTAGATGGGGTTGGGATTTTCCAAAGTGAAAAAATACGTTGTTGTTTTTTACAAAGATATCAGAATGATTAGCAACCTCCATAAGAACTTTGTAACCCGATTTAACCGAGTATCCAACCATCGGATACATAACCCATGAAAAATTGTCCAGCGTTTGCTGAGTTGGACATAAGATATCCAAGACTGCCAAGAGATCCTACAACAAAGACAAACTAAAATTCCTCAAATCTGAATTGATACCAAGATCACCCTAACACCACCTGCCTTGATGCCAACTTCCCTATCATCCACCACCTTATTCTTACTATTACTCACTTGAAAAAGCTCAAGGAAACTAACAACAAGATTAATCGAACCAGTTCACACCAACGTCCAAAAAGGAAAAGAGTTACCATTACCGATCAAACAAGTGATATAACCTGCAAAACCAGAACAATAATTCAACAAAGAAATATCAGCACTTAACATATCCTTCCACCATGCTGATTCTGAGTACCTTCCACCATCCATCTGCCTCAAGAGAATTTCAGCACAAATGTCACCATACTGGACCACAAGGATATTGCTCCATAACACATCCTTTTCCAAGAGAATTCTCCACTTCCACTTAAGCAACAAAGCCAAATTAAAGTACTTGATATTCTTCACCCCTAAACCACCCAAATAAAATGGGGAACAAATCTGATCCCACCCTACCCAATGAACTTTCCTCTTTGATTCGAAATCACCCTACATAAATTACTTTTGAATCTTCTCAATATCCTTCCAAATCTTGGATGGAGCTTGGTAAAAAGAGAGGAGGAAAATGGACAAGGTACTCTGAATCGATTTGATCAAGGTAATTATACCACCAAGAGACATCAATTTCCCCTTCCACTTTGCAAGCCTCGCTCTAAAATTATCCACCAAGAATTTCCACAATTTGATACGATGAGGATTAATACCAATAGGTATCCCAAGAAATGAGAACTCTTTAGACTCAATTTTGCACGAAAGAAAGTCAACAGGAACCAGTTAGAAGTTATGATTAACATTGATCCCAATAACTATACTCTTGTGAAAATTGACCCCTAAATCGGAAACCAACTCGAAACCTCTCAGCACAACTTTGATCGCCCATAAATTGTTCCTATTATCTTTACCTATGAATAACGTGTCATCGTTAAATTGCAACGAGTCTACCTTACAAAAACCTTTGGGGATAAACCTATTGAATTCTCCAATATCCGTATATTTCCAAAGCAACCCCGCAAGCCCTTCTGCAACGATAACAAACAGAAAGAGGGATAAAGGATCTCCTTGCATTAATCCCCTATGAGCCTCGAAATCCTTTGTTGGAATACCATTCACCAAAATCGAAATGTTACTAGAAAAGACAATAGCCTTCATCCACTCTAACCATTTAATCCAAAAATTCATTCTCTTCATCATATACCAAAGAAACTCCCAGCTAACCTTGTTGCACGCCTTCTCAAAGTCAACTTTGAAAAGCAAGCGATCATTTTTAGTTCTAGTTATGAAATAACCCACTTAATTAGCCACCAAGACCCCGTCCAACAGTTGTCTTCCCGAAACAAATGCAGACTGACAACTCGAGATCAGATGACCCAAAACCCTTTTAAGCCTAGACGCGAGCAACTTTGATAAAATATTATGGACACATCCAACCAAGCATATAGGGCTATAGTTGTCTAAACCCGAAGGGAGACCGTTCTTTGGAATAAGAGTTAGTAAAGACGATGAAAAAGCCTTGGGCATATTTGAATTACCATGAAAGTCCCTGAAAAATCTGCAAAAATCCTTCCCAATGAAACTTCAACAATTCCTGATAAACACAAAGTTGTACCTGTATGGACCAAGGCTCTTTGATCCTTCACAGTCCCAAACAACTGACTTGATTTCAACATCAGAAAAGCAATCTTCTAACAAAACCTTATCTGCATTAGAAAGAGCCTTAAAAGCCACACCATCAAGGTTAGGTCTATCAGGACCAGGTTCTAAGAACTTTTCCATGAAATGCTCCATAATTGCCTCTTTCACTTCTACAACAATATCCACCCCCATATCCGTTACAACATAACCAATAAAGTTCCTTCGCGATCTACCCTTGACAAGGCAGTGAAAGTATCCACTATTCATATCACCGTCTCTGATCCATTTCACTCTATACTTTTGAATAAGGATCCTTTCTCTAATAGACATATTATTCCATAAAGAACAAGTAGATTAACTCCTTACACACACCAATTACTTCACTTGGGCCCCATTGCAGTAAGATAAGAGATCGTATACTGCATTAATTTCGGAAACATTGTCATCCACCAAGACATTCACCCTGCCAAAAATTTCCAGATCCCACCTCCTTAGACTAATCTTTAGCAACTTGAGTTTTTCCTTCAGAACAAAATCACTTCGCCCCTTAATCCTCAGATTCTCCCACTCTTTTTCCACAAATATAATGAAGTCTTTACTAACAAACCAACAATCATCGAACCTAAAGGGTTTGGGACCTCAATCAAGATAATTCGACACAATCTAGACCGGGCAATGATCTGAAATGTCTCTTTTCCCAATCCTCTGACTAATAACACCCCAACTATGGATTAAAGCATCAGGAAGAAGAAAACGATATATCCTACTCATAGACAAACCATCTCCACTAAACCAGTTATACTTGTTATCCTTCAAATGGACATCGACCAAATTTGAATCATAAATGAACTCAGAGAACTCAGGCATTTCCAAACCATAATTAAGATTCAAAGACCCTTTCCTCTCTTTGACATAAGTAACCACATTGAAGTCCCCACCTATGCACCATTCACCATTTGAGAATCTGTTCTTGAGCACGATGATTTCATTCCACATAGACCTTTTAAGAGATAATGAGCAAGGAGAATAAACATTAACCACATAAATGGTTTGCTGATTCGATTTAAATTTTAAGCCCAAAAGTTTGACCCTCCTTGAAACTGCAAACAAGCTCAAACATCTCTTTCCTCCACATAGTTAATAAACTACCTGATTGACCTTATGAGTTTAAGTAAGACCACCCAACATTTTCATTGCTCCAGAAACTCGACACCAAGACATTATCAACACACTTAATTTTGGTTTCTTAAATCAAGAATATATTTGTCTTGCCATCCTTAATTAACTGACTAATCCTCTTCCTTTTCAACTTGTTCCTCCACCTCTAATATTGAATAAACCAATAATCATTGGTAACATTTTGAAAACTCTTTCATAGATCTCTTCTTCTCTTTGTTCGCTGCTTCCATTTCCGAGATCTTCTTCAGATAGTCTCTACCCGAGTCATTACAAACAATCCCTAAGTTCGAAACGACCTTCCAAAGTTTTCCCCCAATGTTGGATTCCAAATCCCCCCAGGACCTATCATTCCCATGACAAATATTTGAATCATGGGTGGATTTGTAATACGAAACAAATCCACAAAGTATTGAACTTCCATACTCTCATTCGATAAAGACTGGCCCTCAGAAAGAGAAGAAACCCTAACAAACGGAATTTGATTTTTCCTTCTCAAAACCGTGAAGAAAGAAGGTTTAAACATGCTATCCAAAAGAGACCCTGATTCTTGCCTGATCTTAGATGGCCTTTTTTTAAACTTTGGGCCTAACAATGTCCACAGGGTCAGACCCACTTCCTAACTCGCTTCCAATACCCAAACCCTCCTCAGCGACTTCCTAACACGAGGATTTTGATTTAGGAATCGTGTCCATAAATTCAGACTCCATGACTCATTTATTCTCCCCATTTCCCCAAATCTCCTCGGGATACATGGTCCCAATTAAATTATTGCCAACTGCGTTTTCTTCCTTAACACCTTTCACTGCCAAGTCAAAATCCATACATATTATATTACTTGTCACATAACGGCCAAATTAACAATTTTCGCCTCCCCATCACTTATGTATCGAGAAACGTGATTCTCTACTTCATCATCCCCAAGAATATGCAAATAGCTATCACCTCATTTAGATTCATACGCAACCTTCTCCGTCCACCAATCTTCTCCTCGAAGGGAAACATCCTCGGCCCAGGAGCTATCATACTTTGAAGGATGAAAAGAATTCTACTTCCTATTACCCTTCGGCTTAACAGAAATACATATTGGAGTGCGTGAATCCTCAATCATCTTGATTCTGAAGCTTTTACCGTTGATACAGACATAGAAAGTTTCATTGGTAACAATCGCGCAACTCATTTTTACAAGAAATCTCGCCACATCCATGCATTCATTCTTCATGGTGTTCTCGTTAGCACATATAAAACTCCCCACCATCTTGGCTAGAAACTGAAATAAGTCAGTATTCCAAGCATGACAAGGAATTCCGAAGCACCTAATCCACGACGCCCTTTCGTTGTCCATATCGTCTTCTCGCCACTCCCTGATCTTAGAAAACCATTGACTCCACCAACTTTTACCTTCTCTAATGAGGTCTCTAATCTCCCCAACCTCTATTTCTTTAAGCAAATAAATATTCACTCATAACGATGTAACTTTGATGGAGAAATATCCCTCCACTTTAAAATGGGTTTGAATGTTGGACGATGAACCTGAAATAATGACGCAACCCACAAAAGCCCTCTTGAACCTCGCAACATCTTCATCCTTCATAGCAAACTGAAAAGATGGCTCCTTACATCCGCCATGTCTAGCAGAACCTGTAACACCCTTCTAAATACCCCAATAATTTAATTAAATATCAAAATACAACATCAGAGTAATTATGCCCTTTAAGGGTGTCACACAACATATTCACACCGTTCAACAATATAGAGGTCATGCTCTTTTATTAATTTCAAACTTAAACAATTGCATAAAACACAGCGGATATAATTTCATCAATCATGTAAAACATTACATGGAAAATGGTTCTCAACCAATAATAAAACATTCAAAACAAGTTAGGACAACCCATCCCGATGTTACATCTATCAGAGCACGACCCACTACGGAGACTACACTAGACTCCAATAATTAGCTCCTACTCGACTCATTTCTCGTTACCTGAAAAATAAGTGTAAGGGTGAGTTCCTCAATCAATATAACGAGCATTATACAACATTATGTAATGTTAAGTAAATAACGCATCAAATCACCCTAACCAGACCACATACTCAATAACCACAGTATCAACTCAAACATCATACTTAACGATAACATATAGCATATGTATAATCTCAAACCATACTCAATGACCACACAACAATACCAACACAAACACACGTGTAATATTGGAATACATCCATTCATATTACACGCCATACATATATTATGCAATGAGACTCTATGCATGCGGTACCGACTATTTGTGAACATATAGTTCAACCTCACCGTCCAAACCCAGGCACGGCTACCAAGCTCACTAGTCCCACTCATTTGAGACATAGTGACTCACTCACTAATTCCTCACCATGGGAATTAGCTACCACCCCAAATGGGCCATGAAATGCACGCTAATCACCTAGCATGCAAACAATCAACAACAGTCCAATAATGACTAACTCACTAATTCCTCACCATGGGAATTAGCTACCACCCCAAATGGGCCACAATGTGCAAGCTAAACACCTAGCAAATGCAACATCAACAACAATTCAAGAATAGGCACATGCCCACACTCTAAGCAACAAAACAGTCTATTCACAATGCCTACATAACTGATACATTCACAGCATCATGTATAGCATCACACATCATTAACACATTTTATCACAACAGCATATCTTGTCATGCCACAAAATCAAACACAGTATTAGCACCCTCTACTAATACCTATGCTACTCAAAACAATGGGAAATGATCCCTACTACATCATGCATCAGCTAAGTCACCTCACTCAGCCTAAACAGCCAAAACTGCACAACAACAGTTCAGAAAAATCATCAATTCTGCCCATACGCGTATTGCCCATGCCATACGCGTATTGCCCACACCTGACCAAAGTCCATACGCGTAACGCCCATGCCCATACGCGTATGCTACGCGTATCACATTCCCATACGCGTATCACCAGAGGCCAAAACACGTTCCAAACCTCATCTCTTTCACTCATACGCGTATGACATACACCATACGCGTACCACATCCAGGGATATGCGTATCACACGCGTATGGCGCGTACCAGCGCCAAAACTCCCCTTTCCAAGCCATTCCATACGCGTATTGCCTAGTGCCATACGCGTACCAGCCCATCTCATACGCGTATTGCCTAGCGCCATACGCGTATGACCAGAGACCACAATTCCAGGTCTGTCATGGTTTCTCTGCTACGAATTCTCAGATCTACACTTCCACAATCCAATTTTTCATACACTTTCGTTCGTTTTATCAATTACAACTCAGATACATTCAACTTCTCAAATCGCTAACCTTACTACATCTAATTTCTACGAATTTCATCGATTATCATTCAATTTTCGTTCATCCCAACATTTCACAGATCTTTAGCATACATCAATCCAATTAGAGGCAAAACAATGATTATTACTACCCAGTACATTTTATCATATAATACCCTTTAACCGATGATAAACCCCCCTTACCTGAGTTAATCCGGCAGCTTCCGAGCTCCAAGCTTCTCCTTCCTTCAACCTTCGTTCTCTGGCTTTTTGCCCTTTCTGCCTCTTTTCCCTTTTCACGTGAAATTCACCTTTTTACCAAAAATGGGATTTTTCTAAATTCCAACTTATATATTATTCCAATAAATAATTATCCCAATAATTATTATTCCAAAATAATAATAAAATAAAATAATCCAAACATCCAATTATTCAATTAAATTAATAAATAAAATATTAATTTAAATCAAATAATTAGCTTAGTTTAATTGGGGTGTTACAACTCTCCCCCACTAAAAGAGTTTTCGTCCTCGAAAACATACCTCAAGCGAACAACTCCGGATAAGACTCCTTCATCTTATTCTCTAGTTCCCAAGTCACATTGCCACCTGCTGGTCCTCCCCAAGCTACCTTCACCAAGGCAATCTCTTTACCCCGCAACTGCTTCAACTCTCGATCCTCGATCCTCATAGGTGATGTTTCAACAGTCAGGTTATCTCTCACCTGTACATCATCTATTTGGATAACATGCGACGGGTCATGAATGTACCTCCTCAACTGAGACACATGAAAGACCTCGTGCAAATTCGCAAGCGACGGCGGTAAAGCGATACGATAGGCTACCTCTCCTATCCTCTCCAAAATCTGATAAGGACCAATAAAACGAGGCGTCAACTTCTTCGACTTCAAGGCTCGACCAACACCAGTTATCGGAGTAACACGAAGAAACACATGATCTCCCTCTTGGAACTCAAGTGACTTCCTCCTCTTATCATGATAACTCTTCTGACGACTCTGAGCAATTCTCATCTTCTCCTGAATCATCTTAATCTTTTCCGTAGTTTGTTGAACAATCTCCGGTCCAACCACAGCACTCTCACCGGACTCATACCAACATAAAGGCGTCCGACATCTCCTACCGTACAAAGCTTCAAACGGTGCCATACCAATGCTCGAATGAAAACTATTGTTGTAGGTAAACTCAATCAAAGGCAAGTAACAATCCCACGCGCCTCCTTTTTCCAAAACACAAGCTCTCAAAAGATCTTCTAACGACTGAATCGTCCTCTCAGTCTGACCATCAGTCTGCGGATGATATGCAGAACTCAATCTCAGTTTAGTTCCCAAAGCCCTCTGCAAACCTTCCCAGAACTTCGATGTAAATCTAGGATCTCTGTCCGAAACAATACTCGACGGAATACCATGCAAACTTACAATCTTCTCAATATATAACTCAGCTAATCTCTCCAACGGATAATCCATTCTAATCGGAATGAAATGAGCCGACTTCGTCAATCTATCAACAATCACCCAAATAGCCTCAAAATTCTTACTTGTCCTCGGCAAACCAGAAACAAAATCCATACTGATACTATCCCACTTCCACTCTGGAATAGCCAACGGTTGCATTAGCCCAGACGGCTTCTGATGCTCAATCTTCGACTTCTGACAAGTCAAACAGGAATAAACAAAACCCGCAATTTCTCTCTTCATTCCCGGCCACCAAAATAACTTCTTCAGATCATGATACATCTTCGTAGCTCCAGGATGAATACTCAAACCACTACGACGTCCTTCTTCCAGAATACTCTTCTTAAGCTCAGTAACATCCGGAATACACACCCGATCACCAAATCTCAAAACACCATTCTCATCAACTCTGAATTCACCACCTTGGCCTTGATTCACTAAAGTCAACTTATCGACCAAACGCATATCGGATTTCTGACCCTCTCTGATCTCATCCAAAATACCACTCGTTAACTTCAGCATTCCCAATTTAACACTATTGTGAGTACTCTCACACACCAAACTCAAGTCTCTAAACTGCTCAATCAAATCAAATTCCTTAACCATTAACATAGACATATGTAATGATTTCCGACTCAGCGCATCAGCCACTACATTTGCTTTACCCGGATGGTAATTCAAACCAAAATCATAATCCTTCAGAAATTCTAACCATCTCCTCTGTCTCATATTCAGCTCTTTCTGATCAAACAAATACCTCAAACTTTTATGATCACTGAAAACCTCAAATCTTGATCCGTACAAATAATGCCTCCACAACTTCAGAACAAACACCACAGCTGCCAACTCTAAATCATGTGTCGGATAGTTCCTCTCATGAACCCTTAGTTGTCTCGAAGCATAAGCTATAACCTGCTTATTCTGCATCAACACACCACCTAGACCCAACAATGAAGCATCACAGTAAACCTCAAATAATTCCGACGAACTCGGTAATACCAGGATAAGAGCAGTAGTCAACCTTCTCTTTAATTCTTGAAAACCTTCTTCACATTTCGAATCCCAAACAAACGCTTGCCCCTTTCTAGTCAACATCGTCAACGGTAACGCCAACTTAGAAAATCCCTCAATGAACTTCCTATAATAACCAGCCAAACCAAGGAAACTTCGAATCTCAGTAACAGACTTCGGAGCTTCCCACTTAGATACCGCTTCTATCTTAGAAGGATCAACAACAACACCACCTCTTGAAATCACATGACCAAGAAAACTAACTTCTTCTAACCAAAATTCACACTTAGAGAGTTTAGCAAATAGCTTCTTTTCCCGCAGAACTCCTAAAACCACTCTCAAATGCTCAGCATGCTCTTCTTCAGATTTCGAATACACCAAAATGTCATCAATAAACACCACAACAAACTGATCCAAGTACGGATGGAAAATCCTATTCATGTACTCCATAAATACTCCAGGCGCATTAGTCACACCAAAAGGCATCACAGAATACTCATAATGTCCATACCTTGTTCTGAAAGCAGTCTTCTGAATATCTTCAGTTTTCACACGTATCTGATGATACCCAGATCTCAAATCTACCTTGCTGAACACACTCGCACCAACCAACTGATCCATCAAATCATCAATCCTCGGCAAAGGATACCGATTCTTAATCGTCACTTTATTCAGTTGCCTGTAGTCCACACACAACCTCATAGTACCTTCCTTCTTCTTAACCAACAACACTGGTGCACCCCACGGTGACACACTCGGACGAATAAACTTCTTATCCAACAGATCTTCCAGCTGACTCTTCAATTCAGTTAACTCAACAGCAGACATACGGTACGGAGCCATCGATATCGGTCTAGTACCAGGTACCAAATCAATCGAGAACTCAACTTCACGTTCTGGTGGCAATTCATTCACCTCTTCCGGAAACACCTCAGGAAAATCACACACCACTGCTAGATCACCAATCACCAGTTTATCTTTAGCCTCCATAGTCGCTAACAGCATAAACAACTCTGCTCCATCTGCCACTTCCTCATTCACCTGTCTTGCAGATAGAAATAAACTCTTTCCTTCCTCAATCTCAGGAAAAATCACAGTCTTATCAAAACAGTTAATAGAAACTCGGTTAAACACTAACCAGTTCATTCCCAAGATAACGTCAATCTGCACTAACGGAAGACACACAAGGTCCATCCCAAAGTCTCTACCAAAAATACTCAAAGGACAACTTAAACAAACTGAAGTAGTAGTCACTGAACCCTTCGCAGGAGTATCAATCACCATACTTCCAAGCATCTCAGATATCTCTAACTTAAGTTTCACAGCACAATCCAAAGATATAAAAGAATGAGTCGCACCTGTGTCAATAATAGCTACAAGAGGAAAGCCATTAATATAACACGTACCTCGGATCAACCGATCATCTGCAAAAGTCTCAGAACCTGATAAAGCAAAAACCTTGCCTCCTGACTGATTTTCTTTCTTCGGCTTAGGACACTGTGGACTGATATGACCCAACTCTCCACAGTTGAAACAAGTCACAGTCTTCAACCGGCAGTCTGCAGCCAAATGACCACCTTTTCCACATTTGAAACACTTATTCTCATTACTGGTACACTCGTGGATACGATGTCCAGCCTGACCACATCTGTAACACTTAGCAGGAGCACTAGAATCTCCCCCACTAGGCCTCTTCATCCCACTCTGCCTCTGAAAACCTTTGCCAGCTGCATACGGTTTTCCACGTTCAATCTGATTCTTGCCTTTCCTATCAACCCTCTGCTGATAGCTCTCAGCTCTGGCCTTGGAATCCTGTTCGAAAATCCTGCAACAGTCAACCAAATCAGAAAACACTCTAATCCTTTGATACCCAATAGCCTGCTTGATCTCGGGACGCAACCCGTTCTCAAACTTCACACACTTAGAAAATTCTCCAGCAGCCTCACTATAGGGAGTATAATACTTTGACAGCTCTGTGAACTTAGCAGCATACTCAGTTACAGACCTGTTACCCTGTTTCAATTCCAAAAACTCTATCTCCTTCTTTCCTCTGACATCCTCGGGAAAATACTTCCTCAGGAATCTCTCTCTGAACACCGCCCAAGAAATCTCAGCATTTCCAGCAGTTTCCAACTCAGTGCGGGTAGCAACCCACCAATCATCAGCTTCTTCTGACAGCATATGTGTACCGAACCTGACCTTCTGATTCTCAGCACACTCAGTTACTCTAAAGATCCTCTCTATCTCCTTCAACCACTTCTGAGCACCATCTGGATCGTATGCTCCTTTGAACATTGGAGGATTGTTCTTCTGGAACTCACTCAACTGACGAGCAGCTCCCATTCCCATAACATTCTGATTTCCTCCAAGTACTCCAGCTAGCATACCCAGAGCCTCAGCAATTGCAGCATCATCTCTACCTCTTCCAGCCATCTCTATTCTGAAAACCCAACAAACCAAAACAATAAGTACTGATAGGGTTACACAACACCTATCCCGTACAGGGGAAACAGAATAATTACGACTCGACACGACCGACTATGCTCTGATACCACTAATGTAACACCCTTCTAAATACCCCAATAATTTAATTAAATATCAAAATACAACATCAGAGTAATTATGCCCTTTAAGGGTGTCACACAACATATTCACACCGTTCAACAATATAGAGGTCATGCTCTTTTATTAATTTCAAACTTAAACAATTGCATAAAACACAGCGGATATAATTTCATCAATCATGTAAAACATTACATGGAAAATGGTTCTCAACCAATAATAAAACATTTAAAACAAGTTAGGACAACCCATCCCGATGTTACATCTATCAGAGCACGACCCACTACGGAGACTACACTAGACTCCAATAATTAGCTCCTACTCGACTCATTTCTCGTTACCTGAAAAATAAGTGTAAGGGTGAGTTCCTCAATCAATATAACGAGCATTATACAACATTATGTAATGTTAAGTAAATAACGCATCAAATCACCCTAACCAGACCACATACTCAATAACCACAGTATCAACTCAAACATCATACTTAACGATAACATATAGCATATGTATAATCTCAAACCATACTCAATGACCACACAACAATACCAACACAAACACACGTGTAATATTGGAATACATCCATTCATATTACACGCCATACATATATTATGCAATGAGACTCTATGCATGCGGTACCGACTATTTGTGAACATATAGTTCAACCTCACCGTCCAAACCCAGGCACGGCTACCAAGCTCACTAGTCCCACTCATTTGAGACATAGTGACTCACTCACTAATTCCTCACCATGGGAATTAGCTACCACCCCAAATGGGCCATGAAATGCACGCTAATCACCTAGCATGCAAACAATCAACAACAGTCCAATAATGACTAACTCACTAATTCCTCACCATGGGAATTAGCTACCACCCCAAATGGGCCACAATGTGCAAGCTAAACACCTAGCAAATGCAACATCAACAACAATTCAAGAATAGGCACATGCCCACACTCTAAGCAACAAAACAGTCTATTCACAATGCCTACATAACTGATACATTCACAGCATCATGTATAGCATCACACATCATTAACACATTTTATCACAACAGCATATCTTGTCATGCCACAAAATCAAACACAGTATTAGCACCCTCTACTAATACCTATGCTACTCAAAACAATGGGAAATGATCCCTACTACATCATGCATCAGCTAAGTCACCTCACTCAGCCTAAACAGCCAAAACTGCACAACAACAGTTCAGAAAAATCATCAATTCTGCCCATACGCGTATTGCCCATGCCATACGCGTATTGCCCACACCTGACCAAAGTCCATACGCGTAACGCCCATGCCCATACGCGTATGCTACGCGTATCACATTCCCATACGCGTATCACCAGAGGCCAAAACACGTTCCAAACCTCATCTCTTTCACTCATACGCGTATGACATACACCATACGCGTACCACATCCAGGGATATGCGTATCACACGCGTATGGCGCGTACCAGCGCCAAAACTCCCCTTTCCAAGCCATTCCATACGCGTATTGCCTAGTGCCATACGCGTACCAGCCCATCTCATACGCGTATTGCCTAGCACCATACGCGTATGACCAGAGACCACAATTCCAGGTCTGTCATGGTTTCTCTGCTACGAATTCTCAGATCTACACTTCCACAATCCAATTTTTCATACACTTTCGTTCGTTTTATCAATTACAACTCAGATACATTCAACTTCTCAAATCGCTAACCTTACTACATCTAATTTCTACGAATTTCATCGATTATCATTCAATTTTCGTTCATCCCAACATTTCACAGATCTTTAGCATACATCAATCCAATTAGAGGCAAAACAATGATTATTACTACCCAGTACATTTTATCATATAATACCCTTTAACCGATGATAAACCCCCCTTACCTGAGTTAATCCGGCAGCTTCCGAGCTCCAAGCTTCTCCTTCCTTCAACCTTCGTTCTCTGGCTTTTTGCCCTTTCTGCCTCTTTTCCCTTTTCACGTGAAATTCACCTTTTTACCAAAAATGGGATTTTTCTAAATTCCAACTTATATATTATTCCAATAAATAATTATCCCAATAATTATTATTCCAAAATAATAATAAAATAAAATAATCCAAACATCCAATTATTCAATTAAATTAATAAATAAAATATTAATTTAAATCAAATAATTAGCTTAGTTTAATTGGGGTGTTACAGAACCTCCCTGAAAAGCTCTAGTAGCTTCAGCGTAAGATTTAACACCACTTTCGCTACATGAGAACTTAGAAGCAACGAAAAGATATCTTTCCAAATTAGAGGGTACATCTTAATTCCGACGAAGATTAGGCAAAATCTTCAATAAATGCTCATTCCTTTCATATCTAGGAATATTAGCATAAATCTTCTTCTCATCAACAAAAATATTATCCATCCTAATCGCTAATCGCCTAGCATCTCCGACATACAAAAATCCCGCAAAACCAAATCTTTTACCAATTTTATTTCTTAAGAGGGATCACCACTTCCACCAAATCCTCATGTTTCTTGAATAAGTTGAATAACTCCTTAGCACCATATCTATCTGAAAACTTCGAATCATACACAGACGAACATCCATCGAAAGAAAAACTTTTTCCTTTATGAATAAAGAAAACATCCCATCTCGCATGAGCTATCCTTCCTCCTTGAAGCCCTTCTTCTTAACACGCTTCCAATCCATAACTAAAATTGAACCGAACAGAACCCTAGAAAAAACTTCAAAAAAATCTCATGGAACTTTCACCTAGCAACAAAAAGTTTCTAGAGAGAATCCTCCTTCTCTCCATAAAAATAATACTAGTACATGATGTTATTAATTATTTAACTTATTCAAAAGGAAAAAAAAGAAAGAATATTTGCAATAATTTAACGGTGAATTAATACAATGTTATTCATCTATTATTTATATATATATAATAACCTACCCAGTAATTTCCATTTCATTTTCAATTCCACCTTAGAATCAAAAACCCTCTTCTCTGCTTGTTATCTCTCTCACGTGTTCCATCGTAAATCCCTTTCAACCTCACTCGTTAACTCGCTCACTCACTCACTCACTCTCTCCGTTTTCGCTCCTCCGATATTGCCGCCGGCGGGAACTAACCGTCAATTCCGATATCATTTCATCGGAATTTCCTCCGATACCAACTTCCAAGGGTTCAATTCAACAGTTTTGAAGAATAAGGGTTAGGTTATCTATGGCGAACCCATCTGGGACTGGTAACCATCAGGAACAACATACTCATGTCAATCCTTCTTCTTTTAACGGCAATTCGGCTCCCGAGAGTTCTTCAGGTCTGGTCATGAACATGAAGCATAATCCAGGGATATCCCTTGATTGGACGCCTGAAGAACAAGCCACCCTCGAAGATGGCCTCTCAAAGTATGAAATTTTTTATTTTTATAATCATGTTATGCAGTATATGCAACGCAACATATGCAATTACCATGACTTATCTATATGTTTTGAATTTATTGTTTAGTTTGAGAAATGAAATCCCTGATTACATAAACCCCATCAATTCAATTTAGGTTTTTGTATTCTATTTTTGTAGCTTAGGTCATGGATTAGGGTTCCAAGTAATTAAACAGTTGGCACTATTAATCATGGGATTCACCTATTTTTTTCCTCTACTGATTGAACAGTAAATTCATTTTTTTCTCAGAATGTTCCACACATGTATTTTGATGCCTCTCTGTAATATTCTATAAGGAAGTACTAGTAGTCACATAAATTAATGAAAAATTCAAAATTTCCTTTGCAGATATGCCTCAGAATCTAACATAGTACGCTATGCAAAGATTGCACAACAGCTAAATAACAAGACAGTCCGGGATGTGGCTCTGCGTGTCAGGTGGATGAATGTAAGCTACATACTTGTTTGTTTCTGCCTTAAGGCGTTTATTTCATTGTCAATGGTATAATAATCTATCACCGGTGATTTCATATGAGTGCTGTTACATTAGAATTTTGATGTAAATTTATGACCATTGGTAAATGAACCGTTTGGACCAGGCATTAGGGTCTAACTTATCATGATCCTTTTCTAGAAGTTTTTTTATAACGGTGCTCAACGGTTTAATGTGAGCGTTATCAAAAAGTAGCACTACAGTGCTACTGCGCAATGGATTTTGATGAACCTAATATGAAAACCGTGATGCTATCCCATTTCCTCTATAAGAGTGATAACTGATAGCAGCCGTTATAGCATTTTCTGTTCATATAGATTTAGTGGATAATAGACACTTTTAGGACTTTTCTTCTTTTTAAAAATAAAACTGAAGAGTGGGCATAGTGACTTTTCTTCATTTTTATTCGCATACGCATTCCTTTTTATTTTATATAATAAATTGATTTATTTCAAACGCAATGCGCGGCTCTGCTATTTGCCCACAATGCTATGAGCTATTTCACATACTGTTTTTTTTGGCATTCTACTATTGATAACACTGCTTGTGATGGTTGTGACTTGGGAGAACTCTTTTGGGTTTGTTGGGACATGATAATGTTATCTTAGATATGTCATTGCTTTGTAAGTATACCCACCTTTTGTATTTTAAAATTTTCGTAAGCTTTCAACCTCTTGTACCCCACTTGTGGATTTGTCAATTGTCATAGTCTTCTCTTCAGCATAATAAAAGATTTGTAATAGGATTTACTTACTTGATTGTGTTATAATTTAAGAGAGAGAAAATTGAGATAGATAGATATTCGTAACAGAATCTGTTATGATGATATGTTGAATGTTTAGATGAGTTTGATTAATTACATGAGTGTTTATATATAGAGAGTGTCACAACTGACTCTCTTAGACTTGAGTGCAAGCAGTTATAACAGTTTGCAACTAATTCTAACTATAATGAAACTAACTGTAACTAATCCTTGCAGACTGTAACATAATCATAACAGTATACTTGCATAAGGAAAAGACTATTAGTGAATAAGTCATTCCTAACAGATTACATAAGATATTTGAGAGAGATCTTGAAGAGTGACCATCTTTTTCCTTTCTGAGAAAATTGTAACTGATGATCTATTCATCTATTAACTGGTGCAAGATACTTTGGTTCTGTTTGCAACCCTCCCCATACGTAATTTAAAATATGAAATAATGAAGCTTAGTGTTATTGAGATTAATTAAACTCAGTTTCTACATACACTTATTTATAGTTGAGTGTTTGTTTCTCATTTCTTACAGAAGAAGGAAAACAGCAAGAGAAGGAAGGATGATCACAATTTGTCCCGAAAAAGTAAAGATAAAAAGGTACAGCTTCCGTTATTGGGCATTCTTACAATTATTATATTAATTTTGTTCTTGTCTTGTTTCCTAATGCACAGCTTTGGAGATGCTTTTTGTTATCTTTATGTAATGTTAGGATATTGTTTGTGTTTGGTCCTATCCACGTGAATGTTAACTTTTGAATTTTATGTTTACCGTTTTTTCGCGCCGTCACATTGGCACCCCTGCTTTGGACAGGTGAATTTAATTTATCTTGAATTCCCTACTTGTATAGCTCTATGATTAAAGCCTACTTGGTTATCTTTAGATTGATGATGTATATCCTTGTGTTATGTGGATTAGGGCTGATCTCTGGACCTGTTCTTCCATATAGCTTTATGATATGCCCTCATTCTCGGTGCATATATATTCCACCCAAAAAATTGACATTTTTTTAGGAACCATTCTTGGATAATTTATCAGCTTCATTAATTTTAACTAAGCTTTCCTTGGACATGTAAATGTTATCGTATATTTTATAGGTTATTATGACTGTTTTCTGATACTAGCCTTCCATAATATACATTTTTAACTAGTAATCGTTACCTGAACTTTTTGTGCCGACTTTAAGTTTTCTGTATAGCATTTTCCCCTACATATTATTTCTCAGAATTTCATTATGATGCTTATTATTTTTTATTTTGGAATAAACTGAGCATTGTGAAATTATTCAACTAGGAAGAAGCTAGTGTAGCGTTCTGTTTCCTTAATTCTTTTAACTTGTTAAGTAATTAATAGTTTAGCATATGGGTTAAAAGAAGTACCAGGAAACAAAAGTGAAGTAAGCACAACTGAAGAAAGTTAATAGACTGTTAGTGCATTTGTGGAACATTGGAAACTATCAAATTATGCTTCTCTTCAATGGGACTTAGATGCTTATCATAATTCTATTTTTATTTCCAGGAAAGGGTTTCTGATCCCGCAGCAAAATCATCTCAATTTTCTGCTCGACCCAATGTCCCTCCATATGCGCCACCAATGATTACAATGGACAATGATGATGGCATCCCATATGCAGGTAAGCTACCCTGTGAACTAATTTTCATACCTTTGGATGTTGTGGTTTGACAACATGACAATACAGCCTTATATCTCTAATGTGCACTTTTTGACCTCTGAATTTCTCATCTACGCATTCATTTAAATGGTCCAACTTCTCTTATCTTTTTTTCCGGACATTTTTTCTTTTCATAATTAATTGTTGTTTATGGTCATCCTTCTGCAGCAATTGGAGGCCCTACTGCTGAGCTATTAGAGCAAAATGCACAGGCCTTGAGCCGAGTCTCTGCAAACATTTCCTCTCTCCAGGTGTGTTGACACTATCTTTAATCTATTTGGCCTTTTATGCGCTGAATAGACTGCTTGACTGAAAATTGAACTATCGAGTCCGACTGATTATATATGTATTTGTACTAATTGCGAATCTTGATATTAGCCCTTTTTTCAAGTTTTCTTTTGGTCTATTTTCTATATTCTTGTTTTATATTCATTTCATTCCGGCCAGATTAACAATAATATGCTCAATGCAATTTCCATTTGTAGGCCATTTTCTGTAGCCATAAAACTGACCAATAATATTTTTGTACTCTGTCTTGTTTCCAGATACAGGACAACATCAATCTTTTGTGCCAAACTAGAGACAACATCATTAGAATAATGAATGAGTGAGTTGTACTGTTTTTGTTCTTTTCTATATTTACTCTATAAAGATTAAAGCAAGTGATTTATTTGTTTCTCTTTATATGGATTTATTTGACTCAATTGTAATACTTGACTTTCCTCTCTATCTTTTGAACAGGATGAATGATTCACCTGAGGTGATGAAGCAAATGCCGCCTCTTCCTGTGAAGATGAATGAAGAACTGGCGAATTCCATACTTCCACTTCCAAGAACACCTCTCCAGCCTCAGTCATGATGTTTTTTATTCATCGTTAACTGGCTTGCCTCTTCATTGTTTCTTTCTTGGAAAAAAGAAGAAAGAATGAATAATTGTTGATAATCGTCAAGTTGAATTAGTTTTCATAATTTTTTCCTTTCCAGATGTTAGAGGTATTGTTCCCTTGTTTGGCTCTAACTTAGTAGTGCAATAGGAATTATTTTGTATTCATGGTATTAATTTATTTAAATTTAAGCAATAAGAGCAATAAGTTGTGGTATAATTTTATTTATCTTACAATACATTTTATTATGCATATATCAATTAATTGAAAATGGAAATGTCATAAATGTCTATAACATGAAGCCTTTCCCTATAGATATTAGAGAAGCTATGCACAATCTGATTTGTCTGATTCATGATCATGACACTGATATAGGTTTCAAGAAATATTTTGAACCTTCGTAAATAAAAGTAATATTTACATTTTTAGATGTAGAGTTAAGCCATAGTTATTATCACTCTATATGCTAATTCTGGACTTGTTTTGTTTTGTTTTTCTTCTGGTTTAATATAATAATTCAACTATTTTGATTTGCATTTTAAAGTTAAACTATTTTTGTTTTCCTTTGTAAGATACTAACCAATATTTGCTCTTGTCTTTTTTAAATTTTTGTTGTCTTTCTATTTTGCAACCAAAAACAATCTACGCATGGCTTAGGAATTTGCAGGGCCACAAGGTGGGGTTTTATTTGAAAAATGTCTTACGGTGGAGAAGGTTTCTTATATCAACTGTCATTTTCATTTTCTGACAGGACTGTCATTTTCATTTTCATTTTCATCCTCAATACTCTTTATTTTAACATTAACCTATTTTTCTTGCATAAGTTTAATTGCCACTTTATATTTTAAAAACATAATTAATCAATGGTTTTAAATACATTTTGATTCTTTGAATTTGTTTAAAATAAGTTTTTAGTCTTCTTGGCTCTGGTAGGGAAGTCATATTTCCGAATTTATAGTTTATAAGTTATAATTGATAATAGTCTTTTTCATTATGAATTTATTTTATAAATTTATAGTTTATTTTTTAGGCGTTATCTCAAATACCATTTAATTTATTTTAATTTAAAATAAAATAAATATGTATTAAATATCTTTTATGTCATTTTATATTTATAAATTAGTTGAGTCGTTATTTTTATCAAACACTTTAATTAGTTTATTAATTATTAGTCACCAATTATCCGATATAAGTTATTCTCTCCGTTTCTTTTTAAATGTCATTTGATTTTCTACATATCGAGAAAGTTAATTCATATTGTTAATTTTCAAATAATAATTATCTTTTTATCTATAATATTCTTAATTATTTATTATATATTTTTTTTTGATAAAATTGCATTAATACTATCTTAATCGTGACAATTAAAAAGAAAAAAAAATGAAAGTGATATTTAAAAAGTAACAGATAATCAATCATAAGCTATAAATTAGTTTATTGGTCAACTACTATTTTTATTTTTATCAACTGTCTCTCTATTAAAGTAATCTTGAGATTGTCAAAATATCTTCCCCACACAATTCCCAATATCTGTCCATAACATTTTAAAAAAAAGGTTATAAATCACTAGACTAGGATTTAAGGATTTGATACTCATAATAATTTATTAGACTACTTTATAATCGTGGCCTAGAGAGTATTCTTACGGTCAACATCATAGAGAAAATGCTAGAGGCTACACGAGGAGCAATGAGACAATCCTAAAAAAAAACTTTTAAAATACTTCAAAGCTTAAAAAAAAATGTCATTGTCCTTGACCATTCCCTAGAAGATGATACTTATTAGAATATCTCTATAATTAATATAATTATTATAATATCTCTAATTAATATACATCATTTATATTCTAATAATTATAGAGATGTTCTAATAATATTATGAATTTTATTTATCATAGAGAGGATGTAATCTGTCGCGACATAAGTTTTTCTTTTTTTAAATTGATTTTTGTTGAAGCTCCAATTTCTAACTTCTTGAAATCAATTCTCTTACAACATGCATGCTTTCCATCCTTTTCTCTCTTTTGCCCTTGAATTGAACAACATCAACAACTCTCATCACCTTCTTTATTTTTGTTAAATATTGATCATATTAATTTACATATTAACGACATAGTTATTAAAAACTCCTTCTTTATATAGATTAGTTTACTACTTACTTTTTTCCTTCACAAACTCATTAGTTTAAAATCAAGTTTGCAAAGTACCAGATTTTTGTTGTGTTTAATATTCTAGGAGATTCGGGGGATAATAAACTATGCGTAGGCCAAACTACGACTTAAAAACTGCTGAAGACACGAAGGGATTTTCATGAAAATAAATCAATAAAAATACTAGAGCTAGAGAAAAAATCTGCATGTATCGGGATATCACTAACACAACAAAAAACTATAAGTAAGTTCGATTTCACAAGGAGATGCGAACCCGAACTCAATTGGGAAAGAAAAACTTCAACACATGAGTAAAAAAGATATATTATCTACTACTTGTTACTGGGTAGCTTAAAACAGAAGATAATATACTCGGATAAAGGGACATCCATTACCAGTTATTAGGCAACATATCAAGGATGACTCACTGAGGACAATGAGAAAGAATTATCAACTACCAGTTACTGGAAAGCTTAACAAAGGTAATCAATCAACCACAAGAAAGAGTTATATTACCAGTTACTGGGCAATATACTCAAAAGGGGGAATATCCATTTCCGATTACTGGGTAAGGATAGCCTACCGGGGAAATGAAAAATTAGGGTTTACAACTAACAGTTACTGAGTAGAAGACCAAAAAGCAGGATTTACAACTATCAGTTACTGGATAGAAGACCAAAAAGCAGGATTAACAACTATCAGTTACTGGATAGAAGACCAAAAAGTAGGATTTACAACTACCAGTTACTGGGTAGAAGACCAAAAAACAGGATTTACAACTACCAGTTATTGGGTAGAAGACCAAAAAGCAGAATTTACAACTATTAGTTATTGGATAGAAGACCAAAAGTAGGATTTACAACTATCAATTACTGGGTAGAAAAATAAAAAGGAGAATATCCATTACTAGTTACTGGGTAACATATTAAGGATAAACTTCCGGAGGAAAAATTCAAAGAGAATTTTCGTTAACTACCAGTTACTGGGTAGATAACAGAAAAAACGACCAGCTGGAAAAAAGGATAAACAATTATCAGTTACTGGGTAATTGAACAATGATAATCTGCTGGCGAAAAGAAAAGATAACCCACTGGGGAAACGAAAGTAAATTCGCTAGGGAAATCAAAGAAGTAAGTTACCTTTTACCGGTTACTGGATAAATTAACACATGTAAAATACTCAACATCAAGAAGGATATTACCAATTACTGGATAATAAACTCTCAGAGGACCAAAAGATCTATCTAGGTAAGAACCAGAAAGAAACGGTCAAACAAGACTCAACCCAACGAGGATATAACTCAAGAGGAGTAGTTCCATCCAGATAATGAACTAGGGAGGAAGCAAAAATAATAATCATCCATGAGGAAATAACTCATTGGGGAAGAAAAAAGGATAAACTCTTTCTGCTTAAGGGGATGACACTTTATATTGAAGGAAGACAGACACACTACATCTGCATGGGGAAATGATATCGCCAAAGCAGGGGATCATAAAAATCAGGTCAATGCGTAAAAATGCACAATGAAATATCTGATGCTATGCTTATGCATGTATATGCATGAGTATGTATATGATTATGCTGACAAACGAGCATAAAGGATACAAACATGAAGATCCAATCATCACAACTAGATACTCAGCTAATCTCAACAAGATGGGAACACCAACTAGAGAAACTGCCAGGGATGAAAATAAATCCTTGAGGATATAAATCCTATCTTCAAATATTCAATTCCCTAGGGATATTACACAACCATGTACTCAAAGAAGACTAGGGATATCACAATCCAAATCCAATGCTCAATCATGGTTGGGGAAAGACATGGAGAACACACATCCGACCAAAAATTGTTGAAGACTCAGTGCTAAGAGGAAACGAAGAATATATATATATATATATATATATATATATATATATATATATATATATATATATATATATATATATATATATATATATATATATATATATATATATATATATTATATATATATATATATATATATATATATATATATATATAATATATATATATATATATATATATATATATATATATATATATATATATATATATATATATATATATATATATATATATATATATATATATATATATAGTTGAGGATTCACATCTCAAGCCAAGGGATACATATATATACTTCATAACAACAAGTCAACACTGCGGGGGGATTTTAGGTCAGTACCATATCAAATGGGAGACAATCCTACAGGGGACGGCTACATCAATACTGCTCAGAATCAAATATTGTCTGAATGAGGAGATCTTTCGACAGAAGAGGAAACCCCATAGGAAATCCACGTCACAACAAAAGGTAAAAATCTGAGTGGCGAATCGGCGAGAAGACAAACTCCAACTGCATATTTCATCAATCAAGATAAACTCTGTGGGGACTTCACCAGGGATTAGAATTCGTCAGGACAAATTAAGCGTGGGGATTATCTCTAACAAAGAAATAAACGCCGCACGGGGTGCAAAAAATGCACACAGATTCCTCGAAAGGAAAACCAACAGCCATAAGACTCTTCTTGGAGGATTGAGAAATAAACCAATTCCAAGGTACTAAACATCAACCAGACATGCAGGAACTTACTAAGGGAGAAACAATGCCACAACTATGCAACAACCAAATAAAGGTGTGTTGTGGATCTGAAAACTAAATAAAGGTTTTACTAGAGATCCAGGGTTCAATCACAAAATATGCAGACCGAGGATGAAAATTCACAAAAGCTCTCAGCTGGAGAAAGATGATGAACTACAAGGAGAACAACACATCAGCTTTACTGGGGATAAACAACAAATTGTTTGGGGAGCAAACACCTCTAAACACTGCTTATGGAAGGCAAAAATGCTTCACACGTCAAGACTTATCGTTCTCAGATTGCTGTTGACATTCCTTTTTCGAATTCAATATTCTAAAAGTAAAGGCCTTATTATTTCTGAAAAATGGTTATTCATTGATTTATTTATTTCAAAAATTATCAGCATACAAATACAATTTTATTAAACAGAAACAAATAAGAATAGTAGCAAATTGGATAAAGGCTCAACTTTATTTAATAGAATGGTAGTCCGCTAAAGGAGGGACTCCATGGATCTTTATAAAGTTTGAAAATGGTAATATACATGGAAAAGGGCTACATTGAATATAATGACCACTACTCTCCCTACTAACTTTGAAATCCAACCGCGCTTTGTCCTTGGTTGAGAATGATGAATCAGAACCAACTGACTGGCAATATTGTTTCAACGATCAAGTCTAGCCGGATGCAGTTACTTGCCATAATCCCTAATTTTTGCCTAGATTTCCCCAAGGTGGGGTACTCAATCTACCGAGATGATTTTTCTGTTTCATGTCTCTAATTGTTTCCTGGACCGACCTTTTGGGTTTTCAACTTAGCGAGTTGTTCTTTTCTTTTTTAGGCGAAGTATTTCTTGACTGCATCGACGTTCATAGGACGAGTGATCTCTTCCCCATCCATGCTTGTAAGAATCAATGCACCACATGAGAAGCCTCTCTTGACAACATATAGGCCTTCATAATTAGGAGTCCACTTTCCCCTAGAATCAGGTTTGAAACATAAGATCTTCTTGAGCACGAGGTCACCTTCTCGGAACACACGAGGTTTGACCTTCTTATCAAAAGTTTTCTTCGTTCTCTGCTGATATAACTGACCATGACACATGACAGTCGATCTCTTTTCTTCAATTAAATTGAGCTGATCAAACCTGGTTTGACACCATTCAACTTCGGTCAACTTGGCTTCCATCAACACTCGCATTGATGGGATCTCAACCTCCACGGGGAACACAACTTCCATGCCATAAACAAGAGAGAAAGGGGTTTCCCCTGTTGAAGTGAGGACGAATTTATGGTACCCATGCAAAGAAAATGGGAGCATATCATGCCAATCTTTGTACGTCACAACCATCTTCTGGATAATCTTCTTAATTTTCTTATTCGCAGCTTCAACGACCCCATTCATCTTGGGTCCGTAGGGAGAAGAATTATGATGTGCTATTTTGAAGTTCTTGCAGAGCTCTTCCATCATGTTATTATTTAAGTTCAATCCATTATCAATAATGATCTTACTTGGCACACCATATCGATATATGATCTGATTCTTGATAAACCTCACAATAACTTGCTTGATTACATTCGCATACGATGCCGCTTCAACCCACTTCGTGAAATAATAAATAGCCACCAAAATGAACCGATGTCCATTTGATGCCTTGGGCTCTATCATGCCAATCATATCAATTCCCCACATGGAGAAAGACCATGGAGATGAAATAACATTCAAAAGTGTCGAAGAAACATGAATCTTATCGGCATAGACTAGACACTTGTGGCATTTCTTCACGTACTTGCAACAGTCAGATTCCATTGTCAGCCAATAGTAACCTGCTCTCAACATATTCTTTTCCATAGCATATCCATTGGAATGAGTACCAAAGGAACCTTCATGGACTTCAGTCATCAATAGGTCTGCTTCGTGTCTATCCATGCATATGAGCAAAACCATATCAAAATTTCTCTTGTAAAGCACATCAGCATTTAGATAGAAGTTACCAGCCCGTCTTCTCAAAGTCTTCTTGTCTTTCAAAGATGCCCTAAGCGGGTAAATCTGACTTTGGAGGAAACACTTAATATCATGGTACCGTGACTTGTCATCTTTGATCTCTTCAATAGCAAATACATGAGTTGGCCTATCAAGGCGCATCACAGTCAGCTTAGGAACTTCATTCCGAAAATTCACAACAATCATGGAAGCTAATGTTGCAAGAGTATCTACCATCCGATTTTCATCTCGAGGGATATGATGAAATTCAACCTTTATAAATAAAGTTGATACCCTCCTTGCATAATCTCTATATGGTATCCAACCGGGTTGATTCGTCTCCCATTCACCTTTAATTTGGTTAACAACCAAAGCTGAATCTCCATAGACGTCAAGATATTTGATTCTAAGATCAATGGCTTCTTCAAGCCCCATAATGCAGGCTTCATACTCAGCCATATTATTCATACATTTTAAGGTTAATCTAGCTGTAAACGAAAAATGAGTGCCTTGAGGAGTAATAATCACTGCCCCAATGCCATTACCATATGAATTAACAACTCCATCAAATACCATGCCCCAACGGGAACCAGGTTCCAACCCTTCTTCAAGCAATGGTTCATCATAATCTTTCATCTTCAAATACAATATCTCTTCATCAGGGAAATCAAATTGTATTGACTGATAATCATTAATAGGTTGGTGAGCCAAATAGTCAGCCAAGACACTACCTTTAATCGCTTTCTGAGCTCGGTATTCAATATCGTACTCAGATAACAACATCTGCCAACGGGCAATCCTCCAAGTTAAAGCAGGCTTTTCAAATATGTACTTGATTGGATCCATCTTGGATATCAACCAAGTAGTATGATTCAACATATACTGGCGCAAACACTTAGCAGCCCAAGCCAAAGCACAACATGTCTTCTCAAACATAGAATACCGAGACTCACAATCGGTGTACTTCTTACTGAGGTGGTAAATAACATATTCTTTCTTACCAGTTTCATCTTGCCTACCAAGAACACAACCCATACTTTCTTCAAGCACAATCAAATACATGATCAAAGGTATTCCTTCATCAGGCGAAGACATAATCGGAGGCTCAAGCAGATATTCTTTAATACTGTCAAAAGCTTTATGGAAATTCTCGGTCCAATCACAAGACTGATCTTTCAAAATATAGTTCAAGCGGCCGAGAAAACCTCTGATTTGCTTCTCAATTTTGGGTGCAAACATTTCTTGTATTGCTTTGACCTTGGCAGGATCAACTCAATACCCTTCTCACTGACAATAAAGCCTAACAACTTACCAGAGCAGACACCAAATGTACACTTATTGGGATTCAAGCGGAGTTTGTACTTAAACGCTGGAATAACTTCAACAAGTGCTCAACATGCTCATCTTCAGACCTTGATTTGGAAATCATATCATCAACATAGACCTCAATCTCTTTATGCATCATATCATGGAAAAGAGTGGTCATGGTTCTTTGGTATATTGCACCAGCGTTCTTTAAACCTAAAGGCATCACTCTAGAGCAGAATGTTCCCCAAGGTGTAATGAGTGTGGTTTTGTCCATATCTTTGGGTGCCATTTTATCTGATTATAACCGAAAAATATGTCCATAAAAGAGAAGACATTGAACTTAGCTGTATTATCTACCAACATATCAATGTGTGGCGGAGGAAAATCATCTTTAGAACTGACTTTGTTCAAGTCTCTATAATCAACGCACATGCGAAATTTTCCATCCTTCTCCGGAACAGGCACAATATTGACCACCCACTGAGGATATTCAAAGGTAACAAGAAAACCGACATCAATATGCTTTTGGACTTCTTCTTTGATCTTCACTGCCATGTCAGGATGAATTCTTCTTAACTTTTGCTTGACTGGCGGACATTATGGCTTCAACAGTAATCTATGCTCCACAATATCGGTATCAAGACCTGACATGTCTTGATAAGATCAAGCAAACATATCAGAGTACTCTCAAAGAAGCTCAATTAACCCCTTTTTAACCTCTGGATGAAGCTGTAACCCAATATTGACCTCCTTGATATCATCTTCGGAACCCAAGTTGACCAACTCAATTTGTTCTTCTAACGGCTGAATGGTTCTTTCCTCGTGCTCAAGAAAACGAGATAACTCATCATAAATGTCTTCATCATCATTCTTTTCCTCAGCTTCGAACACAGGGAAATCAAAGTTCGGAGAGGGAGTAAGGTCATTATTTTCAATGGGTTTGAGAAGCAACCTGCATAATGATTTGATATTTTGATTTTAGAAATATGAAGTGCAAACAAATATTATGTAGATATGGGAAATATTATTGTCTATTTATGTTTTTTGTGATTACCATTTTAAAAAAAAAGCAAAAAGTAAAAACGACATAGATGTGGATGAATAAAATCGCATTTTATTGATGATAATTGAAAATGCCTGACAATGTTTTCACTTCTCCCTTAAGCATATGAGAAGGATTTTTCTTTAAACAATAAGGTATATTACTTTGAACGATGAATTATAACAGGAACATCAACATCAACCCAATTGTTGCAAATTTGTCCATGTGTTACAAAGTTGGCACTACCTTCTTCTTCATCTTCATCTTCATGAAGGATCGTAGCCGAGTGTTGTTATTCCTTGTGAATGAACCCTCCACTATGGAAAATCTGTTACGTAGCCTTAACTTCCTTATTAAACGGCCCTTACTCGAATCCCAAACCGGTCCGATTCTTGTTCTCAACCACTTCCACGACACGACCCTAATTGTCTGTATCACCAGCTTGAACAATCTCTTGTGCATCTTTCAAAGAAGACATGGATGCCCTGATCTTCTGGATCATATTAGCCACAAACAAAGCTTGGAACGGAGTTTCAATATCTTCCTCGGCTTCAACATACGTGAAAGATGATAAGTGGCTCACCAACAATGCCTTCTCACCTCCAACAAGGACAAGCTTCCCATTCTTGACAAATTTGAGCTTTTGGTGTAGAGTTGACGTGACAACACCTGCTTCATGAGTCCATGGCCTACCCAATAAACAACTATAGGTCGAGTGGATATCCATTATCTGGAAAGTAATTTGGAGATCACTCGGACCAATCTTAATTGGGAGGTCAACTTCTCTAATGAATATTTTACGAGAACCATCAAACGCTTTCACAATCACACCACTATATCTCATAGGTGCTCCTTGATAAGATAGCCTAGCCAAGGTGTTCTTGGGTAGAACGTTCAAAGATGAACCAATGTCTACCAAGATGTTGGACAAGGCATCCCCCTTACAGTTCATAGATATGTGGAGATCCAGATTTTGATTCCTACCTTCTTATGGAAGCTCCTCATCAGAAAAACTCAGATTGTTGCACGAAGTAAATGTTAACAATGATGTGATCAAATTGATCAACCGTAACATCATGTTCAATATAGGCTTGCTCAAGTACTTTTTGCAAAGCCTCACGGTGTACTTCATAATTCATTAATAAAGATAAAACATAAATCTTGGATGGCGTCTGGAGTAGTTGCTCTACAACGTTAAACTCGCTCTTCTTTATCAGATGAAGCACTTCATCACTAACCTCATTATTCTTCAAACCACTGGACTCACCATACTGAAAAATTGGAGTGTTAACATGATCAACCAAAGGAACAACCACCTCAGATTTTTTTCCAACTACGACATTCTCAATAGCCTTCGGGAGTACCAGACTGAACACTCGACCGCTTCGGGTCACCTTGACAACATCAACAATGCTTACTACTAAAGTAGCCGCGGGAAGAGGAATCTCTTTCCCATATTTGATCATAGTAGCATCGTACTTGTAAGGGACATCCTCATCAGATGTGTACGGGACTGGGCCCGCCAACCGTATCACTAACGATGATACCAATCTATTGCTACTCTTACTGCTATCATACCGAATCACCACTCATTCAAGAGTTTTGAAAGCTGGAACAATCACATTCACGTCATCATCTGGATTTCTAGCTTGATGGATGTGAATCATACCTTCATCCACTAATTTTTGAACATCCCTCTTCACAAGCACGCACCCACGTGGATTGATACTTCAAATGATACAACTGTCATGATCATACTCACGTTCACTAATCTGACACAAAGTCTTATGAAGCTCTACCAAGGATCTTTGAATATATCAGACATCATAAACTTTGTACCCACCGGGACAACCGTCCACCATATTTATAGAGGAGTTACCATGAGCGAGTAACGAATTAAATTTAACATTCGACACATGTTCCTCGAAGGACACCATCCCACTTCTCACCAATCGTTGAACCTCGTATTTCAATGGATAACAATTCTCAATATCATGTCTTGATGCCCCTTGATGATAGGAACAATGCTAATCAGGCTTATACCACCACGACAAAGGTACATGCATAGACGAAGGACTTCTCGACTAAACCAGATTCTTGACAATAAGAGATAGATACAATTTAGCATAGGACATCGAAATAGGGTCAAACGTGACCTTCTTCCTCTCATAGTTGTTGTGCTGATTATTTTTGTGATTGTTGTTGTGATGATTATTGTTATGAGTACATTATTGTTGTTGTTGTTGTTGTTGTTGAGGTTGAACTGTTGCTGGTTGAACGATATAATTATTGGCAAACACTAGAATAATAGAAGACACTTGATGATGTTGTTGATGAGATATGGAACTCTTCTTCACATAAGGTTTCCTTCGCCTCACCACAGTCACTGAATTAATTTCCCCATCCTTCTTCTTTGAGAAACCACACTTCCTACCGGCTGACACTTCTTCTCTAGACAATTTGCCCTCACGGACACCTTCCTCTAGACGCATCCCCATGTTCACCATCTCGATGAAATCATTGGGAGTGCTAGCAATCATACGCTCATAGTAAAATGAACTCAAAATCTTGAGAAAGATCTTCGTCATTTCCTTTTCTTCCAATGAATGACTGATATGAGCGGCTAGCTCTCTCGATCTCTATGCATATTCTTTAAATGTCTCTTTGTCTCTTTGAGACATAGAACGAAGTTGGTCACAATCAGGCGCCATATCCACATTGTATTTATACTGCTTGACAAAGGCCCCGCCTAAGTCATTGAAAGCACAAATGCTACCACTATACAGACCCATGTACCAACGGAGAGCGGTACCGGTCAAGCTATCCTAGAAATAATGAACGAGCAACTGGTCATTGTCTGTTTGGGTTGACATCTTGCGGGCATACATCACAAGATGGCTTATAGGGCAAGTGTTCCCCTTGTATTTCTCAAAGCCAGGGACCTTGAACTTAACAGGGATCTTCACATTGGACACCAAGCAAAGCTCAAAAACGCTCTTCCTAAACAAATATTTCCCCCCCAGGGTCTTCATTTCCTTCTTCAGCTCTTGAAACTGATCCTTCATTTCATCAATCTTCTCATACATATCAGGACCTTCAGATGGCTCAGAATGGTAGATAGTCTCTTCAACACGAGGCATGACATGCACAATAGGTGGAAGAGTAGCCATGATCGGGCGAGATGCCGACATAGGAGCAACGATAAGAGTATAACCTTCAGGCACATAATTTGGAGGCATTCCCCAAGGGAATCCGACATGCATAGAGTGCACATGCCGGTTGACTGGAGCCACAAACACAGGCATTGAGGTAATCTCGGAGATAATTGTCCGCTGTTGCAGAGTTGCAGGAGTTGAAGCCGCTTGACTCTGAGTTGCGATGAGAGATTCCATAAGAGCAGTAAGTCTAGCAACTTCCTCTTTGAACTCACGATTTTCTTGCTCCAATTGATCCATCTTGCGTTGATGATTAACACGAGTGTTGTACTGATACGTCAACTTGGCTGATACAAAGATGAAAATCATGAGACACCTGGCCGAAGGGCTAGAATGCAAGAAACCTGTGATGCAAATGATGCATGAATGTAATGTTTTTTATTTTATTATTTTCAAGGAACATATAAAGTATTATTTGCAAATATTTCAACAATAATAATCAATAATATCAGGTTTGAATTGACCATAAAATATCATTTTTATTCATAATATTTGGAAGGATTACACTGAGTACAATTTTAGAAACCAAAATATAAATACAAGAGAAAAGGAAAGTAGCATCTTAAGGATCCCTAACAACTGCATCAGATGAAATGGCTATGGGCATGTACTTCCTTCGAGTGCGTCTGATCTCTGACTCATAGGCGGTCTTCATATGCGTTTTCTCGATGACGAGCTATTCGACGATCTTTTTCCAAGCACCAGAAGACTGAGGGATACTAGAAACTGTACTTCGTATGCTAGCTTCCTTAACTCTTTCAAATCTAGACACCTGAAACTGTACTTCTTAGTGTTCCTTCGTCCATAATCCATGGTCTGAAAATATTTACAAATAATACCTCAGTTCCTTGAAATTTTCGTGTGATGAATATTATGATGCACATGAATGCATGAATGGAACAATAAAAAATAAGGGATCACACACAAGGCAAACAAACAAAGGTCAAGGGATGAATCAAGTCATTGTCAAGATCAATCATCTATTTTGGTGGATTATGGTTTACACCTTATCAACACCCAAGTTCCATTGATATTGACAAGACTTGATTGGATCAACCAAGAATCAAGGGTTTGTTGTGAGTCACGAGCATGGAGTTTGGGTAAGAACCATCCCAAAGGAGTGAACTAAGGATAAAAACCTGTAGATTATGTTCTAAAAAGTTCCTAGAGTCTTAACTCCATCTATCGGATATTATAGGTTAGGATGACTGACTCATCAACCCATAATATTCTCAAGAGAAACTCGTCTGAGTGTAATATCGCGTAACAACTGTGATCAAGTCTACACTTGAACAATCTCCACACTACGTCCTAAATAGGCAAATAGGGGTTAAATGTTCTACGATCCTCATCTTCTCGGACCCCAAATCAGAGATAGTACTGCCTAACCACAAATAACTTGTGTGGCATGTCTAACTCCAAAAGGGTCTCCACTGAGTAGATGGGTCTCAAGCCAACTTGTTAAGGACTACTCCACACAAGTTGAACATGACTATACCATCCTCCTATCTTAATTGCACTCAAGTTCGGGTTAGAACTTATCTCACCACTCAGAGATCACCAAGCACAACAAGCAGATTATATCATACAAATAAATATACATACATCAAATATACAGTTATATACAATTATATACACACAAAAAGTGGGCTAAACCCACTAGAGACTAATCCCCAGCAGAGTCGCCACTTAATTTTTGTAGCGGTAAATTCATGACCATCAAGCTATGGATAAGCTAGACGTCAATTAAATCAGAGTCACCACCGTGCTTTTATTGTTTCCAAGGGAAAAGGGAAAAATACGAACAAAATCCAAAAAGATAATAAGTTTTAAAATCAAAACTAATAAAATGCCAAAGATTACAGGTAAGGGGGTTGGTTACACAGAGGGAAGGTGTTAACACCCAAAGTGTCCTAGGTACTCCTAGGGAGCCCTTTTTTGTGTGCATATATGTTTTGTACAAAATGATGTTTGCAATAAAATAGAGTGTGGGAATGATAAAAGAATTGATTAATTATATTTTTGTGTTTGACAAGACCTTCGGACTTGTGCCTACGTACCAACATAGAAATGTGGGATCAAAACCTCGTAGTTCGTGGTATCAATTTCAAAGTGAGTGCATTGCTTTTAACAAAATTTTAAGTTGAACAAAGGCACCAAAAGTCTAAAATGGTTTGAATGAGTGTTAATTCTTTTTGTCTTTTGGAAATTTTAAGTCAAGTATAGTTAAGTTTATTTACAAGTTTATTTAAGAAAAGAAATTTGAAAATGCAATGGCATAAGGCCAAAGTTTCTAATTTGCAATATGGTTTAAGTTTAGAAAACAAGCACAAGAAAAGAAGATTTTAAAAAAAATGGGAGAGATTTTGAAATTAAAGAAGTGGGGAGGAGATGAAGAGACTAATCCTAAGCATAAATTTAAAAGTTGAGAGTTGAAAAGATCTGACCAATGGGTTGCAATCCAATAGACAAGAATGTCATATAGAAACCCAAATTTCCCTTGGACTTTAGAATCAAGAAATATCAATACACAAATAGCAAGATGAAGGGAAATGCATCAAATAAAGATAGCCACATCCAAGCTTAGCAACCCCATGATCTTCTTCAAAAATTTCCCTTGCATCAGATGACTTCAAAGATGAGTATAAGACACAAGTTCAAAATAACAGCTTCACAATGATCATGTTGCAGATGAACTCAAATGGATCTTCAATTTTGTATAAGATGAAAGTTCACTTCACAAGTACTTGGTTTCATGAAAGTTGGCATTGGCCAAGTCCTTTGCATAGGGAGTGTTGCCTAAATTCTAAGTCCAATAGTCTCAGATCAAACCAACAGTCCACACGAAATGTTTTTTAGGGTTTTTGTTCTTATTATGTACATTAAGGTCAAAAGACCACACAAATACACAAGTATATACAAACACAATATATCACAAAATATGGTCCAAGTGGACAAAGGGAAAATGACATTAAAGTAAACAACTTGAATGGTATGAATAATGGCAAATGAATAAAGCTTAAAAATTAAGGTGCATTAAAAATAAATTACTTTAAACTAAATGTTAGTTGTTAGTTGATTAGAAGTTAGTATTGCTTTTGCTTTGTTTCTGTTTAAGTCATTCTTTGGAGAACACTCAACCCACTTATCACAAGCATGAATCCTTGAACCAAGGCATCTTCCAAAGGAAGGAAAAAAGGCCTAGTTCCCATACAATACCATGAAATAGGGGAGACTTACAATCTCACTAACTAGAATGCTATGCCTTTTGTGTCACAAATTTAGCGCTATGTTAAGCAATCGTAATTGGACTTATGTAGAAGTCACAACTATTTGAGACCGGGCAATAGAATTTTGGTGCTAATACATGTTAGAGTCATAGTAGGATAAACTATGCTCATGAAACATGCCACACACAAAAAGAATATGCAAAATGGGGGACCTAATCTCATCCATACTTATGTTGATTTTGCAATCAACTAGTCTTAGGATATAGAGATATCATAAGTCCATGACATGAATGGATAAAGAAGGGGAATGAGATGAAGAGGGAGGGGGAATGGATTAAACATAAATTGGTCAAAGGAGTACTTTCACCAAATTAATATCATTCATACATTTTGGGAGATGGAATGTACATTCCATCAATCCCTTAAATCCAATGATCTTAACTTAGAAAAGTCAAATCAACCTTGACCAAGGCCCAGCAACACAAGTCAAACTCACAAAGTCAATTAAAATGGCTCTACATAATTAATTTGGCATGTAAACAATTAAAAATAATAAAAATATACATTCAATTGAATTATGGTTGGTCAATTTTCTAAAACCTCATCAAAACACCAAAGAAATGGCCATGAGATTTATCATAGGTCAAAAAAGGTCAAAGAACCTTGGAGAATTTTTTTCATAATTTTTGGAAACTTAAAAGTATTTTTAAGCAATTAAAAATATTCATAAAATCAATTAAATCATGAAAAATATTAATAATGATCCAAAAAATAATTTTAATTAGAAAATGAAAGAGGATTTTATTTAAAATTTTGTGGTGAAACTCTCATATTTTTTGGATCAATATTAAATTTAATATGAAATACTGAAAATAAAACAAATAAAATAAAAATCAATTAATCAGAAAAAACATGGACCACTTGATCTCCCTCATTAATTGAGGTGGCAGATCAAGTGGACCAAAACACATGTTCCATCATACACTTGAGTCAGCGCGTCACACCAATGGTATTCAAAAGGAACGCTCGTGATTAAAACAAAATGACTTGATCTTATGGCTCAGAACCTATCCAGCTCATCACCGGAGCAAAGCACTAGTCGTCTTCTCAGGCGGCCTTGGCCGGACTGGTTCTCTCATCACCATCAAAAAAATGAAAAAGAAGGACATGATTTTAAAATAAAAATGGCACTGATCACGAATCCGATCTTAATTCATCCTAACTCCAAGTATATTGAGAGATACATGGAGTTGAAATTTGAGGTACATGAACTGATTTGCTTTGATTTAGCCTCAAAGCAACTCAATCTTCTTGCCTTCAACTGCTCAAATTGCTGATGTTCTCACGAAGCCTTTGTCCCACCCTTCTTTTTCTACATTTCTGCTCAAGCTTGGCCTTATCACACTTCAAAGTTCATCTTGTAGGGGAGTATTAAATAATAAATATCCTCTTTAATATAGGTTATTATCATTGGCTTAGTCTTCATACTAATTAGGATTTACCGTGTCTTCTATTACTGTATATAAGTTCTACTTCATTTCATTTGTATTAATTAGCTTTGAATATCAATAAAATAATGATTCATTGCTCTTTAATTCAAAGTTAATATGTTTTTCCAAACAAAAATTTTATTTTTTTCATTTGGGAGAGATTTTCAATTTTTCATTTGGCAATGACCATTATTTTCTTAATAGAAAACATTAGTATCTTAATAGCATAATCACATATGACCAATTTACCTGAAATCTCTGCCAAATAAAAAATTGAAAATTGCAATGAAGCAGTCGATTGATTAAATAAGACAATCGATTGGGGGTTTCAAAAAATTGATTGATATTCTCCTACAATCGATTGATATAAAAATTATGAAAGATTGCCATACCCCGTAATTGCATATGATCATGATACCTTTTCCAAAATATTGCAAATTCTCATGATCATTTTTCAATCATTTTCACTCTTTCTAAAGACATCTTGTAATGTATTTATATAAAAAAAAATCACATTACAATTCACCTCTTTCATCATATATTTTCAAATAATTCATCTCTGCATTTGTAAAAAGTCTTAGAAACTTTACTCCATAATTTTCATTCATCATAGAAAATTTTCTTGATCAATTAGAGTTTATAATTTTGAATTGTTATATTGAAAGAGAAGACCAAGTTTGAATTTTGTGAATAATCAAAATTCATTTATACTCAATATTTAGATGTACTCAATTATTTATATCATTGTATCGGTAACTTGTTTGCTAAGTTTGTGGAAACAAGAAAAGTTAGGAAAAAGTAGGGTTATTTCTCTATGTGTTGTAAAATCAGAAAATGGTGTAAAATAATGAGAAAAAATCTTGAAACGTAATCCACCCCCTCGTAGGTTTTACTTTATACTTACATATTAATCTATGTCATCATGTACATTGATATGACAATTGTCAGGGTTTTGCCACATTATATATCAATGATGACAATTGGGGTGATCTCATTATTAATGTAGAAGGTGAACCATATTGTAAAGTTGAAATCTAAAGATAAACATTATTCGGATGTGCGTCTAAAGAAATGTAAAATAATTATTAAGATATATTGTTGGAATATTTTATATTTAATAATGAACTTAAATGCAATTTTAGCCCCTCAAGTTTCCCAATTGCTTGATTTTGACCCCATAAATTTCATATGCTTGGTTTTACCCCCCTCATATTCTCCCCTTTTTGCATTTTATAGTCCTCGTTAACATGTAACTAAATTTCGCCTACGTGACATTAAAAAATTAAGTTAACGCTGATGGGCATAAAAAAATTGTTAATGTGGCAAAAAAAGCTTTGTCAATACGAAAGGAAAATGTTTTCATAATATTTGATTACCTAAAAACAATTTTAAAATACAATAAACTAGTAATGATTTTTATAATATTTGATTTTAAAAAAATCTTGTGGACTTTGAATTGAAATGTTATGACAAACAAAAAAGATAGACAACTAATTAATTAAAATAACATACTTTTTGGTCAAAACAACAATAAAAAAGCCTAGAAGTTATGATAATAGCAGTTCAAAATTTGCCTTATGGCCAAAATCAACAATAAATAAGTCGAAAAATAAAGATGCGACAAATATAAATTTATGATATATAGAATTATCTGTGGAAGTTTGACAAATATGCGTATGTAATATAAATGGGAAAAGAATGATTAAAACTCTAAATAGAATGAAAAAACTTACTTTGATATATATATATATATATATATATATATATATATATATATATATATATATATATATATATATATATATATATATATATATATATATATATATTTGAATAGAGTCTCTATTGATCGATCATATTCCATTGTTATGATAGGCTCGCTATTGTTCTGCTGTTTGATTATTGTCTTCTATTCTTTATTTTTCGTGTTTCTGTTCTCCTAAAATGAAATCATATTTCTATTTCAGTGGCAACATAATATTTCATTTCAAGCCTACAAAATTGTTTTAATAAAATATTATAAAAATTATGACTAGTTTATTTTATTTTTATTTAAAAAAAATTTAAGTAATCAAATATTGATTTTTTTATCCAAATAACCCAAATTTTCAATAAAATTCCCAAAATAACCCACTTTTCAGATTATTTCCCGAAATACCCCACTTTGAAGAGGTGACGCCAGACCAATTAGCGTCTGCTCTTAAACATAGAGAGGTGGCGCCAATTGGATTGGCTAGTGTACCTAGTGTTGTCAATCCAATTGACACATATTTGTTAATTTATAAAGGAGGCGCCAATTGGTCTAACGCCGGTGTGTGTTTCATAATTTTTTTTGAAAAACATTGTACAATTTAGATAAAAGTAGAAATCGGACCAATTGATATTAATATTAATACACGTTTATACAAAAAGGTTAATATCATTGATCGGGATGACCTAACCGACCTCCAGTCCCATATCCTCTAGCTACCCGAACGCGTGACCCTAATCCATGTTGATGATTCATCCCAGGTGTTTGAGTATCTGAGGACCCAAGAACATCACCACCAACTACAGAAGTTTGACTAAGATATTCAGACAAATCTGCGTAGTCTTATGTATGCATTGAAGCGCTACCGCCATAACTGAGTTCATGACACATGCCAGAGTAGTTGGGTTGTATTTATGTTATCGGGGGGAGACCAGGATGATTTAATGGCGGCATTGGTGTGAATGAAGCATCGAAGAAAGGTTGAAATGATTATTGTGGTATTTGGTAGCCATATGGTTGTTGCAGGTTTTGGTTTTGTGATGTTTGGGCTTATTGGCTATAGTAGGAGGAGAGACAGTTGGTGTTAAATGATCGTTGGGTGTTTTGGCTAAGGTGGCTATGGTAGGGTGATGTGTTGGATGCATAGAGATGTTGGATGTCTTGATGAGGATATACTTGTTGGTGGTGGTATGGGGTATGCTCTTGATATTGTGGTTGGGTGTTTGACATGTTATGGTCGTAGGTTTGTGTGTTTGTGGTTCAGAAATTTTGATGGATAGGGGGTTGTGAGTAACCGGTCTGAGAATGTTGTTGGGGATTAGATGTTGAACCTTCTTGTGTGTAAGTTGTCTGGCGTGGGTCGTGTAGGTACATATCCTCTGCGATGAACTCAAATTCAACTGATCTGTACCAAGCCATATAATTATGACTTGGTTTTTCTTTGGTTGGCATCACAACGTCAGTTAAGACATGGTCTTGGCGGTGCTTCCATTTTCGACACTCAGATCTAGCGAAGCTTTGCCAAGGGTTAAAGTTCCATTGGTCGTTAATTTTTCGTAGAGGCCATTCTCCGAGGTTTGTCGGGGGATCTGGGATGTGTTGAAGCATACCGAACTGCAATTTAACATGATCATTATTGCGTATCTCCACAATGATGAATCTTATGATCAGTGTGCATGCAGTCCAAACGGCTGTGTCTTGTTCGTTGATTTCATGGTCATGATTCAAGTTTAGATATGGACGCCAAATGAACTGAAATGTGAACATATATTAGATTATAATTTTTTTAGAAGAAATTAACAAATTATTACGAATTAATTAGGTTAATGGAAATACATATGTTGGTCAAAGGTGATCCAAGAGATTGCGATACTGGGTAATACAGTGTCTAGGACATCTATTGTAACTCATACCACGTGGCAACCATCTGCACCATAAAAGTAAAATCATTATTTATAGATAATAATTGGTAAAGTAAGTAAATATAGTCCATTTTTAAGAACTTACTTTTGTGCGTACGAGAATGTGAACGGGTTGTGGTTGACGGACGCTAGGGACGGTAGTCTAGACCAACCACATGCTTGGAGAAAAATAGCACACCAAGAAAATGTAGATGTGTCTTTGTGTGCATTTTTACATAAATAGCTATAAATATAAGCCAAACAAACGGACTCCCAACTGTAACTTCTTATTATATCTACATGTCTTAGTAAAGGTAAATACATAACATGCATACTAGAACCACTACCTTCGGGAAATAAAAATAAACCAATTAAAAGCATAATATAACACCTAGTTTATATTATTCGAGCGTCTTCGGTAGAATTTTCATCTAACTGTAAGTTGTTGTAATATGCCTTAAGGTGTGAAAGGAGTATACCTTGACCTCTCGAGTTATCGTCTAACAAGTCAGCATCCAAGAGGACCATGCAAATTGAATTCTCATAATTAGTTTTACCATTTAACGCCTTACCTTCGATAGGATAGTTCCAATAACATGTAGACATCTTCTAACGTCACGGTATATTCACCAGTTTGAAACTAGAATGTGTGTGTCTCGGGATGACATCTTTCACATAATGCAAGAATAAATTTTGTATCAACCGACCAAGACATTATTTTGCTTACATGTCCAAAACCGGCGAGTTCGACATAAGGTTCAATCATCGCGTCCATGTGAACAAATTCGTGGACACGAGTTCGAAACCTAGAAACATCCTAAAAAATAAACAACAAAATGAGTTACTTTATAAAAAATTGTGTCAGAAAAATAATACAAGAAGTAAACGCTTACATAAGTTGCTATGTTTAAAACCGTGCCTCTATGCGATTCACCCATAGTGAGTAGAGACATCGTGTCATAGTGTTGCAGATGAAAGAGTGGTTGTTATAGATGGAAGAGTGATTATTGCAGGTGTAGAAGTGATTGATACTGATGAAGAAGTGATTATTGCATGGCTATTTATAATGAGAGACATGCAAAAGTTTGCATGCATGGAAAAATGGGCATGCTAGCTAGCGCCAATTGGTTTGGCGTGCACATGAAAATGTTCAAAGCTAGGTCCATATGGACTGGCGCCTCCTAGGTCGTGGCAGGTTGCATGCATGGTCTTCTCCATAGTCTGCATGGCTATTTGCATGCAATGCAGAATCTCGAGGTCTGCACATACAAGGCGCCATATGGACTGACACCCATGTTCAAAAAATGCATGCAGGCGCCAAACGGAATGGCGCTAGCTCTTGCATGCATGCCATGTCACATTCTATTTAATTGCCTTCCCATGTCATCCTCAAACCAACACAAATTCATCTGCACCCAAATATTACTATTCATCTGCACCCAAATATTACTATGTCATCTACACCTAGATATATTATCAATGCTCACTGCAACGGTGAGACATATGAATATGATGTATACGAGTTTTATTTTCGAAACACCGATACTATCTGACTTATGATCAAGAGAAATTCAAATTTCTTGCATTTAAAAAACGACTAGAGTCCTGCATAGGATATAGTCCTGTATCACAAATCGCGTACCAAAATCCAATTTATTTCGAGAACAGTCAATGGAAATTTTACCCGATAAAGGTACGGGACGATGAAGATGTTGAATATATGTTTGTTAGTCACGAACATTCTGGTTGTATTCATATGTTGAACAACAACATTGAAGATGACGATCATCCAGTGCCATTACCTCCAAGTCATGTATATAATCCACCTCTACATATGACAAACATGGATTTGCATGATGATGAAACATCCAACAGTGTTTTTCATGAATATGTATAATGAAAGCTTCTCAGTGCTAGCAATGGAGGAATACTGGCCTCCATATGAAGGGGACATAGTTTGGCACAACGATGAGATGCGAAGAAAGAAAAAAGAACGGTCAAACAACACGCGTATTAGAACAGAAATGGATACGTCTAATAAAATGATAAGATTATGTAGTATATGTCATCAACCCGGACACAATAAGAACAAATGTCTCAATCTAGGAGCAACCTCTGCATCATAATTTAGTACCTCCTTTCAATTTTTATAACCTTGATTTTTTATATATTAAGGGTGTGTTTGTTTGATGGATTAAAATTATAATCCCGGGAATATCATTCCTAGGAATATTATTGTCAGGAACTTTATTTCCATCAATGTGTTTGGCAAAATCAATAAAGTTCCTAGGAATATTTTTAAGTTTTATTTAATTAAATTTTAAAAATTAAAAAATTAAAAATAAATGTGTTAAAATAACATGAGAGTGGGAAGTTATGGTTGGTTATTTTATATTCCCATAGGAATATAAGATTCCCATCCTTTGACATGGGAATAAAAATGGAGAAATTTATGAACAAAACATATTCCTAGGAATAAAAAGTACCCAGGCATAAACTATCAAACCTTGAAACAAACAAGGGAATATGTGAATTCCAATGTCATATTCCCGGGAATAACATTTGTATCCACGAAACAAACACCCCATAATAACTTTTTGTTACAACAAGGTTAACAACAAACATCACTCCAACATAAGCACACTTAAAATCGAACAAGTATAAATAAACAACACAAACAACAAATATCAAATACAGATGATAATAGTTAACCAGAATATTTAAAAAAAATATTTTTAACTGATTACAACAATCAAACTGATGTCATCTGGTCCAAACATCATTTCCCTAACATCCTTATCAGTTTTTACTCACACCCAACCAAATATATTATCGAGTCTCTCAATACTTCTAATTTTTTTCCCTTCTGGTATTTTTCCATCTAACCAACAAACCAACTCCCTCTTTAGTTGATCGAAACGAAAAATGTTACAGAAGAACATCATCATCAGAGGCTTGTCTCTCGAATAAATCACTTTTCCATAGCGGCGACGAACACCAAGCATGTTTGCAATATGATGAAAAGAGATGTGAAAAAATGAATCACACAACACCTCTATTTATACAAAAAAAGATGCACATTACACTGAGGCGCTGGACCAATTGACACCTCCTCTCATTTAGTGTACATGGGCGCCAATTGGATTGGCAGCACCATGTGCTGTCGCCAATTCAATTGGCGTCCCTTCTTAAAAATTAAGGGCAGACGCCAATTGGTATGACGCTTATGCCTTACTATTTTTTTTTTGAAACTGGGGTAGATTGAGAATTAGTTTGAAAACTTGGTTATTTCTGGATTTTATTTTTGAAAATCTGAGGTATTTGAGGAAAAAAATCTCAAATATTACGAAAATAATGCCTTTTATGTTGGCAAAGTTTTTTTTGTTGCCACATCGACCGATTTTTTATACCACATCAGTATTAATTTTTTTTAATGTTACATAAGGAAAATTTGAGGGGTTAAAATCAAACAATTAAAATATAGGATCAAAATCAAGTAATTAAGAAATTTAGGAGATCAAAATTGCATAATAATTATATTTCAATAATTATTATATAGATTTATATATTTATATTAATTATATGTACTACTTATAAAATTAAGGATCTTAATTAATTAAATGATAAAAAAAAAGATTAATTAATTTTTTATTTAATAAATTAATTAATTAAATATAATATAAATTCGAATCTGAATGAATGTCAAAATGATCAATTTTAAAATAATCAAAACTTTAATTCATCATCACCCATAAATAGCCTAGGATCCTGAATGTTAAAGAAGATCCACAATTCAAGAATGGTTAATCACATGTCTTATGCATTTGAGTTTCAGAATTACTATTTTCATTACTCTAATTCCAACCATAATTTAATGAGTGAACTAGAAGATTACATCATAATTAAATCAATAGAAAAGGTATGGTAAAAGCATAAGCTTATATGATTTTTGTGCTATCTATCAGGTCTTTCTTAGTGTTTAAGAATAGAACTTGTTTTTTAAACAAAAAACAGAATTTGCTTTTATAAAATGGAATATTTTTTACTCATGATAAAAAACACACACACATTGATATACGTTAACACAGAGATATTAATTAAAGATGAAAAGCACACACGGCTAGGAATCACTTTGATAAATTTTTCGTTTGAGAATTGCTTTAATTAGAATTCTACAAAAGAGTTGTTCACTTTTATTTACTTTGTCTTAACCGTCCACTTTTTAGGGGAAAAAATTCTCAAGTTTTATACTTTTGAGGATTAAAACTTTGATCAAATATTATTCTAATTTTTCTATAACAAATATTTATTCTAAAAATTAAACTTGTTAGAAATTATTTATTTTTTAATGCTCTTGTTTGGCAAAAAAATATTCTTTTTGAATTTATAATTTAGAAATTCATATGATAATAAAGACCCGAACTTATAACTTATTTTATTAACTTATAATTTATTTTTTAAACGTTATTTCAGATAATATTTTAATTTATAGTTTATAATTTATCATTTTTTCTTTCACTTTTATCTTTATTATTTTAATTAGAACTCACTATAGTCCTTTATAATTTATTGTAATTTAAAATAAAATAATTATTATTAAATGTCTTTTATATCATTTTAACTTATCAATAATTAAACCGTTAATTTTACCAAACACTTCAATTAGCTTATCAGTTATAAGTTATCAACCATCAACTATAAACTATAAGCTATTAGTCATCAACTATCATTCATAAATTATAAACTATCAACTAGCTTATCAATCAACTACTATTTTTTACCAAATATAGCTTATTGCTCTTTTAATTTATCAATTAAACTCGATATTTTTTGATAAATTTAATTTTAAATTTTAACCAAAAGTTATTAATCACTTAAACTTAAATACTTAGTTAAACTATTTTTCCCTTGCTATTAGAGCATAGGATCAAACAAAAAGTATAACAATTATTAAAAGCAACAACTAATAAATTGTAATATGAGTTTTGTTCTGAGGCAAAGTACCAACTAACTTCAAGTCTATTTCACTCGATCTGAGGTATAAAGTCGATCCACACAAGAAATAAGATACATTATCTGGTCTTCACATTTCAATATACTCATATTGAATTTTTAATCGATTTGGGCATTTGAGTGCTAACCATGCAGGTCCACCCCGTGTTGTCGTAATAGAGATCAACACCATCGATTCAAGATACTCAGTTCACTAGCTGAAACCATTTCTAGTTCTAGAACGGAACAATGGCGTCGTCTGTGGGAATTAACTTCAAATTTCCACGATTTCATATTCAATCTCTGACTTACTAGTTTGTAACCTCCTCAAGTCACCGAATCAAGAGCATTTAGAATCAAAGGCAAAGATTTGTCGCGTTCAATCCAATTTGTTATCATTTTGGCTGCGATTCGTCAGATTTTGAGATCTCAAATTCCCTCGGGATCTTTGCAAAGCAAAAGAAGAGAGGATCGTATATCCAAATCCAGATCTACACAACAATCACCAGATAGTGGAGCCAATTTCTATGAAGATCATGCCGAAGATTCATGATCCATCTTCCGATCTAATATCACCTCTATCTTCGTTGTTAACGTGATACTTACCATGGAGACACTTGAGATATGGCGAGTTACTAGTTAATGATCGAAACATATATGGTACCAAAACACCTCCTATAGGTTCCAAGGGATCTCTAGTTGTTGAACATATATCTCTTCAAACTAGATCCAGTAGGTCGTGGTGGAGCTCGTAGCGCAAAAGAAACCACATAGTCATGGCAAAGCGAAACAAAGTTCCATCGCAAAATAGTTGGTGGTTGAGCAATGCATCAAGAAGTGGATACATCCGGGCACATATGCAATTAATGAGAATCTCAAGAAAACTACGACCGCAAACCACCCAGCCATCACAACAGTTTCCACCGACACCAGAGTCTATATGAGATATCGCATAAGCAACATCCTCCGGGCGCCAATGTCTTGTCCGACATAGCCGAGCAATTCGGTCCCCATGGACGGGTCAATGAGATAACAAAGATTTGTTGACTATGCGTAGGGAAACGACGCCTAACTATGGCAACAAGGATACCAGGTCTCCCCTAAGACACCTCCAGTCGGCGGTTATCTATGACCCCTCACCCAAAATCACTTTCCCTTAGAAAGATTACCAAATGTAAAGAGCGGGGCGAGCTCCTCTCATAAAGGTCAAGAGATGAGCCTCTCAAGGAACTTCACCTTCATCCAACCGTACTCTTAACCCCAAGAGATCAGACCGTAATCCCAAAGACCAGATAAAGTGGTGTTATAGTTGAAAGTTTACTTATCTAGTCATTTTTTGTTTCACGTAACAAATTTACTTCATTATGAATATAACTATTTGTATACCTTTCCTTTTTTCCCTCTAATACATGATTTCTTGTTTGTTTCTCTTTTAAAGCACTAAAGGTAGTGAAGATAAATATTACATGTATTTTCGTGAATCTAATACATATTACATGCATTTCTATGCAATTGATACAGATTACACGCATTTTTGCATAGTTGTCACACCCCTCTCAGGATCTAGAAAATCCAAGAGCGTTAGGTGGTGAATCCTAGAGACATCTACCTCAATTCGAGCCAAGCCTTAGGGATAGTGGGTGGTATCTTACCCTTGGCCCAGGAATAGTTCTCTATTATTGGACGCGGGGCACAGTACAAAAAGATGAATGCATCTCATTCGTCACACCGATGACAATCCTTATCGTGGAAGACACAACAACAAAAGTTGGTAGCTAACGTCATTTAATGCGCCAAGTCGCAAATCATGAAAACTATTATCATTAAAAGGCGAAGAGCACATCAAATACTTCGCCGCCATGAGCTACCTCTTTCCCTCGCTCAAGCAAGCAATATAGTTTTCTACACCCAAAGCAAACCACCCTTGACAGTTGCCAAAATGCAAAGTCGCAATTCACCGGTGACCACCGACCATGCCTCGATGCTCCACAAAATTTTCATTGCAGGGGTACCAAGCTAACCCTGATGATAAAATAGTTAGAAACAACCTAATTTATAGAAGAGCGACAACAATAAAATGGAGACAAATACATAACTCAAAGCTAAATAATGCACAAATCACTAAGGTAAAAATACTTTTATAAGTATTAAATGTTAATTATAAGGCACAATAGCTTGGAAAACATTACATGGGCAAACAATACAATACAAAGAAAAAAGAAGCGGTTAAGGCAAAGCATCCAGAGCCGAAGTACCGTGACCACCATCTTGAGCTCCCTCGAAAGCAGCCTATAAAGGGTTCAACTCTTTAGTAGGACTTAGATCAATGGGGAACCTTCAAGTGTAACCTTCATACTAGAAACCTCATTTTCAAGATTTTTCAAGGCATTTACACGATCCTTAGCCTCCTGACGAAGGGTCTTTCGATCCTCTTCCGCATAGAGGGTCATCTCAGTAATAGAGTCAAAGGCCTCTTAATGTCATTTCTCCTCTGCTGCAAGAGCAACCTCCAATTCATTTACTTAGGAAATAAGGGTAGAGGAAGAGCCATAGGTTTTTGCATACTCTTGAAAAGAGTCATCAAGCTTGACCTTCTTCTGTAGTTCAACCAACTCCTTCTAAAAAGTAAATCACATATTCTCCCTAGTTTCGCACTTGACCTTCCAAATGTGTCGTTCCTTGGAGGGAATACCAGCAGCCAAGACATCACCTCGACCGATAACGATGAGAGAAAATAGAGAGAAATCCCAATACATGTTGTGGTTGATCTTAGGGACGAGCTCCATCTTCTCCGCCTCAGAGAAGTTATGTACGAAGGACAGGTCTTTTGTCAACACTGCTATAGTTTCTTTCTCAGGAGTGTGAGCAAGCCGAGATGAAAAAACATAATACATATGTAGAAAATGGGTCATCTCCCCCAAAACATCATCCCTAGAAAGGCGAGACTGCTTGGATGTACCATTTGTTCGAGGGGAGTATTATCCTTCATCCCAATCCCTTTTTATGGAAACAGGGGATAGAGACGTTTCCTCCATAATCAACACACCCATAACATTGACCAATTGTTCGACCCTGGGGGCAGTGTAGTAGTCTTGGGGGTTGAAGGAAGAACATTGGCAGGAGTAGAAGTAGTGGCCTAAGAAGAGGGTACCACGACACGGCCAATAGGACTAGCCTTGACATCTTGAGCACTAGAGAGTTCTTAGAACATCTACAACTTGTCCATATTATCTGCAAAATATAACCACACATGTCAAAAAAGAAACCCTAAGACTTCATCCTCACCAAATATTTCTTTCCTTTCTTCCCGGTTAACCATACTTACAATGGCGTAAGCATCAGTTAGCCTATTCCTCACCTTGGAGGAGGATATTTCTCCGGGCCCAAATCCATATTCATAACCAAGCCCTTTAAACCAAGAACGCATGGCTCCCTTTATTATCGCCTCATCAGGAGAGAGGAAGTGTGGTTTAGTGCAGTAGGAAAGGATTTCCCGACAGAAATGAGATGAAGACCAATACTTCATAAATATGCCCTTACAGAAGTAGGAAGAATCAAGAGGAGAGTAAAAGAAAGTGAGATGGTCCTCCGATGTGCGAGTCCTCACCAGGAAGAAGCACTCTAGGACATTTCCCTAGTCCTGGGTGAAGTGATTGAACCAAGGATCTTCCGTATGAAAGCTATTGAGCCCTTGGTTATGATAGTTGTCCCGAGAAGTGAAAACTAGATAAAATATATTGAAAAAAAGTATATAAGCGAGGGATTTTAGGACTTATTGTTAGTACCTTAGGATTGACATTAATTTTGTAAAACAAATAATGTAATCACCTCTGTTGGTTTATTATGTTGGGTTGAAGAAGTTCAACATCTGGACTAACATGTCATGTAAGATGTCACAACATCATGACTATGACATCACGCCTGTGTATAAAACTGAATTAGTTAATTCTGTTATGTGTTAACTGATTTAATATTCTGGGATTAGTTAGAATCCTATGTGGCGTTATTTGTGGAGGTCTTGAAGACTCAATCAGATTATTTGGTGAATATACAGTTTCTAAATATGGAGATATTTTAGGAATTAAAAGATTGAAGACCTTGATTGTAGCAGAAGTTTTCTGCTGGCTCTGTAACAGCAAAGGAGAAGTTTGCTGCAATTTCTGAAGGCCCAAATCCAGTTGGGTGTTTAGGTTATAAATAGCAGATTGTAACCTAGGTTTTGGAAGCCTCAAATAATGTAAAATTAGGGGTGTGTGTGAGGTAAACCTCCCAACCTATGGGAAGGTTACCATGTGTTTCTCAGTGCTTGAAGGCATGAGATTATTTGTAACTCAAAGCCTGTAGGTAAGAGTTTGTTATGGTCTTGAATGAAGCTGTGAAGCAAGTTCAAGTTGTTTAGCATTACATTGTATTTGTAGTGATAGGAATGGAAACTGGAGGTCTCTATCTAGGAGTTCCTAGGTATAGATTGCATTGGGTAGGGATTAAGTGAAGAGTTATAAACGGGGGAGTTTAACTCTGAATTAATACTGCTGATAGTGGATCTTCTTCCTGGCTTGGTATGCCCCCAGAGTAGGTGATGTTGCACCGAACTGGGTTAACAATTACTTGTGTTTTTACCTTCTGCACGTTATAATTCTGTCTGTTATAAAATAAGGTCAACCTGTAATGCTGTAACAGGTGATGTTCAAATCAATGTTGAGACATCATGCTGATAATTGTGCAGGCTCAACAGAAGTAAGTGCTATGTTTGATCTCTGCTATGTCTTTGTACCAGATGGACAGAACTGGGTGTTCTTCCATTCTATGGTGATATAGTAGCAAATATCGTGACATCTGTGAATGTGTGCATATCAGTACTGGGTTTTAATTTGTATAACTGTCTTGCTGTATTAGTAACAATGTTGGATCAGATGTCATTACTTGGAGTATAACATCTGAACTCTGACTACACCAGAATTTCAATTGGTATCAGAGCAGGCATCCTGTTCTGTTTCTGGATGAGATCCATGGGTGATACTTTATGGTATCTTGCAAGGAGTTATGTTAGTACTGATGTTGGAACCTGTGGAAGGTTCTGTGATTTCCCTGAATGGTCTCTTGAAGTAGGTTGATGGACTATTCATGACAGGAACTGTGTGTACCTGTCTCTGGAGGTTGGCAATTGGCCTTTGTGTGGGACAGCTGTGCTAGTATTGAATCATATTCAAACTTGGTATGTTCTTGGAGGCTGATCTGGTGAAGTGTGTGTTCATAGGTTGAGTTGTATTATGGTTTCCGCTGCATAATACCTGGCAAAACTCAAACTCTGATGTAGTTTCCCCTCATATGGATAAAAGGTTGCTGTATTCAAGTTTTCATCATAATCTACTGAAGATGTCAAAGATACTTGAGTCTCCTCAAGTCCACTCATCATGACGTTCTCACTTCAGGATGGTAAGAATCACCTGATCACTGATTCTTTTACTCTCTTGGGTAGTGTATATGAAGATCTTGAAGACTTTCAAGGAGGGTTTGTTCCAAGGAGGTGGAACTAATGTTCTATGTGATGTTAGAACATGTTGTTCAACAAGTATGCAGCTACTGGTTGAAGAGCAGATGTTTTTAGGTGTCAAACAAAGGGATACTTTTATTTGGAACCTACTCCTGACCTGGAAGAGGGGACATCTGTGTGTGCTAAGTTGACAAGGGTAGGGTCAACTGTGTGTGTGCTCAAGAAGGTCACTTTTAGAAGTCTGATCTCTAGAAGTGGAGCTGGTTGAGATGTGACATTGTGCAATTTTCTACTGTTTGTCTTATTCCTGTAGATTGATCAGGGTTGGATAGTTGTTCCCTGAAGTACTATGTGTTGGATAAATAAATCCAGCATCACCCTTAGGGATTCGAATGGGCTTAACATCCCAACCCATGACGCTTAAAGGGAGCTTACAAACTTCGCTTTAGGTGCAGCCCCTGAAAAAGCTCATACTATAAGGAAATAAAGTTGCACCCTCACTAACAGCAATTGCTTTTAGCTCAGTGGTAAGCGCTTGATCCTACAAGTGGTATCAGAGCATGGTCATGGGTTCGAATCCCCCCGGCTGACACTGGGGGGGAGATTGTTGGATAAATAAATCCAGCGTCACCCTTAGGGATTCGAATGGGCTTAACATCCCAACCCATGGCGCTTAGAGGGAGCTTACAAACTTCGCTTTAGGTGCAGCCCCTGAAAAAGCTCATACTATAAGGAAATAAAGTTGCACCCTCACTAACAGCAATTGCTTTTAGCTCAGTGGTAAGCGCTTGATCCTACACTATGTTGTGTTGGAAGACAAGTCCCCTGGATGTTAGAAGTCAATAATGGGGTAACCTGATTGTTATTTCATTTAAGAGGATTGGGACCATGAATCTTGTTATTCAAACACCACGCTCAGAAGTGGCAGTTCTTTCAAGGAGTGAGAATATGAAGATTCAGAGGTTAGTTGAGGTAGTATGCTCTGGCAATGCATATCTACTATTGACTGGTGTTCTTTTTGTACTTATGGTCAGCTGGAGTCTGATTGGTGTGATTGGAGTATGTATAGGTATAACTCATAGAGTTAGTTGCCACTGGTAGGGATGGTGTATGTCATGTTGAGATATTTGTGTACAATGCATGGATATTGGTGTGGAGTTTCCATGATTGTTAATTTAAGGGGGAGTTTTGGTTAGCCTCCTCACGTTTGGTCAGCCTAGGGTCTGGTTGGCTGTTGACCTGTGTCACATGGGTTCTGGTTGTTGTGTGACACATTTGCAAGGAAGGATTCATCTCTCTCATTCCTAAGGGTGAATCTAATCTGGAAAGATTCTCAAAACTGTTGAGGTGCTCGCAAGCAGAAGATGTTGACACAAGAAGAGTATTTTCAAAGTATTCTTATGGTGGAAGTATCTAAAAGGATAATTGGGAAAGGATTTAAGATCAATGTCTACTTGTGCCAAGTACAGGTATTTAATTGATTATCCTTGGAGCTTAAGATAACTGATGCTCTTAAAGATGTTCGAACATCTCTTCTTCAAGACCCTGTGCAGAATCACAGGAAGGATAGTACATTGGTTTATGATCTATCTCTTTGGTGGAAGCAAAAGCATATGATCTCTGAAAAGGTTTCCTGGCAAGAAACATGTTCAGCCTTGGTGTGTACAAGAAGAAGAAGACATCATAGTCTTGATGGTGGTTACTTGGATCAGTTTATTTCTGATCTAGGTAAGGAAGTGCATTGGCTAATGCACACTGTGGAGTTAAGAACAAGTGGCAACATTCTTGACATCATGGAAACAACCTTGCTTTAGGAAGTGGAATCCTTGGTATAGTTGAAGGGTTAGTTTCTAACTGGTCCTTCTGAAGACTCATGCATCAAAGTGTCTGATGTCTTTGAAGAAGAAGCAGGGATTCATCAAGGTGTGAGCTTGGATGACGTAACTACAAACCTGCAGGATGGAGGTTGTTTACTAAAACTTGGTTCCACAATCAAGTCTATGAGAGCGTTGAACTCTTGTTCTGTGTAGGGAGGAAGTTCTTTCAAGTGGCAGAAGAAGGAGCTGAATTCAACAGCTAGATGTTAAAACACAATGTTGTGACATTTGGTTCAACATCAGAATCTTAGTTGGTGAAGTGGCACATCAACTTAAGATAGAAGGGTCTACAGAGTTGTAGATTGAGTACTTCAAAAAGATCGTTCTCATTGCAGTTCTTTGGAGTTGCTGGATGGAGAAGATGTTACATGTTCATGTCTTAGAGAATCTAAGTTTTGTTTAACATGTAGCTTGAAGTTCAAGTCTCACTTGGAAGGTCAGAATATCTTTGGGAGAAGTATGATAAACGTGGAGAGGTCAATAAGTGGCATTTGACTTTTTCATATGAGGATTCATGAAGGAGGTAATCAACCAGTGGCATTTGGTCCATCTCAGAAGTGAGTTCGAAGAATCAAGATAATCAACATATGGCAGCTGATTATTCTTGAGGAAAGTCTGAGACAAATTACTTTTGAGCAGAAAAGTAGTAAGTTGAAGACAAAAGGAGGTGTTTTCTATTCATCTCTTGGAGCTTGTGGTAGGAGTTCTGAGCTATCTATGGAAGATTATCTCTTGTAATGGGATGAGAATGTATATGTTCCAATTTATGTCTGGGTTCTTTTGGATCAAGCTGGTGACTCAGTGATATCTGAAGATTATCAGATGGTGTTCTTTGTTATGTTGTGAAGGATGTCGTAACTAATGTTAGAACATTTTGTGAAGTGGTTTTCTGTTCTGGTTAGAAGAGAGATTGACACAGAGTGTGGATGTGTTCAGCCAAGAGGGTTGAACAGAAGGTGTGCTCTTGAAGACATGAAGATGCGTCTTATGTTTTCCATTCATCAAGTGGTCTGGGTTCTCTTTGAATCAGGAAGTATGTGAAGGTCCAACTTTGGGGTGTTGGATATGTTCATGTGTGATCTCCAAGTTTCAAGAGGAGAGTTGGTTGTTCATGACAGGGGGAGTTCTGTCTTTGTGCTGCAAGTAATCATCAAGCTTGTGGTCTATGTGTTCTCAGATAACAAGGTATGACACCTTGTTAGTTATTAGGATGATGTGGTGTGTGTCAAGGCTGAGTGTGCAGAAGAATGTCTGACCGGATGTCATGACATTGCCTTGGACAATATTGTTATTTCCTTCTGAAACTTACAGTCATAAGGAAATATGGATATGGTGTGTCTCATTATGATATATTATAATGAGCCTGTGTGTTACAGTTGTGTGGTACAGGGGGAGTAACCATCTACTGTTGTTTGTGATTTTGGTTGTAGTGGTGCTAGATGTCAAGCTACCACTAGAGGTAAGAAAGTGGTTTTAGGAAATGGTGATAGGGAGAATACATGAAGAATACAGACAAAAGCCGTGTTGAATGTTAAGACATCGCTTGCAACGTGTCTGACAGCATATATGGAATAGTCTACATGCATTGGAACTGTTGTGTCTGAAAAGAAACAGTCAAGAGCTATTCAAAGATAGTCTGGGATATTGTTGGTGATTCTCTGACAGATTCTCAGCAAATATTTATGGATCTTGACCAAGTATTTACTCCTACCGTTAATTCCTAAGCACGGTCTGGCCTATTTAAAGGATGTAACAACACTCCTCTTCTCACAAGAGCGACATTCCATTCCCTCTAAACCATGGGGTTTGTTAAGATTTAGGCATACTGCGCCTGGATCTGGTTTTGTGAAGGTTTCATTTATAAATGTTTAGCTAAAAAGGGGGAGAGAAACATTGTCCTGAGGATGTACCAAAAGCAAGCAAAAGTTGGTTTCAGGCACAAAAGTCACTAAAACCATACTGGGTATATCACTTGTGACTTGTGATCTGAGTTAAGAGGACAGTTGCGTCTTGTGATCTGAGTTACATTATCTATGTACTCAGCATTACATATTCTTCAGGAAGCTCTAGGGTTGAGGGGAAGGGTTGTGATGCAGTTGATTCTTGTACAACTTCTTCTTCATGTACACCAAAGTTGGTGTTGGTGATGGTGCTTACAATGACAAAGAGGAAGTGCAAGCCCATATTGGTGATGTGGTGTCTAGTGTAATGTTTATTTGTTTTAGCTAAAATTTGCCAAAGGGGGAGATTGTTAGTACCTTAGGATTGACATTAATTTTGTAAAACAAATAATGTAATCACCTCTGTTGGTTTATTATGTTGGGTTGAAGAAGTTCAACATCTGGACCAACATGTCATGTAAGATGTCACAACATCATGACTATGACATCGCGCCTGTGTATAAAACTGAATTAGTTAATTCTGTTATGTGTTAATTAATTTAATATTCTGGGATTAGTTAGAATCCTATGTGGCGTTATTTGTGGAGGTCTTGAAGACTCAATCAGAATATTTGGTGAATATACAGTTTCTAAATATGGAGATATTTTAGGAACTAAAAGATTGAAGACCTTGATTGTAGCAGAAGTTTTCTGCTGGCTTTGTAACAGCAAAGGAGAAGTTTGCTGCGATTTCTGAAGGCCCAAATCCAGTTGGGTGTTTAGGTTATAAATAGCATATTGTAACCTAGGTTTTGGAAGCCTCAAATAATGTAAAATTAGGGGTGTGTGTGAGGTAAACCTCCCAACCTGTGGGAAAGTTACCATGTGTTTCTCAGTGCTTGAAGGCATGAGATTATTTGTAACTCAAAGCCTGTAGGTAAGAGTTTGTTATGGTCTTGAACGAAGCTGTGAAGCAAGTTCAAGTTGTTTAGCATTACATTGTATTTGTAGTGATAGGAATGGAAACTGGAGGTTTCTATCTAGGAGTTCCTAGGTATAGATTGCATTGGGTAGGGATTAAGTGAAGAGTTGTAAACGGGGGAGTTTAACTCTGAATTAATACTGCTGATAGTGGATCTTTTTCCTGGCTTGGTATGCCCCCAGAGTAGGTGATGTTGCACCGAACTGGGTTAACAATTACTTGTGTTTTTACCTTCTGCACGTTATAATTCTGTCTGTTATAAAATAAGGTCAACCTGTAATGCTATAACAGGTGATGTACAAATCAATGTTGAGACATCATGCTGATAATTGTGCAGGCTCAACAGAAGTAAGTGCTATGTTTGATCTCTGCTATGTCTTTGTACCAGATGGACAGAACTGGGTGTTCTTCCATTCTATGGTGATATAGTAGCAGATATCGTGACATCTGTGAATGTGTGCATACCAGTACTGGGTTTTAATTTGTATAACTGTCTTGCTGTATTAGTAACAATGTTGGATCAGATGTCATTACTTGGAGTAGAACATCTGAACTCTGACTACACCAGAATTTCACTTATGCTCGACAGACTATTGGAATAACCTCATGTAGGCCCGGGACTTCAGATGAATTTGAGAAGGATCAATTTTAAATGCTTCAAGACAACCACCTCGAAGTCGGAGAAAGGCATGCGCAATCCTATCCTTGTGAAAAAAGACACCTATAAAGTTGAATTTCACAACCGTCAAAGGAAATGCATACCCTATTATCTAGACCCTTAAGAAGAATTGACCAATCCTAAGGATTGCCGACCATGATTTTAACCACCTATATATTTCTTTCAGTATTCAGGGTAGACGATGTGCCTACCACTTCGGCCTACACCTAGCCATACTTAACTACGTAGGTCGGCTCCGCTAACGTCAATCCTTTCTGAGCCAAATGGTCGATCTTCGAATGCTCACTAGGCGTAATCCAAGACATTGCATCTTTCCAAACTCAAAGATCCAAGTGGGACTTCACTTTAGTGTCACTAAGTTCACGGTTATGGGTGACCAAGGGACGACAATTTCTCTGATTAATGCTATCAAGAATGAAGAGACAAATGTGTTCACTAAGATAGGGATTATGAGTAGACAGAAAGCCAAAGATTGAAACACATTTTCCAAAACACTCAACTCCTCCTATTTATAGGTGAAGAAAATTGAATGACCCATATTAGACAAGGATGGTAGTTACGAAAATCAACGATTGTATTCATCCTTGGGAATACATGTAAACTCTAGTACACTATAATCTGTCATGCCCATTGAGGGTACTTTCCCACTACTAGGAGTCCAACGTCAAATTGTAGTTTGACCTCATCATGAATTTTAAGAGTCATATCTTGTCTCGTCCTTCGAAGCTTTTATTTCACAGGTGAGCATTCTAGTTGAACTGGTAGCTTATGCACAATAATGTTTGTGTCTAAACCAGAGATATCTTGATATGACCATGAAAACACATCCTCATACTTTTGTAGAAGCTTAACCAATCTTTCTTTGACACTTGCCTCAAGTGTGGTCACAATCTTGACCTCACTCTTGTCTTCATTTGTGCCAAGGTTGATCGTCTCCACCAACTCTTGATGTGGCCGAAGGGCTTTGGACTCATGCTCGAGCAACCTTGCCAGTTCATCAGGGATATCACAATCGTCCTCACTCTCTTCTTCCGTTTGGTAGATGGGGAGCTCAAAGTTATAAGAGGTCGTAGGGTCATTGGATTAAACGGGGTTATTGATTTTCCAACATGTTGTTAAATGACGACTTTTAGAAAAGTGGAAAATTAAAATGCAAAAAAAAAGAAAATATTTTTGTGGTTTTGAAAAGATTGTCATTTTCTTAAAAGAATAAACAAAAAAATAATTTAACAATGAGAATTAAACAAAATGTCTTTATTCATAATGACGATCTTTTTAAAATAAAGGGGGGCTCTACACATGATCCTTTAACCTTGGGCAGAGCTAGAGGATTTGAAAAATAAAACAAATTACTTTGACATGGGGAAAATTTTAGATATCTCAATTGCCTCCCAATTGTTCAAAGCAACTTCATAATGATACACCAGATTTGGCATTTCTTCCTTCATTGTATTGTCTTCAATAGCCGCGACTTGATTTTTGTGGATGTAGTCGGCGCTAATAAATACCTCCTAGATGCTTCATACATGGTCCTTTGGAGGGACTCGAGCTTCTCACCTCGCAGGAGGCTTATACCCTAAACCGAAGCGATCATTCTTCTCATAGATGCTGATTATTTATCCCCAACCTTCAGAGAATCCACTTTCTAGGGTTAACTTTGCACTCTTCAAAGAGGAAAAACATGATATGGCCTTATTCTTTTGGTCCTTTTCTTCCACAAAAATGGCGTTGGCTATTTCAAGAGCTTGAAAAAAGATGTTTCTGAAGCATCCTCATCAGCCTCAATATACCTAAACAAGGACAAATGACTGATAAGAATATTTTCTTCACAAGACACAAGTTTGTTATTTAAAGCAAACTTCAATTTCTGATGTAAGATGGAAGTCAATGCTCCCACATAATGTATCCAGGGTCTTCCTAACAGACATTTGTAGGCCGGATTGATGTCTATGACCTGGGAAGTAATTTGGAACACATGCAGACCAATTTGAATAGGTAGTTTTATCTCTCCAATCACCATTATTTTGGATCCATCAAAACCCTTTACTACTAAGACACTAGGTCTCATGGCCTACCCCTCGAAAGATAGTTTAACAAGTGTACTCTTGGGCATGACATTGAGAAAGGACCTAGTATCAACTAGCACTTTGGCTAACACATCATCTTTGCACCTCAGTGATACATGAAAAGCATGATTATGGTCTTGGCCTTCTTCTAGAATCTCCTAATTGCTAAAACTCAAAGTGTTGCAAGCTATAATATTAGCTACGACTCCATCGAATTGGTCGACCATTATGATTTGAGTTATGTGTACTTGAGCAATCACTTTTAGCAACACATCTCTATGAGCCTGAGAATTCAACAACAAGGACAAGATGTATATCTTGGATGGTATCTGATGCATCTAGTCAACTACCTTGTAGTCACTTTTCTTTATCAGCTTTAAAAATTATACAACTTCATCAGGTTTGACCATGTCACATCCCTTACCAAGAGTTGCAATTGTTGTTTCTTTGACAGGCCCTTGTGAGGCTTCATTTGTCTCTTTTATCTCGAGAGCATATATTCGACCACTTTGGGTCAAACCGCTCGTCCATGCGATATTGGTGATATCAACATCAACAACTTCAGGTTCCTTCTCATCCCCTTCATCTCATGGTTCCTTTTCCACGACATTTATATTGTATTTCTAAGGAACAACCTTGGTGCTTTCAAAGGGAAAAGGTGTTGGCAACAAAATGACGACATGCGGGTGCTGGTAGATTGAAATGTGGCTCAATCACCGTGACACTCTCGCTTTTCTCCACCTTACAAATCTGCAGCAACCCTTGATCAATCAGACTTTGAATATCTTTCTGCATAACTTGACATCCTCTTGGATGAACAACACATTCTTCACAATTGACATGTTGGTCATTGATTAAGCCACCTTCCACCAATCAGGTATGGAACGCTAGCAATGAAGTCTTAACGTCTTTGATATCTTAAATCAAATGATCCTATGAAACTTTATCTACGACATTAACAATGGATGTACCATGCGTAGGTAGAGGATTGTTTTTCAAATTAGGTCCTACATCCCTGAAGGTTAAAACCTTGCTCTAGATCAAATCTTGCACCTTTTTCTTCAAAGCATAAAAACTTTCTAGGTCATGCCCTGAAGCTCCCTCATGGAAAATCGAATGGTCATTAGGACTATACCACAAAGGACAAGGCTCCGGAAGAGGAGCAAGAGGCCTTGGGACCACCAAAACCTTTTGGGGAAATGAGGGATAAAGCTCGCTATAAGTCATGGGGATTGGATTGAAGGTAACTTTATTCCTATGGTTCCTATTTTGGTTAGGAGCCATCTGATGATGAGGAGTTTGCACCCTTGTCTGTTGGTACGCAAGAGCTATAGGCACTAGTTGATAAGAAGGTGCAACCTGAGTGTCACACCCTGATTTTGACCCTGATATTCATATCATTATTTCTTTCATTATTTGCTCCTCATGATTTTGTTCCTATACTATGGTACTCTTTTTTTTTCATGAGCATCAAGTGGTCTCCTTTTTCTGTTATGGGTGCACCATGTTCACGAGGAGATTCAAGGAGGTCTCCTCTACTATGATGAACATTGTTTGATTCGAGGAGATTCCAGTGGTTTACCATGTTTTAAGGGAGAGTCATTACCATGTGAGTTTTTTTTTCAAGAGGGACCGAGCCTGGTTATCGGCGGAATCAAGCTAGTGGCCGAAGGTCATCCTTTATTTGTATGGATTTTAATAGATAATTCAAGAGAAACACAAAAGAGTCTCAATCATGTTCTATAATTTGGTTTTGATATTGGGATTTAAATCTTAAGGGGGGCATTTGGTCGAAGCTACTGATCCTCATGTGCAAACTTTATGCTTGGATCCTAAGGAAACAAATGTGCATCAAAGGCTGGAATTCAATATATAAACTTGATTAAGATAGCATCATGTATCATGATCATCATGTTGGGCATATTTGCATTATCCCTTTTGCAGCCCAAAACAAAGGTTGCAATGGTCATAAGGTTCAGCCTTTTAATGTCTGGTTTGTTGGTATTGCAATATTTTTATGAACATCAGGACTTGTCTGCGCATACAATAAGGATGCCACCTTTTCAGTTCAAGTTTTTTATGCCACCCTGACATTTACTACTGTTACAGTTGTATTGGTTTTGCCTTGGATTATGCCTATGAAAACTCGTGAAATGTGCTCAAAAATAGAATCCAAACTATTGCAATTTACAAGGAGTTAGTCACAGACATCTTTCTGAATACCCCTCAGAGATGGTGGAAAATACATTGAGTGATTTGGAAACAAGCAAGTGTGTTGCTATAGAGGATGATATACATTTGTCTCCTCTTAATCTTGGAAGTATATCAACGATTGAAAGGTTTTCATTATCTATTACTTCAAGTACAAAAATGAAGGGCCTTTTGGAGGTTCTGTCATCTGCATCAGAATATGCTTACCTGCCAATACGACATGGAGAAGAAGAGGCGGTTCGCAAGTTAGTAAATCACCAAAGGTTCGGCTCTTCTTGCTATGGAAGTTAGTCGAATGCTGACACAACGAATGTGGCAACGTGATTCTATGTTGCTACAACTTCCTCATTTCACAAAGGAATTGGCTAGGAAATGCAAGGAGAACCCAGGGAAGAGTATAGAAACTATCTTTGACTTATTAGAGAGGGAAGATATTAAAAGGCGTGAGTTGTTAAGCATGTCAGATTCACCATTGTTGGAAATTGTTGGATATTGCTCGATTTTGCAATCACTTTCCTAACATTGATTTGTCCTATGAAGTCTTGCACAATGGCACTGTCCGGAACGGGGAGGATATAACAGTATATGTCACTTTGGAGAGGGGATACCAAAACCAGCTTGTTGCTGCAATTAAACGAGTTTCCTTGCAGCGGAAGTTAAAAGCCAAACAGGAGTTTGCTGCTGTTGCTGCTGGTGGAAAGATATCATACATACTTTATTTCATGTGTGACTCATACATGGGTTGTGATCAAGAGTATGATTTCACTGTTGACTTATTGATTTTCTTTTATACTACTTGCTGATTCGAGAAGAAGTGAATGATCCTGGAAGTGGAGCATGCCGGTTTGTGCCGCATGAATATATAATGCTTACAATCGTTGTCTAAAAAGTGTTGTCAAAGATTTTTTTGGCGACATGCTTTGGACCATCCTTCAATTTTTGGTGCTTGTGCAGAAAACCAATATTTTTTTTCTAATTGCTAGCATGCTGCATTTGAATGCACATTCTGCTAATATCATTGGCATTAAGGTGCACACAGAAAAATCAGAGAAGTTTTGGTATAAAGAACTAGCTAATGCTACCGGTCAACTTCATTTTGGCTAACAAAAATGCTCAAGAAACTTTCACTGAAGCCTATTATGCAGTGTTGAACGATAAGCTTATTACAACAGAAAGCGGCGATACAAAGATGAAAATAGGAACTTGATTCGACTTTCTTCGCGGTACAAGCTAGAAGCCCATGATTTCTTTGGCATCAACACGCATTGTCCAGAGATTTGCAGTAAAGGATTGATACTTTATGTGGCAGAAATTGTCATATTGTTGTATGCTGCAACTATCTTTGTCGGTGCTATCCTGGAAGCCATGCCCGACCTGTTATTGCCATTCCCTTTGCCTGGCCAAAGAACCGTCAAACTCGCAAGAGAAATTATAGGAAATTTTGGGGCATGTTTCAGAGAAAAAAAACAGAGATTGAAGTTACCCTGCAATTGCCGAATCCTGTCAACAGCGGTTCAGTGAACTTCTCTACTGTTTGAATCTTCATGCGTAAGTTCAGCCGAATCCCCTCCTTTCAACTTAGACATGTTGCAGCCTCAAGGAAGCTACGGATTTTCAAGGTTTTTTTTATCCGCGACAACAACCGCTACAGCTTCAACATTGCTGATTGCCGATACCCTGCAAATTCACACAGGAAGATTAAACAATCTGCTGAGCAACTCTGAGTTGAAGATAACGATGGCAACATGTTTAACGGTAATACCATCTTTGATGTAAATGACCTGCCACGCCAGTTCAACAGCAATGTTTCAAAGCCTGCAAGAAAAACCAAAATCACTCAATGGCATCTTTGTTCCGCAAATGTCGAGAGGCTGTGAAAACCCTTCTTTGACTAAGGATCCGAGACAGTTGCAATTTGAAGCCGATGTTAACCGCTTGTTCCTGTATTATTAGTTATAATCAATTGGGAAAGAAAATGCGGGTGAATTAGATGCTGAAAAGATTATTGAAAAAAGCCAATAATACCTCTTTTGCTGATCAAGCGATACAAGTACGAGGAAATGTTCACACCCAAGTTAAGACGTTTTGTGCATTCATGGATGAAATTCTTCTTCCAAATGAACAGACAATGAACATCCTCTTGGATTATCTCAACAAGCAAGTGTTTTGCCTCGCCGAAGTGGATTTAGTTTGGCTGTGGGTAGGAACGGTTCATCTCCTGATAATTCTGTCGTTGTCACTAATATGCTTTTGGAGCAGCTGGCCCTCAAACGAGACCATTAAACGACCCTAAAACTCCGGCTGAGATTCATGAACGGACTCATCATTTTCGTAGAAATGATAGGCAATTCACGTTGAGCGTTTTGTTCCCGGCACGTGTGCTTCTCAACCATAACCTGCACGAAAGAGGAAACTCAGAGGATCATCAAAAGACTCAATGTTTAATTCACAAGTTTCGAATTCGGTACCAGAATGTTTTGATACTAACCTTGTACCCTTCATTAGCCGGTGCCGGTACCGGTGTTAATCACCAATACAATCCTCCACAAACCATGAGGAAGAAGCAAACGGGTTTAGAAGGCCTGTTATCACAAGAAAAAACAAGAGGAATCATAAGCTTACATCATCAAACCAATGTTCAATCTCTCACTGCAGTAAAAAATAAGGGTACGATTAGTCCAAGCAGTAAAAATTACAAAAATTCCCAAGTCAGGAAAAGAGACAAAAACATAGAAGAAATCATAAACCCAGATTACCTTTCTGAGTCCAATCATCAAACAGGCTAAACTCCAATTCTGAGCATCCAAAAGCATTTCAGAAAGCTTTCTCCTTTGGAAACTTTGAGCATCGATCTGAACCCTAATCTGTGAGATAAATAGGAGGCAGAGATCAGTAGTGGGGATCGGATTCGAAAACGAGAGAGAGGCGGCCAAAGCAAAAACCCTAATTCCCAAATTAAAGAAAGGAACCAGTAAAGAGGCGAAGAGAGAAGTGAACCGTTACCTGAACCGCTGAATCATCGCCAAAGGTGAGCCCCGGTTTGGTTTTCTTTTATCTCTGTTTCCATTTTTGTCTTTGGGAGACGCGATGAGAGGTGAGAGATTGAGAGAGTTTGAGGCGGAGAGAGAGTGAGGCGAAGAGAGTTTGAAACGCAGGAGAGTGAGACGCAGGGAAGTGAGACGGAGAGAGAGCGATGAGGAAGGATTTGTAGCATGAGGGAGATGAGGGTGTGTTAATGTTGATTCTTTTTCTTTCTTTTATTTTATTCCAGTTTTTTTTGAAAAAAGAAATAACGTTTAAACTTTTTAGATTTTCATTTAGCAGTGTTTTCATTTTACTATGGTATTAATGTAGTATTTTAGAATTCCCAATCAGTCAGCATCTAAAACCCAACAGCCATGCGGCTGGGTTTAACTACCAGTAGGCCAATAGTCTTCTTTTTTTATTTTAGTTTTTATTTTAATCCTTTTTTAATTTACATTAGTTTATATATTTAAGTTAGCAATAAATTATCAGTAGGTTAGTAAGTGGCCTGGTGGAGAGAGGGATAGTTCCATAGTCTTAGGTGGGGTGAGTTCGATACTCATGTGTAGCACTTTTTTTTAGTATTTCATTTAGCATTGTTGTTTCTTTTAATATTATTTTCATGTCCATATTTTTTTTTTTATTAAATCCATCATGCATGCAAAACCATTTTCAAAAAAATCATACTTTTCTCGATTTAATATCGAGCCCCCATTTTCACACCCTTGTAAGTCGATTGCTTTTTAAGCATCGCCATCAACCTCACATAGCTTACTCTTGGGCTTTCTTACAATGAGCCGGTTCTCTTGCACTTACACTCATGCATTATTTGTTTGGGCCCGATTTTATTTATTTCATGACTTTCTAATCCCCATTTGACAAATGTACCCCCACTCCCCCAATGTGTAATAATTTTGTACTTTTTATTTCTTTTATTGTTTGGTTGTTTAATTAGATACTAACACAAGATTAAAATCAACAAATTTCAAAAATACAAAAAAATATGACTCGATCCAACGTCGAGTACTTTCTCAATAAACGAACCAACTCATTTCTCCATCCTATTCCATCCCATCTTTTTCAAACTTTCATCAAATGCTTGATTCAACGTCAAGTCATTTTCACAACAAAACTCAAATCTAAGATACTTAAATCTTATTTAAGACTCTTTCAATAAAGGTGGAAATGGAACATGGTGTATACCATGCACTCCTGAGGTTAAGATTCGAGACGTATGCCTCGCCAATCTCAACTCTCGCCATCATCCAAGTTTATCCACTTTGTTCTCTCGAACATTCATTCAAGTCTTTCTCAAACGTCCATCAATACTTGATCTAGGTCAAGTCATTTTCACAACAAAACTCAAAACACCTAATTCTTACTTAAACACTTTTTCAATAAAGGTGGAAATGGAACATGGTGTATACCATGCACTCCTGAGGTTAAGATTCGAGACGTATGCCTCGCCAATCTCAACTCTCGCCATCGTCTAAAAATTGTTAATGCGGTTTCGTCAAACCCTTTCTCAATCAAATTCTAAAATACCTAATCTTTATTAAACATCTTTGCAAATAAGATGGAAATGGAACATGGTGTATACCATGCACTCCTGAGGCTAGGATTCGAGATGTATATCTCGCTCATCCAAGTTCTCGCCATCACTCAAAATACATCTAACCAATCAAACCCTTTTTTCGCCGCCGTGCGACTAATCAAAGAACCTTTTTCATAAATGAAAGATATATTGTCTTAAGTGATACAAAACAATGTTTCGGCCACGATTGTTGAGTAGAGATAAGTGACGCTTTTCCGAATGTAGATTTATAAATCCGTTCGATGTGTGGTACGCGTCCACTCCTCATCTGTTTTGGGTAAAACGATGTTTTTGTCGATTAATACAATATAGCTTTCGCTAAAATCGACCAACAAACAAACATTTTTCTACCCAGAACTACGTAAGCCTTGATTTCTCTTTTGAGATACGTAGGAGCAGGATTTATAAATCTTGTCAGGCCCACTAATAAAAAACTTAGGTTTAGTCCTTCGTTAAAAAATCCAAAAACATTTTCCTTTCTTTTATTCTTTCTTTCCCACCTAATAAATTGAAAAGCCTAACATTCCAAACTAACATTAATGCACACAACTGACCTAATGGTTCCCGTTGAGTACAACGGACGTGAGGGGTGCTAATACCTTCCCCTTGCGTAATCGACTCCCGAACCCGGATATTGGTTGCGATGACCATATCTTATCCTTTCCTTTGTCTTGGGTTTTATCGATATTTCCCCTTTCCTTTTTAGGAATAAATAAAGTTCGGTGGCGACTCTGTTCAGTCCATCATTGCGAGCGTGCGATCGCGCTTCGCTTTGAAGTCGTATCCCCATATTTTTTCGAGGTGCGACACTGAGCATGTTGATATATAGGTGCTTATTGTTGATTAAGAGCTGGTGGTGCGACTGCCATATGGGTTTGTTGAACATACTGCGCTGGATAGGCTAGTTATTTATAAACAAAGTGATGTTGCTTCCTCCCTGAACGTGATCTTATTTTGTTAGCAAACATGTCATTTGCCTCATCTTCCTTTTTCTTATGGAAACTTCCAGAAAATTTCTTTGCATTGTTGGAGGTTCCAGCAGCAGTGATGATTTTTCCATATTTCATCCCTTGTTCAATTCTTACCCTAATAATGACAAGGTGAGAGAATCCCGAAGATACAATCCCCACCATCTTTTCATAGAAACCAGGCTACATTGTGTCCATGAACAAATCAACCAACTCTTTTTCATCAAGAGGTTGTTCCACTTGAGAGGCAAACTCTCTCAAATGTTGTGCATATTCTTTGAAAGACTCATTATCTCTCTGAGACATATTTTTCAATTGTCGTATGTCTAGTGCCATATCCATGTTGTATTTGTAATCCTTTATAAAAGCATCAGACATGTCTTGAAATCTCTGGATACGACTTTGATCAAGGCTCATATACCACTTCAAGGAGGAGCCACTTAAGATATCTTGAAAATAGTGTATCATCAGCTTATCATTATCGACGTGGACTTCCATCTTTCGATTGTACATTATCAGATGTCTTTTAGGGCATGAGTGGCCATTGTACTTATCAAATTCTAGGGTCTTGAGTTTAGCAAGAATTAGAAGATCTGATACCAGGCACATCTCTCTATTAGCAGCACCAAATACTTTATCACCTTTTATTTCCTTCAATCTCTTTTCGAGAGTTTGATAATTCTCCTTCATACATTTGATCTCCTCTTGTCTTTCATCATCTCCATGTAGAGATTCAACAACATGATATACTATATGAGAATCCTCAAACTGAGGTTGTGCGACCACATGTATGATTGGTTGTGCTTCAGTGTGAGTGGTAAGGGCGCCACATATCGACTAGAATGTCCAATGCCTGAGGTGTTCTCATATGGCGGTGAAAATTTTGGAGGCAAACCAAACTTTGGCCATGTGAAAGGTACACTTCAAGAAGGTTAGGGATCAACTGTAGCACCAGAAATTTCTGAGATAACTGGTAGTTGCAGAGGCTCTACCTTGGTTTTTGATACTTGGAGCATATCCATGATCTTCACCACATTCCCCCTTAGCTCCTCAATCTCGGTTCTCATCTTTGAGTTCTATTGTTCAAGGTTCTCCATCTTTCGTTAAGTGCTGACTCGAGCAAAATACTGTGAAACTGGTGAAAGAAGGACATAATGAGTTTTTATTTTTTAATATGTATCCATGCATGTAATAATGTAAACACATGTTTTATGCACGACTTTCATTTTCGGGAGAATCCAAAGATTTTGATTATTTGCGATCATTTTAGAATTAAGTGAGCATAAAATAGAAACCAAATACAATTGGCATGACACCAACTTTCTAATTTCATTCATAATTTGGGAATTGAGTACAAGATTATGAAAAGAATGAAAGTACAACACCAAACTACATCCTCTTCTCAGACACACTTTATCAACTCTAACTCGGCCTTGAGATCTTTCATCACATCCTTATAAAATATAATGAAATCTAAGACCGTTGGAGGAACATTATCGTGTGTCATATACTTGAATGAATCTCTCAACCTCTTAGGCATTTATTATAGAAAATGGTTGGAAGGCTCAACCACCTCAACTCACTTTTCGTACCACTTCCCATCTTCTATGTGCACATAGTAAATGGACTCCCCACCTTGCTGTATCAAGCCTTTTATTTCTTTGACTTTCAGTTTCCATTGCTCTTTCATTGTCTCCATGGCTTCCCGTAAGCACATACTAGAAGATCCGTGTCTTTCTACTTTCTCCAATGCCTCGTTTAGGTTAGCCTGAGGATTTTTGGAAGTCTGCTCGATCTCTTCTTATAGACGAGTTGCGTAAGCTTAGGCTCTCTGCAGTAACTCGATGAGTTCTTGGATTAGAGCCTTAAATACTAACCTCATCTCTTTCTGAATTTCCAAGGTTCTATTCCAAAGAACTTTCCACTCGCTATTACTTTGTCTCAAATCTTTGAGCTCTTGACCTTTATGGCTGAGATCATGCTCTACCCTTGATAGGCACATCTTAACTCTCTTCCGCTTGCCCTTCTCGCTTTCAACCTTGCTTTCCTTCTCTTCGAGTAGTTTCTCCCTTTTGTTGAGGTTGAAACCTAGCTTATTCTTATAGTATGAGGCTTTATTGAGACTAGTTTGTAGCTCTTCCTTTTTTTGCTCGAGTCTAAGGACAGTTTCCCTACGATTGTCAACCTCTTCAAGAAAAATAGGGGTTGGCTCAAGTGATGGCGGTTGAGTTGGGGGATTAAGGATGAAAGGTAGTTTGAAGTCTTGGCTTCTTTGTCTGACCCACCGACAATAAAACTCTCTAATTCCTTTAATGCTCTTCCTCAAGTCTATTCCCTTCTTGTGGACATTAGCCCATGCTCGGATGATCCTCTTCAACACATTTGGGTCTCCCTTATCATGCCATACAAAACCTTCTAGCAGCTTATCATCAGGTTTGTCTAACATGGGGTATCCTAATTGTCTCATAGACAGGGATGGATTGTAGTTTATGTAACCCCTTGAGCCAATACGTGCGATGTTTGGGAAGTCTCCATAGTTGTACGTCACACTCTCTCTATCGAGATTTCGAGGATACTAAAGGATATACTTTTCCGTGAGTCATACCAGACATTGAGACCAACCATATTTATCCATTGTCTCAACCATGAACATGTCCTTAAATGTGTGGGAAATTAGCCACTGATATAGCAAGGGAATACAACAGAACATCAAGCCTCTTTTTTCCACATAATACAGATGGAGGGTATGATATACATCTACTAGGAGTTCTGGCACTAGATCTTAATCTTTGACTTTAATAGTCCAGAACACACTGATGGCTGCCATATCAACCAACTCTTCTACATTTGGGAAAAATACCAGTTCAAGGATGAGTAAAACCATGACGGTGTCATAGGGTTCCCACTTTGGGGTGTCAACAAATTCTTAATCCTTTTCTCTAAAAACTCTCGAGGAATTACTTGAACACCTCCCCAAGTATTTATGTTATGCTCTAGATCAGAGACTGGGATGCTGTAGCACCTCAAATTTTGCACCCATCATTTGGTACATTCATTTCATATTAGGTCATTAACATAACATAGTCCACAGCATAACATTGCATTGTCCATTTGCCCAAGTGCAAGCTCAGCTGACCAATTGGGTCAAACTGATCAGGAGAATCAGTCAATCAAGCAAGCAAGTGCTATTTCCATTGGAACAAAGCCCTAGGGTTGATGTATCAAGCTTATATGGTCCAGGGATCATTTTGAAGTGATTTGGCCAAATATTGGATGCTCAGAAGTCAACAGTTCAGCTGGATTTCAGCTGGAACCATAGAAAGTCAACTGTGGTCAACTGTGGTCAACTGTGCCTAATTTTATGGATTGGAAGGTGGGAGATGGTTTGAAAAGCCTCATTCATGTCCATACAAGTCTCATTTGACATATCAAAGACCAAGGTTGAAGATTTGGAGGTCAGACAGAAAGTTTCCAAAAATAGCAGGTGTCCTGTAATTTCAACTGCCCAAAATGGAAACTTTTTCTCCTCAAAATTAATTCATCATACAAGCTTCAAATGGAATTTTGTCCAACATGAAAGTTGAAGATCTTGATCTCACCATTCCAAAAAGTCCAAGAACTTGAAATTCCCATGTGTGGTTAGCAAGATATGGTCCATTCAATTTCAAAAATGACCTATAATCAAAGTGGCATAACTTCCACATGGAGTGTCCAAATTGAGTGATCTTTTTATGCACAAACTCCATTTGACATATACTTTCATGGTGCATAATTGGATTTCATCAAAAATGGTCAATGCAAAAAGTCAAATTTCAAGTGTATAGTTAAAGATCCAGGGGCAAAATGGTCCAACTTGAGAAATAATGAGAATTTTTGAGTGGGGATTTTTGTAACACCTCACAAATGCAATTTGGAAATTGTTTGAATGGTCATAACATGTCAAGGTCTCATATTTGGTCAAGTCACTTTTGAACTTCACTTGAAAAATGTATAAAGTGCCATAGCATGTGGAAAATGAGAAATACACAACCAATCAATGTGGGACAAGTTGCAGCACATCACACATGTCATTTTGAGAGTGTGTGAGCTGTCAAATGAGCTGTCATTGGCCTGTGGTGAAATGGCATTTTTGCCCTTGAATTGAAAATGACATTTTGCTAATCACTTGCACTTTTGCTAATTATGATAAAAGCTTAATCATAACAAACTTCTAATGAGAATTCACATTTCCCAAAATCACAATCTCTTTTCCCTCCAAATTCACCAAAAAACCTCAAGAACACAAAAGAAAAAAATCCAAAAATCTCTCTCAATTCTCCATCAATTTGAGAATTTCTTGTTGCTGCTTCTTCCAATCCTCTTATGCTTCAACTGTTTGTGAAGATCAACATCAAATAAGCACCAAATCGTGACTGTCCAAGGAAGGTTCATCAATGGTGAATTGGATTTTCGTGCATTAGAAGCTAATTCAACTGAACCTGAGCACTTCATTCAACTTCTTGAAGCTTATGCTTCACCTGTTTTGGATCAAGAAGCGCAAAGAACGCACGAATCATCACTGCCTTCCAATTAAGGTGAGATTTCGAATCTCACGATTTTGTCAATTGTTATAGGCGTTTGAAAGAGAGTTCAATGTAGTTTATCATGCTAGGCTTGGTTTGTGAAATGATGAATCATAGAGAGAGTAATCTGAATTCGAAGCTTGATATGCGAAACTTTAAATGATCGATCCGGTTTGTATAGCGACAATTAGGATGATTCATGTACATATTTGAGATCTACGCATTGAGACCTTTCCAACGGTTACTCGATTGTGAATTTTCGTTGACTTTGATGTTCTTGTGTTCTTGCCCAAATCTGGGAAAGCACGATGAAGCTGATGATGAAATCTGGAGAAATGTTTCGTTTGATCCGTGCGCGCGCCATTCCGTTTTGAACTTGTGTTTCCCTCCGTTTCTGGCCACTCACACGCTGACAACGAATTAATGTGGAGTGCTGCGTTTTGGTCCCTGAGCGCATATTTACCATTATGCCATTAATTCCATTTAATTAAAATAAAACATTCAATAATTATTTAAAATTACCAAAACTTAGAAAAATCATAGAAAAATAATGGTTAATCAGAAAATTATGAGAGTTTTTTTGTTGGATCCTATTTTTCCTCTAGTTTTTTATGAGCATAATTTCCAAAGTTGTGCATGATGAAATATTGACTTGGCCTATGGATCTTTGACTTATGTCATTTTTGTGTATGTTTTGCCATTTTCAATGTGAAATGCTCATACATTTAAAGAAATTCCTGAAATGTTTTGTGCTCATTCTGGATATGTTGATGGTGATTTACATATAAAGTTTGTGATTTTTGGATACCTGAGAAGTGAGATATGATTTTTTGAATCTAGGTGTGACAATTGGTGTCACACCTAGCTAGGTCAACTTCATGAATATTTTTGCATGGCCTATGATTGTTGGAATGGATTGAAATTTTGCATGGATGATCATTGATATGTTGAGATGCTATGTGAATTTTTCTGGATTTTTCCATGGCATTTTCAATTTGATTGATATTTTTCTTCTCTGTTGGTTCATTGTGCAAGCTTGTATGACACATGTTTGTATATCTTATGTGAAATTCTCATATGGTTTTAGATGAATGTGAAATTTGGTATGCTGGTCGTAGACACATTGTAGGACATCCCTGTTTTGGTCCCATTCATTTCTTAATTGATTTCATTGATTTATGAATTTTTGAAGTGAATGCATGTGTTGATACCTTGAATTGGCTTGAATAATTGTGTCTGGATTTCTTGATTTTCATTGACCTAGTTCCTTTTGTCCAATTGAGCTGAAAATTGACATGCTATACCTTGAATAGGTCCTGTTTAGGTGTGAATTATTTGAGGATTTTTGGAATTATTTTGGTATGCTTTTGATTGAAGTTATTCTGTTTGGACATTGGATGTTGCATTTGACTTAGTTTGACTTGTTTTGGTCATGAAATGAATATGATAAGTGATATGAGTATGGGATCAATTGCATTTGCTTTCTATTTGCATCAATTTGGTTTTGGTTGAGAATTGTTTGCTGTTTAGAATTTTTTCTCCCTTTTGGACCCTAGGCTTGGCCTAGTGGTCCAGTTTCTCACATTTGGTTTGACTTTTCAGGATGAAATGCATAATGCTCAAGAAGAATGCTTCAAGTCAATTAAATTGAGATTGTTGGTTGTTGTGAACTAATTTGAATTTTTTTTGTAGGTTGTGAAGCTTGGGCTTGAGCTTATAGCTTGCACTGGTGTGCATAACTTGTGTTGCGTTGTACATATTAACTGATTAACAATTTGCTGTTTACTGTTTGTCTGTCTGAGTACTGATGATACTTGATTGATTTCAGGTACATTTAGTCGCTTACAGTTCTTTAAGAACTTGCTTGCTGCTGCTTGGTTTTGAAACCAATTGAGGTAGGACTTCTATTCTTCATGTAGTCTGGAGACCCGGCCTGTTATTTGGCCGGGCAAACTGTCTGAAGTCCTCCTTAAGAGGCGATGTTTGTGATTGTTTACATTTGTGCCTAAGCAGGTAAAGACCTCTATGAGGCAATTGGTGGAAGCCAAGGGATATGCAATCTATCCCCCACTATTCTGTGAGTCGTCCCTCTGCTCACACGGCTGTGTGTTGACGCATTGGGACACAAACCCAAGATCTTGTACAATGTACAGTTGAGTCAGAGTCTTGAGTGTAGAAGGGTTCCCACATTCTGAACCCACGCTCCTTTGTCTGAAGCTCTCCCTGACCAGGGATAAGAGCTGTGAAGTCTCATCTTCACTCACCCTTCATCAGCTTCACCTTAGCCCCTCAATGGCAAGGTTAAGAGCTAACCTTACCCCGATACAGAGGCTTGTTTGTTGAGGTTGATATGACCCCTCGACTAAAGCCTAACCCTGATGTTTGAGCCCCTTGTTGGTGTGTTTATTTCATGCTGTATATGTTTGTGTGGTGTGATTGTATCCCCTAGGTTTGCTAGACTCCGCGTAGTCTCGTTTGCATGACAATTAAGGTAGCACGGTTCCTTCGTATATGACTTCCTTTCTTGCTTGGGCTTTCCTAAAACACAAACGAACATTATCCCCTCTTAAGGATACGTCAACTCCTTCTACTACAAGTGAGTAAGTCTCCAAAGGTCGAGCATCCGGTAGATTGCGTAGTGACGTTGCCCACTTAAAAAATACAAACCAACAGGAATAGTTTAGCCGAACTACGGCAACTCTGATTCTCATGTCCAGATGAGATACGTAGGCACGAGATGCGATGTCTTGTCGAGTTTGACTAACAACTAACACTAATGCTTTCTCTCGCCCTCGTTGCGATCGAGACCTCCCCTTTCTCTTGCCCTAGTTGCAATCGAGACCCTTCTTCTTCCTGTGTCTTGTTGTGTGCTTGGAAGCTGATGTAAGTCCATCGAGTGGCATTCGGGTTCCAGTGTGCGTGTGTTTTGGTTCGGATGCTGATGTAAGCCCAGTGATTGGCATTCAGGCTCCTCGTTTGCCTTCTTGTGTGTGTTTTGGTTCGGATGCTGATGTAAGCCCAGTGATTGGCATTCAGGCTCCACGTTTGCCTTTGCCTGTGTTTGTTTGTGTGCGTGTTAGCCGAGCTACGGATGCTCTGATTCTCCTTCGTCCAAAGGAGATACGTATGCATAGGATGCGATATCCTAGCGAGCATGTGTCGTTTCCCCAGTCGAACTACTTAGACTCTGATGTCTATGCTTGATAGACTAAGTAGGCCCAGGATGCGATATCCTGCCGAGTCAGTTTCAGTCTTGTTTTCTTGTGTCTCTTTCAGCCAGTGTGTGTGTGTGAGCAGTGTTTTAGCAACCATTTTCTTTCCTATTGTGCGTGGATCCCGTCGAGTACGACGGATGCGTAGGGGTGCTAATACCTTCCCTTCGCATAACCGACTCCCGATCCCATTCTCTTTGGTCGCGAGACCATGCTTTTTCCAGGTTTACTCTGAGCGTTTCCTTTCCCTCTTTTGGGATAAATAACGCACGGTGGCGGCTCTGTTGTTCTTGTTTTCCCGCCGGTTTTTCGCGTAATGCGACAGCTGGCGACTCTGCTAGGGATAAGAGAAGTTGACCTGTGCTGGTCCATCTTCCCTAAGCGAGTCTCTCCTAGCGCTCTCTAGGTTAGGGCTTTGGTTGCTATTTGCTGTTATTTATTGCATTCATTTCATTTATTGTTTGCATTTATGTTTGCATGCATCATACTATTATTGAGCTGTTCTCTGTACAGGTGGTTCCTCTGTTTGGGGTGGGTGTTCTGAGTGGGGCTAAAACCCAGGCCCGAGTATACACCTAGGATTAGTGTGGTCTCATGTTGCCTCCTTCATGTTAGGTCAATATGTGCCTGGCAGCATGATGTACCACAAGCCGGACGAGGTTCATTTGATAGTGCTTGCCTCTGTGGATATTCCACTTTGGTTGAGTTACGTCATTTGAGTTGTTGACTCTGGTGACCGATCATTTCCCGGATCTTTGGTTTAGATGATCTTAAGGGAGCTACAATGGCACACCCGAAAGGGCAAACCCATTGAGTATCTCTGCCCGATTGTCGAGACTATTATCCGCCTTAGGATGACCTGATTAGAATTTACCTGTGAGGGGAGGGTGATTCTTACAGATGCATGTTCAGATGGTGACTCAGATGGTGACTTTTGGTTCCGTTGATCAGAGTCATATTTATAAGACGGATTTATGGATCGTTATTTCTGGACGCCGGAGGTTTGACCCCGGTATTGATCAGAGGGTTCCGTTTATTTCGGATCCCTGGGCTGAATTTAAGGTTGCTCAGAGGATGAATTGGTTCTTCAGATCGGGTTCAGATGACTTGCAGAGGACTTTGGGTTTCTGATGAATGGGTGATTCTGAGTTCAAGCCGGAACTTCGATCCTGTGCCGTGTGACACGCAGTTGACCAGTCATGTCTGCATAACTTGCATCATAGCATGTTTATTTTCCAGAAAAATAATGCATAAAAGAAAAAGAGTTAACTTGCATACACCTCACGCACATCATATACATACCATTTTGCATAACAGGTGTTCTTGTGCCGACTTCTCACTCTGGTTCCTGTGTCAGGCAGGATAGCTGATCAGCGACCACACCGGTATTCTACAAGACTTAATCAGCGACGAAGCATGGATCAGGTTCAGACTGAATTGGCTGAGATGAGGGCGAACATGGCCCAATTTTTGACGATGATGCAAGGGGTTGCTCAAGGTCAGGAGGAGCTCCGTGCTCTGGTTCAGAGACAAGAAACGGTTATTCAGGCGTCTAACCATGGTTCACCTGTTGCTCCACCTGGTTTTGAGACGGTTAATGTTGCTGCTACTCCCGGTCATGGTTATGCTACAGGAGAGGAACTCCAAGGTATAAGAATTAATGGTCAGCCTCTTGCTGCAGAGGTCAATGCTAGAGCTACCAGGGCTCCGGTGCGTCATCCATCTCCTCTTGTCGACAGACAAGAAGACATGTTCACGATGATGAGTGAGGACGATGGTGATGTTGGTAGAATGGAGGACAGGGATAGGAAGGTTGATGCCCTGGCTGAGAAAATAAGGGCGATGGAATGCCAGAACTCTCTTGGGTTCGATGTCACAAACATGGGGTTGGTAGAGGGTCTGAGAATCCCCCATAAATTCAAAGCACCCACCTTCGACAAGTACAACGGTACTTCCTGCCCTCGCACCCACGTACAGGCTTACTATCGGAAGATCTCGGCATATACAGATGACGAGAAAATGTGGATGTACTTCTTTCAAGATAGCCTATCTGGGGCATCTTTGGATTGGTACATGGAACTCAAGCGGGATTCTATCCGGTGTTGGAGGGATCTGGGAGAAGCTTTTCTCAGACAGTACAAGCACAACATGGACATGGCACCGAGCCGGACTCAGCTGCAGAGTCTGTGCCAGAAAAATAATGAGAGTTTCAAAGAGTACGCCCAGAGGTGGCGTGAACTTGCTGCAAGAGTTCAACCCCCTATGCTGGAAAGGGAGTTGACAGATATGTTCTTTGGCACGCTGCAGGGAGTGTTCATGGACCGAATGGGGAGTTGCCCATTTGGGAGCTTTTCTGATGTAGTGATTTGTGGTGAGAGGACCGAGAGTTTGATCAAAGCTGGGAAGATCAATGATGCGGGTTCCTCTTCATCAAAGAAACCTTTCTCTGGGGCACCTCGCCGTAGAGAAGGTGAAACTAGCGCTGTTCAACACCGCCGAGGTCCGAACAGAAATCAGCATCAATACAGGCAGGTTGCTGCAGTGACCATCCCTGCACCTCAACAACGTCAACCTCCTCAACAACCAAGACAACAACAACAGCAACAGCAGCAACGTCCTTATCAGCCGAGGCAGAGGCTGCAGCCTGATAGACGTTTTGATCCTTTGCCCATGACCTATGCTGAGCTACTGCCTGAGTTGCTCAGATTGGGTTTTGTGGAATTGAGAACCATGGCTCCACCAACTGTTTTGCCACTAGGGTATGATGCAAATGTCCGGTGCGATTTCCACTCTGGAGCACCAGGACATAATATAGAGAAATGTCGGGCTTTTCAGCATAAAGTCCAAGACCTGATCGACGCCAAGACGATCAATTTTGCTCCCGTGCCCAATGTTGTTAATAATCCTATGCCTGCGCATGGTGCTCATAGGGTAAACTGTATCGAAGGGGTCGAATCTGAAGATTTGGTTGTCAACGTTGAAGAGATTCAGACTTCTCTGCTTGTGGTTAAGGGCCGTCTGCTGGATAGTGGTGTTCATCCGGGCTGTAGTGAAGACTGTTTGGGCTGTGCAGAGGCTGAGAATGGCTGTGAATTACTGAGAGCTGGTATCCAGAGTTTGATGGATCGAGGCTGTGTTCAGTTTGGCCGGGTTGACAACAGAGAACGTGGGGCAGTGTCTACTGTCACAATCTTCTTCAAACCATCTGAAGGGCGTGCACCTACAACAAGTGGTACTCCAGTTACCATATCTGCACCAGTTGCTACCAATACTCCAACAACAATCATCGCTCCGGTTAGAAGGGCCGAGAACAATAATGTCGTGCCTTGGAGGTACGACAATGCCTACCGAAGCAACAGAAGGGCTGAGAACAGGGTCAAGCCTTCGAATCAAGCGCCTGTGACAATTAGTGCGCCATCCAGTAAAGCTCCTGTGGTTGTGAGTCCAGCTGTGGACAATGTGGGTGGACCAGGAGGTTTTACTCGCAGTGGTCGGCTGTTTGCGCCTCAACAGTTGAGGGATGCCAATGCTGAGGCATCTGCTAGAGCTAAGGGCAAACAGACCGTAGTTGATGAAACTCCTACTCAAGCAAATGTGCCTGGTGGCTCGTTTGAAAAGGACGTAGAGGAGTTCATGCGTATAATCAAGAAGAGTGACTACAAGATTGTAGATCAGCTCAACCAAACTCCCTCCAAAATCTCTATCCTTTCCCTGTTGTTGTGCTCTGAGGCACATAGAGACGCCTTGCTAAAGATGTTGAATATGGCGTATGTACCTCAGGAGATTTCTGTCAATCAACTTGAGGGTGTAATTGCTAATGTGAGTACCCGACACGGCGTGGGGTTCACAGATCTTGATTTGACACCTGAAGGGCGGAATCACAACAAGGCCTTGCACATCACCATGGAATGCAAGGGGGCTGTACTGTCTCATGTCTTGGTGGACACCGGTTCTTCGTTGAACGTGCTGCCTAAGCAAATCCTGAAGAAGATACCGATTGAAGGGGTTGTGCTGACGCCAAGCGACCTAGTGGTTCGGGCATTTGATGGATCCAAGCGTCCTGTCTTTGGTGAAATCACTTTGCCTATAAGGATAGGTCCGGAGGAGTTTGATATCGTCTTCTATGTCATGGACATCCAGCCAGCTTACAGTTGTCTTCTGGGACGTCCATGGATTCATGCAGCAGGGGCAGTCTCGTCGACTCTCCATCAGAAGCTCAAATACGTCTGGAACGGTCAGATTGTGACCGTGTGCGGTGAAGAGGACATCTTGGTGAGTCATTTATCCTCGTTCAAATATGTCGAGGTGGATGGCGAGATCCATGAGACTTTGTGCCAGGCGTTTGAGACTGTAGCGCTTGAAAAGGTAGCCTATGCTGAGCAGAGGAAGCCAGGCGCTTCGATTACTTCTTACAAGCAAGCTAAGGAGGTTGTTGACTCTGGTAGAGCTGAAGGCTGGGGCAAGATGGTGGACTTGCCTGTCAAAGAAGATAAGTTTGGCATCGGTTATGAGCCTCTCCAAGCAGAGCAGGGGGCAGCAGGTCCTAGTACCTTTACCAGCGCTGGGCTGATGAATCACGGTGCCGTCTTTGCAACCGATGTGGAAGACTGTGACAGTGATTGTGATCTCGACTGCTGGGTCCGCCCGAGTGCGCCGGGGGAAATGATCAACAACTGGACTGCAGAGGATATAGTTCAAGTTACTCTTCAGACAGAGTAATTTTCTTTTGTTTTTTCATTCTGCATAAAACCCTACGTTCTGCCCAAGGCGTAGTGGTTCATTGTAGGGCCTCATGTTTTCAATGATTATCATTAATAAAGGACGTTTTGCAAACAATTTTGTGATCCCTGTCTTTCTATTTTTGTTTTTCATTATTCAAAAAATAAAAATGGCAATGTTTTTGTTTTTGTGACTTTCTTGAACTCTTTTTCTAAAATAAAGCATTAAACATGCAGAAGTGATCTTATGGCATCCACTATGAACAAATCTGTTATGGCTCAGTATGATTTCGACAATCCCATCTACCAAGCTGAAGGGGAGAGTGATGAAGACAGTGAACTCCCGAAAGAATTGGCTAGATTGTTGAAGCAGGAGGAAAGGGTCATCCAACCTCATCAGGAAGAGTTGGAGATTGTGAATCTTGGTACTGAGGACGCCAGAAGAGATATCAAGATCGGGGCTGCTTTGAAACCTGAGGTCAAGAGCAGGTTGATTGAGATGCTGAGAGAGTACATGGAGATATTCGCCTGGTCCTATCAAGATATGCCTGGGCTGAATACTGATATTGTGGTTCATAGACTACCTCTCAGAGATGATTGTCCTTCGGTCAAGCAGAAGCTTCGTAGAACGAGCCCTGATATGGCAGTGAAAATCAAGGAAGAGGTTCAGAAGCAGTTCGATGCTGGTTTCTTGTTAGTAACCACTTACCCACCGTGGGTAGCCAACATCGTTCCGGTGCCGAAGAAGGATGGCAGAGTCAGAATGTGTGTCGATTACCGGGATCTGAACAGAGCGAGTCCGAAAGATGATTTCCCATTACCTCACATTGATGTATTGGTGGATAATACGGCTCAATCCTCGGTATTCTCTTTCATGGATGGTTTCTCGGGCTATAACCAGATTAAGATGGCGCCAGAGGACATGGAAAAGACGACATTCATTACACCTTGGGGCACGTTCTGCTATAAGGTGATGCCATTTGGGCTGAAGAATGTCGGTGCTACCTATCAGAGGGCAATGACGACTCTCTTTCATGACATGATGCACAAAGAGATTGAAGTGTACGTGGATGATATGATTGCAAAGTCGCAGACAGAAGAGGAGCACCTGGTTAATTTGCAGAAGTTGTTCGACAGGTTGGTCAAGTTCAAACTGAGGTTGAATCCGAACAAGTGTACATTCGGGGTGAGATCAGGGAAGCTGTTAGGCTTCATTGTCAGTGAGAAAGGGATTGAGGTCGATCCAGCAAAAGTCAAAGCTATTCAGGAGATGCCTGAACCGAAAACAGAAAAGCAGGTTCGTGGGTTTTTAGGGAGATTGAACTACATTGCAAGGTTTGTATCTCACCTAACGGCCACGTGTGAACCAATATTCAAACTGCTTAGAAAGAATCAGGCGATCAAGTGGAATGATGATTGTCAGAAAGCTTTTGACAAGATTAAAGAGTATTTACAGAAACCTCCAATCCTGATCCCTCCAGTTCCAGGGAGACCTTTGATAATGTACCTGTCAGTTACCGAGACTTCGATGGGGTGCGTATTGGGACAGCATGACGAGTCTGGTCGAAAAGAGCATGCCATATACTACCTTAGCAAAAAGTTTACCGACTGTGAAATCAAATATTCACAGCTTGAGAAAACTTGCTGTGCTTTGGCCTGGGCTGCTCGCCGACTGAGGCAGTATATGTTGAACCATACTACCTTGTTGATTTCTAAGATGGATCCAGTGAAATACATCTTTGAGAAGCCGGCTCTCACCGGACGTGTTGCCCGTTGGCAGATGATCTTAACTGAGTATGATATCCAGTACACGTCTCAGAAGGCTATCAAAGGTAGTGTTTTGTCGGACTACCTCGCTGAACAACCGATTGATGATTATCAGCCTATGATGTTTGAATTCCCTGATGAAGACATCATGTATCTAAAGATGAAAGATTGTGAAGAGCCTCTTGTCGAGGAAGGACCGGATCCTGATGACAAGTGGACATTGATGTTTGATGGGGCTGTGAATGTGAATGGTAATGGTGTTGATGCAGTACTGATCAATCCTAAAGGTGCTCATATACCTTTTTCTGCCAGATTGACGTTTGATGTCACCAACAACGAAGCTGAGTATGAGGCTTGTATCATGGGGATAGAGGAAGCCATTGATTTGAGAATCAAAACTCTTGATATATTTGGAGATTCCGCTCTAGTGATCAATCAGGTCAATGGAGATTGGAATACGAACCAGCCGCATTTGATTCCGTATAGAGATTACACCAGAAGAATACTGACGTTCTTCAAGAAGGTGAAGTTGTACCATGTCCCCCGGGATGAGAATCAGATGGCTGATGCTTTGGCTACTTTATCTTCCATGATAAAAGTTCATTGGTGGAATCATGTGCCACATGTTGCGGTGAATCGACTCGAGAGGCCTGCGTATGTGTTTGCAGCCGAGTCTGTTGTGATTGATGAGAAGCCGTGGTACTATGATATCAAGAACTTCCTCAAGACTCAGGAGTATCCTGAAGGTGCGTCAAAGAATGATAAGAAGACCCTGAGAAGGCTAGCTGGAAGCTTTTATTTGAATCAGGATGATGTGCTGTATAAGAGGAATTTTGACATGGTCTTGCTCAGGTGCGTGGATCGACACGAAGCAGACATGTTGATGCAGGAAGTGCATGAGGGTTCGTTTGGTACCCATGCTGGTGGTCATGCAATGTCGAAGAAGCTATTGAGAGCCGGGTATTATTGGATGACTATGGAATCCGATTGCTTCAAATACGCTCGGAAGTGCCATAAGTGTCAAATCTATGCTGATAAGGTGCATGTACCACCAAGTCCGTTGAATGTCATGAACTCGCCTTGGCCGTTCGCCATGTGGGGCATTGATATGATTGGGAAGATTGAGCCTACTGCTTCGAATGGACATCGCTTCATCTTGGTTGCGATTGATTACTTCACCAAATGGGTGGAAGCAGCTTCCTATGCTAATGTTACCAAACAAGTGGTTGCCCGGTTCATCAAGAAGGAAATCATCTGTCGTTATGGAGTCCCTGAGAGAATCATCACTGACAATGGTTCAAATCTCAATAATAAGATGATGAAAGAGCTTTGCAGAGATTTCAAGATTGAACATCACAATTCTTCTCCGTACAGACCAAAGATGAATGGTGCTGTAGAGGCGGCAAACAAGAATATCAAGAAGATTGTGCAGAAGATGGTCGTTACGTACAAGGATTGGCATGAGATGCTGCCCTTCGCTTTGCATGGATACCGTACCTCAGTACGTACGTCGACCGGGGCAACCCCGTACTCCCTTGTGTATGGTATGGAAGCAGTCCTACCAGTTGAAGTGGAGATCACTTCTCTGAGGGTATTATTGGATGTCAAGCTGGACGAAGCCGAGTGGATTCGTACAAGGTTTAATGAGTTAAGCCTTATCGAAGAGAGACGACTAGCAGCTGTGTGCCATGGGCAGTTGTATCAGAGAAGGATGAAGCGAGCCTTTGATCAGAAAGTGCGTCCTCGGACATTTCAAACTGGTGATCTAGTTTTGAAGAGGATCCTTCCTCCCGGTACAGATAACAGGGGCAAGTGGACTCCTAATTACGAAGGTCCATATGTTGTTAAGAAGGTCTTCTCCGGTGGAGCCTTGATGCTTACAACAATGGATGGTGAAGATTTTCCGTCCCCTGTTAACTCAGATGTAGTCAAAAAATACTTCGCATGAATTGACCCGCTGGACGAAAAGAATAAAAGAGTCCAGGCAAAAAGGGGCATCCCGGCGGACCAAAAAAACAGAAAGAAAAGGGTTCGGGCAAAAATTAGGGAATAAAATGAAAAGAATTTGTACACCCGGTAAGTCGAAAACCCGCAAGGGCGACTTAGGCAAAAATGGGTATCCCGGTGGATTGAAAACCCGAAAGGGCGATCCAGCCAAAAGGGGGATTAAAGCGAAGACTACAGTCTGAGTTGTCTGTACTTCATCGCGCTTCATTCGTCTGCCATCTCGAAAGATGTGATCGGTCCAGTCAGTCTTCTCAGAAAGCAAGGAAGCTGGGAGGAGAACTGATGATCTGTGGGTTATAACAGAATTGGGAAATAGTGGATGCCGTATTCACATTGCCATTAGGATAGTATGTTTTCCTTTTGTGCGCAATTACCTCTTTCTAGGGATTGCTTCCCAATGTATTTGCCTTTTCAGGCACATTTTCAATCAATAAAAGTTGTTATTCAGATAAATAGCTCGCTTGTTTTTATTTTTACTGTTTTGTTTGCAAAAACGTCCGAATTTTTGATAAACATTGCATATAATAAAACATGAAGGCTTAACAATAACTTGCAGAAGGATGAAACATTTGAAAATCATTTTGAATGTTGAGGACACTTGAGCGTCTCTTGTCCATGTACCCCTGGGGCATTGTGTTTTGCTGTATTGCAGGTCGTCATCTGTGAGCATGTTCCCCGGCAGGTCCTTCTTCGAGCGAGTTTGATATCTGTCAGAGCTGTGTTCCCCTGCAGAGGTGTCTGTGGATGGTATCTTCTTTCCTCAGCAGATGTAAGGATTACATACCCCCAGCAGGCCTGTGTTGGCAGGTTTCCCCAGTTGAGGATCCCCGCTGAGTGACTGGTAGATGTTTTCCCCAGGAGGGTTTCCCCAGTGGAGTTTGTCATGAGGATGTTGTTTCCCAGCAGTCGGGTTTGTGATGTGGTTATCCCCAGCATGACCGTGAGTGTTTCTCCCCAGCAGGGTTGTGGAAGTTTATTTCCAGTATGACATGATGTGTCATCATTCCCCAACAGAGCTGTTACTCTCCCCACCAGAGTGGTTCTCCTTATCAGGAAGGTGTGGGTTTTTCCTCAGCAGTTCCCCGAGTGGAGCGGGTTTCATGAAATATTTCTCCAGCAGAGTTATCCCATCAGTGGATTGGGCAAGTTCCCGTAGCAGAGTTGCATCCCCAGCTGAGTTTATCCCCATTCGTGGATTGGATGGGTCGTTCCCAGTGGAGTAGTGGTTATTCCCCGAAGCAGAGCTATTCTACCTAAGGTTTGGTGGAATCTTCCCCAGTGAAGTCGCTTTATCAATCTCTGGTAAAGATGTCTTGTTACTCCTTGGCGAGTACTATCCCTGAAGAGTTGCCTGGTCTACTTCCCCAGCGGAGTATTGTTTATTTGCTTCCCGAGCAGAGTCCCCGAGTGGATTTGGATTGTGAAGGATGTTCCCCAGCAGAGTTTATCCTGTCCCGGCATCAATTTTGTTTTCTCCAGCATGAGTGAGAAGTCGGTGCTTTCTCCGCAAAGCATTTCCCCAACAAGGCTCTCCCCGCGGAATATTCTTCAAGCAGATTTCCTCAGCAAAGTCTCCCCACAGAGTTGGAGTATCTGATCAGTTCGGCTCCCTAGCCGGAGTTCATTTTGCATTTTGCATATAGTAATCATTGCATCCTCAAAGGCGTAGCATTTCCATCCATAATGGAGCATTACGCCATCGAAAAATTCAAACATATGCATTCATGTGTTAACCCGATCAGACCGTCTCCCTGGCAGAGGCAGCTTCTTGTTCGACGTCTGTACAACGCTTTCGCTACAGTTGCTCCTGACGGCACTCAGGATTGGTACCCCCAGAGAGGTTTATTTCCTCATCCGTTGGCGAAAGAAAAACCTGGTTCTACCCAGCAGCCTCCTAGTAGATGTGGGTGTGTCTGATCTCTCCATGTAGAGTCTACCCCTTAAGCAGAAAGTGTCCATCCTTTCCTGCCATTTCCCCACTGAGATACATCCTCGTGGATGACGGTTGCTTCCGTTCCCTCCCTAATGGGATGGGTTTTCCCTATTGAGTTCTTTCCTCATTAGGATGAGTCTTGTTTCAGTTTGCCTTTTTGGATCGATCCTAAATTGGCTTCTTGTTGACTGTCTCTTGTGTTGCCCTGGGGCATGAATGAATAGTGGCTCACTAACCGGTACTCATTCATCTTATCCTCAGCGGAATTTGTTGGCCTCTACCTGCGAACCGGTAGTTGTAAGTCCTATCGTCGTGGTTTTCTACCTACTAGCTGGTAGTTGTAAAATCCCACGTTCTCCCCTTGGTGGAGTTAACCCTGTGTGCTCATCTTATCGATGACTGGTTACTTTCCCGTGGTTTTCTACCCACTAACCGGTAGATGTAATCCCCTCTTTGCAGTTATCAGTATCCAATTTGCGGTATTGATAGTCTTGTCCCCTCTGGATACTTGCCTTGATCAAGCAGTATTGTCCCCAGTGGGTCTTCCCCTTCCTTTGGGTATTTGCTCCGAGTAATCAACTTTATCCTGTTTTGATTGGTCATCTTTTGCATACCTATTCCTGGTACCCCGATGCCTTTCTTTTCGGTCGATTTATCCATTTAACAAGCAACCCGGTTATGGATAATCTTCCATGCGAGTGTGTTATCTACGTTTTGACGGCTATAGATGATATATCTCATGCACTCTCTGGTCAGTCTTTTGATTGCTTTCTCCAGCAGAGTTAGATTCGCATTCCTCGTGGAATCGGATGTCCATCCTTTAACAAGACTGCTTTTCTAGCCCTCTTCAGGATGTTGAGTGTTTTTGAACACAAGCCAATTCACGTTTGGTCGGTCACCTGTTTCATACCTACAACCCGGTATCCTTGGTGTTCCTTCCTGTTGGCTCGCTGTCGTGACCTTGATCCCCAGTGAGATCCCCTGCAAGTGTGTAGCCTTGCCTTGACATGTGTAGATGTCGTCCTGTCAGCACCCGCGTGTGTTGTTTCTTTGGTGTCGGTAAACACCATCTTTCGGTGCTTTCCCAGTCATGCGTAAGTGTCTGGTCTTCTTTGGTGTCGGTAAACATCATCTTTCGATGTTCGTAACGTCGTCCTTCTTCCCTAGTGAAGATTCCTCCTCTCCGTTGGTGTCGATAAACGTCGAGTTTTTCCCCATCATCCATTGATGATTTGGTTGTGTTCGTCCCTTCCCTAGCGAAGTTTCCTCCTCTCCGTTGGTGTCGATAAACATCGAGTTTTTCCTATGCGTCCGATGACGTCTAGTTGCTTATTCCCTACAGATCATTTGGTAATACCATATGATTCTCCTCAGAGTTTTCTCCTCTCCGTTGGTGTCGATAAACGTCGAGTTTTTCCTAGTCGTCCGATGATGTCTAGTTGCTTATTCCCTACAGATCATTTGGTAATACCATATGATTCCCCTCAGAGTTTCCTCCTCTCCGTTGGTGTCGATAAACGTCGAGTTTTTCCTATTCGTCCTATGACGTCTAGTTGTACCCTTCCCCAAGTGGATTTACCTCCCCGTTGGTTTCGATAAACGTTGTGTTTTTCTCATTCGTCCGATGACGTCTGATTGTATACCCTATTCCCAGTCATTCATTAATGTCTGGTTGATTTCCCAGCCAGAATCCCCAGTAGACGTCCTATTTGGTGTCCGGTTGTGGTCTCCCTTTCGTCCTATGACGTCTGGTTGAGTTTTCTCCTTCTCCGTTGGTGTCGATAAACGTTGAGTCTCCCTTTCGTCCTATGACGTCTGGTTGAGTTTTCTCCTTCTCCGTTGGTGTCGATAAACGTTGAGTCTCCCTTTCGTCCTATGACGTCTGGCTGAGTTTTCTCCTTCTCCGTTGGTGTCGATAAACGTTGAGTCTCCCTTTCGTCCTATGACGTCTGGTTGAGTTTTCTCCTTCTCCGTTGGTGTCGATAAACGTTGAGTCTCCCTTTCGTCCTATGACGTCTGGCTGAGTTTTCTCCTTCTCCGTTGGTGTCGATAAACGTTGAGTCTCCCTTTCGTCCTATGACGTCTGGCTGAGTTTCCTCCTTCTCCGTTGGTGTCGATAAACGTCGAGCTTCTCCCTTTCGTCCTATGACGTCTGGTCGAGTCTTCCCATTCATCCTATGATGTCTGGTTACCTCTCCGTTGGTTTTGGTAAACGTTGAGTTTTTCCCATTTCGTCCGCTGACGTATGGTTGTATCACTATCTTTCCATTCATCCGATGATGATTGGTTACCTCTCCGTTGGTTTCGGTAAACGTTGAGTTTTGCCCATTTCGTCCGCTGACGCATGGTTGTATCACTATCTTTCCATTCATCCGATGATGATTGGTTACCTCTCCGTTGGTTTTGGTAAACGTTGAGTTTTTCCCATCGTCCGCTGACGTATGGTTGTATATCTCTTCCCATTCATCCTATGATGATTGGTTACCTCTCCGTTGGTTTTGGTAAACGTTGAGTTTTTCCCCATTACGTCCGCTGACGTATGGTTGTATCCTTTCCTGGTTATTCCCAGTAGAGTTGAGTTACCTCTCCGTTGGTTTTGGTAAACGTTGAGTGTTTCCTAGTTGTCCGTTGGCATCTAGTTGAGATGATTTCTTTTCCCATTCATTGTGTGTCGATGTCTGGATGTGAGTGTACCTCTGAAAAAAAAAAAAAAAAAAAAAAAATCCCAGCAGTGTGCAAATTTCTACGGTACTTGGTATTCAATCCCTGTTTACCCTGAAAGTCTGACAGCCGTTGCTCTCATCCCTTCGGGTTCCCAGTTGATTGAATAGGGGCAGCTGTAGCACCTCAAATTTTGCACCCATCATTTGGTACATTCATTTCATATTAGGTCATTAACATAACATAGTCCACTGCATAACATTGCATTGTCCATTTGCCCAAGTGCAAGCTCAGCTGACCAATTGGGTCAAACTGATCAGGAGAATCAGTCAATCAAGCAAGCAAGTGCTATTTCCATTGGAACAAAGCCCTAGGGTTGATGTATCAAGCTTATATGGTCCAGGGATCATTTTGAAGTGATTTGGCCAAATATTGGATGCTCAGAAGTCAACAGTTCAGCTGGATTTCAGCTGGAACCATATAAAGTCAACTGTGGTCAACTGTGGTCAACTGTGCCTGATTTTATGGATTGGAAGGTGGGAGATGGTTTGAAAAGCCTCATTCATGTCCATACAAGTCTCATTTGACATATCAAAGACCAAGGTTGAAGATTTGGAGGTCAGACAGAAAGTTTCCAAAAATAGCAGGTGTCCTGTAATTTCAACTGCCCAAAATGGAAACTTTTTCTCCTCAAAATTAATTCATCATACAAGCTTCAAATGTAATTTTGTCCAACATGAAAGTTGAAGATCTTGATCTCACCATTCCAAAAAGTCCAAGAACTTGAAATTCCCATGTGTGGTTAGCAAGATATGATCCATTCAATTTCAAAAATGACCTATAATCAAAGTGGCATAACTTCCACATGGAGTGTCCAAATTGAGTGATATTTTTATGCACAAACTCCATTTGACATATACTTTCATGGTGCATAATTGGATTTCATCAAAAATGGTCAATGCAAAAAGTCAAATTTCAAGTGTACAGTTAAAGATCCAGGGGCAAAATGGTCCAACTTGAGAAATAATGAGAATTTTTGAGTGGGGATTTTTGTAACACCTCACAAATGCAATTTGGAAATTGTTTGAATGGTCATAACATGTCAAGGTCTCATATTTGGTCAAGTCACTTTTGAACTTCACTTGAAAAATGTATAAAGTGCCATAGCATGTGGAAAATGAGAAATACACAACCAATCAATGTGGGACAAGTTGCAGCACATCACACATGTCATTTTGAGAGTGTGTGAGCTGTCAAATGAGCTGTCATTGGCCTGTGGTGAAATGGCATTTTTGCCCTTGAATTGAAAATGACATTTTGCTAATCACTTGCACTTTTGCTAATTGGATGATTAAGGATGGATTAAGCTGAGGTATAAAAGCTTAATCATAACAAACTTCTAATGAGAATTCACATTTCCCAAAATCACAATCTCTTTTCCCTCCAAATTCACCAAAAAACCTCAAGAACACAAAAGCAAAAAATCCAAAAATCTCTCTCAATTCTCCATCAATTTGAGAATTTCTTGTTGCTGCTTCTTCCAATCCTCTTATGCTTCAACTGTTTGTGAAGATCAACATCAAATAAGCACCAAATCGTGACTGTCCAAGGAAGGTTCATCAATGGTGAATTGGATTTTCGTGCATTAGAAGCTAATTCAACTGAACCTGAGCACTTCATTCAACTTCTTGAAGCTTATGCTTCACCTGTTTTGGATCAAGAAGCGCAAAGAACGCACGAATCATCACTGCCTTCCAATTAAGGTGAGATTTCGAATCTCACGATTTTGTCAATTGTTATAGGCGTTTGAAAGAGTGTTCAATGTAGTTTATCATGCTAGGCTTGGTTTGTGAAATGATGAATCATAGAGAGAGTAATCTGAATTCGAAGCTTGATATGCGAAACTTTAAATGATCGATCCGGTTTGTATAGCGACAATTAGGATGATTCATGTACATATTTGAGATCTACGCATTGAGACCTTTCCAACGGTTACTCGATTGTGAATTTTCGTTGACTTTGATGTTCTTGTGTTCTTGCCCAAATCTGGAAAAGCACGATGAAGCTGATGATGAAATCTGGAGAAATGTTTCGTTTGATCCGTGCGTGCGCCATTCCGTTTTGAACTTGTGTTTCCCTCCATTTCTGGCCACTCACACGCTGACAACGAATTAATGTGGAGTGCTGCGTTTTGGTCCCTGAGCGCATATTTACCATTATGCCATTAATTCCATTTAATTAAAATAAAACATTCAATAATTATTTAAAATTACCAAAACTTAGAAAAATCATAGAAAAATAATGGTTAATCAGAAAATTATGAGAGTTTTTTTGTTGGATCCTATTTTTCCTCTAGTTTTTTATGAGCATAATTTCCAAAGTTGTGCATGATGAAATATTGACTTGGCCTATGGATCTTTGACTTATGTCATTTTTGTGTATGTTTTGCCATTTTCAATGTGAAATGCTCATACATTTAAAGAAATTCCTGAAATTTTTTGTGCTCATTCTGGACATGTTGATGGTGATTTACATATAAAGTTTGTGACTTTTGGATACCTGAGGAGTGAGATATGATTTTCTGAATCTAGGTGTGACAATTGGTGTCACACCTAGCTAGGTCAACTTCATGAATATTTTTGCATGGTCTATGATTGTTGGAATGGATTGAAATTTTGCATGGATGATCATTGATATGTTGAGATGCTATGTGAATTTTTCTGGATTTTTCCATGGAATTTTCAATTTGATTGATATTTTTCTTCTCTGTTGGTTCATTGTGCAAGCTTGTATGACACATGTTTGTATATCTTGTGTGAAATTCTCATATGGTTTTAGATGAATGTGAAATTTGGTATGCTGGTTGTAGACACATTGTAGGACATCCCTGTTTTGGTCCCATTCATTTCTTAATTGATTTCATTGATTTATGAATTTTTGAAGTGAATGCATGTGTTGATACCTTAAATTGGCTTGAATAATTGTGTCTGGATTTCTTGATTTTCATTGACCTAGTTCCTTTTGTCCAATTGAGCTGAAAATTGACATGCTATACCTTGAATAGGTCCTGTTTAGGTGTGAATTATTTGAGGATTTTTGGAATTATTTTGGTATGCTTTTGATTGAAGTTATTCTGTTTGGACATTGGATGTTGCATTTGACCTAGTTTGACTTGTTTTGGTCATGAAATGAATATGATAAGTGATATGAGTATGGGATCAATTGCATTTGCTTTCTATTTGCATCAATTTGGTTTTGGTTGAGAATTGTTTGCTGTTTAGAATTTTTTCTCCCTTTTGGACCCTAGGCTTGGCCTAGTGGTCCAGTTTCTCACATTTGGTTTGACTTTTCAGGATGAAATGCATAATGCTCAAGGAGAATGCTTCAAGTCAATTAAATTGAGATTGTTGGTTGTTGTGAACTAATTTGAATTTGTTTTGTAGGTTGTGAAGCTTGAGCTTGAGCTTATAGCTTGCACTGGTGTGCATAACTTGTGTTGCGTTGTACATATTAACTGATTAACAATTTGCTGTTTACTGTTTGTCTGTCTGAGTACTGATGATACTTGATTGATTTCAGGTACATTTAGTCGCTTACAGTTCTTTAAGAACTTGCTTGCTGCTGCTTGGTTTTGAAACCAATTGAGGTAGGACTTCTATTCTTCATGTAGTCTGGAGACCCGGCCTGTTATTTGGCCGGGCAAACTGTCTGAAGTCCTCCTTAAGAGGCGATGTTTGTGATTGTTTACATTTGTGCCTAAGCAGGTAAAGACCTCTATGAGGCAATTGGTGGAAGCCAAGGGATATGCAATCTATCCCCCACTATTCTGTGAGTCGTCCCTCTGCTCACACGGCTGTGTGTTGACGCATTGGGACACAAACCCAAGATCTTGTACAATGTACAGTTGAGTCAGAGTCTTGAGTGTAGAAGGGTTCCCACATTCTGAACCCACGCTCCTTTGTCTGAAGCTCTCCCTGACCAGGGATAAGAGCTGTGAAGTCTCATCTTCACTCACCCTTCATCAGCTTCACCTTAGCCCCTCAATGGCAAGGTTAAGAGCTAACCTTACCCCGATACAGAGGCTTGTTTGTTGAGGTTGATATGACCCCTCGACTAAAGCCTAACCCTGATGTTTGAGCCCCTTGTTGGTGTGTTTATTTCATGCTGTATATGTTTGTGTGGTGTGATTGTATCCCCTAGGTTTGCTAGACTCCGTGTAGTCTCGTTTGCATGACAATTAAGGTAGCACGGTTCCTTCGTATAGGACTTCCTTTCTTGCTTGGGCTTTCCTAAAACACAAACGAACATTATCCCCTCTTAAGGATACGTCAACTCCTTCTACTACAGGTGAGTAAGTCTCCAAAGGTCGAGCATCCGGTAGATTGCGTAGTGACGTTGCCCACTTAAAAAATACAAACCAACAGGAATAGTTTAGCCGAACTACGGCAACTCTGATTCTCATGTCCAGATGAGATACGTAGGCACGAGATGCGATGTCTTGTCGAGTTTGACTAACAACTAACACTAATGCTTTCTCTCGCCCTCGTTGCGATCGAGACCTCCCCTTTCTCTTGCCCTAGTTGCAATCGAGACCCTTCTTCTTCCTGTGTCTTGTTGTGTGCTTGGAAGCTGATGTAAGTCCATCGAGTGGCATTCGGGTTCCAGTGTGCGTGTGTTTTGGTTCGGATGCTGATGTAAGCCCAGTGATTGGCATTCAGGCTCCTCGTTTGCCTTCTTGTGTGTGTTTTGGTTCGGATGTTGATGTAAGCCCAGTGATTGGCATTCAGGCTCCACGTTTGCCTTTACCTGTGTTTGTTTGTGTGCGTGTTAGCCGAGCTACGGATGCTCTGATTCTCCTTCGTCCAAAGGAGATACGTATGCATAGGATGCGATATCCTAGCGAGCATGTGTCGTTTCCCCAGTCGAACTACTTAGACTCTGATGTCTATGCTTGATAGACTAAGTAGGCCCAGGATGCGATATCCTGCCGAGTCAGTTTCAGTCTTGTTTTCTTGTGTCTCTTTCAGCCAGTGTGTGTGTGTGAGCAGTGTTTTAGCAACCATTTTCTTTCCTATTGTGCGTGGATCCCGTCGAGTACGACGGATGCGTAGGGGTGCTAATACCTTCCCTTCGCATAACCGACTCCCGATCCCATTCTCTTTGGTCGCGAGACCATGCTTTTTCCAGGTTTACTCTGAGCGTTTCCTTTCCCTCTTTTGGGATAAATAACGCACGGTGGCGGCTCTGTTGTTCTTGTTTTCCCGCCGGTTTTTCGCGTAATGCGACAGATACCTAAGACTTCAGCGAGATTCTCAGGCTTTGGGAATTGCCCCGCTCCATTATAAGGTCCTTTTTTATCTTTAGGGGAATCCAAAATCCGCCCAAACACTTCTAAAGTTGATGCTAGTTAAAAATCCAAAAAGGGAAACTCCTTAGTGGTGGGTCATATAATTGAGCTAAACGGTGATGGCTTCCTTTTGTACGGGGACAAAAAAAAGATCCAGGATGTTTCCATGTTTGAAGGAAAAAACTTGTCGACATATGTTAGTCAACCCATATTTGAAAGATATAAAACTCATCAAATAGTTACCTTTGATTTGATTTGGAATTTCTTATTTGTTTCTAAACTCATTTTTCTAAAATTTTCAACAACAATTTTTACAACCTCTTTGGATTCCTTGAAAACAAATGTAGTATGAATGATTTGTATGCAGGTGAAATGCAATGTTATGTTTATGCAATGGCGAAGAGGTTAAAGGTTTCAAATAGCCTAAAGGGTAGGTTCCCTATGAAAGGTTCTATGTATTTTCTACCCAACCTCGAAAAGGATAGTTATAGGGACATGTTTTTTAAGGAAGCAACCTAGAGTCATGGATCTTGTTAGAAATTTCTATGCAATAGTGGACTAGCCACATCATGAGGAAGTGTCCAAACAAGTATAATCTAGGTAGGGTTTTCATATTGTTCCAATGAGGTGTAAACCCCTCAGTTAAATACTACACTATTTCCTCTTAAAAATGGTTCTTTGTGTCCAGACAAGATTCCTAGAGTCATGGACCTTATTTGAAACTTAAAAACAATGGTAGGATAGCCATATCATGATGAAAACCCCAAATGGGTCTACTCTAGGTGGATTACTCGTATCATTCCAAAGTGGTGTAAACCCATCGGTCCAATACTACATGACCTCCGACCCTAATAACATGTTTTTTTTGTTTAGGTAAAGTTCCTAGAGTCACGAAACTTATTTGAAATTTCAACATAATAGTAGGCTATCCACATCATGATGACAATTCCAAATAGGTCTACTCTAGGTGGAGTCTTCATATTGTTCTAACGAGGAGTGAAACTCATCGGTCCAATCCTATGCAATCTCCTATTCTAAGGTTCCTCTCAAAGCTTGGGTGAAGCTATATCTATAAAAAAATCCCAAACCCACAAAGGCATGTATAGAAAAATGAATACAATAATAAGGAAACATAATAGGAAAGTGATAAAAGATAAGAAGAAAACAAGATAAAGCTAACAATCATCACAAAACTAGATAAACTAGAGTTGACTTTCTTTAGGGAACTAGGGTCCCCAGCAGAGTCGCCAACTAACGGATATCGAAAAATATGACCTTGTGATTGCATCGCATGCTCGCGGTCATCGCAAAGAAGGAAAGAGAAAATATCGATAAAACCCCTAAAGATGACAAAGATATGATCGTCGCAACCAAATCGGGTTTGAGAGTCGATTATGCAAGGGGAAGGTATTAGAACCCCCCACATTCATTATACTCAACGAAAATCATTTAGTTAGTTTTGTGCATAAGTGTTAGCTTAAAAATGTTTACTTTCTTCAAGTTATTAAGAGTTTGAGAGAAAGAGATAAAAACTAAAAATAAGATTTTTTATTAGGGTGCGTGACGAGACTTTGAATCTTGCTCCTACGTATCTCCAGGTGTGATGGAGAACTCAAGGATATGTAGTTCTGGGTAGAAAATGTTTGTTTGTGGGTCGATTTTACGAATGCTATTTTGTCGCAATGGAACGAAAACATTGCTTACCTAAAACAATTAGAGGACAGGGTGTTTTCATCTTAACAAAATGGATTTACAAATCAACATTCGCGGGAAAATGTCACTTAGCTCACTCACACATAGGTGGAGAAAGCATTTATTTTGTATCGTCTCGAGACAAAACATCTTTCGTTTAAAAGGAGTTTGAAGTTTGATGCCAAAAGGGAAAAGGCTTGAATGTGTTGGATTGTTTTTAGGTGGATGATGAATAATCGAGAAATGAAGCATATGCCAACCATTCAATAATTCAAGGAATAAGAAGGTATAAACCTCCAATTCCTTTTTATGTCCAAGTTATTTGAGAAAAACATATTAGCGGAAGACGGGTAATCGAGCAATGAAGTGTACGCCAACCATTTGATTATTCGAGGTGCAGGGAAGTGTAAATCCCTCATTCCTTTTTCAACCAAGCATGATTAAAATGTTTTGTTCGGATGAAAAAAGATCGAGCAATATGGCGTATGTCAACCATTCGACCATTTGAGGAATAGGAAGGTGTACACCCCCTCATTATGTTTTCAACCGGGTTTGATTTAAGGTTTTAAACGCTTCGAGTAAGCAGAAAAGAAACTCGATGTTGGTTGAGTGTTTATTCGCGCTAGTGGAAAATGATTTGTGATATGGTTTGAATTTTTTTTGAATCGATGATAAAAATGGTTGAGGAATAAATTAAAGGTGAGAATTATAACATAAATTCGCAAATTTCTTTGTGAGGGGCACAAATTTTATCATGATAACACGAACTCTAGCACGATAATGTAGCTTAACGCCACAAATAAATTGAATTGCAAATTGCATATAAACAAACACAACAGAATAAAAGAATAAAATTGCATATAAAACTACATTCATCGCAATTGAATAAAAAAAGTAACAAAATCGAAATATGCACGTATTAAGATATCACAATGTGAGGACACAAATCGTTGTCGCATAACGCGAAAACTTGAAATACAAAGCTACTAAACACATAAATTAAATTCGATTTAAATGTAACTACATTGAATCGTTGTATCTCAACACAAATCGAATTGCAAGTTGCTAACGTGAAACGCAGTCATCGCAAATGAATTAAACGCAACAATGTGTAACACCACAAAAGCAAAAGTCACAGGTCAAAAATTTAAAGTAGCAAAAAGCAAAAGTGAATTGTCGTTATGCCATACTATCAAAAGTGAATTCAATCGAATCTAAATGTGACGATAACAAAAATGCAATGTTGCACATAAATCAAAGAATACCGGCCAACAACTTGCTAACGCGAAACATGCTCTTCACAATCGAAAAATAAAACTCTTAACATAATACTGATAAACAAGATTAAACTGAATATATTCAATGCGTTTGGATCTAATTTCGACGTGATGATAAATAATAAGTAGCAACGCATACGCATCTCATATTACATCATTATGTCAAATGAAAATAGAATAAAGGCATCATGTCGAATCTGCAGATTTAATGCAATCTTAACGCGATGAAAATAACAAAACAACAACATACACAAACCATAAATATTTTCAAAATTGCAAAGTGATAATCAAAATAGTCCAAAAATAGTACAAAACCAAATCATATCGAATAAACAGATTGCTCAAATCTGATTTAATTATAACAAAAACAAAATACAGCAGAAAGCTTACAAATCATATTGACATCGTATTGCAATCACAACTGATATACACGATGCAATATCATAATAAAATATATACAACAACGAAAGTATAATCATAACAGCAAGTGTACACAACACAAATTGAAAAGCAAAACAGAATATGAGTAAAAATGCAACATGTTCTTGAATAGAAATGTTACCGAAATGTTATTGTTGAAGTTGTGGTGACAAAGCATTCGATAATCTTGCGTACAACTGCGTTTTAAACGGAGGATCTCAGTTGCCGGTTTGTTGATAAATATGAAATGTAAACTACAATGGTGTTGTTTGTTATTGGCTTGGTGAGGTGAAAAGTGGCCGGAAATTGATGAGGTAGCGTCATTTGGAGTTGAAAGATGTTGCAGAAGTTCGTGGTAGGAGGTGTTCCGACAAGTAAGGGTGGTTTGCGGAGGAAAAGTTGGTGGTTTTACTAATGTTGTTGCTGGTCGTTTATGGTGAAGGTTGAAGTTTGGCTAATTAGTTTTTTTGTTGTGTTTGAATGGCGACCGAAGAAGCAAGGTGGCGACGGCACTAAAAAGAAGGAGACGAAGGTGTTGGTTGTGAATTCTGTGTGTTTATAAAGTGAGGAAAGGGTTGTTTTGAGAAGTATGTGGCTTTTTGTTTGAAGTTATTTGTGTGAAGTTTGACAAAATGAACAAAGGAGGATCACTGGATGCAAAAAACGGACGGAGGGGATATACGTGGGAGGGTCTTTTTGAAGGTGTCGTATGAAGGATACAATATGGTGGATGAGTTGCAGTAAGTTTTTTTGAGAAGAATCGCATGTCAAGTGGTTCCTCTTTCTCTACTCTCTTTTTTCGTTATTTTTCAAACTGAGAGATTGAGTGATGATATGTGGCCTGACGCCCCTATGTGTGATTGGCCTGAGTTTTTTTTCTCACAAGCCGTGAAATTTAGCATATATAGTATAATAATAGGGTTACATTTTAAATTAAAAATACAAATTACCCTTTCAAATATTTCTTTAAGATCAAATGGAATTTAAAATGAATGAAAGAATAAAAAAACAATATAAAGACAAATAAAATCAAAATGAATATTTTCTTAATTCTATTTATTTTTTATTGACATTTTGATTAAAAAAACAAAAATAATTGCCATGGGTATGTTCCAATATGACAAAAATGGACAATTGAGTTAATGACAATAAATGCTTCGCAAATAATCCCACATAGAAAGTGGAGCTAACATTAAAAACATTTATAAAGATCTTGAAGCATTAAACTCACCAAAGGAATCAAAGAGGATAAGGTGCCACATGGACATATGTGGTCCCAAGCATTATGCCACATGTGACATCCAAACAACCCTTTGGCGACACCGGTTCTGGGACCGGGTCCGAGAGCGTGGGCATAGAGGCGTTGGTGGCGCCTTGTATGCGGCAATTGAGCACTTAGGCACGACGCATCAGAGCAATTGATCGGCATGCAGCAAATTAATTCTAAGTATTACTCCATAATTTTTTGGTCGTTGCTTACAGTTTGAATTTCAAATTCAAAATATACAACACTTCATGAAGTGGTGCATTGTATTATCATAGGTGAACCATTGCAACACATGGTGAAAATGTGTTGTTTCATCAAGAGATGAAAACTTATGAAACAACACATGAATGACCTCTAAATATATAATTCTGAATTCGAAAATCGTTCACTCAAATCTGCAGATCCTCTTAAACATTCCAGACACACTTCCTTGCATTCGAGTTCTTTAACTGTCTTCTGCAGACTCGATTAAAAGGCTGAATTATCCTGGGTATTCTTACTTTCTGACTCTAAGACATAAAAGAGAGCGCTTGAAATACTTTTAAGGATTGTGACTTCATTCACGATTCAACCTGGATCCATTTAATCTTGTCAAAATTTATAACAGGTTTTACTAATGTTGTTGTTGGTCGTTTATGGTGAATGTTGAAGTTTGGCTAGTGAGTTTTTGTTGTGTTTGAAGGGCGGTCGAAGAAGCAAGGTGTCAGCGACGCTAAGAAGAAGGAGGAAAAGGTGTTGGTTATGCATTATGTGTGTTTACAAAGTGAGGAAAGGGTTGTTTTGAGAAGCATGTGGCTTTTTGTTTAAAGTTATTTGTGTGAAGTTTGACAAAATGAACAAGGGAGGATCACTGGATGCAAAAAGTGAACGGAGGGGATATACGTGGGAGGGTCTTTTTGAAGGTGTCATGTGAGGGATACAATATGGTGGGTGAGTTGCAGTAAGTTTTTTTGAGAAGAAGGGCATGTCAAGTGGTTCCTCTTTCTCTACTCTCCTTTTTTGTTATTTTTTAAACTGAGAGATTGAGTGATGATATGTGGTGCGACGCCCCTATGTGTGATTGGTCTGAGTTTTTTTTTTCTCACAAGCCATAAAATTTAGCATATATAGTATAATAGTAGGGTTACATTTTAAATTAAAAATCCAAATTAGCCTTTCAGATATTTCTTTAAGATCAAATGGAATTTAAAATGAATGAAAGAATAAAAAAAAAATATTTAAACAAAGACAAATAAAATCAAAATGAATATTTTCTTAATTCTATTTATTTTTTGTTGACATTTTGATAGAAAAAAATAAATAAAAAATAAATATAAATGAATAAAAATGAGCGCAAAAGTGCACGAAAAAAGTAAAATGAATGCATTAAAATAATTTACGCGAAATAAAGTTTTGTAAAGCAGACAAATATAAATCAAATCTCGTAGTAAAAAGTACTCACGTGAAAAGGCTCACACTAATCAAAATGCGACCGTGCAAAGATTAAAAAAAAACGAGCATACCAGGTTGAACTACGTGAGTCGTAGGTCAATAAAACAAATAGTTGTGGGCCCAAACTTGAAATATTTTGCCTGCTAATATTATGGGAAATTGAGAATCGATTCAATCGGCCTGTCTGTAAAACCAAAATTTTATTCTTGTCGACTTTTTAAGCATTATGCCGAAAGAAATACATGTTGTGATATGAAGATTATGCAAATGACATGCGAATGCATCGATTTATTGATCTAGGAGCAAATTTGGGGTATGACAACGTGCGTGGGAAAAAACTTAGTCATTTTATTAAGATTAAAAATAAGCATGAAAAGAATGCATTAGAAAGACTATGATTGAGATGAAGAATCTAGACTACACATTTGCATTATTCACAATCTGCAATTTATAGCCAAAGTGTTCTAACTTATGCAACAAGTAACTCAAAGTAAAAGGTACGTAACATTTTTCTAACTGTTTTTCAAGCTGGTTAGAATTCAATTATGGTGTTGGCAAACCCAAGATTGACTAACTTGTATTCTTTTTATCATATTTAACATCTCCCTTTGAGCTATATTGTATATGAATCATTCCTAACTTGACTTGTAGATTGTTGAATGGGCCTAGATGCAAAGACTCAGTTAGAATGCATGCAACTTGCTTTTTTGATGTTACTGGTAGCATATGAACAACTCTTACTTGCACTTTGTCTCAAACTACATATCAATATAGATCAATGTGTTTTGTCCATTTATGGAAATCTGGGTTGACACGTATGTGTAAGGTTGATTTGTTGTGATACTAGATGATGGTAGGGGTTTAATATGGTATTTGGAAGTCACATAGAAAATAAAGGAGGCATTTCCCTTCACAAATGGCTTTAGTCAATGCTTTATATTCTGCATTTAATGATGATCTAAATACTAGAGATTGTTTCTTGCCTTTTGAGCTTATCAATAACTTGCCAAGGAAGAAACATATGCATGTTGTGAAACTCTTAATATCAGGACAATACCCTTAATCAGAATCAAAAAAAGATTTGAGATGAAGTGTAGATGATGGGCTGAAGATAAATCCTTTTCATGGATTATTTTTGAATTATTTCAACACGCGTGGTCATTCCATCAAATGCTCATCAAAGGGACATCAAGGAAATGATTCAATTTACTTAATTTATAAGCTATCTTTGGTATGAAGTGAGTGAGGTATAGTAAAATTCCAATTAATTTCCTATATGTTATGGGTTCAAATAAAGGATGACCATAACTTTTATGGAGTTGTAAGTGTAGTTGCATTGGCGTAGATAACGATTTTCCTCCAATTAAACTCGCATCTTGGATTAAGTCTATAGCATATTTTATCTGCCATAATAAAATTCCATCTTGTGTTCTAGCCACTTCAAAACCTAGGAAGTATTTCAAAACTCTCAAGTATTGTACATTGGACTTGTAATTCAATATGGTATTGACTTGTGTTATTTCATCAAAGTCACTCCCCTCTAAGACCAAATCATCCTCATATACAAGAATGACTCAAAAGTCTAAAGAACATTTCTTGGTGAATAATGAGTAATCAACCTTCGATTCTTTGTAACCAGATGCAGTAAAAGTCTTAATAATAATAAATTTGATGTTCCATTGTATGCTTGCTTGCTTCAAGCTATATAGATATATTTGCAATTTGCATACCAAGTTAGAATGTGGCTGATCAAGACCTGAATGAGGCTGCATATACACCTTATTGGTGAGATACCATGTAGAAAGGATGGGTTGGCATCAAGTTAGAAGTGAGGCAAATTATGGGATGCTACAATTGTCAATAGAACTAAATTATAGGATACCATGTAGTCAATTCCTTCAATTTGTGTGAAGCCCTTGGCAACTATTATTGCCTTGTATCTCTTAATCGTTCCATTAGCATGCAATTTTAATTTGAACACCTATTTGTATTCAATGGCTTTCTTCTGGGAATGTAATGGAACAAAATTCCAGGTATTAGTTTTCATCAGAGCAGTTAACATAATTTTGATACATGTTTTAAAAATTATTATCACGTATAACAATTCTCTCCTATGAAGTTGGTTCATATATGGTTTATAAATTTAAGATAAAGTGTTTATGAGCATAAGAAAAGTTATCATATGACAAAACTGATGATAAATGATATTTGCATTGAGAAGATGAATTGGTGATAAATTCTTCTGAGTTGGGAATTGTATTGGTGAGAAAGTTACAATGATAATCTTAAAGGTAAGGTGAAGGTTTAATGTGCCTATTATATTTTGTGAATTAAGTTCTAATTTTTGGAATTTAATTGGTAGTTAGGGATACAATAGATGGTGAGTTATGAGAATTTGATCTAAGTGGTGTAGGTAATTGAGATAATAGTGGTTCAAGTATGATTAAATTATTGGGTTCATGTATATGTGTAGGTTTGTGTTTTGGATTTTTGATGTTATCAAATAAGTCATTGTTGTGTTAGCAGCAAAAGTAAGTTTTACAATTATCGTACCCACAAAGACCGGTGGTTTTAAAGGTCATTCAAAAGCTTTTAAGATTTTTAGTAGAGAAAAGGGTTGTGTATTGGTTGTTAAGCATGAAACTAAATAACATAAAATAAATAACACAAAGTATAATGGAGATTTCACTGTTAATAGTAATAAAGCATATTGGGGGTAGATTTTATCATTACGTATCTATCATGCACGTCCATAGGTCAGTAATATGCTCATATACTCAACTAATAATATTACCACCTGTTATCCATATTTGTATCTCCTTTCGATCTCTACGTCGTGAGATCAGTGTATTACGTAATAGTTGATAGCTCGAACTATAAACCAATACAAAGTATTAAGTCCCAACAATTGTAATAAAGCGAGACTTCACACCAATCATGCTACAGTACGTGTGGATATCACACATAATACTATGTCTAAGATTTAGTATCCAATAGATGATTATCTTAGATCTAATAATGACAAGAACCTTTCAATGTCGATTCACACCATGAAAAAAAGTTTTAGGTTACAAAGCTAAAACAAGCATTAAGATTGAAGAGTCATCAATATTACAACACGAGTAGAATTACATAGAATGCCACGAGATATTTGGTACATAAATGTAATGACTACATATAACCCCAACAAAGATATTTTACCTAAGCTTATTCATGGTTAGCATAACAATGGGTAACTTCGGGATGTCGACCTTGGAAGTGTGATCTGCCCTGTCACTTGAGCAATGCTTCAGACCTCCTTTCTTATTCTCTAGTTGTAGATCAAAGTGAATCTACTCCAATTTTGTACTACCTCGATCTACCGAAACTCTCTTTGTAGTGAACTGGAACTTGATATTTATAGGATAAAATTTTAGGCTCTTATTAGGCCCACCGTCCTTGCGCCTAGCACGCCTACCATGCTCTACCAACTCTGACCAGCGATATTTTCTTTTTCAACGAGCAATGCTTGCATGTCTTCTACATGTTCTTGGCCTCTTTTGCTCGCCCATCGCACCACCCCTTCAAATAGCGCGCTAAACCTTATTTCAACATCAAGTACTTGCATCACGCTTAGTGCGCCTGTAGCTTGGGCCTATCGAGCATTGCTTCTCCAGGGTTTTATTTTGACCTCTTTTCTGTGTGTTGAATCGTGGTTTTCTAGTTCTTTTCACCTATTTTTAATTAACGCATATAAGAAAAGTTCTAAGATATGTTTTCTCACTTTTCATAAATAAATTAGAGTATTTTGTAATAGTTGCTTGTGAAATAAGTTAATAAGTATCGACGTATTTAACACATCTGACACTTATCAACTCTCCCCAACTTATCTTTTTGTTTGTCCTCAAACAAAATTACCATATGATTCAAATATGTTTGTTGAATGCATGCTTCTTTTGATCAGTTTGCTGACTTTGGGTCTAAGATTTTTGAAATTTCTTTTATGGCATGATGTTATTTTAAATGCAAGTTCATCATTAATATCATAACTATCCATAAATCATATTATACCGATGAATAATTTAATGGACCAGAATAAGTTATTTAAAACATGAATCAACTTTATGATTGGTCATTCCATAATGAATATAAACCCGTGCTTCTACTCTGTCACCATATAATTTGCCACCTCTTACGCCTCTGCTACGATAATATATATTTGAATTATAGAAAATATATTTTAAAATGGAGAAAATTAAAACACTTTAAAGTAAACATTAGTAAACATTATCAGGTCCTGGCTACAATGAAGTGAATTCATTAGTGGCGGAGCCAGATAAAAAAATTTGGGATGACCGCTAACGTAAAATAAATATTATAAATAAAATGTAAATAGTATTTTAAATAAAACATTAAAGTTAAAATAAATACAAAGTTAATTACTAAAAATTTAAATTACATGTCTTAAAACTACCTTAAAGTAATGCTTTACGCGTTCCGAGTGACTTGAAATCGTAAATAATTGACTCCGAACTAATGCTTGCACTAATCTCCCTTTCAATATATACTGTCATGTTATCTCCAAGAAACCCATCATCCATCTTGTTTCTCAACTTAGTCTTAATAATTTTCATTGCTGAAAAAGACCTCTCAGTTGTGGTCGTAGAAACGGAAGAGTCATGATAAGACGAAGTAGTCTATCAATCAAGAAGTAAGTTTCAGCCTGTCCAGATGCAACCAAACATGAACATAGTTCTTGAATAGTTGATAAATTATTCAAGTTTGATGCTTGACGAGAAACAAATAGAAAATGTTGGAGTTGAAATTGCAAATTATTCTTCTCTTGATCACTAAAATCCATAGGATAATATTTTTCAACTAAAGAACAAATAGTATCAATGCTAAAAGCTTTATATCCATCCTTAGGAGCAAAACAATGAACATAGTATGCATAAGGACAATCCTTCATAAAGAGGGCTTGTAAACCATTCCATTCTCCTCTCATATTGCTAGCACCATCATACCCTTGGCCACGAATGTTAGAAACATCAAGGTTATATCGAGAAAGTATATCACATATTGCTTCCTTAAGAGTTAAAGATGTGGTGTCTTTAACATGTGCCACATCAAAAAATCTCTCTTGTATTAAACCAACTTTATCAACAAATCTTAATACGAGAGTCATTTGTTCCTTTTTTGACTCATCACGAGCTTCATCAACAACGATACAAAATTTGGAATCACCAATTTCCTCACGAATACTCTTTTTCACCCTACTAGAAAGAATTTGCAAGAACTCTTTTTGAATTTGATGTGAAGTATACTTGCAATTTTGTGGAGCATTTTCCAACACAACTTTTGCAACTTCATCATTGTAGGATGCTAAAAGTTTCAATAACTCAAGAAAGTTACCTTGATTTCTTGATTTGCTACTTTCGTCGTGACCCCTAAAAGCACAAGCTTATAGTGTTAACCAACAAACAGTGTCAATTGAAGTCTTGAGTCGTAACCGATTATTCACTCTTTGACTTGAACTTTTCACTTGAATAACATTTCTAATATGACCATCTTGATTCAACAAGTATTGACAAGCTTACATTGCATTGTTGTGTGGTGAGCAAGGATCCTTCCCTATGTGTTTAAGAAAGGAACAATGTTTTCCATTCCTAACTTTCTTCCAATTTCTAAAACCCATAGAAATAAAGACAAGTGATCCGGGACGTCCACTTAGTTTTTTGCTCAAAAGGTAACGTGGTAAGCAATATGCGGCATCTTCAGATGGTGAATATTCTAACCATGATGGAAATATGCTAAATCAAGTATGTTGAAACCTTCTCGGATGATCCTTGTTACCGGACAAAGGATAGTTTTCTAAATGAATTTGATATGGACCGCATTTTAGATAAGCTCTTCGTATTGCATCCACTTGATTTGGTGGATATTGCCAAATCGGAGGATGCTTTCCAAAGAATTTTCAAAACCATGATGCTCTTCAATTGTTGGATTCTCAAGAATTGTTTCAGATTCGGATGTCGGGATTATAATTTCTTCATCTCCCTCTTCTCTTTCAATTTCACATGCTTTCCTTTTGAAAAAAGAATCAATTTTCCTATTATTCATCTTTACTCTTCCTATAATATCATATCAGATCCAAAACTCAATTTAGAGAATCAATTTTCCTATTATTCATCTTTACTCTTCCTATAATATCATATCAGATCCAATTTCTTCATCTCTCTCTTCTCTTTCAATTTCACGTGCTTTCCTTTTGAAAAAAGAATCAATTTTCCTATTATTCATCTTTACTCTTCCTATAATATCATATCAGATCCAAAAATCAATTTAGAGAACATAAAAATTAAAAGAGAAAAAAATTAATAAACTTAATTAATCAACTTTAATCCGTTTTCAAATACCAGTAACTTTACTATTAGAAATTAGCAGCAACAATGATTAAATAAACCTTATTACAGTGTATAACTATATTTGTAAATTATAGTGTTATGAATTGGCTTAATAAACCTCATATAGATTATTTTAACACATCAAGAAAGAAGAAGAACCCTAAAAATCTCAAAAACACAAATCAAGCAATCACTTTAATTTGTTACTTTTTATAAAAGAAGAATGAATAAAGTTTATTACCTGTTAGATGTCGATCACTTTAATCTGTTCCGATTCCGGTGCCGGTAGCAAACCCATATGAGAAAGAAAGGAAATGTATGAATTTTTTACCTTATCTGTATTTTAACCTAACTTTGAATGAAAAAGAAAAAATAAAAATTAATTTTAATTTAAAATAAGAATATTTTAGTAATTTAATATATATGAATTTAAAAAATAACAAAAAGTTGAGGGGTGGCCGTGGCCTTCCCACGTCCCCTTCAGTTCCCGCCACTGAATTCATAAACATTATAATGTAGTATACTTTTTAATATCAATACAATTTTATTCATCTTAAATTTTTTTTTGTCAAATATTTGATTTTTATCCAAGTCTTTATAATTTATCGGGAAAGAAAAATTATACATAAATTTTTTTATTGTTTATTTTATAAATTGCATAGTTTTAGTTTTTTTTTGTGTAATTACTCTTTGCAATTGTGTTACACAAATTTTGTTTAAATTTCTTGTATTGATTTTTTAAACAAGTTGTTAAAAATCTAATTAGTTTAATTTAGCGATGTGTGATTTATAAATTGCAATAGCATTAACTATATTGATACAAATTTTGTGGATATTATTGAATTTTAAATATATTCACAAGTTTGAATTTTACACAATAAAAACACTTTTTTTTTAGTAATAATATATTTTTTTGAGTCAACATAATATCATCTTAAAGACAATAGGTGAGTTGTATTTAGCCACCCCATGCTAAAACAGATGAATACTTGTAACTGTTGTTGCCTTTTTTTGACTAAATGTTTTTCCTTTCATTGGGGAGCACAAATGCAGCCAACCCATTTATAGTCTTAGTTTCAATTCTCTCACCAATTCAATTACAAGTTTTACAAACAAGTCAAGAATATAAATAAACAATTTTATAATAAAAGTAAATCAATAAAGTACTAATATTGTTATATATTTTTTCAATTATTATAAATAGAAGATAAATTTTAAATTTATTAAATATTTGATATATCTGATCTATATATAAATCAGTTTTTTAATAATTTTAAAACGTGGAATTTTTATTTATAATATTGATAGAAGAATATATACACTTATTTATTTATTATAATTAAATAAAATATTAGTAATATTGTTAAAATAATCAAAGTTGAACAATTTATTTCATTAAAAGAATTGTTAAACAAGATTATGATATAGTATTTGATATTTATTTATCTATCTAATATAAGAAAACTAAAAAATATTGTAACCAAATAGAATATTTTTAATCTTTCATTAATTAAAATAGTTTTGTTAGCGTATCGAGGTTTTGTTTGGAGCAAATTAATTAATTAAAGTTGTAATAATTGGATATGTTTCATTTATATTTAAAATACAATTTTAAATTGTTAGTTGATTCAATGGTGATTGATATAGAATTTGGTAGAAAGAATCATGTTTCAATCTTCTCTAAGAGCAATCAAAAGAGAGTTGAAACTATTTGATATCTGAACTAACCCCAAATTGAATTAATGACCAGACTTTGGTGAAAAAGATACAATTTACTATAGTAATTAATATAACTTGTTGGTTAAGCAACAACCTAACCAACTATCTAACTACTTATTAGTTAGTCGAGGCTACTAACAGATTTAGTTAAAATAACTAATTGAACTTATATTTTCGCATGAGTGTATATTATATGAAAAATATTATTCTTACACCATTTTCATACACCAATACTTATATCGTGCACTGCTCACCATATTTATACAGTGAACGGTGTTTTTTTTAAATAAAATAATAATATTTATAAAAAATAATTTTTTAAGTAATTTATTTACCAATAAATTACACAATATTAACCAAATTTTGACATTAAAAAATATCAAATATAATAATTAATCTATATTTTATAATTTAATGTCAGAACTTGATTAATATTGTGTATTTTATTGGTTAATAAATTAATAATTTTGGTTAATAAATTATAAGTAAAATAAGTGATTAATAACATATATTTTTATGGTTAATGTAATAATAAAATTGGTAATAATAAACTTTAAATTTATGTTAAAAATAATATTTTTTTTAAAAAGTATTTTATTTTATTTATAAAAAAAATTATTCACCGTATAAATGATGTGTATGGTGTATGAATGGGATGTAAGATATGGTGTAGACATAGCATTTCTGATATTATATATGAAGTGTATATTATATAGTGAATAGTATAACTATTTCATTGAATATGAGTGTATCAGATAACTACTTCCCTAAATTATATATTCCTATAAGTATATAGTATAATTGGAAATACTATGTTTGGAAATTATCAAACAATATTTTTCTTATAGGACTAAACCTACATCAATCCTTGTTCTCTAAAATACACAAACTTATCAATTTTTAAAAGCCTTTATAATTCCATCATCTAGCTATAATTTTGTTGAACAATAAGAAGCTTCAAGCATTCCATTCACCATTTGTTTTCTTATGAGTGGAATCTAGTCTATATGTTTCCTCCTTCCATGTGAAATTGGATTCTTAATCAAATTTATGGTTAATTTGTTGTCAATAATAAGATTCAATGATTTTAACAATTCACATTGCATCCCTTTTAACAATGAATCTAAACAAATTGCTTGAAATAAAGCAAATGAGCTAGCTATGTACTTTGCCTTGCTAGATGATAAAGTTGTGACAAGTTGCATCTTTGTACACCAGGAAATAACAACCTCATTTACATAAAAACATATCCAAAAGTGTTTATTTTATCAGTTATGTCACCACACTAATCAGAATCAAAATCTTGCCTTCCTCGTTTTCCCGACAGTTAGAAATATCAAACTAAGTCTCATACTTCTCTTTAGGTATTTAAGTATTCTCTTTGTTATCACTAGGTGCAACTTCCTAGGCTCACCCATCAACTTGCTGATTATGCTTACTATTAGATTTAATTATTAGATTTAATTCATATTTAAGTTTGTTAGATATTAGATTTAAATATTAGATTTGATTCATATTTAAGTTTGTTAGATATTAGATTTAAATATTAGATTTGATTCATATTTAAGTTTGTTAGAGGCTTATAAATAGGGTGTCAATCATTGTAACTTTTAATCATGTTTTGTAGCCGTCATTCTCTTAATAGAATATTCATCTTTTATTCTACCTTTGCACCAACAATTGGTATCTAGAGCTCCGGTTCGGATTCATTGGGAAACACGGGAAACACGAGTGAACGTGAGGTCTTGTGTGTTTGATTTTGATTCTTAGATTCGTGTTGAATCTTGAACAAAATCTGATCAGAATTTTAATTCTGTGGGTTGGGAAACACTGTGTGAGAAATCTGAGTGTACTGTGCAAGGTAGAAAGATGAACGGAAACGGCAACATGAACACCAAACTTCCAGTATTTGACGGTAAAAACTGGAATCGTTGGATGATCCAAATGCGTGTATTGTTCGGTGCTCAAGATGTTCTAGATCTTGTCACTGATGGTTATGTTCCGGTAGCAGCAGATGCGACGGATGAACAGAAAAACGCGCAGAAGGAAGTAAGGAAGAAGGATCAGAAAGCATTGTTCTTCATTCATCAATGTGTTGATGTAAATGTGTTTGAGAAGATTGCAGATTCAACGACAGCAAAGGCTGCGTGGGACACACTGGTTAGATGTTATGGTGGTGACGCATCAGTGAAGAAGGTGAAGCTTCAGTCCTTGAGAAAGCAATATGAGAATCTCAACATGAAGAATAATGAGAAAGTTTCTGAATACATCTCCAGAGTGATTCTGATCACTAATGAGATGAAAGCGTGTGGAGAAACTCTTTCTGAAGAAACAATCATGGAGAAGGTATTGAGATCCCTTACCTCTCAATTTGATTACATTGTGGTAGCAATAGAACATTCCAAGGATCTGAGCACAATGAGAATTGAAGAGCTGCAGAGCAGTCTAGAAGCGCAAGAGTTGCGTTTGACTGAAAGAACTTCTGAAAGGGAAGTAGAGCAGCAGGCTCTGAAAGCAACTTCTGATAGGAGGTATCAGAAGCAGTCAGAAGCCAGGAGAAGATCTGATGGTGGTCAGAAGTCAGAAAGCTCAACCTCTGATAGACAAAAGAATGCTCAGAAGGGAAAAGAGAAGTATGACAAGAAGAAAATCCAATGTTACTGCTGTAAGAAGTTTGGTCATTTTGCTAGAGACTGTTGGTCAAACAAGGAGAGAAAATCAGAAGAAGCAAATATAGCTAGAAGTTCTGATGACGAATCTGTGCTATTGATGGCCTCTGAATCTGATGATATGGATCTGATAGACTGGTGGTATATGGACACTGGCTGTTCAAATCATCTTACTGGAAACAAGAAATGGCTGGTTGACTTTGACTCTGAAAAAAGGACAAAGATCAGATGTGCTGATGACAAATATCTTAATGCAGAAGGTATGGGGAATGTCAGAGTGATTCTGAACAATGGGAAAACAGCATTGATTCAGAACGTGTGGTATGTACCTGGCATCAGAAGCAATCTGATGAGTGTGGGACAATTAATTGAGAAAGGTTTCTTAGTTACCATGAAGGACAATCTTCTGAAGCTGTATGACTGCAATCAGAAGTTGATTATGGAGTCAGAACAGGGAAGGAATAGAACATTCAAGGTGAATGTCAGAACTGCAGACTCAGAATGTCTTAGTGCAACAAGTGCTGAGAAGGAGAGTGAGCTGTGGCACAGAAGATTTGGTCATTTGAATTTCAGAAGCTTAAAACATCTGAATTCAAAGAAGTTGGTACATGGAATTCCTGCAATTAAGAAGCCTGAAAAGTCATGCAAAGTTTGCATGGAAGGAAAACAACCACGATTGCCATTTGCGTCAGAAACTGCTCCAAGAGCAAAACATGCCTTGGGAGTTGTACATTCTGATGTGTGTGGTCCATTTCCAGTAGCATCGATTGGAGGGAATAAATACTTTGTGTTATTTGTTGATGAATTCACAAGAATGACATGGGTATCCCTTATTAAGTTTAAACACGAGGTGTTTGATGAATTCAAGAAGTTCAGAATGAAGGCTGAGAATCAGAGTGGTCAGAAGTTGAAGATTCTTAGAACTGACGGTGGAGGTGAGTATAACTCCAAAGAGTTCCAGAAGTTCTGTGAGGAGAATGGAATTGAGCATGAGGTTACTGCTCCTTATACCCCTCAACACAATGGTCTTGCTGAAAGAAGAAACCGCACTTTGCTTGATATGGTGAGAAGCATGCTAAAGGAGAAGAAGCTTCCTCAGAAGCTCTGGGGAGAAGCTGTTGCCACTGCAACGTATGTACTCAACCGATGTCCTACGAAGAAGTTGAAGGAAATAGTTCCAATACAGAAGTGGACTGGAGATAAGCAAAGTGTTAGTCATCTGAAGGTGTTTGGCTCTGTTTGCTATAAACATGTTCCAGAAGCCAGAAGACAGAAGCTGGATGATAGAAGCAAAGTGATGATTCTGATAGGGTACCACAGTACAGGTGCATATAAGCTCTATTGTCCAGAAACCAATAAAATTGAATTCAGTAGAGATGTGATTGTGAAGGAATCAGAAGTTTGGAATTGGGATAAGTCTCAATCTGACTCTGATGTTAGAACCTCTGAAGAAAGGTCAGAGTTCAGAATTTCTGAGGTTGGAGTAAACTCTGACGTTGATTCTGACTCTGATAGTGATCCAGAATCTGATGTTCCTGACTCTGATGTTTCAGACTCTGATGATCCAGACTCTGATGACCCAGACTCTGATGGTAATCCAGATTCTGGTGGCAATTCAGACTTTGGAAATATGCCAGAACCTTCAGATGGTCAAAGCTCTGGAGGAAGTCAACCATCTGAAGGTAGAAACTCTGAAGTTGAAGACTCTGAACAAGTTCAGAGACCACAAAGAGTCAGAAACATCCCCAGAAGATATGCAGAATTTGACATGCTGCAAGACACTGAAGTAGACTCTGAAGGAGAAGTTATTCAGTGTGCCATGTTAGTAGACTCTGAACCCATAAGTACAGAAGAGGCTCTTAAGCAGAAGCTCTGGTTGAAGGCCATGAAAGAAGAACTTGATGCTATAGAGAGAAACAAGACATGGAAGCTGACAGAACTTCCAACAGACAAGAAAGCCATCAGCGTCAGATGGGTTTTCAAGCAGAAGTTAAAGCCAGATGGTTCAATTGGCAAACATAAAGCAAGGTTGGTAGCCAGAGGATTTCTACAGAAACCTGGGCTAGATTACTCTGAAGTGTTTGCACCTGTAGCAAGACATGAAACAATCAGAATGGTGATTGCAATAGCTGCTAACAGGAATTGGCCTCTGATGCATTTAGATGTAAAATCTGCATTTCTGAACGGTCCATTAGAAGAAGAAGTTTACGTGTCACAACCTCCTGGATTTGTGAAAAAGAATCAGGAAGGGATGGTGTACAGATTATACAAAGCTCTATATGGATTGAAACAAGCGCCCAGAGCTTGGAATAAGAAGATTGATTCATTTTTCAAGAAGCAAGGCTTTCAGAAATGTGAGATGGAGTACGGTGTCTATGTTCAGCATACTTCTGAAGGAAATATGACTCTGGGATGGAGTTCAGATACTCTGAGAAAGGATCTGAAGATTAAAGTAAACAAACCTCTGAAGCTGATGATTGACAACAAGTCTGCAATCAATCTTGCCAGAAACCCAGTGTTGCATGGGAGAAGCAAGCACATTGAGACCAAGTATCATTTTCTGAGACATCAAGTTCAGAGGGGAGTGTTAGAAGTTGTACACTGCAGCACTCAGAAGCAGTTGGCAGATGTTCTGACGAAAGCTATCAAGACTGACCAATTTCTCATATTAAGGGATGGAATTGGTGTTACAAGTTTTGATGGAATATGAATTAAGGGATGGTATTAGATTTAATTATTAGATTTAATTCATATTTAAGTTTGTTAGATATTAGATTTAAATATTAGATTTGATTCATATTTAAGTTTGTTAGATATTAGATTTAAATATTAGATTTGATTCATATTTAAGTTTGTTAGAGGCTTATAAATAGGGTGTCAATCATTGTAACTTTTAATCATGTTTTGTAGCCGTCATTCTCTTAATAGAATATTCATCTTTTATTCTACCTTTGCACCAACACTTACTACATAACATATGTCAGGAATGTTATTGCATAAGCACCTCAATGATTCCACAACTTGACAGTACATGGTTTCTTCTACCCTTTTACTTCATCAAAGCATTCATCAAAAGTTTCCAACTTATAATTATGCCATCTCAACAATCCTCTCTAATTCAACGGTACCATCATAAACCACATTAGTGCATTCGCTCACCTCAACCTCAACGACACTATTTTCAATAGCAGCATTAGAGACATACTCATTTGATACCTTATCTAAACCATTTTGGCTATCTTCAACTGCACATTCTTCCATACCAGTATTCTGACTAACTCCATTATCATTGATATAAAATTTCTTTTTATCAATTGATTTCACTCACTTTAGCATCCACTACACTTTATAATTCAACACTAAAAATTATGTTCTTCTCAACTGATTCACTAACTAACTTTAACATCAACTACACTTTCTAATTCAACATCAGTAATTTAGTTCTTCTCATATAATTCACTCACTTCACCCCCCACCCCCACCCCTCACCACCACCAACTTCAATTTCCAATTAAGTATCACAAACTTTGTATGAATCTTAACTTTGAATAGGTTATGTACAAACACAAATGTTATCACTTCCTTTATTTGGTGTGTCCTGCCACTTCAATGTCTTTAATTAGTTTGAAAGTCACATCTCTGTTGATGTGCACCCTCTTATCCACAAGATTGTACATCTTATAGGAATTTATGGAATGTTATTATATGAATACAATGTTTTCACTTTTTTTTCATCCAGCTTACATCTTCTTTGATCATGTATGTGCTTGAAACATACTGATCCAAACACTCTACGATGATTTACACTTGGATTTCTTCCACCCCCAGACTTTTTCAGGGACTTTCATCTTCAGCTTCTTGGTGGAGCATTTATTTAGTATATAGGTGGTCGTGTTAACTGTTTCTCCCTATAACATATGAGGCATGTTCTTGTGCTTTAGTATATTTCTAGCCATGTCTAGTATGGTCAGGTTTCTTGTCTCTTTTAGACCATTATGTTGATGAGTGTAAGCTGAGGTAACTTTATGTCTTATGCCTTCATTGAGGCAACCCCACCACCAACTTCAATTTCCAATTAAGTATCACAAACTTTGTATGAATCTTAACTTTGAATAGGTTATGTACAAACACGAATGTTATCACTTCCTTTATTTGGTGTGTCCTGCCACTTCAATGTCTTTAATTAATTTGAAAGTTGCATCTCTGTTGATGTGCACCCTCTTATCCATAAGATTGTACATCTTATAGGAATTTGTGGAATGTTATTATATGAATACAATGTTTTCACTTTTTCATCCAGCTTACATCTTCTTTGATCATGTATGTGCTTGAAACATACTGATCCAAACACTCTATGATGACTTACACTTGGATTTCTTCCACCCCCAGACTTTTTCAGGGACTTTCATCTTCAGCTTCTTAGTGGAGCATTTATTTAGTATATAGGTGGTCGTGTTGACTGTTTCTCCCTATAACATATGAGGCATGTTCTTGTGCTTTAGTATATTTCTAGCCATGTATAGTATGGTCAGGTTTCTTGTCTCTTTTAGACCATTATGTTGATGAGTGTAAGTTGAGGTAACTTTATGTCTTATGCCTTCATTGAGGAAAAATGACTCAAAATACTTTAAGGTATACTCGCCACCACCATCAAACCTCAAAAACTTTATGGATTTCCCACTCTCCTTCTCAATCATGGTTTTGAACATCTTAAACACTTCAAGTGCTTCACTTTTGAATCCTATGGTATAAACCCATAAAATTCTTTTAAGTTCATCAAAAAAGTTATGAAATACTTGCTTCCACCTAGTGATGATACTTCAAAAGGTCCACATATATCATAATGCACAACCTCTAATGCATAATTTGATCTCTTAGGCATGTTCAATGTAAAAACCATTCTTCTTTGTTTGCCTCTTAAATAGGTTTTACATGTCAGTATGTTTTCATTCAATTTAGGTAGGAAATACACTAAATTCTTAGAGCTCAATTTAATTAGGCTTCTAAAATTTAGATGATAATACCTCATATGCCACGACCACTCAAGTTTCTGATAAGTGGTTTTCATATCGTCTTTACTAGTCATTTTTACTTACCATTTTAACGTTTTTTGTCCGATTTATTTCTGTTTATCGTATTTTATGCGTTGGTTGTGTTTTTTTTTACTGTTTTTAGGGTCTAATGAGTGTTCGAGATGAAAAATGATCGAAAATAAGCAAAGAATGGAAAAGCGTCAAAAGTCGGAAAATCCTCATACAAAATCCAGGGGGCTGCTACGACCACCCGTAACAGCTATTATATGCCATATTAGAAAAGGCCTAGGGTTCCCCACTTTTAAAGTTCCTAGTACATGAAGCAGAGACCTACTACGGGTCATAGGAGGGCGAGATACACTTTAATTCTTTCGTTTTTTAGACCGATTCTCATGTTTTTGGCTTTTGGTTTATTTAGATTGGTATATTTCTGATGTAATGACCATTGAACAAAGAGATGTTATCCTAGTTTTAGGTTTTTCTATAAAACTCATAGTTGGTTATGAGTTCAGGTTCCCAGATTTTATTCTGCAAGAGTTCTACGTATTTTATTTGTCTTGCTACTTAAGTCTCCATTAGAGCATTAGATTCAAGCTTTTCAATTCAGGTTTTATTATTTGTTTTCATTACAATTGCTTGTTTAATTCAATTGCATATTATGAATTCATTTGTGAATATCGAATTGATTATGTTTACCCTCACCATGAGTAAGTAATCCATTAGGGACTAGGGGTTATGGGGATCATCTTATAGTCGTTTATATGATTTGTCACATGTCGATTACGAGAGTATTTTGTCTTAATTTATTCTAATACCTGAGTCCATGCATTCCAAACCTTGTACAAAAGTAAAGTGTTATCAGGTACTGGTCATAATAGTCTGAAAGGATATGTGTTGGTACTAGAGCACATGTTTTTAAACAAACAAGTCCAATATAGTGAAAAAGCTTTGATGAATTTGAGAAAGTTTTATAGCCCAACAAAAGTAACGAATAATCCGGCCATGCGAAAGCGGACGAATTTTTCATCATTGATAGGGCAACACGTTGGTGAAAGAAGGTGTTTTCCATATTTATTTGTATTTTTATAAATTGTGTCGAAACTCTCGTAATAGAAGTGACTTAGATTATATGAATGTGTTAGAGTGAGAACCATAACCCTGGGTCCTATTTGCCTCAATCGTGATTTAAGTGACTTTCCAATTAAGTTGTTTTTACCAAAACCTCAAATTATTGATTCCTCTAGATATACGTTGATAGAACGAAACTTGGTACTTAAACCATTGGTCTATGTGGTTTGATAAAGTTTTACTACTTCGCACAGTCGTGCACTTGTGGCGTGCCAGTTCCTCAATGATTAACATGTACACCTTATTTTTATTATGAATGCTACATTTGAATGTCATACTCTTTAACATTTTTGACTTCAGCACCAATTTCTTGTATGGATCAAGTAGTTGGAGTGCACCACAACTCATGGATGTTGAAAATATTTTTTTACCAATTGCCCTATACTCAGTAGGTTGCACATCATCCCTAAGTATGTAAATTACCTTTTAAATGAGTGAATTATTATCATAATTTCTTTTGATTACAATGTAACATATGCCTTATGCTGCAAGGTCACTACTATTTGCAAGTCGGACATTGGTTTTCTTGCTTGATTCAAAATTTGTGAGTCATTCCTTGTGTTAAAACATATGATTTGAACACCCTGAGTTATACATAGGATTCCATCACAGTTATGGCCATTAACATAACACCTTCTAAATTATAGTCATCATCATGAGTTATATGGTCATCTTTTCCTATGAGTATCTTTCCCTTCCTTTCTTGCGCTAATATTCATCACCAAAATGGTAAAAAAAATTAACAATTGTAGCACTTCACCTTCCTTTTATAAAAATTATTTCTTCTTTGATTGGTTGGTGCCAAAGCCTCTTGCCCTTGGAGTATTCAACTTTGTCATCAATCTTTGATCTTCCATTGTTGGACCATTTTACATTATTGAAGCTTTCTTTGCCTTTCTTCACAAATTGAGCTTGCAAGGCTTCTTGAACTGACTTTTCAGTTCCTCTATCAATCACCATGAATTCATCACTTTCTCAACCACTTGTTGATCAATGATAGTCTTATCACATGTTTTCATTTGATTCACCGTTGAAATTAACTTAGAAAAGTAATCAATCATCTTTGGACAATCTTCCATCTACATCAAATCATAATTCCTTCTTAAAGATTAAAGCATCACTTATTTCACTTTTTCTCCACTATCATGGTACTTCTTTAGGATATCTCATGCCTCATCGGATTTTAACACCTTTGAAATATTTCCAAAATGACGAGCACTCGAAAACTAAAGCTTCGCCCTCTCTCTAAACAACACAGTTTCTTTTCCTCCTCTATCTAATCCAATGTTTCCTTCATCTTTCAAGATTAATTTTGATGGTGGTGGGGTGACGAGAGTAGTTTCATTTAAGACTCTTCGCACCTCCTACAAACCCCGTCAATTTTTTTGTAACTTCCAGGAGGTTTTGTTACCAGCGCCAATGGCATTTGGTTGTTGGTTAACTTCTTCTGAGATTGTCACTTGTTTACTCTGGGTGCCACGCGTAACACAAATTTGTCTCTGGCCTCCAGCTCTGATCGCTGTCTTGACTCTCGTGTTTGCTCGCAACTCCAATTGAAGAGGTTAGTTTGGTTTTTGTATTAAGTTATCTGGGTTCCTTGAGGATCTGGGTTGCTTTGTTCATGAGTAAAATTCCTCCTTCTCCTCTCTGGAAATCAAGCTTCAACTCGAATTCCCAACCTACTGTTGTCATCACCTATAAAGTGGTTTATGTTCTTCAAGGTCTGATAAGGGTCAGGTTGTCGTGTTGATCCAGATCTTTATGGATGGTGGTGGTGATTTGGTTCATGTTGTTTGTTTTCGATTTCCTCCTCCACGCCGGTAGGATTGATTGTTGTTTTAAATCCCATCCTTATTTGGTTCACTCTTATTGTTTGAATCCAAATTGTATGCTCGAAAGGGATTTTACGATTATTGTTGTTGTAGCATAACGCTGATGGTACATAGATTGATTTCGTGTTGGTGGTCGGTTTATTCGCCAGTTTTTGAAACTTTAGTTGAGATTCTCATACAATTACTCTTCATCTTTTTTTTGCAACTTGATTTCATACCTGTACGCGAATTCTCTAGGTTGTGCTCGTGTTGAGTTTTTGTTTGTTAGGATTAGTTAGAGTTAGGTTCATTCGTGTAATTTTCTTTTTAGTTTAATTATACTTTTGTTTGGACTAACTGGGTCAAATTTAATGTCGAGTTTTGTATTTCTCAGTTTTTATTTAATATAATTTTTGTTTACCTAAAAAAAATGACGAACATCCACATTTTATTGAATATTAAACAAAGTCTTGCAAATCTTTCTTCTTCAAAAATTTGAATGTGGTTGTTTATGTATTTTGCATCATCTCAAACACGTCTTGAGCTTCAATTAACGTCTTCATTAAGGCAGTTCATCTTTCTCAATTACTTACATTAAGAATGAAGATGTTAGAAAGAAATTCACTATTTATATTCATGATTGCTGCAAGAACCCTTTACTACTCATACACCTCACTAAGGGTTTTCCAATTCAATGTTCCTCTCATAATTCTCTTGTGTTTCCCATTGACACAATTAGGCTTTTGATGCCACCTGTTAGTGCAATTAGATTTTTTTTCAACAAACTAATAAATTAAAGTTGTAACAGGGGTGGTATATTTCATTCACACTCAAAACATAATTTACAACCAACTTAACTAACTTACTATCAAGTACTAACTAACCACTTGTTAGTGAGTTAGTTTAAGCTACTAATAAACTTAGTTATAAACTAATTACATGAACTATATAATCATACAAATATATCATATATTTGAGAAAGTAACTACTTTATTAATATACCCTCACAGATGTATAATATAACTATTTTATTGAAATATATACATGCGCAAGTGTCTAATAAATCCGTGTATAATATATCCACTTCACTAAATTATATACTCACACTAATATATAATATTAATGAAAATGCTAATGTTTAAGACTTATTAAACAACATATTTGACATATCTTTAATTCACTTAGATGTGTTCGTGATGAATAAAATATTAAATAAAATGTATTGAAATAAAAAATAAATAAAAATTTAAAACACTTATTTGAGTTATTCGACATATATCATAAAAATATATAAAGAGATCCGAGACCGATCCAGAGTCATAAGAAAGAAAAAATAAATATTTTTAAACACTTCTAGAAATAAATTTGTAGACATCTAACACTCTTAATCCTAGCAAGGTGCAACAAAAAAAGTTTCAATACTTAGACTAATAATAATATTGGTAAAAGAAATACAACAATTTATAAAGCATGTAAAAAGAAAACAAAAACTTGAAATGTTGCACCACCAAGTTGTTTTCTTGACCACTAGAAAGTCATGCATTGTCCTATTTTTGACTTAAAAAAACAAGTTTGAAAAAGACCAAACTAATGTATAGTGTTTGAATGTTTGGAGTTGTTGTTTATGACTTATGAGGTCCTAAGTGGATTAGGTTGAAATTTTGACACGAATTAAATTCAATCCTTTTTACAACTTTTGTCGAGTATCTCACACGATTTTACTTTTATTTTGTATTTTTCTTAGCCTTCACATTGAGTAAAGTTGTTTTTTATTTACTTTTTATTATTTCATTTGGAGTTTATCACTTTTTTATATAACTTACTTTTTTTTAATTACCAATGGAAGAAGCAAAGTTGCTTCAATTCTCACCATTGATGACTAGATGCATGAACAAACGTTTTATTTAATCTTAACACATAAGAAACAAAGTATATAAATTAATAATATATATAGTGATTAGTATATATATAAAATTAACAAAAATGTATTATTTACCAAAATTTGAGAAAAAATAAAATATTCTCTAATTGTTATTAAATTTAGTAATTAATAAATATAGACTCAAATTCATATTTTCTATACTTTTCGTAAATAGTTTATTTAGTTATTAATAATCTGATAGAATATGCGTGATAAGATATACTGATCAAAATAACAATCAAGATTTTTCTAACGTGTAGAACTATATTAAAATTTAAAGCGTTCGATTTAAAATCATTTCTCAATGAAAACTTTTATGCAGAAAATCCGAATCCGTTATATAAAACAATTATCATAGAAAACCAAAACTTTATTTGAAAGTGTTTAAGTTTAGATGTTGGATTTGGTTTCTTGCACTTTACCATTTGACTAAAGAAAAATTAGTTAGGTGTTTTATTATACTTTTTTGCACTCTTTATGAGAGTTGAAAAATGTGATATAGTATAAGATGAAGAATTTTGCTGTGGAATTTCATTTCTGAATTTTTCAAGTAAGTTACTCTTAAAAACTCCATGCACTTTCACATGTCATAATGTTCTTTTCTTGTAACTCAATTATACTATGAAATATTGTTCTAATAAAGTTTATTCAAGATTGCTTCTTCTACATTTTTCTCTCTTGATTGGTTGCATCTAGTTAAATTTGCAGGTTAAAGATGTTGATAGCCAAAGGTTTGGTATCTATTGTAGTGATCATAGCTTTGATTCTGCCACAAATTTCACCACAAGCTGTTTCAACTTCTGCTGCAGGTAATTGATTATTTGGTTTCATCAGAGTCTCTAAAATTATAATTATCACATTTTTTCATATTTTCTTAATTGACATGCAATTATGCATGATTATTAATGTTGAAACATTATGAGAAGTACTATGTTTATGTTTATGTTTGGTGCAGATAACGCGACAGAAGAGATTAGGCAGAAGGATAATACTATTAGAGTTGATCCTTTGGAAAATTTCACAAAGTATAGAGGAGGATTCAACATCAGCAACAAGAATTATTGGAGTGTAAATTTTTTTCATTTTTCTTTTTGATCTAAGTTTAAACACCAATGATGTTTTGTTAACATGTTTTTAATGTTTTTTGTAGTCTTTGATATTCACTGGAGTATATGGATATGGAATTGGAATGTTGTTCCTTCTGTGTGGAATATTGTATGGAGTTTTTTTGGTGATCGCGAAGTTTTGTTATCGCGAAAATGATGAAGGAGGAAAAAGAATGAAGAAGGTGTTGTTTCCTTGTAATTACAAGACATGTGATGTTTTACTAATTCTTTTGGTTTTGTTTCTCATGTTAATCGCCATGTAAGTCACTCGACTTTGTTAAAGGTTTTAAGTTTTAGTCGAATGCGTTTGATGCAGCTTCAATCGCGGTCGCGTTGAGTATATGTAAATAAAAGGTTGATGTATGCATGATTCTTGATTTTTGTAGAGTTGCAACGGGGCTAGTTCTTGTTGGGAGTGTGAGATTTCATTCAGAGGCGAAAATATCGGTTGATATCATAATCGAAACTGCAAACGAAGCGTCTGAGACAATACATAACACAACAGAAGCATTAAAAGGCATGGAGAATAGCTTGATGGAAGCAAATGTTAATATTGAGGCTTCTTCCAATCTTGACTCTACTGCTGAGAAACTTGATGATGCGTCGGAAAATATTGAAATGCAAGCCAGGAAGAATAGGCGCCTTATCAACAAAGGATTGAAAATAGTGTAAGACTCTCTTCTTCCACTGTCGCTGACATTTCTGATCGAAGACATGTCTGGTACCAGACACCAGATGGTACCAGACACAATATCTGTTTTTTCAAACTATTATCATTCTACATGTGTCAGTGTCTGTGTCGTGTCTGATAACAAACACTATCGACACACGTGACACAACACATTCAATAATCTCTTTTCTCAAATCATTGTCATTGCAGGTTTGTAACTACCATAGTGATTATGTGCTTGAACTTGCTTGCTGTAACAGTTTTGTCAGGTATTAAAATTTTTAGTTGATTTTACACCTCAATGAAGAAACTCTTCTATATATTATTATACACATAATGAATGATCCATGATTCAATTTCTCATATAACATTGAAACTTTCTTTCAACAGTTTGTGGAGTACTAAGGTTAAGGAGGTCATTGTACATGTAAGCATGCTAAAACTTCAATTTTTTTTGTTTACAAATTTCATATATGATAAATGTTACAAAATTAACATTTTTTTTCACAGGCTTGTTGCATTTTGTTGGTTGATGACAGTGTTATGCTGGCTATTCTTTGGAGTCTATTTCTTCTTAGAAAAGTAAATATAAAGTCCTAATTACATATTCTAATGATTTTCTTAGTCAAATTCTCTGCAGCACAGCACAGACACCTATGAAAAAAATACGTGTCTGCGTGAGTTTTGATGTTCGAAACAGACACCGACACATATAATTATATTTAATTTATTTATTTTTCAAATTATTATAAACGTCAACATGTCAGTGTCAGTATTGTGAACATTATATCCGTGCTTCATAGGTTAAATTACTAAATTACCCTCACATATTGTAGATTTTCCAGTGATGCATGCATAGCTCTTGACAACTTTCAAGAAAATCCTTATAACAACAGCCTAAGCTCAATCCTTCCATGTCAAGAACTTCTCAAAGCAAAACCAGTTCTATCTGAATTTAGTTCCGGAATTTATCATCTTGTTAATGAGGTAAATTTTCTATAATCTAAAAAATCATATTCCTTTCCAAATCACTCCCACATTGAACAAACTTTTTTATCATTTTCCAGGTGAATGCAAACCTATCAATGCAGGCAGCATCATATCCAAATCCTGTTCATGTTTGCAATCCTTTCTCAGAGCCACCAAATTATTTCTACCAGCCCGAGAATTGTCCCGAAAATGCTATCCGAATAGGAGACATTCCAAAGGTACGTGACAAATTGCGGTTGCGTAACTTAAGTCTCAAGAAACAATATTTTTTTTTCTAAATTATAAGACCAAGATATAATATTAACAATGTGATTCTCTTGTTAAGGTATTGAAGAGTGGAAATTTCATGACAAATAGTGAATATGCAAGAGTTGAAACTTACACAAACTCAATTCAAGATTTATTGAATGTGTATCCAAGTATGGAACATTTGTTAGAATGTCAAATTGTGAAAGATGCATTTTCTCAAGTTCTTGTTCACCATTGCAAGCCTATGAAGAAATATGGTAAGATGGCATGGGTGGGAATGGTGTTCCTTGGAGTGGTCATGGTTTTGTTGATTCTGCTTTGGACTATGAAGGCTAGTTTTGAGCATTGTTATCATGTTTCAGATGGTTCTGTGAAGCCTCAAGAGTAGATAAAGATAAAGAGATTGAGATTTGATAGAAACTTAATATTGATTAAGAATTAACTAATTATATTTAGTGTTTTTGAAATTAGAAATTAGATATTGGAAGGCAAAAATGCGCAAGCAGCTTTTCAATAATCATGTTATAGGAAATGCAACATTTGTATATGACAATTTATACAGATAGAAATTAAATTTATATGACATGTATATGAAAATTGGTATCTTTTGGATCATAATTTGATTAATAGAGATAAGACACTTGACATGTTGATTGAGGAGTTAGTAGCTAACCCAGAGGAGGCTGAAAATGAGAATATGCAAACCCCTCGATACTTAGAAAATGAGAATCCATGCCTTAAATGGTTAAGATAAAAATCATCAACATCTAGATACAAATACTATAAAATTAATAATCTACTTTTATGTATAGCTCCTGAATTAGACAATTGGTTTATGCCATTTGTCTTGTCATCCACTAATTTGTTTCATCTAACTTTGAGTACAAGTAAATCAAACAAGATATCCTAAATTATATCTTGAATCTTGTCGGTTACAATTTTGAAAGCAATTAATATAGACAACAAATATGATAAATCGAACAAATAAAGGCACAAAAAAACACCGATATTTTGAATGTGGAACCCCCTCAATATGAGAGTACAAATTACGAGTCGTCCAGACCAAAGAAATAACTCAATTATAATCAATTAAGGATACAAGAGAATATTAAAGTGATTCACAAACTAGTGCTAACAACCGTAAATCACAAAACAAACTAACTTATAAATAAGAATAAAAAAGCTGAAACATTTCCCAAATCTGCAGCTTCAGTGCGAAGCAGATAACTCTCACTCAGATGTTGTTTTGAAATTTTGAATGGTCAAAAGTTAGATACATGTGTTATGAATCTGTCCTCCAAATTTGAGCTCGATCTAACGGTTAACGAATCATAGATCGTCGATTTAGTGAGACTCGTTGCAGAAAAACGGGAATGAGTTTCTCTCCTCTTTTCTCTCTTTTGAATCCTTATTTTCTCTCTATCTCCCAATCCTAAATTGATTATCTCCATTTAAATAAGTGAGACAAATGGGCTAATCATATTTAGGTCTTTCTCCATATAAGAATGGAGCCCAAACCCAGCAAATATCCCCCTCACAACTATGTAGAGGAAATCGCCAAACCGGCGATCAACAAGCTTCAAATTTCCCTCTTCGTAACGCTTTAATCATCATATTAGAATCATTATCATTTGTATGAACTTTAGCTAACTCCAACAACTTATCATCCAAAATATCATGTATTCAATGATATCTTACATCAACGTGTTTGGACCTATTATAAAAAGTCGGATTCTTACCAAGATGAATAACGCTTTGACTATCAACAAATAACACATTTGTCTTGAACAAAACCATGCTCTTGCAAAAAAATTCTTCAACCATAGTAACTCTTTTTGCATGCTTCGGTAATTACAACGAACTTAACCTCTATAGTAAATAATGCTACACACTTTTGCAATCTGGACTGCCAAGCCACAACTCCCTCTGCAAATTTAACCATGTAGCTCGAAGTGCACTTTCTGGAATCAATATCACAGTTAGAGTACTTCACTAGAGTAGGCTTATCTCCTCCAAAACAAAGTATCACTGAAGTAGTACCACAAAGATACCTTAAAATCCATTTTACAACATTCGAATGCTCTCTACCTGGATTTGACAAAAATCTACTGACAATACCAATAGCATGTACTATATTTGGTCTTGTACACACCAATGCATACATCAAACTACTCACAACAAACGCATAAGGAACACTTTTCATATCAAGCGCTTCATATTCACTTGAAGGACATTGATTAGAAATCAACTTGAAATGAGTAGCGAGAGGAATGCTTATCGCCTTAGAACTTTCCATTTTGAATCTTTGCAGCACTCTTTCGATATAATATTCTTGTGGCATCCAAAGTTTCTTCTCTTTTCTGTCACGCATGATTATAATGTCAAGAATTTGTTTAGCTGCTCTCTTGTCTTTCATGGAAAATAACTCTTCCAATTGCTTTTTTAAATTGTTAATGTTAGAAATAATTCTCCCTACAATAAGCATATCATCAACATATAATAACAGGATAATAAAGTCATCGTTAGAAAGTTTTCTAACAAAGAATAAATGATCTGAAGTAGTCTTCCAGTATCCTTGATCATACATAACAGACTCAAACTTCTTGTACCACTGTCTTGGAGTTTGCTTCAACCCATATAAACTCTTTCTCAATATACACACATGATCTTATTTACCTTTAACTTGAAAACCATCGTTTTGTTTCATGTAGATCTCTTCCTCCAAATCACCATGAAGGAAAACCGTTTTCAGATCCGTTTGCTCAACCTCTAAATCAAGAGTAGCAGTCAAACTCAACACAGTTCTAATTGATGACATCTTTACAACAGGTGAGAAAAAATATCATTAAAATCAACACTCTTTCTTTGACGAAAACCTTACACCACTAATTTTCCTTTATATCTTGGAGACTTAGTGTTGCTCTCATGTTTAACTCTATAAATCCATCTTTTTTCCAAAGCCCTTTTGCCTTTAGGAAACTTCACTAAATCATAATTGTGATTATCATGCAATGATTTCATCTCATCATGAATTTCATTCATCCACTTTTGATTTTTATCACTTTCCATGGCCTCTTGAAAAAACTCGGGTTCACCCTCATTAGTCAAGATCACATACTCATCAAAATTATACCTTGTAGAAAACTGTCTCTTCCTGTTAGACCTCCTAAGTTGAACTTGAGATGATTTTGGAGCTTCACCAAGATTCCCATCCTGTGACATATCGCTCTCCCTTTCACCATAATTAGTTGGAATATTTGCCTCATCTCCAAGTTATTGATCATCAATATAATCATATGGCCCGCCATTATGATCATCACCACCAATATCATCCAGATTATGACTAGGTAACTGAATTGTATCAACATTAGACAAATTGATATCTTTCTTGGGTGTAGCCTTCTCTACCTTATCAATGTCTTCAACATTTTGGTCTTAGATAATCACCATATCACTGCTTCGAATAAGCTTTTTCCCTACAAGATCATACAACCTTAACCAAACTCATCTTGCCCATAGCCGATGAAGATACATTGTTTTGACTTTGCATCCAACTTGGATCTTTCATCCTTTAGAATATACACAAAAGCCTTACAACTAAAGACTCTCAAATGAGCATACTTGACATTCTTTCCAAACCAAATTTTGTATAGAACTTCACTGTTCAAAGCAATAGTAGGAGTGAGATTAAGAGCATGTATTGCCGTGTAAATTGCCTCGCCCCAATAGTGATTAGGCAACTTAGCTTCAGAGAGCATACAACTTACTATCTCAATTAGTGTTCGATTTATCGTCTCAACTAAACCATTCAATTGATTAGTTTTAGAAGGAGTCTTTTCATGTTCAATACCATATTTCTTTCAATAGGAATCAAATGGTCCACAATACTCTCCATCATTGTCTGAACTAACACATTTCAGCTTCTCATTTGTCTGCCTCTCAACCAAAGCATGAAACTCTTTGAACTTTTCCAACACTTGGTCTTTTGTCTTCAAGGTATAAACCCACAGTTTCCTAGAGCAATAATCAATAGAGGTAACAAAATAAAGTGCACCACTAAAGGATTTTACCTTTAATTGACCACAAACATCATAATGTACCAATTGAAGCAACTTTAACTTCCTTGAGAGAGGATGTATCTTGAAAGATACTCTAGTCTGTTTACCAGCCATGCAATAAGAAACTTCTCCAAATCTACATTCTTTAATTCAGGAGGAACATCCTTTTGACCAAAACATTAAGCCCATTTTCACTAATATGACTAAGTCTTCGGTGCCACAAAGATGTTTCATGTCGATAGGATTCACAATGTCCCTAGCAACCAAAGCTTTTGTTCAATAAAATTTAGAAAGCTTTTCCCCTCTATCCATAACCAAGTTACATTTGTTGAGTTTCCACTTTCCAGAACCAAAGTGATTATCATAACCATAATCATCTAGCATATGCACAAAGATCAAATTAAAGCGAACATCTGGAGCATGTTTGACACCTCTAAGTAGTAATTGTATTCCCATGTTAGTTTGCAAGAAAACATCACCAACACCAATTATCTTAGATACACCATCATTACTCATCTTCAACACTCCAAAATCACAAGAAGTATAAGATGTGAAGAAATCCTTCCTTGGTGTAGCATGCAATGTAGCACCACTATCAACTATCCACATGCTCTCGTCTGATACAAGATTAACAAGCTCATGATCATGAAGAATAACAAGATCATCACTAGTAGTGTAGCGGGGTATTCGTTACCTTTATGTTTATTGACTAAACCAAAAGTAAACATACAATTCGAGTCGCCACGGCACTTTTATTTGTCCAAAGGAAAATCTAAAAAGCGAACAAAAGCCAAGTAAGAAGTTTTATCAAATCAAAAACTAATAAAAATGTCAGAGATCTGGGTAAGGGGGTTGGTTATGAAATGGGAAGGTTTTACGCACCCAAAACATCCTTAGTACTCTAAGGGAACCTCTTTTTGCAAATGTGTGTTGTAGGTTGGTATTTGTGAAAATATGTGCAAAAGATTAGGGGATGAGAAGAGAATAGATTATATTTACAAATTTGTTGTTTGAATGGATGAACCCATTGCCTACGTACCATCACAAAGGGTAGGATCAAAACCTCGTAGTTCGGGGTAAAAATCTCAAAGATTGGTGAATTGATTTGATCAAAAGCCTTAAGGTCTTTTATTATCAAAGGGAGAAAACTCAACTTAAACCAACAATCCACCATGTGAGGAGGGCTCCAACATACTAGTGAGGGGTTAACCCTATAATAAGTATGGAAGACTTATAATCCAACACTAAGGATGAGGTGAGATTTACATCAACCACTATGATAACTCAAACCTATGACTAATGTTTTATGAAAAGTTTTAACAAAGGTGGCCATTGGAACCACAAAAACAACTTGAAGTGAGTTGTATTTACAAGTTAAGTTTATTTACAAAATGAAGCAAAGTTGGATTAAGATTCATTCACAATGAGTATTAATGAAAAGATTTTGAAAAGTCAAAGGCATAAGGCCTAGGTTTCTAGTTTGAAACAAAGTCAAAGTTTGCAAGAAAAGATTTTGGCTTGGGTTAGAGTGGGGAGAAGAAGAGAAGGGGCTAGTCCTAAAGCAATCAAAGATAAAGAGAGAAGATAAAACCCTTGGAGTTCCTTTTCTTGAAATCATAGAGATGATTCAAGATGCTCCTTTCCTTTGGACTTAGCAAACAACAAGCAATCACACAATTTAGATTCAAGCTCATAGGATCTCCATTTGGTTTGTCTCTCTTAACTTGGCTACTCATGACAATGGTCCTTCTTACTATCTCAAGATGAAATCCCTATCACACAAGAGAAAACATCAAAAAGTTCACAACACAATAAGAGGAATAGACAAAGAATAAGTTTTGGAAAGGAAGTCCTTTGAAGTCAACTTTGAAATTTAGCATTCTAAAGGCATGATGCCTAGTTGCTCTTCAACAAGTTTAGCATTCTAAAGGCATGAAGCCTAGTTGCTCTTGAACTCTTTTAAGCATAGGTAAGTCCTAATTCTAAGTCATTTCTCCTTTTTGCATTAGGTTCACACAAAACAAAAGCAAAACCAACACGACACAACAATATATTCATATATGAGCTCAAATGAGCAAAAGGAAAATGACATAAACATAAATTATGTGCTCAAGTGAGCAAAGTGAAAAGCAATATGAATAAATGAGCAAGAAATAAATGACATTAAAGTAAATTGCAAGAAATTAAATGCTCAAATTAAAGTTAGTAATTAGTATGATTATGTTAGTTTGTCATAAGACAATTTAGCGCTATGTTAAGCAATCGTAAGTGGACTAATGTAGTAGTCACACCTATCTGAGACTTGTCAATAAAACTATAGGCAAATAAACACAAGTTAGAGATCATGGCTAGTAAGCCAAGCTCCAAAAACTTGCCATGCCAAAACAAAAGGGGAAAGACCTTGTATGGACTTTAGGTTTTTTTGCTTGACCAAGAAGCAACCTATCTTGGACACAAAGAAACTCACTTGATCTTGGATCAAGTTGAGTTTGATTTGGGTCAAAGAAGGTTAAACCTCTCATTTGTCAAGACCAACCATAAGACATTAACTCATTGGCAAAAATAAAAAGAAAGGGATGAAGATGAAATGAATGGAAAGAGAATTCAAGTGTCAAACTCAATTGATCAAATGTGAACCAAGTCATCATCAATCAATGCCAAACAGAAGAAAAATGGCAATTACAAGTCAACAAGTCAATCATATTTTTTTTGGTATTTTTGAATTAAAAATAAATGCAAAATAAAATAAACAAAATATGGTCAAACCTCAAATTTAATTCAAATCAACTTCAACAAGTCCAATTAAATTCTCATAGGTCTACCATGGTCAAACAAACTTTGACAAATTTTTTCAACAATTTTTGAAATCAGAAACTATTTAAAAACAATTAAAAATAACACAAAATGAATTAAAATCTCAAATAAATCTCAAATCAATTAAGAAATTGATGAGACTATTTTTCATTGACTTATCATGATCCATATGTGTTAAGAAAATATTTTTGGATTTTTCAAATATTAGAAAGTATTTAAAAATGAATTAAAACTATCAAAAATCAAATAATTCACAAAAAATATTAAGTGAAGTCAGAAAAATAATTAAAAATCAAAATATGAAACTAGATTTTTCAAGAAATTTTTTGGCACTGGTCTCATATTTTTGTGACTTCAAATAAAATATTTATGAATTTTTGAAAATAAAAGGAATTATCTGAAATTAAAAGGAAATAAGAAAAATAGAAAAAACCAGCGCCCTCAAATGGTTTCATTAATTGACGTCGCAAGGCATCAAGGGCTCAGAGGCGCGGTCACACGAAACACTTGAGTCAAGCGCGCAACACATTGATTTAAAAGAAGTAAACACTTTGGACGCTCGTGATTAAAACGTTTCAGCATGATCCAAAGGCTGTGAGGCTACCACGTGGGGATGGTGGTGGAAACCACCATCTTCTCCGACGATCTAACTAGATCCGACCACCACGCGCTGGAAATCAAATGTCAATGAAAATGAAAAATGAAGGCATCAAAATGAAGTTGAGGTGATGTGCATCACCCCTGTAACCATGGATCATCCGCACAGTTCCTATTTAAAAAGAAACATGAGTTTGAAGATCATGGTGCATGAACTGAAATGGCACGATTTGCAAAATTAAGACCACCACTGGTCTGCCTCAAGCATGAGGACTTCAGAAAACAGCATAAACCAAAGAAATTCACATTATATTGCAAGATCTAAATAAAAAAAGTTTGAGGTTCTACCTCTGAAATGAAGCTTCAAACGGCACGAATCCTTCAAGCTCTTAATCTACTTTTGCTCTGGAAGTGTGATGATGATGCTAGGTTAAGGATTTGAGCTTTGAAAATCAACTAATGATGTTGAAATTCAAGCTTGAAAAAGAGAATGAAAACTGAAAATTCCTTTAGTGAGGGTTTGGATTTCAATTCAGCAGCAATTCAGATCTCCACTTGGTTGTCAATTGAAGCTCAAGGCACCTCTATTTATAGCTGGATGTGATGCAAGGCAATGGTTCCCTCGAGTGCATGAAGTTTGAATCCTCCTTGCATGGGCCTGCACAGGCGCATGTGAGGCCCAAGAATGAATGCAAATCCATGTTGAGATCAAATGGAAGTGAATTGGATGTGAAATTGGATTGGCATTTGCTTGTACATCAAGTTATAATATGAATTGCAAAAATGAACATAAACATAAAGCTCTTCGAAACTCCCACATGGAAGGTCCAAAAAATTAATGTGAGTAATGGTTGGAAAGTCCTTGAAATAAGGAACAAAAGTCATGTTGGGAAAAAATTCATTTGGAGTTTGTAACTTAATGAAAATTGGCTGTGAAAGTTTGGGTACAAAACATGTTTAGGTTACCTTTGAAAATTTTCACCAAAAGCAAGCATCTTCAAGCCCTTATGTTTCAATTATTCAAGCCTCAAATGGAAAAACCTCCAACATAAAAGTTATATATATTTTCAATATGATCAATTTAGACTCAAATTTTGCATCATTTGGATTTTTCATGAGAAAGTTATCGGCACTTGAAGTTGGACATTTTTCAAATTTAATGACTTAGGTCCAAAGTGACCTATAATGTTTTGTATTGTCACATGTATTTATTTTAGGATTATGAAATTTTGTCCAAAATAAAATTTTAATTAGACATCTCAAGATTTCCAATGCATTTGGTCTCACCTTAAAATCACAAAAAATAAGGAAGTTAGGTCCTTGGGAAGTTGACCTAAAATTAGGGTTTCAGTCAAAATGACCTATAATGTTTTGAAATGAATGATGACCTTACAAGTTTCAAATGGATTTTTTATGAACATTAAATTTGTTCATATGGTTCATAAGAGCATTGTTTCTCTTGGGGTCATCTTCATTTGACAAACACATCAAAAATAGTATCTTAGTGATCCTCAGCTTAGTCAGATGACTTGACTGGTCAACTTCTCAAGGACAAACCTCAAATGTTAATGAATGAATGATTTAGGATCCTAACATAGGCTCATATATGCATAAAATAATTAATGAAAGAACTTAACTTGATTAAATTTGATCATAGGTTGAGGTTGCTTCATGAGCAAGGCACAGTCAAAGCATAGTTGAATTAGGGTTTCCTTGGGAAACAATCCTCAAGCCCTTTGGGTTATCTTGATCAAATTGTAAAATTGAGATACTTGGGAGACATATATGATGATTAGGAGTTTTGTGGACAATTTTCATGCTTTTTCTCATCTTCATCTAGCCATGTCATTGAGCTTAGGAGCCTCCTAAGAGCATGGGAGCACATGATCACTTGAGCTTCAAAACAAAAAGAGTTAGTGATATATTTTTGTGCTTTTGGTTAGTAAACAAATAATAAAAGCAATAATATACAATACAAGCATGCTTGGTGGTCTCAACACTCACACAAGTCCCACCCCTAGGGTAAAGGAGCCAAAATGCTATGATCCTTGAGGCAATGCATTGAGCAAATGATATGATGCCATGAGGGATCTTAGGGTCAAAATTAGGGTCTTAAAAGTAGCATTATTAACACGATCATCATCATGATCTTCATGGTCTCTTTGTTTAGACTTAACCTTCTTGCCTTTGTTATCTCTTTCCCACTAATAGCAATACTTTAGTATGTGTCCTATTTAATGACAATAATGACACTACAAATTCTTGTATCGCAACTTGGACTCGCCTATGTTATTATCTCTACCACTCTTAGGTTCATTTTTATGACTTCTCCCCCTATTTTAAGTGACAAGTACCTCAGGTTGAGATAAAGAACCATGTGTCTTCCTTCTCATCTCCTCATTAAGAAAACCACCCTTATTCGTTTCCAAAGAATTGATAACTTAAACATGCAATTATCTTACAAGAATTGAAATGCAAGTGTGTGTGTGTGTGTGTGTGTATGTTTATTTATGTGTGTATGTGTGTGTGTGTGTGTGTGTATGTGTGTGTGTGCGCGCGTGTGTGCGTGTGTGCGTGTGTGTGTGTGTGAGAGAGAGAGAGATGGGTTATTTTGGTAAAGTTCATCATCTTCAACCATAGTCATAATCTAGTATTGTGGACCTTCATCTCTAAATATTGAACATTTGAGGGAGGCTAATGGTACATTAGGGTATCTAATATTTTTATGTGAAGTTTGTTACTTGTAATAGGTGTGAGGATCGTTTCTTGAATGCAATTAATTCTCATAGTTAGCGAGAAATATCCTTTGATTTCCCTTCAACGGTATCATCTCAAAGTAATATATAAAGGCCTCATTGCATCATACTGACGACAGACAATTAGACAACACCTTCGATCTATAATACTCAACATATTTTCATTGTAATATTCAATAATCACATAAGAGTTGTTGCTCATATTGTGCTGGTCATTGTTTTATTATTCTTAATTGTGTTTACACTACTTATCTAGAAGCACTAAGGCAAACACCTGTATTTTTCTAAATTTGTTGATATTCCTCAAGTGACTTGTTTCAAGTCTGTAGACTTGAGAGGGCTAAGAGATTGTCAACCTCTTAGACGTTTTTGTAATCTATTGAGATTATTGGATTAAGTCCTTATTGAAGGAGAAATCACCTTGGCCGGGTGGACTGGAGTAACTTTGATTTTCAAGCGAATCAGGATAAACTCCTTGTGTTGTTAGCATTTACTTTTGTGTGTGTAGTGTTGCAAAAAAAATTTGATTACTGTGAAAAGAATTCAACCCCCCCCCCTTCTTGTGTTTCTCTACCTTCACATGAATGGTGGATTCAAATGGAATTGGCTTGTAGATTGGTGGACATGATTGACTAAGGTAGATGGAATAACTTCATGATGAAGGAATTGGGAGAAACTTTTGAGATAGCTTGAAGATGTATTAGAAAAAGGCTCTAGTTGTTAGGTTTTTTGTTTATGTCAAATTGTAAAGACCAGAGTTTCAAATGTACAAAAACTATTGTAATGCCATAATGTTAAACTTTGTAACCCTTTTTATTTTTCAATGATAACATTTGAACATATAAACAATGGATGTAATGCTTAGTTGAATTCAAAACTTTTAACATGACATGAATTTGACATCATGATTGCTAAAAGCCTCAAAACAAATGAACAGGCTATGGAAAGGAAAAAAACTTCCAATGATTCAAAAAGTGAATGCATGAATTAAAATGGAGCTTGCTTTTAGCAAAAACCAAAACTATGTACGCAATTGAAATATATGCATGCATTAATGGATGAAATAATGAATGAAATGGAAGTAATAAGTTCAATCTCGTAATCCTAAACCAAGCACCCTAATTGAAATAAAAAATATTGGGTAAGGAAATGCATGATCCATAAGGAAAATGTCCAAATGAATAAGTCAAGTTGTTGACTTTTTTCTCTATTGACTTTTTCTCTGATGTATGCTAATGATATTCAATGACTAAATGAAATGGTCATTATGATGATGTAAATGGGATGCAAATGAACCTTATGTAGATTAAAAGAAACTTTAAGGGGGGGGGATTTAGGGTATGACAATAACCCTTTGGCTCCAACCTCACAAATCACAACAATTGTCAATTGGTATTATAACTTCCATTAACCATGAAGATTAGTTCATCTGACTGTAACACCCCAAAATTTACCCTTCATTTTTTTTGGAAGCATGGGATTATGTTTCACATTGCATTAACATCATACTAGGTCATACTCATTGCATACTGCATCAGTGACTTGGAAAATCAGGGTTTTGATTGATCATTCCTTACCAGAAGGAGCCCACACAAAGCAAGTTTGAGAATTGGACTTCATTTTCCAAATATGCAAGCCTCAAGGGTCTCAAGGTGGTCCAGGTATCTCATGGTGGTCTGCAGTTAGTCAGTGGAAGAGTCAGAGCTCTCAGAGTGTGCATCTGCATTTGATCAGAAATCAGGGTTTCATGGCTATCTGCAACAGGCAATGTTTGATGGGAAGAAAATGGGGCTCATTCATGTCATGATTAGAGAGGCATCTTGGCCTATAAAGATCCACAATTATCTCACAAAGATCCATTGGCAATCAGTGTAATCAGTTTATAGTCATTTTTGCCTTAAAACCAGGGTTTGGTATAAAATCGGTTTATTTCTGATTCCTTGAGTGAAACTCATTTCCATGGCCCTCCACATGTCCACAAGGATCTACATGCAAAAATCAGCTCTTTATTTGAGCCAGAGGTGCCTCAATTGATCAATGAAATCGATAATCAGACGGTTTGGGAAAAGTCAACTGTGGGGCCAGAAAAGTCAACTCCTGACATTTTGAAGGTGGAATCTCAAAATTCATGCTTAAGGAAGTCCACATGTGAAATTTGATCAAGGTTGGATCATGGATTCATCGTTTAATCAGGAGTTGGAAAAGTTACCAAATTTGGAAATAGTTGACTTTCCATTTAAGGCAAGTTTTTATGGTTTTTGCACCCACTTTAAGCCTATATTCCATCAAGATGCAAGCCCAATTTGGAAATTTCTTCAAAATGAAAGTTGTTCCTCTTGTTTTAAGATTTCTAGAGATATAAAGTTTGTTTCATTTGGATTAAAAGTGAGAAAGTTAGGCTTGGTCAAAGTAAGACATTATTTTAGAACACTTAGAAATTTTTCTAAGTCCAAAATTTGCAAATATTTGTCAAGACTTATGGGCCAGATTTCTTGCACTTCAAGGCATCTTTTGAAAACACTTTCTTCATGACAGTTGTACCTTGATATGTCCTCTTTCACACCTTTTTTGAACCACCCCATTTGGATCATTGGTTTGGAAGATACACTTATCTAAAGTTGGTATCATAGGCTGAATTTTTTTGACAGCATATAGGCCAAACTGGCCCAACCATTTTGCAGCCATGAAACCTGAACTTTATGGCCATTTTCCATCCCTTTCCACTCACCATTTCAAGATGTGTTCAACATGAAAAATGTTAAGTTCCATGCCCTCTTTCTACTGTTTGCATTGCCTTGCCATTTGGATCATTGGTTTGGAAGATGCACTCATCTAAAGTTGATATCATAGGCTGAATTTTTTTGACAGCATTTAGGCCAAACTGGCCCAACCATTTTGCAGCCATGAAACCTGAACTTTATGGTCATTTTACACCCCTTTCCACTCACCATTTCAAGATGTGTTCAACATGAAAAATGTTAAGTTCCATGCCTTCTTTCTACTGTTTGCATTGCCTTGCCATTTGGATCATTGGTTTGGAAGATGCACTCATCTAAAGTTGGTATCATAGGCTGAATTTTTTTTGACAGCATTTAGGCCAAACTGGCCCAACCATTTTGCAGCCATGAAACCTGAACTTTATGGCCATTTTCCACCCCTTTCCACTCACCATTTCAAGATGTGTTCAACATGAAAAATGTTAAGTTCCATGCCCTCTTTCTACTGTTTGCATTACCTTGTCATTTGGACATTTATTCATCAAGTTAAAATGCCTTAAAGTTACCCTGTTGGACTTATTTTCATGTTTTGCTGCATAAACCAACCAGCCCTTGCATTTCCTCATTTGGCCATTTGCTTTATGTGCTTGTGTTGTCAACTCACTTAAGCTTTGCCACAATTGGATTTCCTAATACCACCCCACTTTTTTGCACTTTTTGCTCATGAATCCAAGTCACATTTTAGCCCATTTACACACTTCAAACCATACATATTTAAGAGCTTCTAAACCCTAGCTAAAAGGTGGTGGTTGCAGAACTTTAGGGCAAGGCAAGTTTGGTTGTTTATTTCATGTTGCATTCCTCTTCACCAACATTGAAGCACCATTGAAGAGCATCCCATTTCCCTCCATTCCTCTCATCCCAACAAGAAGCAGTGGACTTTCTCCACTAGGTAGTTTTTTTTTATTATTCCAACCTTCCATGGCCATGAATGCTTTGCTTGTTCATCATATCTTCCATGTTCATTTCATGCTATCCATCCATACTTCATGTATTGTTCATTTATTGCCATGCTTTTTTTTTCGTGTTTATTTTACATGTTAATATTATGCTATGATTGCCTATGGACTCTATATTGAAGCATGTTCATTAAACTTTAATTTTGAAACATTGAATTTTTGCCAAAAATCCTTGCATGAGCCTCCCTTGCTGTTCATTTTTCTCTATGCTAGAGGCATTATTTTTAATGAAATAAGACACCATTGTATTCTACATGTTTCAAACTTGAATTTTAATTTTTATATCATCCCATTTGGAGCCTTGAGTTGTGAGATATGGGGATTTGAAGTTTGGGAAAATATGCTGCATTTCTCACGTGTTGGTGCATGAGCCTACCTTGCCGTCCATATTTCTCCATGATAAAGTTATTATTTTGCATTAAATAAAATACCATGATGTTCCTCTCACTTTGTACTTGAATTTTGCTTTTTACATCATCCAATTTCATGAACTGTAGAGTGAGATAAGTTGAGTAGAAGATGGAAGGTTTTGTTCCATTTTTTCGTGAATGCATGCTGTTTTGTTGTTGTTTTACATTGCATGAAAGGATGGGGTGCGTGGCTTCATGGCAGTGGTTCAATCCCGCGTCTCCCTCTCAACCCCAGCCTCATCGGTTCGATACCCACTATTTGCATAAATTTTTTAAATGTTGCATTTTTATTATTATGCCACGCGGACTGTTCACGTGGGCTGGGCTCCAGCGCTTGCTTCTTACACCCCCACCCAAACTGGCCTACTCACATTATTTCCATTCTTTTTTTAAATTCATTTTATTTTTTCTGTTTTCATTTTAATTATTAAAAATATTTTCTTTATTCATTAAAATACCCAAAAAATATTTTTCACATTCTTTAAGCCTTATTTAATTTATTTAATTTTTATTTTTATATTTTATTTAATGATAATATTTTATTTCAATTATTTATTTCAAATAGTCCATTTTAGCACACATTTTTTCATTTATTTTATTTTCATAACTTAGAATTATTTTTAATTTCCGATTTTTGGGATGAGGGTTGACCATTATCTCATGGTCAACCTGACCTTTTATTGGAATTTTATTTCCCATTTTTAATTTATTTTGGATTTATTTTCGACCTAGCTTGCTTGCTTGACTTTTCTTTTGACTTTTGTTTTATTTCAATTAATTTATACACCAATTTTTATTATTTTTGAAATATTTTTGGGCGATGATGATGTCCTGACCCCAACTAACTTAGTTTAATTTTTCATAATTTATTGGATTAATTTACTATTTATTTAATATTTTTTAAGTTGACTTGACTTTTCGGTTGACATTTCTATGATTGATGTTTGACTTAGGGATTGCTTAAGGCAATTCAAGAGATCTTTTGATCCTCCCTTGTTCATATCATATGCCACATATTAGAGGCTTTTCATCTTGATTTTATTTGATCCTTGCATCATTTCCCGATTAAATTATTCATTGATTCTTTGTGTGCATAGTTTCACTTGTCTGATTCATCTGATATTTTTTTTATACTTGTTTCTTTCATCCATGCTTCTATTGTTTGATTGTTTAACATGTTTATACTTCTCATACATTGTCTAATGCTCATTCATTTCATTCTTTAATTCATTTGATTTGATCATACACTTGTTTATATATCTTATTGTTTGATTAACTGTTGCCTACTTGTATGGTGTATGAGGCATATATTTTTATTGATTGCTTGCCATGAACAATCCCCATTCATAAAAAATGTACCCCTCTCCCATAAAGTGTATAATGTTTATTATTTCATTCTTTATTCATCTGTTAATACAAGAAATAAAATGAACATCCGATAATCATTTCAAAACAAGATCAAAACTTCGATCCAACGTCGAGTAATCATTTTCAAAATTTTAAAAGAACCAACACGTATTCATCCATTCTTTTGTAAGTCGATTGCTTCATGCATCTCCATTTCTCTTGTAAGTCGATTGCTTCAGGCATCGCCATCTACCTCTTGTAAGTCGATTGCTTCATGCATCGCCATCTACCCTTATCCCTAGTTCCTTTCCTTGCTCCATTCGTCGATTCTTGTTCCGTTTAGGTAGCACCCATTAGATAGAACCCTTTGTATGATAACACAGGTAGTATCCCTTATTCTTTTGTATGATAACATAGGTAGAATTCCCATATACTTTGTATGGTAGCATAAGTAGAATTCCCATATACTTTGTATGATAACATAGGTAGAATTCCCTTATTCTTTGCATGCTAACATTAGGTAGATGTTCCCATTTGTAAATCCTAACACATAGGTCCGTATTGCATGACAACTCTAGGGCAGAGCTTCCCCATTCTTTTAGACCTTCTGTGCGTCTCCGATCTTGTGGCATGTCACTCTGTTCTATTGCAAAGAGGTAACTGCCTAAGACTCGATTCAGCGAGCTGCGACACCTACTGCTAGGACGTGAACACATTGCCCACTCTCCTTTGACACAACTGGTGTCCTCCTTTGTAAATCCATGTTCAGATGGCAATCCCTATGTAGCCGAACTACGACAACTCTGATTCTCATGTTCAGATGAGATACGTAGGCACAAGATGCGATGTCTTGCCGAGTTTGACTGACAACTAACAACTAATCTTTGCTTTGTTTTCGCCCTTGTTGTGATTATTTTCTCTCGCCCTCGTTGCGATCGAGACATTTCCTTTCTCTTGCTCTAGTTGCAATCGAGACCCTTATTCCCGTAGTTAGCTGAACTACGTTTTGGCTCTGATTCTCATTCCAAATGAGATACGTAGGCATAAGACACGATGTCTTAGCAAGCACACTCCTCCTTAACCCATAGGCAGCCGAGCTACGAAGACTCTGATTCTCATTCCAGATGAGATACGTATGCAGTGGATGCGACATCCGTGCGAGTCATTTTCTTTTGACCCTTCTCTTTTAGTAAATAGTACATTAGATAAACACACACCCTTTAGACAAGAACAACAAGAGTGGATCCCGTAGAGTACTACGGATGCGTAGGGGTGCTAATACCTTCCCTTCGCATAATCGACTCCCGAACCCAAGATTTGGTTACGAGACCTTGTCTTTTCCTTTCCTTTCTCCAGGTTTACTTCGAGCATTTCCTTTCCCTCCTTTGGGACAAATAACGCATGGTGGCGACTCTTCTGTCATTTCTTTCTCGCCGGTTGTTTCTTTCGCACACTAATATTTTTTAGGCTGCGACAACTGGCGACTCTGCTGGGGAACGAACCCAGAATCTCTGGTTTCCCTAAGCGAGTCCCTCCTAGCTTTTGTAGGTTTCTTGTTTATTGGGTGTTTATTCTTTTGTACAGTTATTTATTTTTCAGCATTTACCTGCTTTATTGCATTTGTGTACATGTCATTGCTTGTATCTGTTGGCTCTGCTGTTGGGTTGTTTGTTTGTTGGGGTGGGATGTTCTATGAGAGATAAGCCCACTACCCAGGCTTGAGCGTACACATAAGTTTTAGAGTGGATAGTCATGAGGCTTGCGTGGCATGTGGTTACGTTAAGTCGTTCATGAGACCCACATTCCAGACGAGGTTTCTGTTGGATATATTTTGTCCTATGGGTGTTCCATAACGACAGATATTCCTTTAGAAATCGTTGACTCTGGTGACCATTTCCCGAGAACTCAGTCGAGGCCTCTCCTCTGAGACGTGATTATGTTAGCTCTGGTGGGCGCATTCTCGCTGCTCAATCCGAGGACCCCGAGACTGGGAACTTGCTTTAGGATGTCCTGTTGAGGGGAGTCAGTGGAGGTCTTTTATCCCGTAATAATGCCAAACCTTTAGTGGTAAACGTATTATTCGACTGAAGGGCTGAAGCTGACGAACCTCTGTTCTTACAACCTACCAGTGAGGGGCGGGCTAAATTCAGGAAACCTTAACCTTCAACCAACCCAGTTTTCTAGAGCAGAGCTTTGATCTTGTATTATATTCCTCAGTGGGTTTCTCTTCAGACAGTGCAACCCGACAGTGGTTCAAGCAGATACAGCAATCTTGATTTCCATGTCACTGCATTGCATCACATCATTCTGCATTCATATCATTTAACACATGTTTATCCATTTCTAGGGGGTTTACATCTTCTTCTTGGTTCCGGTCGGGGGTTTTCTGGTTCTCTTAAGATGGATATTGGCAGAAAGAGACATGTCGCCTACAAGTTTCCGGTGGTCTGTCTGGAGCCTATTCAATAGTTGATGAAGTTAATGGACAGTGGTTCTCTAGAAGGATTCCGGAAGGAGTACGGTTTGATTCTAAGTTTCGTCATGGTTCTTTCCAAGGATCAACATGATGCTCCCTTCACACTGCTGCAGTTCTATGACCCTCTATTGAGGTGTTTCACATTCCCGGATTATATTTTGGTCCCTACTTTGGAGGAGATTGCCAGTTTTCTCAGAGTTCCTATCAAGTCACAGTTGTTGTTCTACAGTTCTGAGTTTCTGCCCGATCTCATCATGGTTGCTTCGGCCACATATTTGGGGAAATCAGTCTTGAAGGCTAATATGTGTCAGAAGGGAGGAGTCAGTGGTTTTCATTTGAGTTTCTTACTGGGAGAAGCAAAGAAGAAACTTGAAGATGGTGACCAGAGGGGTTTCAATGCTGTGTTGGCTCTTTGTGTGTATGGGATTGTCCTGTTCCCTAATGTTGCCAAATTTGTGGACATGGACGCAATACGCCTCTTCATGTTGGGAAATCCAGTGCCGGCCTTGCTAGGAGATTTCTTTCATTCGGTGCACCACAGGAATGAGAATAGAAAAGGAGGATTGTTGAATTGTTGTGCGCCTTTGTTTTATAAGTGGCTCAGTTCTCACCTACCCAAATCAGGAGTGTTCATTGATGTTGAGGACTCGTTGAGTTGGTCGAAGAGATTGATGGGGTTGAGAGCTGAAGATATTTCTTGGTGGTCTGACCGGAGCTTGCTTCGAGCGGATATTATTCACAGTTGTGGGAACTTCCCAAATGTATCATTGGTAGGAAGAAGAGGAGTAATCAACTATAATCCTTCTCTAGCAGTTAGACAGTTTGGATATGCTTTAAGAACTCCGCCTTTGGAAAAGGATATGGAAGAATCTCTATTTTTTCATTCTTCGCCTGATTTGACTGTATCCCGTAAGGTAGCAGAGGCTTGGCTCAAGGTGATCAAGAGAGGAAGAATCGTGCTTGGAGGAGGAGATTGTAGAACTTACCCTCAGTATGAAGAGTGGCTTCAAGGAAGAGTCGAAGAGTTTGGTATGCCGTTTCCTATTGAAGAACCTTTGTATCCACCTACTCCTGAGCAGTCAACAATGGTGAGTCGAGAGGAGTATGATAAATTGAAGAATGCCATGGAGGAACTTCAAACTGAAAACTCGGAGTTGAGTGTGAAGTTGCAAGACTGTATGCACTTGTACCATGAGGCAGAATATCAGAAGGGGGAAGTGTAAGACCCCAATTTTGTCCCTAAGATCCCTCATGGTATCATATCATATCATTGCATGGCCTCAAGGATCATTGGACACCTTGCTTCCTTCCCTGTGGGTGGGGATCTTTTTTAGAGTGATTCTTGATCACCAATCATGTTTGCATTTGTATATCATTGTTTTTCTTTTTTATCACTAACCAAAAAGTACAAAAATATGTCATCTAACCTTTGTCTTGCAGATGAAGCAATAACAGGTCAACACATCAAAGACATTCATTGAGCAATAGATGGTGGCCATTCTTGAGATTTGGGCCCCACAATCATTCACAAGAGTTCATATGAGCTATGATGTCATTTTTGAAGCAAAATCCCAAGTGGTAGAGGCTTGAATCTCATCAGAACATTCTCAGATCATCTGAAGACCTAGAAAGTCAACTGCAAAGTCAACTGTGGATTTGGAGGTGGGAAGTGATTAGAAATACTTCATTCATGTTCAAACAAGTCTCATTTGACATTTCAAACACTCACATTGAAGAATTTGAAGTCAGGTCAAGAATTTCCAAAAATAGCAGGTGACCTATAATTTGAACTTTCCAAAAATGGAAAGGTTTTGGACCAACTTCAACTCAATATTACATCATCAAGAAAGCTTCAAATGAAATTTTGTTGAACATGAAAGTTGTAGATCTTTCTCTCCCATTTCCAAAATGTCCTAGATCATGAATTTCTAATGTGTGGTTGAGGAGATATGATCAAATCATGGCAAAGTGTGTTCAAAACTTCAAATGGGCATAACTTTTCAACCAAAGCTCCAAAATGATTGGTTCTTTTTGCAATATTCTCCTCATGACTTGTAGTTTCCAAAACATTCATTACATGGCTTGAATTCCATTTGCATTGTCATGTGCTCATTCATGTAGTTTTTAGAAGGAATTTTCATAAAACCATTTTGGATGATTGTATGCATACAAAACCAATTCCAAAGGGTGCATGAACTCATTTTAAGTGATTTTGGGCCTTATTCTGGCACTGTTCACGCATGCATGAAGGGCATGAGGTGAAAAACCATTTTTGTACATACACCTCATAAGTTGCTAATCTCCATTAGCTTTGGCTTAAACAGGTTTTAAACATGATTAGCATGGCATATATAAGGTTAAACATAACTGCATTTGCCATTAACATTCATTTTCAGATCTGAATCTCAAAATTCTCCAAACTTTTCTCTCAATTTTATTTTTGCAATTCTTCACACAAGAGACATTTCTATTGATTGATTCATGATCCAGAAGTATTTTTGAGAAGATTTGAACGTGGAATTGGAAGGAATCGTGCCATATTGAACCAGATTCAAAGCTTGAAGCATCCATGGTGATTTCAAAATCTGTTGGATTCATGTGCAGTTGAGCTTCAAATTCATCATCAATCACTTCAATAAGGATTGTGGAGGAACTTTGAGCCATTGCTGAGCTTTGTAGAGCACGATTCCAGTTTCTGCACTTCAAGAGGTCCTAATTCGAATCTTTTAATTTTAAAATCCATGGCTATATTGTTGTAGATCGTGTTGTCCTGATGAATCTGAGCTTTGAATCGTGTGATTTGGTGCTGTTTTGAGCTAGTTATGCATGTTTAAAGTTTTGATGTTCATTTAAATTTTTCTTCGATTTGGCTTTGTTATGATGATTCGTGTGAAATTAATTGTTGATATTGAGTATACATGAGATGATGATTCGAATGCTGTGCTTGATTGTGATTTCTGGACACTTTTTGATTTTTCTGGAAAATTCAGATGAAGATCATCATGATCTTCATCTTCAACCTATGAACATCATCGTTTCCAAAATCTACTACGACTTCGCTAGGATTTTGCTACGAAATCCATCATTAGCTACGAAATCCTGGGAATCGTTTCCAGCGCTAGGGTTTAAAGCCAATACGGCGTCGTTTCATGTTGAGCGCCAAAATTTGAATGTGGCAATGGTTCGAGTCCGTCTGAGCGCATTATTTCAAATTGCCTTGCTTTTTTTTCCTTTCCCTCCTATTTTCATATGCTATCACCA